>NC_073378.1:76530040-77130040 GCF_028641065.1 Leucoraja erinaceus | reverse complement strand
GCATGTGAAATGTTATCCCAGGCAGAGCTTACAGGACATTTCTCTTAATTTCACTTCAATTAATCTCAAGAACTTCATCTTCCGATCCCAGTGACAGTAGCCTCCAGGTCCACCAGAGCAACTGCAAAGAGAAAATTATCTGACACATATCAAACAACAGAGAACTGACACCCGGACAACATTAATCAAAACTTTCTCATTTCCTGAAGAATTAAGCATTAAATAATTAATTCAGCCACTACAGGCTGCTGTAAAAGAGGACTCATGCTTCCCTGCTGGTATGAATTTGTCCTTGTCTGAAAGACTAGATTGATATATTTATTATTTATCAGATTAATCATGGCCAGAAACGTTATAGATTTGCAACTGGACTCTGTCAGTTACATTGCAGGTGCCTGTAACTGGAGCACAAGGGTAACTATGCACATCAGCTGAATTCAAAGGGGTATTCTAGCCTGAAGCATTATTTTTAAAAGAGCCACAAAATGTTGCTATTGATTTTTCCATGCCCGTGAAGAACTGAAGGATTTTGGGGTCATTTTTATGTCTGTTTATAAAGGGCAAGGAAGGCTTGTGAGGCATGGTGGAGAATTCCAACGACCACCTGCAAACTACACTCTTCTTTCATTCAAAACATCCATGTTTAGGATCAATGCTTTTACATGATTAACAGTACACAGACGGTCCTTGTTGTAAACCATTGTGCTAAAAAGAATCAGCATTTAAAATTTCAATGTAAGGTAACTGAAACTTTCCTCATATGCTCTGGATAATTTCTACAGAGCTCAGATGTTCACAACTGTATGGCACAACATTTGATTCGATAAAGTATTATTTCTTGAAAACACTTAAACTACTTTCCCCTTGATCCTATGGTTGTCAATGATAATGGAAATTCTACATATTTTAGCAACATGTCATATGCTCACCAACTCACTATAAAACATGTTTTGTTATTAATGGCAATCAAATTTAAGGCAAATTTAAATCGTAATTCTGGTGATTATGTTTCATATTTTGTCTGACGAGAAAAGGAATTTGCAATTCATATAGTTCAACTGCACACTGTAAACTTTGCAGCAGGGTAGGGATTGATCACAAAGCTTTACAAAGTTGGAAAGTAAATATTATACTGTTCAGTCGGCATATCTCTTGGTCCCCAGAAAGGATGCAGAAGCTTCACAAACCATTGGATAAATAATGGAGAAGTGTAGTTGGTCACAGATTATGCAGGCAATGTTGGGCATTGAGAGAAGACCAAGGTGAATATTCATGAGGACTGATTTTGATATTGGAAGATTGAATGTCATTAATTTTCTATATCAAAGGTTGAAAAGGCAGTCGGTGAAGGAGAATTAGGGTTGAAAGGATCTAACAGGCCACTTTGATAAAACTATCCAATTCATCTCAATCCATTATTAGTTATTCCCTTGTCTCTGGATTTTGTTTTACCTTAGAAGTATTTATTCAATAGTCTCTTGATGTTCATAGTGAATCTGTTTCCACTATCTTTACCAGCAGTGTACCACTGATCATAAAACCAAACATTTAATAAAAATGATTTGTCATCACACATGCAGTTCAATTGTGAATAATTTGAAATATGAGTTGGCTTTAGTGTTGAACATAGTATATTTTCTTTATCTGCTCTATCTGCACCATCCATTAGTCAAATATCTCTATCAAATAATGGCTCTGCAAGTGGAATGACGGGTAGCACAGATGTCTCAGTTGCAGAGATCTGGATTTGATTCTGACCTCTGGTGCTGGCTCTGTGAGGCTTGCACATTCTCCATGTGACTGGTGCTCCAAATTCTATGTCCCAAAGACACAATGATTGATATGGTGGTGATTTGATTACTGGAAAGTGCTTCTAGTGCATGAATGTCAGGGGTGATGGTGTCTATAGGCGTGTGTATGGCACTGAATTCAATGGGAAGAAACAAATGCAGAATCCCAAGCAGCACAAGATCATTTCTTGTGTACGCTATTTATTTAGTGTATTTGTTCGTTTCACACTTCCTCCTAGAGTTCTTCAGTTGCATTTTTTACCATTTTTTAAAACCAACATTCATAATTTTGAATAAGGTTTGAGCAGTTTTGATTGTCTGTGAATATTGCATTCGTAAACAACAAAATCTATATCAAATAAGAACTCCAGGATTACAATTTCATGGACCGTTGAAGCGATTTTGGTGCCCAGACTAACCCTCATGGAGGTCCTGCCCTGCACTGGACTGTGACAAGTTGGTATTCCAGAGCTACATTGTAAATAAAAATGGGCTTTGAGGGCAGGTCACTGCTGACCTCAGGTGAACTCAACAGCCCGCAGAGACCTGGCCTTCTATGTTTAATACAACAGACGAATAACACATTTACACCCAAAGTTGCTTAATATCCTTCTCAATGCATTTCATTGTACTGTACACTGACAATGACAATTAAAATTGAATCTGAATCTGAATAGCCTGCTGATATAACCTTTCATAAATTGTAAGTTCAAAATCCCATCTTCTGCTCCTCACCATTGGCATTTAGATCAGACACTTAAATGGGTGTCAGAGGAGGATACTGTCCAACCGTGTGCAAAAGAGGATTTGGGGGCAAAATGTCAGCAAGGATGTGACGGGGCAAAGGGCCCTTTTCTGTTTTACTGGTTCTTTGCCTCGGCAAAACAATTTTTTCAACTTTTATCCCGCCTTCAAATATCAATGTCCTAAAGTAGAGAAATTATAATGTTTATCTCACAAATTCCTTCATTGATTTCCCCCAAAATCCATTAACGATTTCTTCCAGCCACAAATCCCACCTTCTTCCATTTTTCTACAAAACATGTGGGGTTTTTCTCATCTCTTCTAATACTGTTCAACATCTAAATTCACGTATGTGAAGATCCACATAAAGGTTTTAGCTTTAATGCCCCTGTCCCACTTAGAAAACCTGAAGGGAAACCTCTGGTGATCTTGGAACCCTCCTATGGTTTCCATGAGGTTCCTGGATGTTTTGGTCACTCTCCCTAATGGTCGAAAGTGGTTTCTGCATGGCCGAGGCTTCTTCTATGTTCCTTCGATTATTTCAACAAAATCAAAACCGGCCTCGACTAAAAATAGGTTGCCGTTTGGTCGAAGCCAGTGGAGTGGGGTCGCTATTTACTTACAGGCAGTCGAAGGCAATCTCCTTCGCTGACAGGCCATTTTGATTGGCTCATTGGAGTTTTCAGCAAAGCTTTGGTTTTCAGGACCTAGAAGATCCACCGTTGGGTAAAATGCCCGCTAACTTTATTAAACTTCTTAAAACTGTCTCCACTCTGCCCTTCCCTCCCCTTCTCCCCCTTCTCCCCCCTTCCCCTCCCCTTCCCCCCCACTTCTCCCCCCCCTATTTTCGCCCCCCCCCTCCCCTCTCTCCCCTTCTCCCCCCCCCCCCCCCCTCTCTAAAGGACTTACGTGCTCTGTGGCAGCCGTTTACCTTCCTCTTCATCGCGCAGACAGCGCTCCTCTGCTGTCCCTGGCCCCCACCTTCGCAATGTGTGTGTGTGTGTGTGTGTGTGTGTGGTCGGTAGCAAAGATCTTTGGTCAGTAGATGCAGCTCACGCTTCGGTCGAGGCTTTCCAGGCGAGTGACCTGGTAACTCATGGAAACATTGGGTGGGACGCAAGGTCACCAGAGTTTTCGGTTCAGGTTTCCTAAGTAGGACAGAGGCATAAGTCAAGTGACGGGTTGTCACAATGGAGCCAATTGAACTGTGTTCAATCGGTGACTTGAGCTTGTCAGCTGCACCTTCCAAGAACAAACCACGCTGAACCTCCACATCCATTGTGTCTCTGGCAAAGAGCAATGAGGCCTCAGTGTTGAATTGGCCTCGGTGGTCTACTACCACGGCTCCTCTTCCAGAATACAATGGCAGCCTTTGACAGAAACAAAACCAGAGCTGGACTTTGCCTGATGTCAAAGCCAAAGACTTTTGGTTGATAAGTATCCCTGATATAAAAAATACTAAGCATTGGTATAAATTTTAATGCAATATTTAAAAAAATCTGTTAAAACACATGAATCATAAAAATATAATCTCCAATCAGTTGTGGTCCAACCACCTCGACACTACGGCCAAGAAAGCACAGCTATGCCTCTACTTCTGTAGCAGACTAAGGAAATCCGTCCCGTTACGATTCTTACCAATTTCTACAGATGCTCCATAGAAAGAATTCTATAAGAATGCATCATAGATTGGAATGATGATTGATCTGCCAAAAACTGCAAGAAATTGCAGAGAATTGTGAACACTTTCTACTCCAGCACATAAACTTGCTACCTCCACACTGACTGCATTTATGCTTCATGCTACCTCAGAAAAGCAGCTAACATAATCAAGAACTATTCACACACCCCATCATTCTCTCTTCTCCCTTCTCCCTTCTATCTTCGGGCAGAAGATACAAAAACTTGAAAGCGTGTACCATCAGATTCAGGAACAACTTCTTTCCAACTGCTATCAGTCTCTTGAACTGCCCTGTTATATGCCAGTGATGAATTTACGATCTTCCAATCTACCTCATTTGCAACCCTTGCAATTTTTTAATCTGCACATTTTCTTCAGTTGTAACACTATATTCTGTACTCTGTTTAATTTTTATTTTCCATTACCTGAACCTTCTGAACCTTCTGAATTTGTAGTCGGCAGGGCAGTACTCTGCATACCGCCAACTTGTACTCGTGTATGGTATGATAAGCCTGGTAAGCTTAAAAAACTGTTTTTTTTTACACAATCGGGGTACATGTACAATGATAACAAGCCAATACTAAGAATGATCAACAACATTAAAATAAAATTGATTAAAACGTAACTATCTTTTTCTTCCTAATCTCCAGGTTGGGAATCAATATTCAATAGAAGAGGCTGCTACACAATTTAAACATTTCCTCTGACTGAATACTTTATAGCTGTGAAGAAGAAAGTGAAAGGTAAAGTTAAGTTACCACCTTAAAGTCAGCGGAGAGGTAATATCTGAGAGACAAGGCTTCATTTAAACATCTAAATAAATCATCAACTTCCACCTCCCCCCTCTGCCCCTCCACAAATATAAGATGACGCGCACACACCCAGCCACCTCCAGGAGTAGCTTTGCTTTCCATCACCAACACCTGAACTGTTTCCCCAAAAGATGGAAGCAGGTAGGCTCAGGAACAGTTAGGTTTTAGTTTGGATCTGAAATTGTTTTGACAATATTTTTCTCCAGCTGGCCCAACCAAAGGCATCAGTTGTACAGATGTTAAATATATCCTCACTACATGAAGATGGTGAAGGCGAGACCGAGGGTGAAAAAATTGAGGTATCAGGGCTTCAAATGCTGGACTGATTGTAAAAGAAGATGAAGTGGAACCAGTTACGACAGACATGATGGGGAGCTGGAAACAGTTAGGGGCAGCGAGGGTTGGGGGTTACAGGCGTGCACAGGCCTGATAAAGCATTGTCATATTACTGACGTGGGACTTGTGGGTTCTGGCAAAATAGACTGCTGGATTGCCTGCACATCAAAATTATTTTATTACTGTGAAGATCCACCATGGGGGGGATGTGAAGGAAGCCATATGTATACGGGTTTTACATTGTAGTGTATCTGACTGTTGGTAAGAGATGTAAGCAGTAAATATGAAATCACTTGTTATTTGTGAATTAGAAACAGAATCTAAAATAATTTCATATATGTTAGGGCCTTCAACTCACAAGGAGCAGGAATTTCTAGGAAAAACTGAGATATTTAGAGATTTTAAGATGAAACTTACGTTCTTTCAATCACTCAATAATTTCTTTGAAATGGGAGGATTTGTTTTTTTTAATGATGCACCTATTTTATAAATATTAAATATGCAGCCAAGTGATGACTATGTTATTCAGTTCACTATTTCATATTAAATGTACCTTTTCAATAACTTTCAAATGGAAAAATACTTATTATAATGAGATAATTTTGATCATTCAACAAAGGATTAATGTACTGTGTTGAAATACAGACTTGGAATGTGTTTTTGACTTTAAAGGTGGGAGTTAAAATACTCCCACCTTTTTCTCATCTACATATGTCATGAAAATTGCATTACTGGCTGGCAAAGGATTCTTTACCTGTAGTAAAAGTATCCAGCTTGGATTTACCCATTAAATATTTGAACTTAAGGTCACACCGTGCCTTGCTACTTTACATTACATTCTGTTTGCAAGAAACTCTTACCTAATTTTTGCTTATTATCTTGTTCAGATGCAGGAATAATAGTTCAAAACACGCTTGCAAATGGTAAAATCATGCTTACTGTTCTCCATTATGGTCAACAGGAACACACTCTGAGAAAAGCAATTTCTTATCCAAACCACAACTCCTGTAAGAGCAAGATGAGAAATGATTACAACTCCCACTATACTTAAATTAGTCTTTGTTTCTCGTGGAGTATTGATGTGAATTCACATTAGGCTGCTGACGCCTTGGTTTATTATTTTCTTATTTTGGTTTTGGAGTCTGTGCACCAGCTGCAAACAGAGCTTATAAAAGCTTTGTTCTTGTGTATAATTGCTGAGAATTGTTTAGCACTACTGCAGGGTTTATATCAAAAACAGTCCCAATAGCAAAAACTAAGAGAATTGCATTATAGATCAAAGTTCTTTTTCTACTTTTTTTTCCAGAGGGAGGGAAGAATTGGGATTTTTTAACCATCAGTCATGACAAAGTTCCTTCCTTTTGTGACATGTACACTTTTTCAATTACACTTCAGAGAGGTCACCATTGAAGGTCAACAGATCCCTGCATTTACTTTGCAATTAAAGACCCACGGGTTTTAAGGCCTACATTTCTCTGGCTCAAGTTGTGTTCAATAAAGAATTTGTTGACCTCTGGTCATATTTATCATTATAACCTTCAAACCCTTCCTTAAAACCAACATTTATCCATCATATTTTTAAAGAATCTTTCAGTATTATTACTACTTTTTTTTAACAGGAGTTTAGCTATCCTTGTGTGAAGCTTCATCTTCTGGGAGTCTGTACCAGGAATTTGGAAGCAGAAAACAGTAGATCCCACAGGATTTTCCAAACAATATATGCAGCAGATTTTGCAGGGCCACTGACCTCTTTGCCTAAATCTTCAATGAATACTCTCAATGGGCAAAACTCTGCTCCAGGAGCATGCATGTACAAAATGCCCTTTAAATAGTCACTATTCCACCAGGAAAATATTGTCTTACCCATACCAGCTAGTTCTGACATCATGTTTATGATGTTAAATAACTTCCTCATTTTATTTTATTCAGAACATTTGTTTTTTAAGTATGGTTATTTTCAGCTTTAATCCTTTTTATTTAATGAACAGAAATTGTCTTTGAAATTCTGTCCACATTTACTATTTGATGTTTTGAAACCATCCACGTGTCTGAGCATTATTTTGGATGCAGCAGTGCCAATGTGCAGCTTTTCATTTTGTTTGGATCTTTTGTTTAGAAGACACTAAAAACATCTCAATAACAATGGATTAACAAGGGACATGAGAAAGGAATTTGAAACATCACTAAATGACAGTTACAAGAGGTTAAAGACAAGTAATGCCTTTGGACATAATGGCGCCATACTAGGGTCTTAAAGGAAATGGCTGCAGAAGTGCATGGCCGTCCGAAGGGGGGGTGCGCTGGGTGCGACCGCACCCCACTTTTTTTCCCTTAAGAAAAAAGGCACCCAAAAAACCCCAAAAAAACAAAAATAATCGGGGGGAAAAAATCAAGAAAAAAAAAAAAAAATCAATGTTTCCACTTTGGAAACGGTCAGTTCTCTGTTCTCTCGTCCCCGGGTGGGAGTGGCTGAATCTGAACCCAACGGCTGTAACCCCAACACCAGTCGCCGCTGCGGCGGAGCCCTCTCCCCTCGCCTCCCCCTGTCGCCGGGGCCTAAGCCATCTGCCCCCCGCACCACCCCAGTTGACCCCCCCGCTGGACCCACGCCACCCCTGCTGGGCTCATGCCACCCCCGCTGAGCCCATGCCACCCCCGCTGAGCCCATGCCACCCCCGCTGGGTCTACGCCATCACAGCTGGGCTCACGCCACCCCTGCTGGGCCCACGCCACCCTTGCTGGGTCCACTCCACCCTCGCTGACCCCCGCTGGGCTCACGCCACCTTCATTCCCCCCGCCCACTGGGCCCACGCCACCTTCATCTTCGCCCCCCCCCACAAGAAAGAGGGGGGATGTGAGAGGGGGGAGGGGGAGAGAGAGAGGGGAAGGGAGAGGAGTGAGAGATGGGGGAGGGGAGAGGGAAAGGGGAATTATCTTGAGTGAGATTGCAAAATTAAGGTAGGTTTTAGAGCTATTATATTTTCTCCACCATATGAATAATATTAAACAATATCAAATAATATAAAACAATTGGAACTGCTTTCTTTTCCTTGATAACAATACTGAAAAATATGAATTCCATACTTTGTGACATAAATACACATTTTAATGGGATCATTATATACAGATGTAACATTTCCATTTTGAGATCGGGGGGAGTGCTGGGGACAAATATGCGTCAAGCCGATAGCCTAATCGTTAAAGAGTTAAAAGATAGCCTAATCGATAAAGAGCTGAGAAGAGGAATCAGAGCTGCCAAGGAAAGTTACTCTGAGAAGTTGAGGAGCAAGTTCACAGCTAATGATTCTTCTTCAGTTTGGAAGGGCATGCAAGAAATCACCAGCTATAAGAGGAAAGCCCCCCCGCTCTTTGGACAATTGTCAGCTGACGAACAATCTGAATGAGTTTTACTGCAGGCTTGAAAATCAGAAGCATAACCCTGGTACCCCTTCCCCAACAAACACAGCCAGACCCCAGTCTTCAAATAATGGACCCTGCACCCTCTCCTTCCCATTCACCACTTCACACCTACTTAATGCAAGACTCCAGTATGAAAAGAGTGAACCCTTTCCCACCCCACCCAACCACTTCACACCCACTCACAGCCTGACCTCAGTCTGCAAAGACTGGGCCCTTCTACACCCACCCCACTCCAATCACCATTTCACACCCAATGACTGCACCTCCACAGACACCTCTGTCATGCTTCTCAAGTTTGTGGATGACAAAACCCTGATTGGACTGATCCATGATGGGGATCTCTGTATCCTTTTCAGTTTGACATCTTTCCTATAACATGGTGCCCAGAACTGAACACAATATTCTAAATGCAGTCTTACCAATGTCTTATACAACTGCAACATGACCTCCCAACTTCTATACTCAATACTCCAAAGTGCCAAAATACTTTTTGACCACCTGATATACCTGCACCGCGATCTTCAAGGAACCATGCAACCATCAACCATTCCTCTGCCCAACAGGCTAATTGATCCAGATATTGCTGCAATCTTTCACAACAATCTTCACTATCTGCAAAACCACTCACTTCTGTATCATCAGCAAACTTGCTAATCTTGGCCTGTTCTGTGACATTTCAGAGTGCTGGAGTAACTCAGCGGGTCGGGTGAGTATAGAAGTTGGGAAGCCATGTTGCAGTCGCATAAGAGGTTGATGAGGCCGCATTTAGAGTATTGTGTTCAGTTCTGGGTACCATGTTATAGGAAAGATGTCATCAAACTGGAAAGGGTACAGTGAAGATTTATGAGGATGTTGCCAGGACTAGAGGGCCAGAGCTATAGGGAGAGGTTGAGTAGGCTGGGACTCTATTTCATGGAGCACAGGAGGATGAGGGATGATCTAATAGAGGTGTATAAAATCATGATTTGATTAGATATGGTTGAGTCTTTTGCCCAGAGTAAGTGAATCGAGGAGCAGAGGACATAAGTTTAAGGTGAAGGGCAAACAATTTAATAGGAATCTGAGGGGTATGTTTTTCACACAAAGAGTGGTAGGTGTATGGAACAAGCTGCCAGAGGAGGTAGTTGAGGCAGGGACTATCACAACATTTAAGAAACAGTTAGACAGGTACATGGATAGGACAGGTTCGGAGGGATATGGATCAAATGTGGGCAGGTGGGACTAGTGCAGATGGGACATCCTGGGCTGAAGGGCCTGTTTCCACACTGTATCACTCTATATTTCCCTCTCAAACCCATTCTCCTGCCTTCTCCCCATTACCTCTGACACCCGTAACAATCAAGAATCTATCAATCTCCTCCTGAAAAATGTCCATTGACTTGACCGCCACAGCTGTCTGTGGCAATGAATTCCACAGTTCACCACCCTCTGATTTAAGAAATTCCTGTTCATCTCCTTTCTAAAGGAATGTCTTTTAATTCTGAGGCTGTGGCCACTGGTCCTAGACTCTCCCACTAGTGGAAACATCCTCTCCAAATCCACTCCATCCAGGTTTTTACCACGCTGGGACATCATCGAAAAGCTTCATAAATCGATGATGTACCCTGAGATGTAATTAAGAGCAAATTAAATAAGGCTATAAAGGAGAAAAGAATTGAAAACAAAAATAGAACATACAGGAAACACTGGCAGGTTCTGCCAGGCAGCATCAGTGAAAAGATAAAGTTAATGTTTTAGTTCCAGGACCCTTCATCAGAACCAAACAAAAATAATAACTGTTTTTTATTCCAAAGATGTTGCCTGACCTGCTGATTTTTTTCCAAATGTTCTGTTTTTTATTCCAGATGTTCAGTGTTTGCAGTTTTTTAATATCTTCAAGGAACAGAAATGATCTGCTGACAGTTAGACAAAGGTGGAGGAAGGCTCATATGAACTAGTTTAGACATTTCAGCCAAATAGTTTGATTTTGTTCTGAAAATTCTAAATAACTCGATAAAATATTTGATTGGCCTCATTCATGGGCCTGCAAGTTAGAACAAAATGTTCTACCTCAACCTTTGCCAATGAGTCCCCATTTATTGTTATTCCAATGACAGGAACTTACAGTGAAATGCCAACAGTTTGATGTAAACACCAGCATTTAACGCACACAATACTCAGCAAGTTTGAGACTTCTGTTTCAATGGTTACTGAGGTCTGGTTTGTAGACACATTAGGGCTGCAGATGATGCTTTACAAAAAAGAACACAAAGTGCTGGAGTAACTCAGTGGGTCAGGGATAATTTCAGGAGGACATGGGCAGGAGGCTGTTTCGGGTCAGATCCTTCTTCAGACTTCAGGTTTGGTATTGCGTCTGGGACCAGTTCGGTCTTTGGTCTCCTCATGAAATTTTGTGGTTAAGCCAAAACGTTCAGAATTCCAGCAGTTCCACTGGGAGGTATACCCACTAAACCTGCGTCAAGTTAGATTAGGTGTAGGAACAATAAACCTAAACATTTCAGGGGTGAGAAACCGCAACCAGGGAGAAAGGTTGGCAAAATAATTTATGATGTTCTAATTAATTGTGCTTTTTTAATGTTTTTTTTAGGATTTTTATATTTTAAGCATTTTTTTAAAAATCTTTTTAATGTTTAATAGTTTTGAATGTTTCTGAATGACTGACAAAAGCAGAAGCATGCCAAGAACTACTTAAATGAAATAAATAAATGCAATATTTATTTTATAAAGTGAACATTTTAGAATCTCACAAAGTAAATCAAAATGATATAAAAAGATATATAAAAGTTTGATCAGAAAAAAAAGTGCAGACACAAATTATTGAAAACACGTATCTTATCTTATCTTATCTTATCTCACTTCCTTGCCTTTGATAAATCTCTATTCAAGTTAAAATGTTCATGGATCCTTCACTGAGCCTAGTCTGATGCATGATAGGAGACCAAATTGTACAGTATAAAGCAAAGTAATTCCTGCAACCTCCTGCTCGACCATTGGTGAAGCTCAGTCACTAAACCCAGGACTTTTGCATTCTCGAGGGAATCCTGAATTTGCTGGCACTGAACGAGAAACATCAGCATTCCAGTACGGTCAGTAATATCCAATAAAATCTGGGCCAATAACTACATTGGTTGTAATTTGAATCTATTGTGTGAAACTATTTCACCTGGGCTAACAATACACAGTAATAATACTATAATTATACATGCCCTTTGTGGGACCACACCTAGAATGTTGCACAGATTTTTGGTCTCCTTAAATAAACATGAATATACTTGCTATAGAATAATGCGGTGAAGATTCAGCATACTGAGGACTGGAAGGTTCACACACGCGTTTGACATTTACCTGATATCAAAGACATACATACAATCTACATCTTTGAATTAAATGGAGTTCAAATTTGCAACCTGCAACATCATGGAATAGTTTCAGTGTAACTGCAAGGAATATTGTGCTGGTGTGTCATTTTTTTCCCACTATTTAAAGGGACATACTGCTTACTTTGGGAGATCTTGGGCATCATCTGAACTCACTTCAGACTGCTAAATTATTACCAAACTTTCATAGAGTGGTCAGGGACTAATATTATCCTGCATGTATTTCTAAAATGTTCATGCTACTGTGGCAACACCACTGGCAGCACCACTTACCAGTCCAGGTTGGTTGGGGACTTTGAGAAGGACGCAAAAACTAGTAAAGAGCCTACGTGTTGAGAACATTTTCAGATATCCTACCTGGTCCACTCCACTTGTAGGCTCAGATTTTTCAAACTTGCCATTCCTGATATACATGAACGTCCACAGCAAGACGAAGGATGATGCGAAGGATGATGCGTACAAATTAGCCAGAAAAAGCAGCATACCGGAGGACTGGGAGAAATTCAAAGACCAGCAGAGGAGGACAAAGGGCTTAATTAGGAAAGGAAAAATAGATTATGAAAGAAAACTGGCAGGGAACATAAAAACTGACTGCAAACGTTTTTATAGATATGTGAAAAGAAAGAGATTAGTTAAAACAAATGTAGGTCCCTTGCAGTCAGAAACAGGGGAGTTGATCATGGGGAACAAGGATATGGCGAACCAATTGAATAACTACTTTGGTTCCGTCTTCACTAAGGAAGACATAAATAATTTGCCGGAAATAGCAAGGGACCATGGGTCAAAGGAGTTGGAGGAATTGAGTGAAATCCAGGTTAGCCGGGAAGTGGTGTTGGGTAAATTGAATGGATTAAAGGCCGATAAATCCCCAGGGCCAGATAGGCTGCATCCCAGAGTACTTAAGGAAGTAGCTCCAGAAATAGTGGATGCATTAGTAATAATCTTTCAAAACTCTTTAGATTCTGGAGTAGTTCCTGAAGATTGGCGGGTAGCAAACGTAACCCCACTTTTTAAGAAGGGAGGGAGAGAGAAAATGGGGAATTACAGACCAGTTAGTCTAACATCGGTAGTGGGGAAACTGCTAGAGTCAGTTATTAAAGATGGGATAGCAGCACATTTGGAAAGTGGTGAAATCATTGGACAAAGTCAGCATGGATTTACGAAAGGTAAATCATGTCTGACGAATCTTATAGAATTTTTCGAGGATGTAACTAGTAGCGTGGATAGGGGAGAACCAGTGGATGTGGTGTATCTGGACTTCCAGAAGGCTTTCGACAAGGTCCCACATAAGAAATTAGTATACAAACTTAAAGCACAAGGCATTGGGGGTTCAGTATTGATGTGGATAGAGAACTGGCTGGCAAACAGGAAGCAAAGAGTAGGAGTAAACGGGTCCTTTTCACAATGGCAGGCAGTGACTAGTGGGGTACCCCAAGGCTCAGTACTGGGACCCCAGCTATTTACAATATATATTAATGATCTGGATGAGGGAATTAAAGGCAATATCTCCAAGTTTGCGGATGACACTAAGCTGGGGGGCAGTGTTAGCTGTGAGGAGGATGCTAGGAGACTGCAGGGTGACTTGGATAGGCTGGGTGAGTGGGAAAATGTTTGGCAGATGCAGTATAATGTGGATAAATGTGAGGTTATCCATTTTGGTGGCAAAAAAAAACAGGAAAGCAGACTATTATCTAAATGGTGGCCGATTGGGAAAGGGGGAGATGCAGCGAGACCTGGGTGTCATGGTACACCAGTCATTGAAGGTAGGCATGCAGGTGCAGCAGGCAGTAAAGAAAGCGAATGGTATGTTAGCTTTCATTGCAAAAGGATTTGAGTATAGGAGCAGAGAGGTTCTACTGCAGTTGTACAGGGTCTTGGTGAGACCACACCTGGAGTATTGCGTACAGTTTTGGTCTCCTAATCTGAGGAAGGACATTATTGCCATAGAGGGAGTGCAGAGACGGTTCACCCAGACTGATTCCTGGGATGTCAGGACTGTCTTATGAAGAAAGACTGGATAGACTTGGTTTATACTCTCTAGAATTTAGAAGATTGAGAGGGGATCTTATAGAAACTTACAAAATTCTTAAGGGGTTGGACAGGCTAGATGCAGGAAGATTGTTCCCGATGTTAGGGAAGTCCAGGACAAGGGGTCACAGCTTAAGGATAAAGGGGAAATCCTTTAAAACCGAGATGAGAAGAACTTTTTTCACGCAGAGAGTGGTGAATCTCTGGAACTCTCTGCCACAGAGGGTAGTTGAGGCCAGTTCATTGGCTATATTTAAGAGGGAGTTAGATGTGGCCCTTGTGGCTAAGGGGATCAGGGGGTATGGAGAGAAGGCAGGTACGGGATACTGAGTTGGATGATCAGCCATGATCATATTGAATGGCGGTGCAGGCTCGAAGGGCCGAATGGCCTACTCCTGCACCTAATTTCTATGTTTCTATGTTTCTATGTTAAGACATTCAGCCAGGCTCTCACGTCTGGGCTGCCCTCTCCATGGAGATCAGGGTAAAGTGGATAAACTTCCTTGGCAGTGGATTCTTCCAAGTAACCATAGCTATAAAGAGCTCAAACTCACGCGGGTTGAAACTCAGTTGGAACAAAAATTCTGCAAACAGACTGGCAATTATTTCTAAAAAGGTTGACGGTGGATATGCATTTAAAGACTGCATGGATGAACTACAAAAATTGTTCATCCCAGTTTGGCAAAATAATAAATCAGGGAAGGTAGTGCATCCATGGATAACAAGATAAATCAGGGATAGTATCAAAGCGAAGGATGATGCGTACAAATTAGCCAGAAAAAGCAGCATACCGGACTGGGAGAAATTCCGAGACCAGCAGAGGAGAACGAAGGGCTTAACTAGGAAAGGAAAAATGGATTATGAAAGAAAACTGGCAGGGAACATAAAAACTGATTGCAAAAGTTTTTATAGATATGTGAAAAGAAAGAGATTAGTTAAAACAAATGTAGGTCCCTTGCAGTCAGAAACAGGTGAGTTGATCATGGGGAACAAGGATATGGAGGACCAATTGAATAACTACTTTGGTTCCGTCTTCACAAAGGAAGATATAAATAATCTGCCGGAAATAGCAGGGGACCGTGGGTCAAAGGAGTTGGAGGAAATGAGTGAAATCCAGGTTAGTCGGGAAGTGGTGTTGGGTAAATTGAATGGATTAAAGGCCGATAAATCCCCAGGGCCAGATAGGCTACATCCCAGAGTACTTAAGGAAGTAGCTCCAGAAATAGTGGATGCATTTGTAATAATCTTTCAAAACTCTTTAGATTCTGGAGTAGTTCCAGAGGATTGGCGGGTAGCAAACGTAACCCCACTTTTTAAGAAGGGAGGGAGAGAGAAAATGGGGAATTACAGACCAGTTAGTCTAACATCGGTAGTGGGGAAACTGCTAGAGTCAGTTATTAAAGATGGGATAGCAGCACATTTGGAAAGTGGTGAAATCATTGGACAAAGTCAGCATGGATTTACGAAAGGTAAATCATGTCTGACGAATCTTATAGAATTTTTCGAGGATGTAACTAGTAGCGTGGATAGGGGAGAACCAGTGGATGTGGTGTATCTGGACTTCCAGAAGGCTTTTGACAAGGTCCCACATAAGAGATTAGTATACAAACTTAAAGCACACGGCATTGGGGGTTCAGTATTGATGTGGATAGAGAACTGGCTGGCAAACAGGAAGCAAAGAGTAGGAGTAAATGGGTCCTTTTCACAATGGCAGGCAGTGACTAGTGGGGTACCGCAAGGCTCAGTGCTGGGACCCCAGCTATTTACAATATATATTAATGATCTGGATGAGGGAATTGAAGGCAATATCTCCAAGTTTGCGGATGACACTAAGCTGGGGGGCAGTGTTAGCTGTGAGGAGGATGCTAGGAGACTGCAAGGTGACTTGGATAGGCTGGGTGAGTGGGCAAATGTTTGGCAGATGCAGTATAATGTGGATAAATGTGAGGTTATCCATTTTGGTGGCAAAAACAGGAAAGCAGACTATTATCTAAATGGTGGCTGATTGGGAAAGGGGGAGATGCAGCGAGACCTGGGTGTCATGGTACACCAGTCATTGAAGGTAAGCATGGATGATTGATTGAAGGTAGGCATGCAGGTGCAGCAGGCAGTAAAGAAAGCGAATGGTATGTTGGCTTTCATAGCAAAAGGATTTGAGTATAGGAGCAGGGAGGTTCTAATGCAGTTGTACAGGGTCTTGGTGAGACCACATCTGGAGTATTGCGTACAGTTTTGGTCTCCAAATCTGAGGAAGGACATTATTGCCATAGAGGGAGTGCAGAGAAGGTTCACCAGACTGATTCCTGGGATGTCAGGACTGTCTTATGAAGAAAGACTGGATAGACTTGGTTTATACTCTCTAGAATTTAGGAGATTGAGAGGGGATCTTATAGAACTTACAACATTCTTAAGGGGTTGGACAGGCTAGATGCAGGAAGATTGTTCCCAATGTTGGGGAAGTCCAGGACAAGGGGTCACAGCTTAAGGATAAGGGGGAAATCCTTTAAAACCGAGATGAGAAGAACTTTTTTCACACCGAGAGTGGTGAATCTCTGGAACTCTCTGCCACAGAGGGTAGTTGAGGCCAGTTCATTGGCTATATTTAAGAGGGAGTTAGATGTGGCCCTTGTGGCTAAGGGGATCAGAGGGTATGGAGAGAAGGCAGGTACGGGATACTAAGTTGGATGATCAGCCATGATCATATTGAATGGCGGTGCAGGCTCGAAGGGCCGAATGGCCTACTCCTGCACCTAATTTCTATGTTTCTATGTTCCATTGCATGCTGGAAGACTTCGCTGGCAGAGTTGATGCCAAAGAGCATTCTTAGGAACCGGTAACATCCGAACAGGGTGGCGAATGCTGTTAATGCCGATGAAGCTCGGTCCAACGAGATTTGCCAAAATGATTTTTTGGCGTCCAAGACTGAGAAAACCGTTGCATTACTGATTTGGGCTGCAACATCTTCGATGGTTCTTATTGGATAGTGTTGCCGTTTGATTGCCGTATTCAAATCTTTAGGATTGCTGCAGATGCGTAACTTCTTCTTGTCTTTCTTTGTGGTGCCAACCATGGTAGAAACCCAATCAGAGGGCTTGCTGACTTTGGCGAGGACCCCGATGGAGACCATACGTTTAAGTTCATCGTGTATTTGCTCACGCATACCATGCGGGACACGGTGATGGCCGCGTATGATCGGGGTGACTGCATGGTCGACAATGATCTTGTATGTTGTAGGTAGTTTGCCGAGTTGGTTGTCAAACAAATCTTTGTAGTTGGATAGCACCTGTTTTGGTGGTCCCTCTGTCAAACAGAGTTTTTGAACAGCGCGCCCAAAATAAACCAAACCCAGGTCATGGCACGCATCGATGCCTAGCTGTGTTTCAGAACTAGGCTGAACGATGTAAAATAACAAGTCCTTGGTCTGTTCATTGATGGTACATTTGAGATTGGCTTTGCCCAGTGGGTGAAGAATTTCCCCTCGTAAGCATGTAAAGTGGAGGTCTTTTCTCATGCGCACAGTGGTTCTTATCTTGTTGAACACTTTGAGTGATATGCCGTTCACGCGGGCACCAGTATCGACTTTGGCGATCAGTGGTTTGTTGTTGACCATCATGGTCACAGCAGGATCAGTAACTTTGCCTGTGGTGCGCAGGGTTAGGGAATGTATGGCAGGCCCAGTGTCTGAGCTATCAGTCATTCCCATGGGAAGATTTGCCTTGTTCATGAGAATCTGAATCTTACTGGTCTTGTTGAATCAGGTGCAGCTTTGACCTTGGAGCTGTACTCCCACTAGAACGACAACAATTAGCAAAGTGATTTGTTTTTTTGCAATTCTGACATACTTTCCCATGTGCTATGCAAAATTGGCACCCCTTGGGGTGTAAATAGTTATAGTTAATGCACCTAGTGTTAGACAAATCTTTGTGGAGAGTACCTAGCCATATTCACATTTAGTTGTTGATTAGCATTCGCGCTATCATAATCAGCCAGTGGTGCCACTGTCTCAGCCATCCGACAAGCATGACTAGCCTGATCTAAAGTCAGGTCTGCATTTCGTAATAGATCAACTCGCAGCTTTTGGTCACTCATTCCTCCAACAAATTTATCTCGAACAAGCTCATTTGTTATTTCACCAAACCTGCATCAAAAACTGATGTGTCTCAGGTCACTGAATAATCATTCAACAGGTTCAACAGGCTGTTGCACTCGGGCAAAAATCTTGGCCTCTCAAGGATTCTATTAGATGGTAGGTCACACTAGAACTCTGAACTTTCTCAGTAACACCATCGAGTTATCTATAGATTCTGCTGGCACCAATACCTGTCCATTCACATCCAGTTGGGCAGGTGCAAATTCAAACAAGTCAGCATTGATCATAACCTCTGGACCCGCTAAATTCAACAATAGTGTAGCCTTCGAATCATCGGGATCGTTGCGGTGAACGATGCATATATAACGAGAGTAATCTTTCTCAAAATTCTCCATCGCTCGGCAATATCAGAATCAAACACAAGCGGGCTAGGCTTTCGACAAGAGCTAGCCATGTTCCCAAATCACAAAATAACACGAAAATAAAAACTGGTAAACAAAATAAATCACGATAAATAGATACGGGGCAGACCCAGTCTGACACCATGTAAAGAGCTCAAACTCACGCAGGTTGAAACACAAACATCTTTATTGTTCAGGTAATTAATTACACAGCAGGTCATCACACGTTCACACTGCTACTCAGACTGGCAGGCAGTGGGCAAGATCTTATACTATGAATGTTACAATTAGGCGGGGTTATAATTACTAAGCATTCTAATTGGCTAACATGCTGTAGCCAATGCTACAATAGCCATGTCGTTCAAATTGCCGATCGCTGAGAGATTACCTAGACACTATCTTCACAAAAACATGATTTTATCTACTTTGATTTTCATGGAGGAAAGAGAGGCACCTTAGACTCTGGGATGTGCAGACATCTCCATAGCATTCCTATTGATAATCCTTTTCATCAACAGGAAAGTTTTCCACTCCCTCAATGTTCAGATGGCTGAGGATCATCGGAAGTGTTTCCTCATTGAGAAAGTTTTATTTCTGAGAATAATTGCTTCATACTGCAAATATCTTCAGCGCCTGCAATTGCCTGGACGGTTATATCTTTAGGTTCCCTGGATGGTTATATCTTTAGGTTACATATATCTTTAGGTTTCCCTGGCTACTCAGACCATTCCACACTCCAACCGCAGAATCAGCAACTGTTGCAGAAAATGACAGAGTCCTCAAAATATGTGATTTCATGGTCTCCATCAGTCTCAGGAAGTCCTGTGGACTTTGCCAACTAGGGATGCTGCAGTGTGCTGCACATTGACCAATGTAGCCAGAGGAAGGGAGAGTCAAGAGTTGAATGTGTTTAATTGCCACATGCACTGGGATTATGATAAATACATTATTTCTTGCTGCAGACTTACAGGAAGTTGGGGAAGTCCAGAACAAGGGGTCACAGTTTAAGGATAAGGGGGAAATCTTTTAGGACCGAGATGAGGAAATCATTTTTCACACAGAGACTGGTGAATCTCTGGAATTCTCTGCCACAGAAGGTAGTTGAGGCCAGTTCATTGGCTATATTTAAGAGGGAGTTAGATGTGGCCCTTCTGGCTAAAGGGATCAGGGGGTATGGAGAGAAGGCAGGTACAGGATACTGAATTGGATGATCAGCCATGATCATATTGAATGGCGGTGCAGGCTCGAAGGGCCGAATGGCCTACTCCTGCACCTATTTTCTATGTTTCTAGGTTAAACAATAATGCAATAAATTATCAGTTACTGTATATTTGGTAACCAGGCCATAAATAGTGCAACTCAAAGTATGTGGTGACTTTGTGCCTTGGGCAGGAGGCCAATGCTTGTCCACTAGTAATGAGCCTCCATCCAAAGAATTTTCATAGATCGTACCCATGATGCGCCAAAATCTATACTTTTCAGCGTTATCACATTGACCACTGATTTCAAAAGCAACATCAAATTTTACATATATACCATACTTTCCATATTTCCACATAATCTGTTTTAAGTATTTCAAGTTAATGTGAATAGAACATACATTTGAGATGATGAGGTTTTTTTTTCTAAATAGAGACCAC
Source organism: Leucoraja erinaceus (assembly GCF_028641065.1). Lineage (NCBI taxonomy): Eukaryota > Metazoa > Chordata > Chondrichthyes > Rajiformes > Rajidae > Leucoraja > Leucoraja erinaceus. The sequence continues at coordinate 77,109,721 of NC_073378.1, read as the reverse complement.
CACAGATCACGAACATGTTAAAAAAGCAAAATTAGATTGTTCACGCAACATATTGGGGAATAAACTCAGGTTAACTAATTTATTATCAGTTTACCCTTTGCCTTACTGATTCTTGTTTCACCCTGGAAGGATGGCTGCATGTGTGTATTCGTTTTTTATGCTGGCATAAAACTACCACAGATGGAAGGAAGATCAGTCAGTTCCTGTCATTATCTCCACAACATTTGTGTGTATCAGTCCGAAGGGAAAATTGGGATGTAGATTGTTGGCACTAACAACCATCTCCTGTGCTATCTGTCCACATGTTCAATGATACCCTGGAAGCAGATGCTAGCTTCTAGAACTAAGCAAAGTTACAGCATGCAATATTGGATAAAGTGGGCAATGGACTTTCATATTTCCCACAGCATAAATATCCAATTACAGTATTTATTTTGAGAAAAGCTGGTGTCCATACGGTGTGGTGAATAAACAGTTTTTTTTGGCAAATTATCACTATTGACAAGCATAATCAAGTTGCCAATGGAAGGCACTGTAAATGTCAAATGAAGCACCTGACATCAAGTTTCATATAAAACCCACAAAAGAGCAAAGAAATACATGGGTAGAGATTGGTAAATTTGAAGAAGACGATAGTAATAATTCCACCAGTGTTTTGTTCAGACATTTCAAGTCACTACTAATCTTGAGGCTCTCATTATAGGAGAACAGTCATATAAAGACCATAAATCAGTCCAGTCCCTTTCTAAGTGATATTATAGCCGTATTCATGATTAATAAAGTTGAAATATAAAGACATAAAGAGAGTCTTGATATTTTTGCAGGGGACATCTTGAGATAGATATGAAGATAAAGTTGTGTTGCATTTATGTGAGGTATATAAACTTTGAATTTTTTAAACTATAAATGAATGAAACCATGTCCTTCATAATAGTTACCTGTAATGAAAGAAGATTTGGAAAGATGAATGAAAAGGTCAGCTCTGCAAATCAATCACTCATGTTCTGTGACAACATTTCGATGCAGGACTGGAAACCTCATTGCGATATTGATGACCTCATCTATTCTAACACTTGACTGTTCGGCAATTAGGTTGCAACTGCGGCTAATGTGTCTATATATTTGGTTTTCAAACAAACTTATTTGTAAACAACTAAGTGCCTGTATTATAAATTAATTTTACAAAAGATAATACCGGGAATTACAGAGGATTCCTAGCAATTTTAAAATTGCTGCCTAACAACTAAAACATCAAATGCTTCAGGGCACCATTTCTGGAACATTAAATTGTCAGTTCTCTCACAAAGCACTGTGTGGGGGTTTCCAGGGTTTTCTGCAGATTTTTGATTTTTACTCGTTCATTGCCAAAAAATACCATTCTATTCCTCAAATGTTTGCAGAGCTAAAGAATGAGTGTAAAATGATTAAGAGGAAATCTGAATGCATTAAATCTCTATGTACCATTTTATTTCTGAATTATTTGTGGTACATATATGTTAATATTCTGTATAACTAAAACCATCCAAGTATCAACATTTGGTAGCATCACTCCATGTAAAAATATTCTGACTTCTGACTTTTCTACAATATGTCCCCTAAAGGGATCAGGGGGTATGGAGAGAAGGCAGGTACTGGATACTGAGTTGGATGATCAGCCATGATCATACTGAATGGCGGTGCAGGCTCGAAGGGCCGAATGGCCTACTCCTGCACCTATTTTCTATGTTTCTATGTTCCGTCTGTTACCTTCTTGTCTAATGCAACACACATTAGATCCATCCCTTCATCAAAACGTTAATGCAGATTTCAAATTGCTAAAAGGCATGATACTGCTACTAATGCTGCCCCAGTGGTAACACATTACCAGCTTAAAAATTCAGTCTTCTATCCAACATGCAGACACAAGAGACTAGAGATGCTGGAATCAGGAGACAAAAGGATGGCTGACATTTCAACCCGAAACACCGAACATCCCTTTGCTTCTACAAATGCTGTTTGCCCTGCTAAGTTCCTTCAACTGTTTTTTTAATCTCTATCTATTATGTTGGTCTCAACTCATGAAGTCTTATTTTTGAACTAATTATGTGACACCTTATCAAAAGACTTTTGAAATAATCTAATTATGACCTCAAATGGATTGCTTCAATCTATCCTGCTGCTTGTATCCTGAAACAACTGTTAGATTTGCCTAATGTCAGGTTAATTCAAAACAAAGCTAGCATCGTGTATGATGCCAAGTTTGATCAGAAATACTTTATCAAATTCATTAATACACTTTACAAAGGAAATTTATTATTCTTACCTGGGCTGGCTTAAATGCAACCTCAGACCCTTACAGTATATTTAACTATTTAGTAAGCCATATAGTGGTAGCAGCTGTCAAAATATAATTAAAATAAAATTAGACATGTCATTCAACATTGGCCTAAGTTCATTTATGGACTCAAAGGTGCATACAATCAATGGACCGTGCAAAATCATCTTTACTAACATCGGGGCATGTAATAAAATTAAAGAGTTTTCTCATGGTCCAGTCGAGAAACTATGTGCCACACTGAAACATGTATTCCAGCCAGATTACAACTTGTCTAGCTCGGTTTGGCAACTTGTCAGCATGGACAAGTTAATCCAAAGGTCCCGTCCCGTTTGCTCAGTAAATCTATAATACTCTGGCTGGGGGACTTCACTGTCTAATGTCAAGAGTAGAACTGGAACAAATCAGTGGGAGATTGAATCAGTCATGAAGAATATGACTATATAAGAAGGAACTGCAGATGCTGGTTTCAACCGAAGATAGACACAAAAAACTGGAGAAAGTCAGCAGGTCAGACAACATATCTGGACTAACAGAAGAGGTGATGTTTCGGGTCGAGACCCTTCTTCAGACTGAGAGATTGTTTGACTGAGTGTGAGAAAAAAGGTTTACTGCAACAATTAATAAATTTGTACAATACATGAAGGTATTGAATAGCGGGACTGTCTGGATGAAATTGTTGTTCATCTCATTTCCACAATGACAGGGGAAGTATGCTCTTTATCAAGGAGCCGGAAAATTGTTTCTCCATATGTAGACATGTGTATTTTGTCAGCTCGTTGTGGACAGAAGGGTTCAAAATTCCCAGCCTGGTTGTATTCTGATTGACAATAAAGATATGCCTCAAATGATACAAGCTCCTACTATCACCATGGTAATCAAAAGAGACCTCTCTCAATCAAAACTACCACTACTTGTAACCTTCAGTTTCTTTTACAATGCATTCCTACCAGAGGCACCCTGTCCACCTCCTTTCTCTGCAACTTAAAACATTTTGCTAGTACTGACGAAAGGCACTAGGAAGAGAAGGAATGTTAACTGCTTCGCTCTTTTGCATGTGCTGCCTGAACTGCAGAGTATTTATAGCATTGTTTGGTTTTATTCAGATTTTCAGCATCTTCAGTGTTTATCTTTTTGATATCAGTGCCCGAGTAGATTTTTTAACTTAATAATTTATTGTTTTGGTACATGAGGTTTGAATGATAGCAAGCTTCATGTGGATCCACACGGCATGGTCATAACTCCAGTATTTAAACAGCCCATCTAAGGATGGAAGCTGTGGTCTGAAGCAAAACTAAGGTAAGATGATGTTCTGCAAACAGGAAAAAGTGCACCAATGCTTCTATTAGTACACTGCTGGGGTGAGTCAGGTATAGTAATATACATAACAAAGCAGAGGATGAGGGGCAGCAGAATAAGTATGGATCTCGTGAGGGAAGTCATTTAAAGACCAAATTATGTTAGGAAAGATTAGGCTAGGAACATACGTACATAAGAAATGGCTACAGACAAAATTCCATAAACTGTTGTTGAACTATTTATGTATAGGAAGGAACTGCAGATGCTGGTTTACACCGGAGATAGACCCAAAATGCTGGAGTAACTTAGTGGGTCATGCAGCATCTCTGGAGAGAAGGAATAGGTGACGTTTCGACTCGAGACCTCTCTTCAGACTGAGAGTTAGGGGAGGGAAATTAGAGGTATAAAAAGGCACAGAACAAATCAGAGTTGACACCAATGGCCAAGGAGCCCACATGGTCCACGGTTGGCTGAAGAAGAGGTGATAACGAAGGGAAACAAACAGTGAAACTACCAGGAAGACTAGGAGAGTCTAGGGAAGGGAGGAGAGCTGTGATCCGTGGATGGAGTCGAGGGAGGAGGTATAGGGACAGGTATTGCATCTCCTGTGGTTGCAGGGGAAAGTACTTGGGGAGGGGTGGTTTGGGTGGGAAGGGATGAGTGAACAGGAAGTTGCGGAGGGAACAGTCTGCGGAAAGCGGAAAGGGGTGGAAATGGGAAGATGTGACTAGTAGTGGGATCCCGTTGGAGGTGGCAAAAATGTTAGAAGATTACGAGCAGTGTGCGATGGCTGATGGGGTGAAAGGTGACTATGGGAACTCTGTCCCTGTTTCGACTGGGGGAGGAGGAGCAAGAGTAGAGCTATGGGATACCTAGAAGACACATGTGATGGCCTCATCTATGATGGAACAGGGGAACCTCCATTCCCTAAATAATGAGGACACCTCAGATTTCATGGTATGGAACACCTCATCTTGGGCGCAGATGCGCGGAGATGGAGGAATTGGGAGTAGGAGATAGAGTCTTTACAGCAGGACGTGGGGAGGAAATGTAGTCTAGATAGCTGTGGCAGTCAGCAGGTTTGAAATGGACATCAGTCAAAAGTCTATCCCCTGTTATGGATTGTAATTGTAATTGTAATTGTAAATCTTTATTGTCATTTCCTGAGTATTCGCATACTCAGAGGAAACAAAAAAAACGTTTCTCGACCAGTGTCCATTCAGTTTTCGTTACAAAAATAAATAGCAATTAAAGTTAAAATACATGTCATGAACAATTTAACCCTCTAATAACACTCAATAACATTCAACAGCCGTTCCGACTGGCAGCGGGGTGTTTGTGCGCGATACTTGGCAGGGGGGAAAGTTCATTTAACAGTCTTATAGCCTGTGGGAAGAAGCTGAGGAGCATCCTGCTGGTTTTGCAGCTGATGCTCCTGTACCTCTTCCCAGATGGGAGGATGGTGAAAAAGTCATGCGATGGGTGGTAAGGGTCTTTGATGATGGAGATGGCTCTGTTGATGCATCTCTTCTTGTATATGTCCAGCAGGAAGGGGAGTGGAGCACCAATAATCCTGCTTGCGGTCTTCACTATCCTGTCCAGTTGGTGACGTTCGTACGCCTTGCAGCTCCCGAACCAGGAAGTGATGCCGTATGTCAGTGTGCTCTCAACAGTCCCCCTGTAAAAAGTCCGTAGGTGTGTGGTGGGGAGGCCTGCTTTCCGTAGTCTTCGGAGGGGGTGAAGTCGCTGCTGGGCTCTCTTGACCAGAGCTGTGGTGTTGGCCGTGGACGTCAGGTCATCAGACAGGTGTAGTCCTAGGAACTTCATGCTGCTGACCCTTTCCACATCAGCTCCGTCGATGTGCAGAGGTGTATGGTGTTGTTTCCCCGCCCTCCTGAAGTCAACCACCATCTCCTTAGTTTTTCCCCCGTTAAGAATGAGGTTGTGGGATTTGCACCAACCTGTGAGCAGCTCCACCTCCATCCTGTACGCCGATTCATCGTTGTCACTGATGAGACCCACTACTGTTGTGTCATCAGCGAACTTGCTGATGAAGTTGTTATTGAGTCTGGCAGTACAGTCGTGTGTCAGCAGACTAAACAGAAGGGGGCTTAGGACACAGCCTTGGGGTGAGCCAGTGCTCACGGCTATCGTTTTTGATGTCCTACTGCCCACCCTGACTGTCTGCTGCCGCTGCGACAGGAAGTTCAGGACCCAGCTACATGTGCCAGCATCAACCCCCAACAGCTCCAACTTCTCCACCAGCTGCTGCGGGATGATTGTGTTGAAAGCGGAGCTGAAGTCTATGAAGAGGATCCTGGCATAGGTGTTTTTCCGATCGAGATGTGACAACACGAGGTTCAGTGTTGTTGAGACTGCGTCCTCTGTGGATCGGTTGGCTCTGTAGGCGAACTGCAGTGGGTCTAGGTTGGCAGGTAGACTGTTTTTGATGTGCTGCATAACTAGTCGCTCAAAACACTTCATTACAATGGGTGTTAGGGCCACTGGTCGAAAGTCGTTATGGCAGGCTGGGTTTGGTTTCTTCGGTACAGGGACGATGGTGGCACTCTTAAGACAATTCGGCACTACTGCCTGGCAGAGTGAGATGTTAAAAATGTCTGTGAAGACATCCTTCAGTTGCTCGGCACAGTCTCTTAGAACGCATCCAGGAATGTTGTCTGGCCCTGCAGCTTTGCGTGGATTGACGCTGGCGAAGGCCTTTTTAACTCTGGCTGCGGACAGCCTGAGCGACTGGTCACTGGGAGATGGCAGTGGTGCACGTGTCTGGGTGCTGTTTTTAACCTCAAACCGTGCGTAGAACTCGTTCAGTTCTCGTGGAGACGGTGAGATCAAAAAAGAGGAGGAAGCTGTCGGAGATGTATCCTGCAAATTTCACTACCAATTTCCATCTTGCACTTAAATTCTCATGGACCATCTCCGACACCTCCCTCCCCTTCTTATGCTGTTATGAGAGTCAGGATCAAATATTGTAACTTGCAAACATTTCTGCACAGTTCTGTAGCATAGATTGGACCTTTCTGAAGTGCCCATGTTGTTTTAATTTAGTGTTCAGACATTTCATTAAAGTAATCCTTCTTGACACCAAAATTTATTTCATTGTTATTTTTGTTACATGCACTTATGATAGCAATTAACTGCAGTCGAAAAAGTATATGTTAGCCTGTATCATCTGTCATTTAAAATACAACTGTTTTGCTATTGTTTTCAATGGGAGAATAAACTACTAACAGGAATCCCTTCTGTGATCCACTCACCCAGTTAATTAAATCATTCCAGCATGTTTTTCAAGATAAAATTCTAAAATACACCTCCGACTTGGGTGCTTAGACATACTGTGTAAAATGAAATGTGGTCAGTTCTATCCCAGGTAGGTGAGTGACTGATGTTAATGCTCAGTACCTTTAAATAGTAAAACATAATGAAAGATTATAATAATATCATGATGTTTCTAGATTGCACGTGTGTCCTTTCCACCACTCGATTTCCTATGAACTGTTATTGTTTGCATAAGTGGTATAGAAATTTCACTGGATTGCATACAATAACCAACGTTTTCAAGTAATTTTATACACACTGAAGGACATAATTTGACAAATCAACAGTTTTCCAGGACAAAGTTCAGATCAACATGATCTTGTTGAATATCAAAGCAAGCTTGAGGGACCATTTGACTATTACAGTAGCTGTTCTGAATTACTTCCATTTGTTTGCAATTTACTTGGCTTTGAAATGTAGCAGAAGGCATTGTTTGAACAAAGAGCAAAACACAAAGTGCTGGTGTAACTTAATGGGTCAGGCAGCATCTGTGGGGGGAATGGAAAGGTGGTGTTGCAGATCGGGGCCATTCTTCAGAAGTAGGGTCTTCATCTGAAGAAGTGTCCAAACCTGAAACGTTGCCTATCCATTCTCTCCACAGATACTGCCTGACCAGCTGAATAACTCAAGCAACGTGTGTTTTGTTCAAGATTCCAGCATCTGCAGTTTCTTTTGTCTCAATATTTGAACCAACCAATTGGTCAAATCAACTGCCATGTGGAATATCTATAGCATATATTGGATGCTACACTTTTATTATATACTAGACTAAGTGGAACCCGTTGGGTCCCATGTTCACAGGGGGGGTTGGTCCCCAACGCATTATTCCACCTCTCCACCAATTCCAATATTGGTGGGCAGTGGAGAGGGGGGGGGGGGGGGGCTTTCTGGAGCGCTAGTATGGGTTTTGTTAGCTGAAGGGACTGGTTTCTAGAGGGCTAATATGGACATTGTGGGCTGAATGGATTATTGGGCTGGAAGCTCAGTCACTCAGGCGTGGTAGATTGGCAGCTTAGTCACTCAGGTCCGATGGGCTGGCAACTCAGTCACTCGGGCCTGGTGGGCTGGCAGCTCAGTCACTCAGGTGCTGGTGGGCTGGCAGTTCAGTCACTCAGGGCTGGTGGGCTGGCAGAAACTGCCAGAAATTCTGCCCAAAACAGGTGAGAGACTCTGTGAGAGAGGGGGAGATGGTGGAGAATCAATTTTAGACGTTTTTCATATTTTTCTACAAATCACAGTAATGGAGGCAAGTCTATCCTGGCCTGGATCTCACAGGGAGCCAATGAAGGGAAAGAGAAAAATACTCAAACTCAAATTCAATTTCATACCATTTCAAGCAGAGTGCAGGCCACCAAATACAAATTCAGTTTCATACCATTTAAAGCAGAGTGCAGGCCAGCAAATTCAAATTCAATTTCATACCATTTCAAGTAGAGTGAAGTCAACCAATTGGAAATTCAATTTCATAACATTTCAAGCAGAATGCAGGCCACCAAATTTAATTTAATACCATTCGAGCAGAGTGCAGTCCACCAAATTCAATTACCATATAACCATATAACAATTACAGCACGGAAACAGGCCATCTCGGCCCTACAAGTCCGTGCCGAACAACTTTTTTTCCCCTTAGTCCCACCTGCCTGCACTCATACCATAACCCTCCATTCCCTTCTCATCCATATGCCTATCCAATTTATTTTTAAATGATACCAGTGAACCTGCCTCCACCACTTCCACTGGAAGCTCATTTCACACCGTTACCACTCTCCGAGTAAAGAAGTTCTCCCTCATATTACCCCTAAACTTCTGTCCCTTAATTCTGAAGTCATGTCCTCTTGTTTGAATCTTGTATTCTTGTATTCATTCAAATTTTATTGTCGTTGCCTCACTTTGAGACAACGAAATGAATTTCCCGTACAGCAGTATCGTTAAAAAAAATCACAAGAAAAATAATAAAAATAAATAATAAATAAATAATAAAACATATTAAAAAATAAAATTGAAGTTGAATTAAAAATTTAACAAAAGCACAAACACAAAAAGTCCACAACACAACATAACATAAATGGCACCCAGGTGAGGGCGGCACCATAGTCCAGCCAGCCTCCCCTCCGTGTCCATCCGTAGTCGGGGCCTTCCGAGCACCCGCAGTCGCCGCCCCGGGTGGCCCGATGTTCAGGCCCTCACGCCGGGCTGGTGGAACGCCGACGCCGAACCCCAACGGTGAGCATCCTCCTCCTCAGCGGCCCGGACCTTCCGATCAGCCGTCTCCCGCTGCCGGAGTCTGCAGCTCCCGAGTCCGCAGGTCGAGCCGGGCAGAGTCGCAGGACCCCGCGTTGTAGTCAGCGCCGCCCGCGTTGGGAGCTCCGCAAACCGCAGCTCCAGGATGTCGGCAGCAGGTCCAGCACTCCGGGCTCCAGACGGCGACCCCCGGTAAGGCATCACCAGCCCCGCGATGTTTCAGCGCCGTCCCGCCGCTGCTGGAGCTCCGGTCGATCCCGGCAGGAAAGGCCGCGCCAATCCAGGTAGGTAGGCCACTGTTGGGGGGGGGGGGGGAGGACGCGACTCGAATAATAGTCGCGTCCTCACCAGGAAGCGGCTGAAGTACGGTATCCCCCGCACCGTGCCCTCTTCCCCCACATAAAAACACCAAAAAACACAAAAAAACACACTTTTTACATAACAAAATAAACAAAAAATAACAAAAAGATACCGGGCTGTAGGTGGAGGCTGCTGGCACCAGCGCCACTGGAAGTACAATCTTCCCTATTCTCAAAGGGAAAAGCTTGTCCACATCAACTCTGTCTATCCCTCTCATCATTTTAAAGACCTCTATCAAGTCCCCCCTTAACCTTCTGTGCTCCAGAGAATAAAGACCTAACTTATTCAACCTATCTCTGTAACTTAGTTGTTGAAACCCAAATTACACACCACTTCTAGTGGAGTGCATGACAACAAATTCAATTTCATACCATTCAAACAGAGTGCAGCCCACCAAATTCAATTTCATACCATTTTAAGCAGAGTGCAGGCCACAAAATTCAATTTTATACAATTTCAAACAGAGTGCAGGCCACCAAATACAATTTCCTACTATTTCAAGTGGAGTGCAGGCCACCAAATTCAATTTCATACCATATCAAGCAGAATGTAGGCCACTAAATTCAAATTCAATTTCATACCATTTCAAGCAGAGTGCTATCCACCAAAGGCAAATTAAATTGCATACCATTTCAAGTAGAGTGCAGGCCACAAAATTCTAATTCAATTTCATACTATTCCTCGTGCTGGCAAGAGCAGGAACAGGGAGATACGGCACCTGAATGTGTGGATGAGGAACTGGTGCAGGGGGCAGGGATATAGATTCTTAGATCACTGGGATCTGTTTTGGAGTAAGGGGGAATTGGACAAAAGGGACGGATTGCATCTTAACAGGCGGGGGACCAGCATTCTGGCAGGCAGGTTTGCCACTACTACACGGGTAGTTTTAAACTGAATAAGGGGAGTGGGGTGTCAAATGGAATAGTCGAGGACGGAGTTAAAGGGAAAGAGAGTAAAGGGATGGTTAATGACCCCAGAATTAACGGGAAAGGAAGCTCACAAAGGGATAGGAGAGTATGGCCAAGTGTAATAGGGATCGGTGTGAAAGGTGAGATGCGTAAGGAATTATAAGTATTGTATATGAATGCGCGAAGTATAAGAAGTAAAGTAGATGAGCTTGAGGCTCAGTTAGAGGTTGGTAGATATGACATTGTGGGGATTACGGAGACGTGGCTGCAGGAGGATCGGGCCTGGGAACTTAATATTCAGGGTTATACATCCAATAGAAAGGACAGGCAGGTGGGCAGAGGAGGGGGGGTAGCTCTGCTGGTGAGGGATGGAATTCAGTCCCTTGCGAGGGAAGACACAGGGGCTGACGAGGTAGAGTCACTGTGGATTGAATTGAGGAATTGTAAAGGCAAGAAGACACTAATTGGTGTTATCTACAGACCCCCCAATTGTAGCCCGGATGTAGGGTGTAAGTTGCAGCAGGAATTAAAACTGGCAGGTAACAAAGGCAACACCATTGTGATGTTGGGGGATTTAAATATGCAGGTAGACTGGGAAAATCAGGTTGGTTCAGGACCCCAAGAAAGAGAGTTTGTAGAATGCCTCCGAGATGGATTCTTAGAGCAGCTTGTAATGGAGCCGACCAGAGAAAAGGCAATTCTGGATTTAGTGTTGTCCAATGAACCAGATATGATAAGAGAACTCGAGGTAAAGGAACCACTTGGAGGTAGTGATCATAACATGATTAGTTTTAATCTGCAATTTGAGAAGGAGAAGGCTAAATCAGAAGTGTCAGTGATGCAGTTGAACAAAGGAGACTGTGAAGGCATGAGAGGGGAGCTGGCCAAGGTAGACTGGAAAGGGATCCTGGCAGGAATGACTGTGGAACAGCAATGGCAGGAATTTCTGCGCATAATCCGGGAGACGCAGGATCATTTCATTCCAAAAAGGAAGAAAGATTCTAAGGGGAGTAGGAGGCAACCGTGGCTGACAAGAGAAGTTAGGGATAGAATAAAACTAAAAGAAAAGATGTATAACACAGCAAAGAGTAGCTGAAAGCCAGAGGATTGGGAAACTTTATAGGACAACAGAAGGAAACAAAACGGGCAATACGGGCTGAAAAGATGAAGTACAAGGGGAAGCTGGCCAGGAATATAAAGAAGGACATTAAAAACTTCTTTAGACATGTTAAGGGGAAAAGAGTAGCAAAGTCAAATGTGGTCCCTTGAAGGCAGACACGGGAGAAATTATTATGTGCAACAAGGAAATGGCAGAAGAGTTGAATAGGTACATCAGATCTGTCTTCACAAAGGAAGAAACAAACAATCTCCCAGATATACTGGAGGACAGAGGATCTAAGGGGGTAGAGGAACTGAAATAAATTTTCATTAGGCGAGAAAAAGTATTGGGTAGGCTAATGGGACTGAAGGATGATAAATCCCCTGGGCCTGATGGTCTGCATCCCAGGGTCCTCAGGGATGTGGCTCTAGAAATAGTGGACGCATTGGTGATCATTTTCCAATGTTCAATAAATTCAGGATCAGTTCCTGTGGATTGGAGGATAGCTAATGTTATCCCACTTCTCAAGAAAGGAGCGAGGGAGAAAACGGGGAATTACAGACCAGTTAGCTTGCCTGCGGTAGTGGGAAAGATGCTGGAGTCAATTATTAAAGAGGTAATGATGGGGCATTTGGATAGCAGTAAAAGTATTAGTCCAAGTAGACATGGATTTATGAAAGGGAAATCATGCTTGACTAAACTCTGGAATTTTTTGAGGATGTGACAAGTAAAATGGATGAAAGGGTGCCAGTGGATGTAGTGTATCTAGATTTTCAGAAAACCTTTGATACGGTTCCGCATGGGAGTGGTGACTAAAATTAGAGCACATGGTTGATGCAGTTGGAACAGAGGGATCTGAGAATAACCGTGCATAGTTCCTTGAAGGTGGAATCTCATATAGATAGGGTGGTAAAGAAAGCTTTTGGTATGCTAGCCTTTATAAATCAGAGCATTGTGTATAGAAGCTGGGATGTAATGTTAAAATTGTACAAGGCATTGGTGAGACCAAATCTGGAGTATGGTGTACAATTTTGGTCGCCCAATTATAGGAAGGATGTCAACAAAATAGAGAGAGTACAGAGGTGATTTACTAGAATGTTGCCTGGGTTTCAACAATTAAGTTACAGAGAAAGGTTGAATAAGTTAGGTCTTTATTCTCTGGAGTGCAGAAGGTTAAGGGGGGGACTTGATAGAGGTCTTTAAAATGATGAGAGGGATAGACAGAGTTGATGTGGACAAGCTTTTCCCTTTGAGAATAGGGAAGATTCAAACAAGAGGACATGACTTCAGAATTAAGGGACAGAAGTTTAGGGGTAACATGAGGGGGAACTTCTTTACTCAATGAGTGGTAGCGGTGTGGAATGAGCTTCCAGTGGAAGTGGTGGAGGCAGGTTCGTTGGATCATTTAAAAATAAATTGGATAGGCATATTGACGAGAAGGGAATGGAGGGTTATGGTATGAGTGCAGGCAGGTGGGACTAAGGGAAAATAATTGTTCGGCACGGACTTGTAGGGCCGAGGTGGCCTGTTTCCGTGCTGTAATTGTTATATGGTTATATGGTTATATGGTTATATGGTATTGGGGGTAGGGTGTTGACATGGATAGAAAATTGGTTGGCAGACCGGAAGCAAAGAGTAGGAGTGAATGGATCCTTTTCAGAATGGCAAGCAGTGGCGAGTGGTATGCCGCAAGGCTCGGTGTTGGGGCTGCAACTGTTTACCATATATATTAATGATTTGGAAGAGGGAATTAGGAGCAACACTAGCAAGTTTGTGGATGACACAAAGCTGGGTGGCAGTGTGAACTGTGAAGAGGATGTTAGGAGGTTGCAGGTTGCCCTGGACAGGTTGAGTGAGTGGGCAGATGCATTGCAGATGCAGTATAATATAGATACATGTGAGGTTATCCACTTTGGCTGCAAAAACAAGGGGGCAGATTATTATCTCAATGGGGTTAGGTTAGGTTATGTAAGGGGGAGGTGCAGCAAGACCTGGGCGTCCTTGTACACCGGTCACTGAAGGTTGGTTTACAGGTACAGCAGGCAGTGAAGAAAGCTAATGGAATGTTGGCCTTCATAACAAGAGGATTTCAGTATAGGTTCTTCTGCAGTAGTATAGGGCTCTGGTAAGAACACATCTGTAACATTGTGTACAGTATTGGTTTCCTAATTTGAGGAAGGATATCCTTGTGATTGAGGCAGTGCAGCGTAGGTTCATGAGGTTGATCCCTGGGATGGCAGGACTGTCATATGAGGAAAGATTGAAAATACAAGGCTTGTATTCACTGAAGTTTAGAAGGATGAGGGGGTATCTTATAGAAACATATAAAATTATAAAATGACTGGACAAGCTAGATGCAGGAATAATGTTCCCAATTTTGGGCGAGTCCAGAACCAGGGGACATAGTCTTTGAATAAAGGGGAGTTCATTTAAGACTGAGGTGAGAAAAAACTCTTTCACCCAGAGGGTTGTGAATTCATGGAATTCCCTGCCACAGAGGGCAGTGGAGGCCAAGTCACTGGATGTATTTAAGAGAGAGTTAGATAGAGCTCTAGGGGCTAGTGGAGTCAATGGATATGGGGAGAAGGCAGGCACGGGTTTTTGATAGGGGACGATCAGCCATGATCACAATGAATGGCGGTGCTGGGTTGAAGGGCCGAATGGCCTCCTCCTGCACCTATTTCTATGTTTCTATATTTCTATGTTTCTACGCAGAGTGCAGGCCACCAAATTCAATTTCATACCATTTTAAGCAGAGTGCAGGCCACCAAATTCAATTTCATACCATTTCAAGCAGAGTGCAGGCCACCAATTTCAATTTCATACCACTTCAAGCAAGTTCATACCACTTCAAGCAAAGTGCAGGCCACCAAATTCAATTTCATACCACTTCGAGCAGAGCGCAGGCCACCAAATGCAATTTAATACCACTTCAAACAAAGTGCAGGCCACCAAATTCTATTTCATACCTTTTTAAGCAGAGTGCAGGCCACCAAATTCAATTTCATACCATTTCAAGCAGATTGCTGGCCAGTAAATTCAATTTCATATCATTTTAAGCAGTGCAGGCCTCCAAATTAAATTTCATACCATTTCAAGCAGAGTGCAAGCCACCAAATTAAATTTCATTCCATTTCAAGAAGAATGTATGCCACCAAATTCAAATTCAATTTAATAACATTTCAAGCAACGTGCAGGCCACCAAATTTAAATTCAATTTCATACCATTCAAACAGAGTGCAGGCCACCAAATGCAATTACATACCATTTTAAGAAGAGTGCAGGCCACCTAATTCAATTTCATACCATTTTAAGAAGAGTGCAGGCCACCAAATTCAATTTCATACCATTTCAAGCAGAGTGCAACCCACCAAATTCAAATTCAATTTCATACCATTTCAGACAGAATGTAGGCCACCAAATTCAAATTCAATTTCATACCATTTCAAGCAGAGTGCAGACCACCAAATACAATTTCATACCATTTCAAGCAGAATGTAGGCCACTAAATTCAAATTCAATTTCATACCATTTCAGACAGAATGTAGGCCACCAAATTCCAATTCAATTTCATAACATTTCAAGCAGAGTGCAGGCCACCTAATTCAAATTCAATTTCATACCATGTGAAGCAGAGTGCAGGCCACCAAATTGAAATTCAATGTCATACCATTTCAAGCAGAGTGCGGGCCACCAAAATCTAATTCAATTTCATACCATTTCTAGCACGGTGCAGGCCACAAAATTCAAATTCAGTTTCATACCATTTCAAAAGAGTGCAGTCCACCAAATTCAATTTCATACCATTTTAAGAAGAGTGAAGGCCACCAAATTCAATTTCATACCATTTCAAGGAGAAAACATGCCACCAAATTCAATTTCTTACCACTTCAAGCAGAGTGCAGGCCACCAAATTGAATTTCATACCATTTCAAGCAGAGTGCTGGCCAGTAAATTCAATTTCATACTATTTCAAGCAGAGTGCAGGCCACTAAATTCAATTTCATACTATTTCAAGCAGAGTGCAGGTCACCAAATTCAATTTCAATTTCATACCATTTCAAGCAGAGTGCACGCCACCAAATTTAAATTAAATTTCAACCATATCAAGCAGAGTGCAAGCCACCAAATTCAAATTCTATTTCATACCATTTCAAGCAGAGTGCATGCCTCCAAAGTTAAATTCAATTTCATACCATTTCAGCAGAGTGCAGGCCACAAAATTCAATTTCAATTTCATACCATTTCAAGGAGACTGCAGGCCACTAAATTCAAATTCAATTTCATATCATTTCAAGCACACTGTAGGCCACAAAATTCAAGTTCAAACTCATACCATTTCAAGCAGAGTGCCGGTCACCAAATTCATTTCATACCATTCCATTCAGAGTGCAACCCACCAAATTCAAATTCAATTTCATAACATTTCAAGTAGAGTGCAGGCCACCAAATTCATTTTGTACCATTTCAAGCAGAGTACAGGCCACCAAATACAATTTCATACTATTTCAAGCAGAGTGCAGGCCACCAAATTCATTTCATACCATTCCAAGCAGAGTGCAACCCACCAAATTCAAATTCAATTTCATACCATTTCAAGTAGAGTTCAGGCCACCATATTCAAATTGAATTTCAGACCATTTCAGATTCAGATTCAGTTTCAGATTCAATTTTAATTGTCATTGTCTGTGTACAGTACAGGGACAACGGAATGCATTTAGCATCTCCCTTGAAGAGCGACCTAGCAAACGATTTGAATAAATAATAATAAGTGTCCGGGGGGGGGGGGTTGGTGATTGGTAGTCACCGAGGTACGTTGTTGAGTAGAGTGACAGCCGCCGGAAAGAAGCTGTTCCTCGACCTGCTGGTTCGGCAACGGAGAGACCTGTAGCGCCTGCCGGATGGTAGGAGGGTAAACAGTCCATGGTTGGGGTGAGAGCAGTCCTTGGCGATGCTGAGCGCCCTCCGCAGACAGCGCTTGCTTTGGACAGACTCAATGGAGGGGAGCGAGGAACCGGTGATGCATTAGGCAATTTTCACCACCCTCTGCAATGCCTTCCGGTCGGAGACAGAGCAGTTGCCATACCATACTGTGATGCAGTTGGTAAGGAAGCTCTCGATGGTGCAGCGGTAGAAGTTCACCAGGATCTGAGGAGACAGATGGACCTTCTTCAGTCTCCTCAGGAAGAAGAGACGCTGATGAGCGTACCATTCCAAGCAGAGTGCAACCCACCAAATTCAAACTCAATTTCAAGGGCAGGCCACAAAATCCAAATTTTCTTTCATACCATTTTTAGCAGAGTGCAGACGCCAACTTCAAATCTAATTTCATATCATTTCAAGCAGACTGCAGGCCACCAAATTCAAATTCAATTTCATACAATTTCAAGCAGAGTGGAGGCCACCAAATTCAAATTCAATGTCATTCCATTTCAAGCAGAGTGCAGTTCACCAAATTCATTTCATACCATTTCAAGCAGAGTGCAATCCAACAAATTCAAATTCAATTTCATACCATTTCAAGTAGCGTACAGGCCACAAAATTCAAATTCAATTTCAGTCCATTTCAAGCAGAGTGCATGCCACCAAATTCATTTCATACCATTTCAAGCAGTGCAGGCCACCAAATTCAAATGCAATTTCATACCATTTCAAGTAGAGTGCAGGCCACCAAATTCAAATTGAATTTCATACCATTTCAAGCAGAGGGCAGGCCACCAAATCCAAATTCACGTTCAGACCATTTTAAGCAGAGTGTGGACCACCAGTCAAATTCAATTTCATACCATTTCAAGCAAAGCACAGGCCACCAAATTCAAATTCAATTTCATACCATTTCAAGCGGCAGCAGGCCACTAAATTTAAATTCAATTTCATACCACTTCAAGTAGAGTGCATGCCACCAAATTCAAATTCCATTTCATACCATTTCAAGCAGAGCATGCCACCAAAGCAGGGGCGGATTAAGGCTCACTGGTGCCCTAAGCACTGACCAATCTTGGTGCCCCTCTCCTTTCCACACTGACCCAGTCCATTTTAGTTGTTGACCTGTCTGACCAGATATACAATGCAGGTTGCAGCAGTACAAAAATGTATTCATATGATAACACAATATACTGTACAAACTAAGCCAAGCTTGGGCTACATAAAGTTCTACAAAAATGCAATACAACATCTATTTTAATATTTCACGTTAAATGTATCAAAGTTCCAATATTCATGACCTGAAAGGCATTTTTCTACATTTCATTTTCGCAAAATCACTGATAACATCCTCGAAATTAATACTTCTCAGAATGTCTGCTTGAATTGTTAATATACACAGTGAGTCGAGTCTTTCTTGAAGCTAACTGATCTATTTGGGTTTTTTACACGTTTCAGTTGTGAGAAAGACCTCTCTGTTGTGCGGTTGGTGACCATTAATGTTAAAAATATTCTTAAGGCAATTTCACCATTTGGAAAGGCACTCTCTTGTCTTCTGTAATTGTGTTGTAAAGTTCCATGTGAGTGAAAGATGTTTTCTTGGTTGTTTTAAACTTATGAAGGACATATGAATGGAACTGCTGAAGCTCTGTAGACAAATGGTTGTTAATGTCATCTGGATAAGCATCAATGAGTGTCTGACGAGTCTTTGAGTATCTTTCACTTTCTGATAATTGGGAATTAGCACCTTGTTGGGTGGCATTAGGAACATCTGTCAGACAAGAGAATCTGTCTGCTATTTCAGTGTACAGCTTTCGTCTCCTCCTCATTTCCGTTTCTAACTTTTCAACAATTACATAAAAAGTGGAGATACGGAATTTGTCTCTGGCACTGAGAATGACCTCTGGTGCATTTCCATCGTTGGGCATTCTCTTTCTTATACGCTTACCCGTTTGAGTTGCTTTGTATTCTACATCAGGGAGCATGTCCTTTGCAAGTGATTCAAATCTCTCAAACTCATCTCTTGATGTTTGCAACTGGTCTGCCAATGATGAATACAAATCTGCACATGTTTGCAAGATCACATTTTCACTTTGAAGAAGTTGACTTGTTCTATGAAACTTGCCTAAAGTTTCATTCCAAAAATTCAGCATGAACACAAATTCCAGTTCTTGCATCTTGTTTGCAATATTCTTTGCCTCCCTTCTAGTGTCACCTTTTTGCAACTGGTCATCTGATAAATCTTCCAAAGCTTCCAGAATCTTGAGGAAAGAGTTGATAATTGCTGCAGTTGCCACAGCATGTGCTTCCCATCTGGTGTCTGAAAGTGATTTCAACACTTTTTCATTTCCAATGCAATCTTTGAGAATTCTCCACCGAGCAGTTGAGGCTGAAAAGAATGTGTAGAGCAGTTGTACAGTGGAAAATAAATCTACTGCAACTTGACAGCAATCCACAGCACTTCGTCCAACTAAATTTAGTGAATGAGCTGCACAGGGTACATAAATGGCAAATTGATTTGCATCCAAAAGTTTTTGCTGCATGCCATTGTAACGTCCAGACATGTTGGCAGCATTGTCGTATGACTGCCCTCTGCATTTAGCAAAATCCAATTTACAATCATCACATAAGTACTTCAACACCTGCTGTGCCATAGCTTCACCAGTGTGGTTTTGCAATTCCAATTGGCTGGCTGTCCATCTTGCAAGTATCTGAGCACTATGCTCAGTTGGTCAACATGCGAAAGATCAGGCGTTGAGTCCACAGACAGACTGAAGTACCCAGAAACATTAATTTCGTCAATGATGACGGAGTGCACTTTCTTTGCCATTAACTCAATAAGTTCCTCACATATCGTTTTGGACAGGTACGAAGGGTTGCCTTTTCCAGCATTGCCATATCGTGATATGTGAGCAGCCAAGAATGGGTCAAACTGACATCAATTCGAGTAGCCCCAAATAATTCCCATTATTGAGAGACCCAAATTTTTCCACTTTTCCTCGGAATGCCAATCCTCGTTCAGCCAGTGTGCAAATGACTGCTACAACATGCAAAAGCACATTCTTCCAGTAATTGTACTCCTCTTCAATTTGTTTTTCCAGTGGCTGTGTCAAGCCTAAGCCTTGTTTCCGAGTTAAATATGTCAACATGGCATCTCAGTGAGTTGTACTTTTTTCATGGTTGTCAATTACAGCAGTGTTTCGCCAGTCACTGAATCCTTCATTTCTAGCAAAATGCGTTGACCCTTTGGGCGCAAATAGTTTACAAACAAAACAGTAAAGTGATCCTTTTGAAGGAGAGTACAACAGCCATTCTCTCTTGTAGTGTTCACCATTGGCTGTTATTCCAAAAAAGATTTTCTGTGAACAGAATCTCTTTGGCTTCCCACAGATGGAATTGCGACATGGTTTGTCAAATGGTCCATTGTGGTGCTGACATTCACTGGGTCCACAAGCAACCCAATAAGTCACATCATCACCATAAAATTCATCCCACAACCCTGGGTCCTTAGCTTTGTTCATTTCATCCTTGGTCAGTTCTCTAAACTCCTTGGACAGTTCAAAAACATTTACACATCTTGTCGAACTAGGTCCAGGTTGTGGCACTTCATCATGTGCAACGTCATCATGAAAATCTGGCCTTGCACCAACACTGCCTGTTTCTGATGAAGGAGATAGATTTGATTCACTTGCTGTCTCTGAAGACTGACACTGGTTTTGATCTGGATCATCTTTCTCTGCAGCTTGTAAGAAGAAATCTGTCAGCTTTCCTGTCTTGGCTACAACAGACAGATTCTTTTGCTCATTCTCTTTTGCACGTTTTCTCTTTTGCGCACCACTCAACTGAACACGCTTCATTTTTGACGTTTACATGGGGCTGAAATTAAAAAGGGGCAAAGAGGGTCATTGAAGTGACTGTCATGACAACTGAATTTGGCTCCATCATTTTACTTTTAAACACATGCTATGACACTGCACCTCGCCAACACAAAATAGCTTAAATCAGGCAAAAGTAGACACAAAAAGTCTCGAAAAAGATCGACAGATAAGAGACGACTATGTATACTAATTAAATAAAGGATCATTGGAGCAGTATGACATCTTACCAGTGCAGTGGTCTTAGATTTCCAAGGATATCGCACACATCATGTCTGAGGCACAGAGGTCAGTCGAGAATATTCCACAACAGGAAACATGTGACAGTGTTAATGATCTTACTGACCGACAGAGGTCAGAGTGCACTGCGCCAGCAGTGCCCCTTGTGGTACACCTGGGAAGATAACCCTAGGGTGCACCATGATCAAGAAACAGAACATTATGAACAATTTGCACTAGTTTTATCTTTTTTTTTACAAATCTTCATTTGCTTTTTTTTCTTTTCACCCTTTTCCCAACTTTGTGATGCCCCCTTTGGCCCTGGTGCCCTAAGCACGTGCTTAGTCTGCTTAATGGTTAATCTGCCCCTGCACCAAAGTCAAATTCCATTTCATACCATTTCAAGCAAAGTGCAGGCCACCAAAATCAAATTCAATTTCATACCATTTCAAGCAGACAGCAGGCAACCAAATTTAAATTCAATTTTACTTCGGAGTCACGTGAGTGATTCCGTGAAGAAGCCTCGCCAGTCTACATGCACTTCATTACGTCTGATGCATGGCGCAACGACGGGCTGGCAGGCGTGTAGCTCCATCAGCGGTAAGTTTTTAAAACCCTCAGGTAAGTTTTAAACTTAGTTGAGGTCGTATTCTGCGGTCAGTAAATCTTGTTGCAGGAGCAAGTCGGACCATGGAGAAAATGACTAAGGGAAGGTCGAGGCGGGCCACCAGGAGAGCAGCTGTAGAAGACCGCGGGAGTGTGGGTAGCGGGCGGCCATCCATCTTGCCTTCAGAGTCACTGGCGGCACGGCCAGTGGCTTCCGACTTGGTGTCGATTGAAAGCACCACGGTACTCCGGTGGGACGGAAAGCTACTAAGAAGTCAGTAAGGCCCGTTGACTCGGATGAGTTGGGCCAGGGGGGGTCCCCTCCCACAATGGATAGCGTCTTTGGACGTCTGTCCAGGATGGAGCTCCTGATGGAGAGGATGCTCCATCACGAAATGCTCCAGCAAGAGGAGCTTGGTATCCGCGGGTCTCCTCGGGGGCACCTGTTGAAGGGCTGCATAATGTCTCCCTCTCGGAGGAGGAGAGCATACGGGGTCAGTTTTGTTCTAACTCCGAGGTCGGAGGTATAGCCGGTGAGCATACCTCAAGGCAAGAAGGCCGCAAACCAGGGGTGCCAAGCATGGCATCTAAATTTGCTATACCGACCGAAACTGGGGAACCGCTGGATGAAGACCTGGCCATGACTATAAATTACATGGCCTCACACCAGCTGCAAGACCTCACAATGGAAGAAATTTCCAAAAAATATGAGACACTCGCCAATTGTGCCTCGATCAAAGTGCCGGCTGTGAACCATGCTATCTGGGGTCACATGGGTGTAGGTATCAGAGCCCAGGAAGTGAGGGACCAGAAGATACTAAAGCTGCTCGCTTCAGGCATTACAGCTTTCGCTAGGTCGGTCGACGGTGGGCCCCTGTCTGAGGTGCAACAGGATGCTGGCCCTAATGTGCAATGCACATTTTGAAATAAACTGTCTCAGAAAGAGTGCTATCCGTCCTACCCTGAACCCCAAGTTTGCGGCATTGTGCAAATCAAGCAATGTGCAACCGCCGAATCTACTGTTCGGTAATGACCTATCAAAACGGGTCAGAGAGTTGGACAACGAGGCGAAAACGATGGGCCTCATTAAAGTCCAACCGACTAGCAAAATTCCACATTGGCGGCAGCACCCCTACAAACGGTTCGCTGAAGCTGGTTCAGGCCGAGGACCAAGCCGGCCCTTGCCAACCATGCGCAATTGGCGCACTCCAACATTCTTCCCTTCCAGAACTTGGGGGCAGAAGTTTCCACCGACAACCATGGAGGTAGGTGGAACTGGTTCTTTTCAGAACATGTCATGTATGGATCAGTTACAATTATATCTCCCTCTCTGAGAAGGGGAGCGAAGGGAAGAAAAAAGGAGGGTTCCCCTCCATGGGTACATCCTCGGACGCATACCCAGGTGGAGCATGGATGCGTCCGCAGAGCGTTCAACCCACTGAGGAGATGCTCCATCCTGATATGGTCCGTGGACGGGGCCATATCAGCGCAGGTGTTGTCGGGAACCTGCAGCAGTGCCTGGTGCAGGGCTGCATTAGATCTCCCTCTCTGAGGAGGGGAGCGTAGGCAATCAGTGTGTGACAGACTCTAAACTCAGAAGTATGTCCGTGAAACATAATGGAGTGCATGCGTGAGGTTCAAGAATTCTGTCATGGCATCAAGGGTTGCGATATCCACGCAAACGGAGGAGCCGCTGCAAGGTAGAGTTGGCTTCCAGCCTATGGCAGAAAACCAGGGTCCAGAGTTCACCTCACATTACAAGCTTGGTAAGCATCAGCGACCTCACGTCACATCAGTACAGGAACAAAGAGCAGTGAACAGCGCTATCTGGGGAGACTATGGATGGCGAGGCCAACAATGTCCAGCCGACGAATCTTCTCCTTGAAGAACCCCTAACCAAACAGGTAAAAAACCTGGATGAGGAAGTAAAGGTGTCGGACTAGTCAAGGTACCTACGACGAGCAAAAGCCTCACCGTTTCGACGACAACACCCCTATGACTCCATCGGCAGTAAGTGGTTCACTGAAGCTGGTGGCAGCTTGAAAGCTGATTCTCTGGGCAGAGGTCTTTTAGGCCAATGCCAAGCCGGCCCTGAGAGAAAATGTGCAATCCACGCACTCCAGCAGTCCTATCCTCCAATTCAAGGATGGAATTAGAACCTGAGGATGGAAACAGAACCCGCATCAGGGGCCTTTGGGCTTACCATAAGACCACCGTTAAACATGGAGGTAGGTGGGTCTGGTTCTTTCCGGAAACACGGGGTGTGTGGACTAATTATGAGTTGCCAATAGATTACACTTATTTTGCACAAATGTTGATGAATAACATCAGATCGATGGATGATGTCGGATCACCCTTGATTAACTCATATTCACATGTGCAGTATAGTCTTTTTAGAATGGGAACTATTTAGAGTTGTTGGGAGCACTCTATGGCTTAAACATATATTGTACTAATATGCATGACTTGCATGTTCAGCTTCAGATTGACAACACTACAGCAGTAGCATACGTTAATCACATGGGTGGAATCAAGTCGGTATCATGTGATAAATTGGCTAACCTTATTTGGCATTGGTGTATTACAAGAAACATCTGGATTTCAGCTATCTACTTACCAGGTAGATTTAACATGGTGGCAGACACTAGGTCACGAAAATTCAATCACAACACAGAATGAATGTTGAATCCTGAAATATTTAATGATGTTGACTCTCGGTATGGCGTACCAGATATTGATTTGTTTGCATCCAGATTAAATCACCAGCCACCAAAGTATGTTTCATGGGAGCCAGACCCAGGGGCAGTAGCGGTAGATGCATTCTCACTACACTGGGGTGAATGTTTTTATATGCTTCTCACCCATTTTGCCTCATCAGTTGGTGCTTGCTTAAGATCGAGCAGGACTCTGCCTCAGGCGTTTTGGTAGTTCCTGACTGGCCTACACAGCCATGGTTCCCACTCGTTCTGAGACTAATAGATGATTAGATTAGATTAGATTAGATTCCTTTATTGTCATTCAGACCTTTTGGTCTGAACAACATTTCGTGCCTGCAGTCATACATATAATAATAAATAACAAAACACACAATAAATACGAATTAACATCCACCACAGTGAGTTCACCAGGCACCTCCTCACTATGATGGAGGCAAAAGTCTTAAAGTCTCTGTCTCTTCCCTCCTTGTTCTCCCTCTGGGCTGAGGCGATCCAGGCTTCACATAATAACACAGCCTTTTATGGCTGTCCCCAAATGCAGTGACCTGCTGGTTCACCCTGTGACTGGGGGGAACCATCCACTACATGACCGTATTAATCTATTGATTTGCAGATTCTGAGAAGACCGTTCCTGGGGCTCAGACTATCAGGTCGTACGGTGGATGTGATTACTGCGGCCTGGAAGGATAGTAATAGAAAACATTACATCTCTTATATCAAGAAATGGGAGGTTTTCTGCTTATAGTCGAACATATCATACCACACGGCAAGCATACCTGATGTGTTGGAATTTCTTTTAACACTATTTTTGATGAGCAACTGAGCTATAGTGCCATCAACAGTGCCAGGAGTGCCTTATCATCCTACCTGTGGCAGGGATCGGGCCAATACCCGTTAATATCCCGGTTCATCAAGGGTATTTTTAACTGTAATTCCCCCAGGCCCAGGTACATGGAGATCTGGGATGTGAGTGTGTTTCTCACGCTGCTTCACCAATGGGCTGCAACAACATCCTTGTCTTTGCCCAGACTCACTCTTAAAGTGGTCATGCTCATGGCGCTGGTTTCAGCGCAACGCGTCCAGACGTTGCAGAAGCTGCGACTGGACAGGATGGTTTCATCTGTATATAACATAACATTTTATGTTTATGATTTAATTAAGCAGAGCAGGCCAGGGACATCAAGGCTTAAACTTATTTTTATGGCAAACCCCAAAGACCTTCGCCTATGTGTAGTTACGCACTTACAGCAGTATATCAAGGTCACCAAGAGTCTCAGAGGCTCCGAATTAATGATAATCATCAGTCACAAAAAGCCTCATAAGAAGGTGTCGGTACAGACCATTTCAAGGTGGCTGAAACAGGTTCTGGCATTTCAAGCAGAGTGCAGGCCACCAAATTCAAATTCAATTTCATACAATTTCAAGCAGAGTGCAGGCCACCAAATTCAAATTCAATTTCATTCCATTTCAAGCAGAGTGCAGTTCACCAAAATCATTTCATACCTTCAAGCAGAGTGCAATCCACCAAATTAAAATTCAATTTCATTCCATTTCAAGTATAGTGACGGCCACAAAATTCAAATTCAATTTCATTTCATTTCAAGCAGAGTGCAGGCCACCAAATTCAATTTCATACCATTTCAAGCAGAGTGCAATCCGCAAAATTCAATTTCCTACCATTTCAAAGCGAGTACATGCCACCAAATTCAATTTCATACCATTTCAAGCACACTGCAGACCACAAAATTCAAGTTCAATTTCATACCATTTCAAGCAGAGTGCAGGCCACCAAATTCAATTTCATACCATTGCAAGCAAACAGCAGGCCACCAAATTCAAATTCAATTTGATATCATTTCAAGCATACTGCAAGCCACAAAATTCAAGTTCAACTTCATACCATTTCAAGCAGTGCAGGCCACCAAATTCAAATTCAATTTCATACCATTTCATGCACACTGCAGGCCACATAATAGTAAGATTATATGAGCTTACCAGTTTGAAGTTTGATCTTTATTTTATGAGGAGTTACGATGAGGGTTTACCTGAAGACCCCGCCAGCATGCATGCGCGACATACTTCAAAGCAGCGGTGTGGAATCACAGAAACAACACAATAATGGAAATAAACATAGTAAAGATAAGGAGAACTAAGATACCAGTTGATCTCTATAATTGAGGGTGGGAGCGGAGGGCACGTAATCCCTCATCATTACTCCTCATAAAATAGAGATCAAACTTTAAACTGGTAAGCTCGTTTAATCTTACTATTTTACTTCGGAGTCACGTGAGTGACTACGTGAAGATTTTAAAGCTCTGTGATTTCAAACCGTGTAACAGTCCATACTTCACTCGCTGCCGGTCATCCAAGGGAGGAAGTATGTTATCGTAATCAAACATGAATCTCTTTATAAACAATAATGGTATTTATTTGAAAACAATAACAAAGAAAATAATGCTCCCTGGGCTTAAATTATATATTTGATGAGTCTAAAATTCTCTATGCAAATGAAACAGGTTTTACTAATGGCTTGTTGTAGACGTTTGAAAAGTTCTTTCCATGGACCACCATGGATGTGGTCCAATGGCACGTCCATTCTGTTAGCCACCGACGTGGATGCTGCCCTGGTGGAGTGAGATGTGTAAATATCAGTATCCACTGCAGAAGCTCCCAATACCTGTTTGAGCCATCTAGAAATGGGTTGACTCGACACCCGACCATGTGGCTTTTTGTGGCTGACCCATAGTGCTTTTTCTCTCCCTCGGGAATTTTTGGTTGTGTTGATGTATAGTAGAAGGTGAGTCATGACACATAAACGGGGGTCAGGTGGGTACGCCCGGAATTCCATAATGAGTGCTGAAGTTCCTGATCTGTTCTGTTTTACCAGCTCCTGAATGGTGAATGTTATTTGGTCTGACGTTACGACCATATTGTCCAGTCTGAGTAGGTAAAGGGACTGGACCCTTTATGGGGTTTGAATTGAAGATCCCTCTCATTAATTTGGCCACCAGCGGATGAGACCCTATGGCCTGTTGCCCTGGTGCCTGTCTAAGATAGGCTGACAGTGCACTTCTAGCACAATTGATACAGACCTTCATCGGGGTGAAGGCTGGCCAGGAACTCCAGTACATTTGTTATGGTGGTTTATTAGTTTATTTGTCCTTGTTCTCGATCAGTATGTTTCCCATTTTCTTATACTGGAGAGATATTGTTTCTTGGTGGAAAATCGGTGAGATGCTGTCATCGTGTCCATGGTCCTATTTGACAATCCCAGGTCCAGCAAAGGTCTTTTTAGAATCTGCAACCCAGTAGGTTTATTCTGTCATGGCATGGGTGACTTTCGCCTGATACAGGGTGGATCAGTAGATCTGTCCACTGGGAATGGTCATGGGTGTTTCAACGACCCTGTCAAGGACCACTGGGAACCATGACTGTGTAGGCCAGTCGGGTACTACCAAAATGCCTGAAGCAGAGTCCATCTGTATTTTGCGTAGTACCCGACTGATGAGGCAGAACGGGGGAAAGGCATAGAAAAAATAGTTCCCCCAGTTCAGCGACAATGCATCCATCACCGCTGCCTCAGGGTCTGGTTCCCTAGTGACATACATCGGTACCTGGTGATTCAGTCGGGATGCAAAGAGATCGATATCTGGTGTTCCATATTGCTTTGTAATTTCAGCAAATACTTTGGGGTTTAACATCCATTCGGTGTTATCATTGAACTTGCGTGACCTGGTGTCTGCCACTGTATTTAGCTTACCTGGTAGGTAAGTTGCTGATAGCCAAATATGTTTGTCGACACACCATTGCCAGATTGTGTTGACCAAATTATCACATGATATCGATTTTATCCCACCCATATGGTTAATATAGGCCACCACTGTGGTATTGTCAATTTGTAAACGAACATGCAAATGGTGCATATTTGAACAATATGCTTTTAACCCATAGAACGTACCCAACATTTCCAAATAGTTTATGCCCAATGTCTGTAGTAGTGATGATTCTAGATTAGTCCATCTACCACCTGTACTGGATATGGTATTAGTTGCTCCCCAGCCTAGAGCACAGGCATCTGTTTGTGTTGTTAATGTTGGGTTATTGATAATGATGGGACTGGAACTAAGCCAAATGTTCTCTTTCCACCATTGTAACTGATATTGCTTCAATAGGCAATTTCATGGTTCGATCAAAGTGACATACATGTTGTTTTAACGCTTGCACCTTTGCTCTTTGTAAGTCTTGATAATGCAAAGGTCCAAACTGGGTGGCTGGAAATGCTGCTACTAATTCCCCAATTACTCTTGCCACTTGTCGAATGGTTGGTTGATTGGTAACCATTAATTTGTTACAGGTTTGTGCCAATTCTGCTGATTTTTCTTTTGGCAAAGTTACAGACATGTGGACTGAGTTAATTGTGAATCCCAGACAGTCCATAGTTGTGGATGGCGTCAACTTAGATTTATCTAGATGTATGACAAAGCCCAAGGTTTCAAATAAATGTTTAGTAGCTAATACTGCTGAATTAGCTAATGCCATGGTTTTGCCTATTATCAAAATATCATCAAGATATGCCATGATAATATGTTTTTGTTTTATTAATATTGCAAGGGCTGGTTTTAATATCTTGGTAAACAGTCTTGGGGCTGATGTTAGACCATTAGGCAACGATTTGTACTGCCATTGTTGCCCCATCCAGGTAAACTTTAGGTATCTATGATGATCCTTATGAATGGGTACTGAATAGTATGCATCTTTTAAGTCGATGCTTGCCATAAAGTATCCTTTGGAAATCAATTGTTTGGCAGTCACAAATGTTTCCATTTTAAAGTGTATATACCTAACAAAAGTATTCAATGTGGTTAAGTCAATGATGATGTGACATCCACCATCTTTTTTGGTTTTAGTAAATATATTTGATACAAATTCCAAAGGTTCATGTTTAGATTTCTCTATGATTCCCTTTGTATGTAACCTCACCAGTTCTGCTTGTCCCTCACGTTTTTCTTTTAGTGAGAGGGTAAAACCCCTTTGGGGTGCATGCTGAACTTGTGGCATGTTCCCTTGAATGAATTAAATTTAATTCCTTGAATACTATTAAGTATATAACTATCAAGTGTGATAGTCCTCCATGCTTCCAAAAACAGGTGTAGTCTCCCCCCTGTTAGCACAATCCCCCCACCTTTTATGTACCGGTAGGAACCAGACCCACTTACCTCCATTGTTATTGGTGGTGTGTTCATTTCTTCGGTTTCTGGTTCCTTGTCTGTCGGGTGGTGCTGTTGGGGGGTGGCGCATTTTCCATGGGGCCCGCTCTAGGCCCTGTCCTAAAAAAGACTTCCGGGGATGGTATGCGGGCCCCGAGCTTTCACCAGTACCATGAAGTAGACGCCTATTGGTGGATGCGAAAGGGGTACTGCCATCTGGGTTGCGTGGTTTTGCTCGTTCCGGGTCCTGCCCTCATGAGGCCAAATGCCTTGGATTCTTCGTCCAGATCTTTGACTTGCTTTGGCACGTCTTTGCCAAATAGCAGGATCTGTGGCTGTGAGGTCGGCGTTCTACACAGTCCTGCAAATTTTGGGTTGAGGGCAGGTCTTCTGGCCTCCTTCCGGAGGTTGTTGATCTCATACTGTGTGTTGCACAGTAGAGCCAGGGTGTCCTGTTGGTTTGTAGTCATGTCAACCCCGTCCACGGAACAAGCATACGAGGTGATACGACGTCAGGAGCTTCAATATCTTTTGCAATTTTAGTTCTTGGTTTCTGATACTCTGCCCAATGTACCCCCAGATTTGACTATTAACGGCAGGCACATTGAGCGAAATGCAATTTTCAGGAGACTTGCCAAGGTCCAACGCCTCATTGACTACCTGTTCTTGGAGTGGTTTTTCAGGCCACAATATTTAAATTGAATTTCATACCATTTCAAGCAGAGGGCAGGCCACCAAATTCAAATTCACTTTCATACCATTTTAAGCAGAGTGCGGACCACCAAATTCAAATTCAATTTCATACCATTTCAAGCAGAATGCAGGCCATCAAATTCAAATTAAATTTCATACCATTTCAAGCAGAGCGCAAGCCACCAAATTCAAATTCAATTTCATACCATTACAAGCAGAGTGCAGGCCACCAAATTCAAATTCAATTTAATTCCATTTCAAGCAGAGTGCAGTTCACCAAATTCATTTCATACCTTCAAGCAAAGTGCAATCCACCAAATTCAAATTCAATTTCATACCATTTCAAGTAGAGTGCAAGCCGCCAAATTCATTTCATACCTTCAAGCAGAGTGCAAGCCACTAAATTCAAATTCAATTTCATACCATTTCAAGTAGAGTGCATGCCTCCAAAGTCAAATTCAATTTCGTACCATTTCAAGCAGAGTGCAGGCCACCAAATTCAAATTCAATTTCATACCATTTCAAGCAGACAACAGGCCACCAAATTCAAATACGATTTCATACCATTTCAAGCACACTGCAGGCCACAAAATTGAAGTTCAATTTCATACCATTTCAAACAGAGTGCAGGCCCCCAAATTCAAATTCCATTTCATGCCATTTCAAACAGAGGGCAGGCCACCAAATCCAAATTCACGTTCATACCATTTTAAGCAGAGTGCGGACCACCAAAGTCAAATTCAATTTCATACCATTTCAAGCAAAGCACAGGCCACCAAATTCAAATTCAATTTCATACCACTTCAAGTAGAGTGCATGCCTCCAAAGTCAAATTCAATTTCATACCATTTCAAGCAGAGAGCAGGCCACCAAATTCAAAGTCAATTTCATTCCATTTCAAGCAGAGTGCAGTTCACCAAATTCATTTCATACCTTCAAGCAAAGTGCAAGCCACCAAATTTAAATTCAATGTCATACCATTTCAAGCAGAGTGCATGCCTCCAGTCAAATTCAATTTCATACCATGTCAAGAAAGAGATTAGTTAAAACAAATGTAGGTCCCTTGCAGTCAGAAACAGGTGAGTTGATCATGGGGAACAAGGATATGGCGGACCAATTGAATAACTACTTTGGTTCCATCTTCACTAAGGAAGACATAAATAATTTGCCGGAAATAGCAGGGGACCGCGGGTCAAAGGAGTTGGAGGAATGGAGTGAAATCCAGGTTAGCCGGGAAGTGGTGTTGGGTAAATTGAATGGATTAAAGGCCGATAAATCCCCAGGGCCAGATAGGCTGCATCCAAGAGTACTTAAGGAAATAGCTCCAGAAATAGTGGATGCATTAGTATTAATCTTTCAAAACTCTTTAGATTCTCGAGTAGTTCCTGAGGATTGGCGGGTAGAAAATGTAACCCCACTTTTTAAGAAGGGAGGGAGAGAGAAAACGGGGAATTACAGACCAGTTAGTCTAACATCGGTAGTGGGGAAACTGCTCGAGTCAGTTATTAAAGATGGGATAGCAGCACATTTGGAAAGTGGTGAAATCATTGGACAAAGTCAGCATGGATTTACGAAAGGTAAATCCTGTCTGACGAATCTTATAGAATTTTTCGAGGATGTAACTAGTAGCGTGGATAGGGGAGAACCAGTGGATGTGGTGTATCTGGACTTCCAGAAGGCTTTTGACAAGGTCCCACATAAGAGATTAGTATACAAACTTAAAGCACACGGCATTGGGGGTTCAGTATTGATGTGGATAGAGAACTGGCTGGCAAACAGGAAGAAAAGAGTAGGAGTAAACGGGTCCTTTTCACAATGGCAGGCAGTGACTAGTGGGGTACCCCAAGGCTCAGTTCTGGGACCCCAGCTATTTACAATATATATTAATGATCTGGACAAGGGAATTGAAGGCAACATCTCCAAGTTTGCGGATGACACTAAGCTGGGGGGCAGTGTTAGCTGTGAGGAGGATGCTAGGAGACTGCAAGATGACTTGGATAGGCTGGGTGAGTGGGCAAATGTTTGGCAGATGCAGTATAATGTGGATAAATGTGAGGTTATCCATTTTGGTGGCAAAAACGGGAAAGCAGACTATTATCTAAATGGTGGCCGATTGGAAAAGGGGGAGATGCAGCGAGACCTGGGTGCCATGGTACACCAGTCATTGAAGGTAGGCATGCAGGTGCAGCAGGCAGTAAAGAAAGCGAATGGTATGTTAGCTTTCATTGCAAAAGGATTTGAGTATAGGAGCAGGGAGGTTCTACTGCAGTTGTGAGACTTGGTGAGACCACACCTGGAGTATTGTGTACAGTTTTGGTCTCCAAATCTGAGGAAGGACATTATTGCCATAGAGGGAGTGCAGAGAAGGTTCACCAGACTGATTCCTGGGATGTCAGGACTGTCTTATGAAGAAAGACTGGATAGACTTGGTTTATACTCTCTAGAATTTAGGAGATTGAGAGGGGATCTTATAGAAACTTACAAAATTCTTAAGGGGTTGGACAGGCTAGATGCAGGAAATTGTTCCTGATGTTGGGGAAGTCCAGGACAAGGGGTCACAGTTTAAGGATAAGGGGGAAATCCTTTAAACGAGATGAGAAGAACTTTTTTTCACACAGAGAGTGGTGAACCTCTGGAACTCTCTGCCACAGAGGGTAGTTGACGCCAGTTCATTGGCTATAATTAAGAAGGAGTTAGATGTGGCCCTTGTGGCTAAGGGGATCAGGGGGTATGGAGAGAAGGCAGGTACGGGATACTGAGTTGGATGATCAGCCATGATCATATTGAATGGCGGTGCAGGCTCGAAGGGCCGAATGGCCTGCTCCTGCAACTAATTTCTATGTTTCTATGTTTCTATGTCAAGCAGAGTGCAGGCTACCAAATTCAATTTCAATTTCATTCATTTTCAAGCAGACAGCAGGCCACCAAATTCAAATTCAATTTCATACCATTTCAAGCACACTGCAGGCCACCAAATTCAAATTCATTTTCATACCATTTCAAGCAGAGTGCAGGCCACCAAATTGAAATTAATTTCAATCCATTTCAATCCATTTCAAGCAGAGTGCCCGCCACCAAATTAATTTCATACTATTTCAAGCAGAGTGCAAACCACCAAATTTATTTCATACCATTTCATGCAGAGTTCCGGCCACCAAATTCATTTCATACCATTTCAAGCAGAGTGCGGGCTACCAAATTCATTTCATACCATTTCAAGCAGAGTGTAGGCCGCCAAATTCATTTCATACCATTTCAAGCAGAGTGCAGGCCACCACATTCATTTCATACCATTTCATCCAAAGTGCAGGCCACCACATTCATTTCATATCATTTCAAGCAGAGTGCAGGCCACCAAATTCATTTCATACCATTTCAACCAGAGTGCAGGCTACCTATTCATTTCATTTCAAGCAGAGTTCAGTTCACTCACGGGGTAGTCTCACAGTTCTGGACTCAACTCTCACTCACAGTCTTCCAGGGTGACTCATTCATGTCCGGCCTCCAGGGCTTTATTATCTGGATTGGGTGTTACCTTCATCATGGTGATTGACAGGCGAGAGTATTTATCAGCTGATCTAAAGATTTTTTAAACATTCATAACTTTTTTATTTTTCATCGATCGGAAAAATCCTCTGGGCTGCCTCAGGGCAGGAGGACCGTTAGTAAGATGGGCAAAAATCATAGCGATCGATATATGGCAGCTTTTTTTTCTAAAATCAATATACAGCACAGATAGGAAGTGGTCAAGATGAGACTTTTATTTATATAGATTTTTGCAAGTGCAGTGTAGTGAGACTAAAAGTTTCTTCAGAAATCTTTCGCTATTCTTTATCTTGATATGCACTTTGCAATAGGTTATGTTAGTAATTTCTAGTGTAATTGTAACTTGGCAGATATTGCGATGAAAAGCAGAGGGCAGTCACATCACATTTGTAGTTACTTAACACCATCAAAATTGGTTCATGTCAATGTGAAACCCATTTAAGATCAAAATGAAACATTTCCAATCTCATAATGTGCTAGATTGCTTAGTTATTGCCATCCATGCAAAGCAAGACCTCATCAAAAGAAAAGATACACGAAGGTCCCATCTTTCCATTAAAAAAATTCAAAAGCTTTTTTCCACTGAAAGAACCCATTTTGTGAGATGATTTAGCTCAAAATCTGCTGGGAGTAACCCTTGACATGAAGTGTCGGAGTTTTATTCGTAAATTCATACATCAATTATTTACTGTCAACGCAGATTGTATAAGTGTAGAAAATTACCGGGGATGATATTTTCTCTGAGGCAGAAAGAATGTGATACAGCTGATACATCCCACCTAATGTGATGTCCCACTGTCCACAGGCCAGAATTATTTATGCATTAGGAAACAGTGAGTGAGGGCAAAAAATGGCAGACACATTATTTTAAACCTTTCATAACACCAATAAATATTTTATAACAAATAAATAAAGAATGTTTGACTTGTTTAGAGGACAGCTGTAGCTGTTCGGTTCAATGCTTTCTTGCACCCAGGGGATGCTAAACATACCCCACAGTAAAGCCCCCATTCCTTTTAAATCATCCACTTAATACTGTGCAGGAAGGGAATTTGTCCAGGTGAGCTCTCTGACTGCTCGGCTGGATGCTTCAATTTCTTTGCTCAGAGGAATGTCATACCCGACTTGTTCTTGTCAGTTCTTTGCTTATTCAATCTGCTTTTTAATTTGATTCTCACAGTAATGGGGGGGGGGATTTTCTCATCTACATACAAATGCAGAGTGCACTCATGTTTCATGGCAGTCTCTTGAAAATAAATTTATAATGGGATGTAACAATCATTTGTACGGAAGACTTGAGACTCCAGCACAAAGGTGGCTCTTACTCAGATTTGAACTGGTGATCTTTGTGAAGCTCCTCAACAAAAGTAGCATTTTGGCTGTTTATACATCAACACCCTTAAAGCACAGAGGTTCAACCATATGCATATTTTCCCTGCACATCCTGATGTTATCCTGCATAAAAACCTACACTTAACAGTTTCATTTATAAATTAAACAACTACATAGCATCTTGACCAGCCCTCTAGTAATTCAAAACGACACCACCAATTCTTAATCTCTTAACATGCCATATCATATAGTCATAGTCATACAGTGTGGAAACAGGCCCTTCAGCTGAACTTGCCCACACCGACTAACATGGCCCATCTACACTGGTCCCAATTGCCTGTAGGGCCCATATCCCTCTAAAACTGACCTATCCATGTACCTGTCTAATTGCATCATAGTCGTTGTGATAGTCCCTTCCTCAACCACCTCCTCCAGCAGCTCATTCCATATACCCACCATCACTTACGTGAAAAAGTTACCCCTCAGATTCCTATAAAATATCATCCATTTATTGTTTGGAAAATAAGACATGCCCTTTATTCACCCTTTTGTCTGGCCCCCCACACAAAATTATGTGAATATGAATTTATATAACTAGAAACAAATTCTGTTTTTAGAATATTCGGTTTCATTAGCAATATAAATAAGCAATCATTTGTGACAAAGTTGCAATAATAGTAATTGCCTGGTAGCTAATG
The DNA here is from genome assembly GCF_028641065.1 of Leucoraja erinaceus. Taxonomy (NCBI): domain Eukaryota; kingdom Metazoa; phylum Chordata; class Chondrichthyes; order Rajiformes; family Rajidae; genus Leucoraja; species Leucoraja erinaceus. The sequence continues at coordinate 77,074,348 of NC_073378.1, read as the reverse complement.
AGCCTTTTAAGCCATCATTAATGTGGAAAATTTTCCTGCTTGAAAAGAACTGAATGTACAATTTTTATAGACATGGCTAAATAATTGAGCAAAGACCAGTGAGGGGGTGCAGGTGTGCTGCTCTACACTATGTATTTTATCATCAGGGAATTCACAGTCTACTTTCCAAAACTTTCCATGCAGACCCAAATAATCAGTCTATTATGAACACTTGTGTCTTTGACTTTGCGTGGGTTGTTTTGTCTGGATAATGAGCATTATAAAACAGTTCTAGCATAGACACGTTATAAAATAATAATTCGCAGTAATTCACAGGTAGCAAGTTGGTGTGGGGAGAAGATTGGCTGGCCAACAGGAAACCAAGAGTAGGCATAAACTAGTCTTTTTCTGGTTGAAGGGATGTAATGAATGGGTATCACAAGGATCGGTGATGAAGCCTGAACATTTTACAATTCATGCATATAACCTGGACGAAGGGACACAAGGTATGGCTGCTGAATTTGCTGATGAAGCAAAGTAGAAATGTATGTTATGAACTGGACTTAAGGAAGCTACAAGATATAGATAGGTTAAATGTCTGGGTGAAGATCTGGCAACTGGAGGCTTACCTGGTATAATGTGAACATGTCCATTTTGGTAGGGAAAATAATAATGCGCACTAACTAAATAATGAGAGGTTACAGAGCTTTGAGATGCAAAGGGATCTGGATGTCATAGGACGGTTCATAAAAGGATAGAAACCAAATACAGCAAAACATTCAGAAGACTACCAGAATGTTATTGCTTCGTATGAAGTGATTTGGAGTGTTGATCACCTTACATAAGGAAAGATGTAAATGCATTGGAATGATTCAGAGAAGCGTTACAAAACTGATACCTGATATCGGCTGGTTGGATTGGGATTGTATCATCTAACATTAGAAAGTGAGAGGCAACTTGGCTGAAACATAAAAGATTCATACGACAGCATTAACATAAATAGGATATTTACTCATTAGGAGAATCACGGAATCACGGAATCATCTTATCACACTTTCCCATTTGTTCTCTCTTCCCTCCCTCCCTCTTTCTGCATTTCAGAATCAGAATCAGAATCTGATCCCCATCCCCTACCCTATCTACTTACGCATAACCCCCAACTGTGCAGGCACGACTTGAGTGGGGGGAGGGGGGGGGGGGGGGGGGGGGTGGATTTGGGGGGATTGGGGCGGGCGCGACATCACGGGGGAGGGCTAGTTCCCGAGGGCAATACTCCACCACGAACCAATAGGCCCCAATAGGGGGAGGGGGGGGGGGCGGACAGAGAGGGAGGGGGGCAGTGAGAGAGGGGGACAGAGAGGGAGGGGGGCAGAGATGGAGGGGGGGGCAAAGAGGGGGGGGGGGAAGAGAGCGGGGGGGGGGGCAGGGGGGGTACAGAGGGGAGTCCCCCTCCCCCCCCTCCCATCCCCCTCTCCTCCTCCCTCCCCCCCCCTCTCCTCCCCCCCTCCGCCCCCCCCTCCCCCCCCTCCTCCTCCCCCTCCTCCTCTCCTCCCCCCCCTTGCTACCCCCCTCCCTCCCCCCCTCTCCACGCCCCTCCCTCTCATTCCCTCCACCCCCCTCTCTCCCATCACCCTCTCTCTCTCTTTCTCTACCCCAGGGAGGGGGAGAGGCAGCACCGACCCAGGTCGTAGAGCAATCCTTCCCACCAGGCGCCGGGCTCAAGCTAGGCTGCGGCCAGCGTGGTCCAGAGCGAGGCCCGGAGTGATCTGAGGACGGTGAAAAGTAGCAGAGGGCCAGCCGATCGTGGCTTCCGCGAGGGGAAGCGAACCCACCAGCGTGGCAGACGATCGAGCAGGGAAGACGGAGAGGAGGCCATACCCGGTGATGGCCGCCACGGCCCCTTTTTCACTGCGCTTGGCCACGGCCGCACTGCAATAATGACCGCCACGACCATGTTGTAGAATTTGAAGGAGAAGAGCGGAGCACACAGCACGACTTGACCACGTGTTCAACGGCTTAAATCCAGAGCCGGAGAGGGGGGGGAGGGGGTAGAGCGGCTGGGCCACGTAACTCGCAGCTCAGGGAAAACAGTGCCCTTTGGCATTGAAAATTCTGCGCAGCTTGCCGCGAGGAGCAAAGGAATTGTGACGTCATCAGCTCTCTTCAGCATGTTAGATTTTAAAAAGATGTCAGATTGGTGAACAATTTTAGTCCAAAATTCGGGAAACAATGAATCAAATTTTCAGATGAGAGGATTTTTGAAATCATGAGGTAAATCTCTACCAGAGTGTGTAAAAATGTCACCGTTACCGCGGCGGGTTTTCGAGGAGATGTGACTCACATATGAAAAGACACACACACGCACACACACACACACACACACACACACACACACGCACACACACACACACACACACACACACACACACACACACACACACACACACACACACACACACACACACACACACACACACACGCACACACGCACACGCACACACACACGCACGCACACACGCACACACACACACACACACACACACACACACACACACACACGCAACACACACACGCACACACACACACACACACACACACACACACACGCACACACACACACACGCACACACACGCACACGCACACACACACACGCATACACACACACGCACACACGCACACACACACACACACACACACACACACACACGCACACGCACGCACACGCACACACACACACACACACACACACACACACACACACACACACACACACACACACACACACACACACACACACACACACACACACACACACACACACACACACACACACACACACACACACACACACATCACATCCAAGATCAGAGTTTTAATACTTACTAGACCAAGTGCAGACCCGTTGAGTCTGCTCCCCTAACGCAGCCATTCCCTACCCATAGCCCCCACGGGAGACGTGGTCCTCCAACTCAAGCGGCTCAGGAATCAGCAGTGCGGCTGTTTTTAAATTACGCCTTTGAGGCGAGATGCGGGCGCCAGCAGCCGTTATGGTCGCTGGCCAGCAGGAGGCGACAAAATGGGTGAGTGGGGGGGAGGAGAAGGATTTTATTAAAAATGTGTAGATAAACACGACAAAATTTAATGAGGAGTGGATACTTGGAATGAAAAGTGAATTCTCTACCGAAATGGAAAAAAACTCGGCGTCTCTGGGTCTGACGTTGGCGTAGCAACGAATCAAAGGCTGGCACCCACAGGCTGGCAACCACAAGTCAGGCAGAAACACACACAGCCAGCCGGCAGCCACAGACTTTTATATTATAAATAGATATGATGTTAATCAAATTTTTATTTTATTCTCCCATATTCTGCCCCAAGATTTTACCACTCACCTACACCCACTTACCACACACATGCAACAATTTAGAGTGGCCAATTTACCAAGGAATCTGAATGGTTTTGGAATGAGGGAATCTGTACATCTGGGTGAAACCCACGTGATCATAGGGAGAACATGCAAACTCCACATAGACAATACTTGAGGTCAGGACTGAGCCCAGTCTCTGGCATTGTGCGTATCAAGGCACTATTTCCTGTACCATTATGGTGCCAACATTTCTAATCTTCTTGTGAATAATAATAATAATAATAATAATAATAATAATAATAATAATAATAATAATAATAATAATAATAATAATTCCATTTAATAATGATTTCTTGCAGCCCATTCCATGGATGGATAGAAAAGTACACATTTTACTCCTGATGGATTATGTTTATATGTATCTTACGGTGACACCCATTTCATATGCCCCACCACCTTTGTAATACTTCAATAATATATACTGTGCACTGGTTAAAATAAGCACCTTTCATTTCATGAGGGCATATGTTAAACACAACACTGACATGCCACAGCATTGATTAGACGCTTGTGGATACATAAATATTCTACAGTCAGAATATAATGCATTGTTCTGCTGTGTATCACAGGTTTGCAGTGAACCAGTGTCCAAAACAACCACTAATGAAAATCAGTAAAAAAGCAACACGTAAAAACGCAGAGGGCTGATAGTGTAACTATTGATCACCTTCATAAGACGCTAGAGTCATCCATCAGGTTCTTATCAGGGTGAGCTTCTAATTGCCTTATCTACCCAATAAATGAGTAATGCTCCCTGCAACAAGAGTACATTCACCTGTATTGGTTTCACCTCAAGAGTAATCTCACTAAGTGTAATACTCTCCAGACAAGGTGCTCAGAATCACCATTGCATCTGATAGAAAATGTTGAGACTGTGCTGGAGACACAACCAGAAAAAGTCTACTTTAAATCTGAAATCTGAAATAATCAAACGCGCTCTATCATTAACGATAAACTTTTTTAATGGGCTTCAGCAATGCTAGAAATAGAGCTCGAGTGAAGTTTGCAACTGTTTTACAGTCAGAGAGTCATAGAGTGATACGGTGTGGAAACAGGCCCTTCGGCCCAACCTTCCCACACCGGCCAACAATGTCCCCTCTACACTAGTCTCACTAGCCTGCGCTTGGTCCATATTCCTCCAAACCTGTCCTATCCATGTACCTGTTTAACTGTTTCTTAAACGATGGGATAGTCCCAGTCTCAATTACCTAATTTGGCAGCTTGCTCCATACACCCACCATGCTTTATGTGACAAAGATACCCCTCGGATTCCTATTAAATCTTTTCCCCTGGATCCTACTCTGGACAAGAGACTGTGCATCTACCCGATCTATTCATCTCATGAATTTGTACACCTCTATCAGATCCTCCGGTGCTCAATGGAATAGCCGCACACCCTCTAGTCCTGGCAACATCCTCGTAAATCTTTTCTGAACCCTTTCAAGCTTGATAATATCTTTCCTACAACATGGTGCCGAGAACTGATCACAATATTCTAAATCCGGTCTCACCAACGTCTAATGCAACTGCAACATGACCTCCCAACTTTTATACGCAATACTCTGACTGATACTCAATACTCTTATCTACCTGCGACTTGACCTTCAAGGAACCTGTACTCCCTCTGCTCTACAACATTACCCAGAGGCCTACCATTTACTGTGTAGGTTCTGCCCTTGTTCAACGTCCCAAAACGCAACACCTCACACTTCTCTGTATTAAATTCCATCAACCATTCCTCCGTCCACCTGGCTAATCGATCCAGATCCTACTGCAATCTTTCACAACCATCATCACTATCATCACTATCTGCAAAGCCACTGACTTTTATATCATTAGCAAACTTGCTAATCATGCCCTGTGCAGAGACGGTTCACCAGACTGATTCCTGGGATGTCAGGACTGTCTTATGAAGAAAGACTGGATAGACTTGGTTTATACTCTCTAGAATTTAGGAGATTGAGAGGGGATCTTATAGAAACTTACAAAATTCTTAAGGGGTTGGACAGGCTAGATGCAGGAAGATTGTTCCCGATGTTAGGGAAGTCCAGGACAAGGGGTCACAGCTTAAGGATAAGGGGGAAATCCTTTAAAACCGAGATGAGAAGAACTTTTTCACACAGAGAGTGGTGAATCTCTGGAACTCTCTGCCACAGAGGGTAGTTGAGGCCAGTTCATTGGCTATATTTAAGAGGGAGTTAGATGTGGCCCTTGTGGCTAAGGGGATCAGGGGGTATGGAGAGAAGGCAGGTACGGGATACTGAGTTGGATGATCAGCCATGATCATATTGAATGGCGGTGCAGGCTCAAAGGGCCGAATGGCCTACTCCTGCACCTAATTTCTATGTTTCTATGTTTCTATGTACGTTCTCATCCAAATCATTGATGTAGATGACAAACAGTAATGGGCCCAGCACCGAACCCTGAGGCACACACCTAGTCACACACCTCCAGTCCAAGAAGCAGCCTTTCACCTTCCCCTTATGCTTCCGTCCATGGAGCCAATTTGCTATCCATTCAGCTATTTCTCCTTGGATCCCATGCGATCTAACCTTCCAGAGCAGCCTATCATGCAGAATCTGTCGAATGTCTTACTGAAGTCCATTTACACACCATCTACAGCTCTGCCCTCATCGACCTTTTTGGTTACGTCTTCAAAAAAATCAATCAGACTTGTGAGACACGACCTCAGGCTGACTATCCCTGAAATGTCTGTCCCACTGCGGGGACCTAATTTGCGAGTTTAAAAGAGTTTAGGAGAGTTTAAAAAACGTGTCGGGGTCTCGCTGAAGTAGAACACCTCCCATGACCTCCTTCGACGATGTAGAGAACCTCCAACGAATATGTAGAAAACCTCCTTCGACTAGCTTTGGGAAAATTGGACACCAAATAGTGGAGAGTGAAGACGACCACCTTCGACTATACTAAAGGGCCTGTCCCACTAACGCGACTTTTCAGCGACTGTCTTCGATCTTCAAGCTTGAGGGCACTCGCCTGAAAAACCTCTACCTGGATCAGCCATCAGCGATGAAACCGCGAGCCGGATCGACCGTCTGCACACATACACACACACAAACACATCGCAAAGGCGGGGGCCAGGGAAACTGGGGGAGAGCTGTCTGAAATTCACACCCGCGATGAACATGAAGGTAAAAGACGGCTGGCACAGTTACGGTAAGTCCTTTAGAGAGCGTGGAGGGAGGGGGTGGGGTGGGGAGAGAGAAGGGGAGATAAGGGGAGAGAAGGGGAGAGAAGGGGAGAGATGGGGGTGAAAAGGGGGGAAAAGAGGGGAAAATGGGGGAGAAGGCGTGGAGACACTTTCAAGAAGCCAGACAACCTTTAATAAAGTTTAGTGGGCATTTAACATTACCTTTTGTCGCTTTATCTACCTTTTTTTCCTCAACGAGCTTTACCTTCGACTACCTTTGATTATCTTCAATTGACTTTGATTACCTACTATAGCATTATGACTTACTCCGACCTACCTCAATTAAACCTTCGAGTAAAAAAATATTGATTTTTTACAAGGCGACCTTTTTTTACTCGCGGGCATTTTTCAGCAATAACGCCACGACCTAGCTGAGGCCTCGAGTACGCGGGGACTACTCTCGAGCATGAAGGAGAGTTACAAAGACCTCATAGGACCTCGTGTCGACCTTGCTGCAAGTATGAGTCGAGGGCAAACTCTTCTAAACTCGCGAATTAGGTCGCCGCAGTGGGACAGGCCCTTAACACTATCTATGACTACTTTTGATTACCTTCAATTGCCTTCTATTACCTATGAATAACATGCTGATCTGCTATGACCTACTTCAACTAAACCGACGAATAATAAAATATCGATTTTTTCCATGCCGACCAATTTTTACTCGTGGCCAATTTTCAGTATGCTAAAAAATACTCCTCTACCAAACTGAGGCCTCGAGTATGCGGTAACTTCTCTCGAGCATGAAGGAGAGTTACATAGACCTCCTAGGACCACGTGTCGACCAGGCTGCGAGTTTGAGTCGAGCGCAAACTCTTCTAAACTCGCAAATTAAGTCCCCGCAGTGGGACAGGCCCTTAATGAGCCCATGCCCATTCCAAATGCCTGTATAGCCTATCCCTTAGAATACTCTCTGGTACTTTCCAAATATAGATGTTAAACTCACCGGCCTATAGCCAATTAACTGGCCTCAACTACCTTCTGTGGCAGAGAATTCCAGAGATTCACCACTCTCTGTGTGAAAAATGTTTTCCTCATCTCGGTCCTAAAAGATTTCCCCCTTATCCTTAAACTGTGACCCCTTGTTCTGGACTTCCCCAACATCGGGAACAATTTTCTCTGCAGCCCTTCTGGTAAAGAGGCACAACATTTTCCTCCCTCCGGTCTTCTGACACCTCTCCTATATTTAAGGATGACTCGTAAATTTCAACCAGGGCTCCTGCAATTATCTCTCTTGTTTCCCGCAATATCCTCAGATATATCTGATCAGGCGCTGGAGATTTGTCTACCTTCATACACGACAGTACCTTCAGTGTTTCTTTGACAGTAACACTGACTGCTTTCAAGACACTTCCATCGATTCCCCCAAGTTCCTCCATCCTACTGTCTTTCGCCTCGGTAAATAGAGAGGAGAAATACTCATTGAGGACCTTGCCCATCTCCTGTGGTTCATAGAAACATAGAAAATAGGTGCAGGAGTAGGCCATTCGGCCCTTCGAGCCTGCACCGCCATTCAATATGATCATGGCTGATCATCCAACTCAGTATCCTGTACCTGCCTTGTCTCCATACCCCCTGATCCCTTTAGCCACAAGGACACATCTAACTCCCTCTTAAATATAGCCAATTAACTGGCCTGTAGCAGAGAATTCCAGAGATTCACCACTCTCTGTGTGAAAAATGTTTTCCTCATCTCAGTCCTAAAAGATTTCCCCCTTATCCTTAAACTGTGACCCCTTGTTCTGGACTTCCCCAACATCGGGAACAATCTTCCTGCATCTAGCCTGTCCAACCCCTTAAGAATTTTGTAAGTTTCTATAAGATCCCCCCTCAATCTTCTAAATTCTAGCGAGTACAAACCGAGTCTATCCAGTCTTTCTTCATATGAAAGTCCTGACATCCCAGGAATCAGTCTGGTGAACCTTCTCTGTACTCCCTCTATGGCAAGAATGTCCTTCCTCAGATTAGGAGACCAAAACTGTACACAATACTCCAGATGTGGTCTCATCAAGACCCTGTACAACTGCAGTAGAACCTCCCTGCTCCTATACTCAAATCCTTTTACATAGATGTGACCACTTTGATTCCTGAGCTATCTCTTGGTCCTTTTTTGCCTTTCTCTCTTTTTTCAGTTTACTCCTTAGTTCCCAAAAATGCTCCAGGGATGCACTTGATCCCAGCTGCGTATACCTGTCCCGTGCATCCTTCTTGTTTTTGACCAATGCCTTAATTTCCCTCATCAGCCAAGCTTCCTTATGTTTGCCTGCTTTGCTCTTCACTCTAACGGGGACGTACATATCCTGAGCTTTTGTCAGCACACTTTTAAAAATATCCCACTTGGCTGATGTTCCTTTCCCCTCAAATAAGTTGCTCCAGTCAACTTGAGCGTGACCTTCTCTCATACCCTCGAGTTGGCCTGATCCCAGTTGAACATGTGGACCCTCTCCGTCCCGATCAATAACTAACTTAAACTTAATAGAACTGTGGTCATTGGTCCCAAAAGCCTCCTCCACAAACACTTCATTAACTTGCCCTTCCCAATTTCCCAATACTAGATCCAGCATTGCCCTCTCACATGTGGGGTCTCCACAAACTCATATGTCAGGCTGTTATTCATTGACTACAGCTCGGCATTTAATACAATCATCCGCTCCAAGCTGGTTACCAAGCTCTCAGACCTGGGTCTCTGCGCATCCCTTTGCAATTGGATCCTCGACTTCCTCATCCACAGACCACAGACTGGTCGTATTGGTGGAAATGTGTCAGCCTCGATAACAATCAGCACGGGAGCACCTCAAGGCTGCGTGCTCAGCCCCCTGCTGTACTCACTCGATACTCATGATTGCGTAGCCGGTCATAGTGCGAACTCCATCATCAAGTTCGCTGACAACACCACTGTTGTGGGACGTATCACTGATGGAGACAAGTCAGAGTATAAAAGAGAGATTGACCGACTGACCAAATGGTGCCAGCCCAATAACCTGGCCCTCAACACCGACAAAACCAAGGAACTGATTGTAGATTTTGGAAGGTGTAGTATGGGGACCCACAGTCCTGTTTATATCAACGGGTCGATGGTGGAGAGGGTCAACACCAACCCGTCCCTTTTGTACAGGTCACCCCTGTCCCAGAAGAGATCGCAATGATCCAGAAATATGAATCCCTGCCCCCTGCACCAACTCCTCAGCCACACATTAATTTCCCCTATCTTCCTGGTCTTACCTTCACTAGGACAAAGTACTGGAACCTATCCTGAGATCACTACCCTGGAGTTCTTGCTTTACAGTCTTTTACCCAATTCTGTAAACTCGTGTTGCAAAAACTTCTTCTTCTTCCTACCTATATCAACCTACGTATAACAACCTCCGACTGCTCCCCCTCACTCTTGAGGACAGGGGCGAAAAACCCGGGGGAGCCAGAGGGAACACGTCCCCCCCATGTTTTGAGAGGTGGGGGACATCCCCCCCAAGTTTTTGTGATCCCAATTTTAATATCTCCGCTGTCTGCGAGGCAGTGGGGCACAGACCTGCGCCTCATCCGCAGGCAGGATCGATCCCGGCCGGGTCTCCGGTGCCGTCCTGAGTGCCCCCACGGGTGGCCAGAGCAGACAGACGCGAGCTGTGCCTCCAGGCCCACAGCTAGCGCAGTGAAACAGCACTAAACCCAGCTCAACTCTGCTTGTCCCGCCAGGTTAACCTGTCTGGGCTTGCGGGAAATATGGCCAGCGTGGAGAAGCAGCGTTGGTGTCCCGTCAGTCCAGACAGGGCTGTAGTTAACCCGGTGAGACAGGCAGTTGAGCTGCATTTGGCGCTCGATTGAGCCGCCGAAGCCTCGCGCGTGTGTGCGTGAGTGTGCGCATGCGTGCGTGTCCGCCAACAATTGTGTCCCCCCGTCCCCTCCATGTTTTGATAGCGAGTTCCGCTCTTGCTTGAGGATGCCGTGCAGCTGCTCCGAGACGTCCTGGACCTTGGCACCAGGGAGGCAACACTCCATTCTGGAGTCTCGCCTGCTGCCGCAGAATCTCCTGTCCGCACCTCTGACTATCGAGTCCCCCACCACTACAGCTCTACCTGACATCACTCTTCCCCATTGAGCCTCAGCACCAGGGTTGGAGTCACAGCCCTGGCTGCTACTCAATCTTAGTGTTGTCGTCTGACAGCTCCCAAGAGGGTATACCTGTATTCAATAGGTACAGCCCCCTGTATTTCATGTTTACTTTTCTTCCTCGATGTCACCCACCTTCACTCTTCTTGTATCCTCGATGTGACATCTTCACTGTTGGTCCTGTCCAGGAAACTCTTGGCCCTGAGATTGTCCAGCTACTGCTCCAGTTCCCTAACATGGTCCTTCAAGAGATGCACCTGGACACAATTTCCCCAGGTGTAGTTGTCAGAGGCACCAGCAATGTCCCAGACTTCCCACATCCTGGAAGAGAAACACTGTAACAACTTGTCTGTCATTACTTCAATGGTCAAAATCATGAATTACGAATGAGACACACAGAGTTGAGTGAAACCTCTTCCCTCCTCTGCTGCCGAAAGCCTCCTTCTACACTGCAATATGTCACAAGTTTAAATATCGGACATACGTAGAACCGATTCAAGTGTAGCCTCATTGCCTCAGCCTTTACCCGGTTTTATGTTTCATACCCCAACCCAATATAAGTTTGCCCCAGCATAAAGGCTTGTTTTCGAAGACATCCAGATTTAAAGGGGGCCTCGCTATGGAAGTAGCTTTACTGTTATAGTTCCAAACTTTCAGTCACAGAGTGATAGTCCAGGACAAAAAAGCTGTTAAAGTTAGTGCTTTCATCACGGTACACAAATAGGACATTAAATATTGACCTGATATTGATCTCCACTAAAAAAAATGAGAGCCACAATGACTTTTGCTCAAGTGGCTTTCTCCACCATCTGTCTACATAAGAAAAAGTAATTGAGCAGCTTTGAAGCAGAGTGTGACAAAAATGTGTTTGTGTAGTTTCCCATAAGATTTATATATCTGTGAATTGTACATTACCATTTCATTGTGCTCTGTACTCACAGCGAACAGGTTGATTCTGAAAGCAGAATACTGATTTTTCACTTCTGTGATTTGGGATTACATCCAAACCTTTCCTCTAGCCTGGGTGTGGGTAGTGAGTAAGTCTCGCCAGGTATCAAACCAGCTTTTAACAATGCTGGCGTACAATACAAAAGTAACCCAAACTTCAGACTAATAGTCAATAAGTACATAATTTCTCCCTAGAAAGGTTAAAGTCTGCCCTGCACAGGTAATGGATTGATGGGTAACGGTGTTCGTTTGCAACAACCCTTGATACAATTAGTTGTACCAGAATAGATGAAACTTCTTTTAACAGCTGATCTGACTGTTTTATAATGATACTTCAGATCATCTTGTAATCTGATATTTGATTTACCTTTAAGGTGGCCTATTTACATGCCGGGTAGCACTACGAATCATTAACCTAATCTCAACCTTGCAACCCTAGTCCACATTGATGTCAACATCTTTGAGGGTGCATGGTGCCGCAGCGGTAAAGTTGCTGCCTTACAGCACCAGAGACCCGGGTTCGATCCTGATTAAGGGTGCTGTCTGTACGTAGGTTATATGTTCTCCCCGTAACCGGAAGGGCTTTTTCCGCAAGCTCCAGTTTCCTCCCATGCTCCAAATTCATGCAGGTTTGTAGGTTAATTGGCTTTGTAACATTGTAAATCATCCCTAGTGTGTAGGATAGTGCTAGTGCAAAGGCATCGGTGGTCGGATGGACTCGGTGGGCCGAAGAGCCTGTTTCCATGCTGTATCTCTAAACTAAACAAATCTCTAATATCCCTTTAACCAAATGGTTTGCTGGGCCATGTTATAAGTAAGTAAGTAAGTAAGTAAGTAAGTAATATTTATTTATATAGCACTTTTAAATCAAAATCACTTTGAACCAAAGTGCTTAACAGAGATTGATTAAACGAATTGAATAGATTAAATGTCCATAAATCCATATAAAGTAAAAAAGAAAAAAGACACAGAACAGTACACTATAGAAATCAACATGAAACGTCCCCCCACAGCAGCATTCACTGTGAGGGAAGGCACTAAAAATATCCAGTTCTCCTCCTCATAGTCCACCCGAGGTCGGGGTCTATATGTGGCCTCCTCAGCCAACCCGGTGTTTTCAAGCCCTCTTGCCGCGAAGCTGGATCATCGGCGTTGGGTGAACATTCTTCAGCGGCTTGGACTGAAGCGGCCGCTTCCTCCCCGGAGACTGCAATGTTCAAAGTTCTCAGGCCGCGCCGGTTGGACCTCCGACTCTGGCGATCTTGGATCCCAGGCTCCGCGGTGTTTTAAATCCAGTGCCGCCCGCCCGCGGCTGGACGCTCTGCAGCCGCAGCTCAACGATGTTGGAGTCGGCGGTCACAGTGCCCCGGAGCTTACCGCAAGGCGACCCGGTAAGGCATCGCCCGCTGCGTGTTGGTGTCCCAGCGTTGCACCGCCAGTGAAGCTGTGGTCCCGGCAGGAAACGCCGCTCCAGCGCTGCTCCAGCTCGATGGTAGGCCGCACAGAGAGGACGAAGATGCGGTTCGGAGGAAAACCGCATCTCCGACCAGGTAGGACTGGGATTAAAATAGTTTCCCCCTTCCCCTCCCCCCACCCCCCACATAAAAGATTAGACCTCCAAAATAAAATATACAGTAAAAAGGGTGAAAAGACGGACTGCAGGCAGGCTGCCATATACAAACGGCGCAGCCCGCACATCCGCCACATAAGACAGTTAAGAGTCGCCCACATTGTTCTGGTGCTGGAATTTCATTTGACAGACTGCTTATACACTGCAGGTTTCATTCAGTGGAGGAAATGACTGAACCAGATTGGATTTTACAGTAGTCCAGCAGTTTCATAGTCACCTTCATTGGTATATTGTTTTTAATAGTAAATTATTAGATTAATTTAAATTCCTCATCTGCTTGGGCACCTGGATCATCTGTCCAGTCCTGTGGACCTGAGCACAAACAGTAAAGGGCCTGTCCCACTTGGCCGTCATTTACGCGACAGGCCGGTAGTGACTGTCGCGTGCATCATCATGCGTCCGCACAGCCGTCTGGAGTGTGTGGCGTCATTTGAATACCCAGTTTATGATATTTACCCAGTTTATGATATTTATGGTGATTTTCTAAAATGTTCCAGTTTCTTGAATGGTGCTAGCAATTGGAAAAACTGCAGATGTAATGCTGCCATTCAAAAAAAGAGGTGAATGAAAAGTAGCAAGCTGCAGACCAAATTAATCTGTGAGAAGGAACTGCAGATGCTGGTTTAAATTGAAGGTAAACACAAAATGCAGGAGTATCTCAGCGGGACCGGCAGCATCTCTGGAGAGAAGGAATGGATGATGTTTCAGTCTGAAGAAGGGTCTCGACTCGAAACGTCAACCATTCGAACCGAAATGTCACCCTGTCCCACTTGGCCATCATTTACGCGACAGGCCGGTGGCGCGCGAAGATTTCGTGCAGCATGAAATCCTGGTGGCTGTGCGATACCGCGCGCAACTCCACACTCCTCCACGCCACTCCATGCACCCATCCCGCGCTACCCACTCGCTACCCACTCGCTACCCACTCGCTACCCACCCACACGCTACCCACACGCTACCAGGTCACGTAAATGGCGCTCAAATGACGGCCAAGGGGGACAGGCCTTTAAGATAGCATACACTAATTTCTCCATTACTTTGCCACACCTTACTTCTGGAGCATTCTATAGCTAATCCCTCAACTCAAACATGTCACCTTTCTGATTCTAACCTCCCCAATATCCCTTTGTCTAATCCATACTAAGATATATTACTTCCAAGTATCTTGTCCAAGTACTTGTATGAATTCCATATTTTCATTTCATCTCCCTCCTCTCAAAACTCTTCCCAAAATGTGTTTCTTTAATGGAGTCTTCAGTTATTTCCCTTCATTCTTTTGCCAGACTCCTGCTCAATGTTTTGTTCTTCTTTATAAACTGATTACATTATATTGTACTTCTATTGTAATAATAGCAGTTTGGTGTATTTAAATGCCAGTATTGATACAAAATAACTCTTCCCTTTCATTATTTGACAGAACTAGAAAGAAGATTTAGGAATTAACCCGGAAGTTGTAGTGATTGATAGAGTGTGAGAATTTAGGAAGTTGTAGTGATTGATAGGGTGTGAGGTTGCTTTGAGATGCTGCCTGACCCACTGCGTTACTTCAGTATTTTTGTATCTACAGTGTAAATCAGTATCTGCAGTTCTTTCAAACACAGGTTGCTTTGATACATGTTTTTCAGGAGAGTGATGTGATATGGAGATTACAGATTGTGCAGGGAGTTCTGGGATTTAAGGTTATGTTGTTGATAACTATAGCAGGTGATACTCAGAGCTATTCCTTCATAACTTTGCTGCAAATAACAACATGCCCCAACATCTTCATCAACAAACTGCCTTCTTAATATTCTACAAAATGTGGCCAACAACCTATCGAACTTGGTAATTGATAATGTCAACAGAAAAAATATATAAGATTACAGTGTGAATTGCTAGCCAATAAATATACTTGATGAGCAAGCTCTGTGGCAAATGATTTACTTAACAGGAATCAAATGTGCCGTTATAAATCATCACTATGAACCAAAATTAAAAGCCTGTGCACTGCACTGGTTCCTCTTAATGTTCAAAAATCAAATTCCCTTTGATTAGATTTGATATTGCAATAAATTGTTTGTTACTAAATACTGAAATAGTCATAACTGGTTCGAGTTTTACAGATCCATGCCAGTGTCTGCTGGACTGGAACGTTGAATTTCAACTTCCATTAATTTGCATAAACAAGCCTTTGTTGTGAAACCATTGCTCCTGTGCTTGCTCATCCCTGTCTCCTGCCCTTTCCCCCATCCTCCAATAATCATAAAATATTTCAGTGCAGAAACAAACCGGTTGATTCATCAGCACTGCACTAACTGGTATTTTTTCCAAATGAGCTACCTATGTGATTCTCCATCACACTCCAGCTGTCCATTAATTTTATTATTTTTCACATAATTTGTTCTCTTTTTGAAAACAAAAATACATGGGTAACAATTGGTTCTGATCTATGTAGTTAATGGCAAGACCCTGAACAGCATTAATGTACAGCGGGATCTTGGAGTCCAAGTTCATAGCTCACTAAAGGTGGCAGCACAAGTAGATAGGGTGGTAAAGAAGGCATACGGTATGCTTGCCTTCATTGCTAGGAGAGTGAATGTACGAATCAGGAATAGTCTTGATGCAAATCTATAGGGCTTTAGTTAGGCCGCATTTGGAGTATTGCGTACACTTCTGGTGGCCCCATCACAGGAAAGATGTGAAAGCTTTGGTGAGGGTGCAGAGGGTGTTTACAAAAATGCTGCCTGGATTAGAGGATTTAGGATGGATAGGCAAATTGTTTTCTCTGAAATTTCAGAGGTTGACAGGAAGAATACAAGTACCGTATTTCCCGGCAAAGAAGATGTTATTTTTTACCATAAAATAAGGCCCGGAAATTTACCTGCGTCTTGGAGGCCGAAGGTTAGGTTGTTTGCCAAGAAAGATAGACTTAGCTATCCCTCAGTACAGCAAGATCAAGAATGATGGACCCGGGCGGCTGCAAGCAGCCGCTGGGACCGGATAGCGGAACCGGCCGCCACCTCACTGCCTTCTGCCGACCCGCCCGCCAGCCATGGTGTCTTTCGGCAGAGGCGCAACCGGTGGAGGCGGGGGTTGGGGGTAGCTACTGGGCGGAAGGCGGCTACTCCATCCCAAGCTCTCTCTCTATCTCTCTCTCTCTCTCCGTTATCTGATTACACTGAGCCAGGAAGTCCCGTCCCTCAGACCTGAACCTCACAGAGCATCGTGGGACAGGTGGATGGAGGCACGGACTACAAGGGCCGAGATGGCTTTCTGTGCTGTAATTGTTATATGGTTATATGTTATATGGTTATATGATAGGCACATGGATTTGCAGGAAATTGAGGGATATGGATCATTTACATGCAGATGAGATCAGTTCAGCTAGGCATCATGTTCGACACCTACACTGTGGGCTGAAGGGTCTGTTCCTGTGCTGTACAGTTCTATTTTCTCTTTACTATCCTTCCTCTGCTTCATCACTCACTCAGACATGCAGCAAAAACACCTTTACCCATCGTTAAGTTTAGCACTGCACTTTCAGCAAAGTTACAATGACGAAGTAGATTATACAGTAACAAAACTGTGAATTTATACTCAGTCTCAACTGGACTGCTGCAGCAAATCTCACATTCCATCCACTCTCTGTTAAAAGAGTTTATTTTAAATATTGTAACACCAGCATTCAAAAGCTCTAACAACCGAGAGCCAAAGAGGGCTTTCAAAAATCAACTCAATTCCAATAAACAATATATCTCCAAATAATTATTATCCTGATGTAGGGGTCTCAACCTGGAATGTCAAGTATTCCTTTTGGCTTCCATTGATGATGGCTGAGCTACTGAATTCCTCTAGCAACATTCATTTTGCTCCAAATTCCAGCATCTGCAAACTCATTTGTCTCTTTTGTAATTCTTACTACTCTTTCTAGATTTAAGTCCTGCTTGAATTTGCTATTTGAGCATTTCACAGCACTGGAAATAATTCCATTTTGTAAAAGTTTATCATTATTACATTGTCAAATTATGCGGTGATAGGTTCGAGAATGAAAATCTCATTATATCATTGACAATGTTTTTAGTGTTGTGAATTAACTAATTATTTCCAATGTATTCATCAGGGATTCTGCAGACTGAGAATATTAAACACTTAAAACATTGTCCTTATTAATTATTTCTGCAAATTCTGACAAGTACATTACCATAATTAAAAGTTTACATTTTATTTTTAAAATTATGTAATCAGATTATCTCATATGGTGCTGAAATACAGAACAGTATCTTTTAAAATGTGTTCATTAATAAGATATACTGTACAGTATGCTTGTCAATGAAGGCATATATTTATTTTCCATTTCCAACTGATTCAGATTCAAGATTCAGATTCAATTTTAATTGTCATTGTCAGTGTACAGTACAGAGACAACGAAATGCATTAGTTGTTGCAGCCGCAGGAACCGAAGTCCAGAAGTTCCTGTCGGCTGTACGAGATGAATACAAGACTGCTCCGAGTGAGCAGCCTTGAAGCAGGTAAGGGGATTGTCGCTATTTTTTGCATTCTAGGGAGACACAGTGCGTCGCGGTGTGCCCGCGCCGCCGCCATTTAGAGGGGGTTGGAGGAAGGGAGCCCTTGGAAGATGGTGTAACCTACTTTCTTGAACCATTGCTGTTCTCACACAAGCACTCTTGTGGTGTTGCTAGGAGGTAAGTTCCAGTGACAATTAAGCAATGCTGTTGTATTTCTGACTTTAAAATGGTGTATACTTTGGCGAGAACTTGCAAGTAGCTGTGTTACACGCACCTTATCACTTTACCCTTCTACACGGTATTCTACATTGGGATATATGTTAACAAAGTTTTGGTTAGTTGCTACTGTTTATTTATACATGCTTCCAAATACAGTCAAGGTGTGGTGGTTGCAGAAGGGGTGAACAATTAAGATGGCAAATGGGTGCCAAACAAGCACACTGACTTGGCATGGATGATGTCAAACTGAAGGTGTGTTCATCTAGCTAAGGGTTGACCAAGAGCTGGCCATTTGACTTAACTAGTCTTGTGTATGACCATCAAGTGAAGTGGCAGCACCCTTTTTTAGCCTCATTCCCATGATTGATCCATCTGATGAAACTCATTCATGACAAAAATCCGGCAATAAATGAAAGTGAACCTGAGTCCAGTGGGCAAAAATACAGCATCGAGACATTTCAAGTTATAGTAGCACAATAACCTGGCAAAAAAGAAAATTAAACGTGGTGTGTTCATGTTTAGTGGGTTCTTGGAGTACTGCCTCTATTATTTTGCCTCATCCAAGTTTTAAATAGCCCCCTATGGTGAGCAAAAAGCAGCATATGTGTTATCCTTTTTTTAATATGCTGTTCAAGCTAGTTCTGCCAAGTTTTATAATATTAAAGTATTTGAAATTCCATTGTGTTACTGTTCCCTTTAGCACAATGGCATTTTGATTTGTTATTCATTATTTTAATGCAGTTGCTACTCCAAAAAAATAAATGTAATGGACATATATTTGCAAATATCCCCATCATGTAAGAAACTGGATAAGAGTTCATTGAGGGTTTTGGTTTAGCCACTAATGCAGAGGCTACACTTAGGAACATTGAAACTCCCTGATACAATTTAAAATACTGCACAGACTTTATTACTCAAAGTCTAAATTGAACAAGATCTTCCCAAAATGTTTCTCCCATTTGTGATGAATGTCTCCTCCAAGAAGTGACTATTACCCACTCTTTTGCTTCCTGCACAAAGTTACAAAACTTCTGCAGGGGAATTTTTGATTCCTTTTCCAAAATACTTAAAACTAAATTGGACCCCGATATAAAACTGATCACATTAGGTATCTCAGAGGCCTGTTCTAAGCTAACGATATGTCAAAGACGTTTCCTCAACCATGGCCTAATAGCGGCAAAAAAATTAATACATACATTTTTGAAACAGACAACAGTCCCTACAGTGAATTACAGACTTGTTACAGACATGTCCAAGACCCTACATTTGGAAAACATTAGGCTTGTCTTGGCTGAAAAACCAGATCACTATCTTAAGACATGGACACCCTTTACTGAATTTTTACAACAATAGTATGGTGAAACACAAATTTAAATTTAAATCCGATGCTATGTTGGGTGAGGCGGGGGGAGGGGGGGGAGGGGCAAGGTATATCTCCATTTTGTCTCACTCCTCTATCATTCTACTGCACTGCTTTGGTAGCTTAGGGGACTTTTTCTCGTTCTTCTCTATTCTATCCTTTCACTTTTTCCTTTCTTCTTTTCTTGCTTTCCCTTTCTTTCTTTTTTTATTTTTACAATTTAGGTTATAATGTTAAAAATTAAGCTGTACAATAATTGTATAATTCTAGATGCCAAACATTTTATCTTTATACAATTGCTTCTAATAAAAATTAAAAAAAATAAAATAAAATAAAAAGGAACATAGAAACATAGACAATAGGTGCAGGAGTAGGTCATTCAGCCCTTCAAGCCAGCACCTGCCATTCAATATGATCATCCAGAATCAGTACTCCTGTTCCTGCTTTCTCACCATATCCCTTAATTCTGTTAGCCCTAAGAGCTAACTCACCATGGTTTAAGAAAAATGGTAGCTATTATCCTGATTCTGCCCTTCCCTTACACAAGGAAAAAAATGAAAATATGATGATTTAGATCCAATCTTGAAACATTTAATATAACCTGCTATTAGTCATAGAGAATCATAGAGTAATACTGTGTGGAAACAGGCCCTTCGGCCCAACACGCCCACACTGTCCAACAATGTCCCAGCTATCGTTGTCCCACTTGCCTATGAGCCATAAGAAGGGGGAGATTTTCATCTTTTTTTTTAATTCAAATAATTTATACAATTATTAAAAAAATAATATTACACTACAATAAAACAAACCAGAACCCACTACCATAATACAATACAAACAAATATCCTTAATAAACTACTGTACAGCCATCTTACACTCCTTGTCAAGGATGCATTCAACACCCTGCGGAGCCCAGCGGTCCCGGAACTCCCCCAGGGTGCCCGTGGACAGGGCATATTCCCTTTCTAACCCCACCTGGGCACGGACGTAACCCCGGAAAAGGGGCAGTGAGATTTTCATCGTGGGGCTGATATTTGGGAGGTGGTGAACTGTACGATTGTACCCAACGTCCTTCCCAAGCAACCAAAACCATTTTGATTTCATCTCCTCTTCCATAATAAACAAACTGATAATTGAATCAGTCCAAGTAAACAGTTTACTGAAGGAAGATTGGGAGTAGGGGTGGATTCAAGTGATGCAAGATGGAGAGGAGGGAATTTGAAGTGTCCATGGATCCAAGCAGAATCAAGGATTAAAGGAAATGAAGGAATCTGATCAGAGGAAGTGGGAGCTAAGTAGGAAGGCAATGGTAGGAACGCACTGGTCAAATGAGTAGAATTGATATATGTGTTTGGTAGTTTGTTGCTCTACACTTTGAATCAGTGGATTGACAATGCAAACCTGTGAATAACTGAAAAAAACAGGTATAATTACAGGTAAAGGTTAACACCATGTCCTTCATGCCCTCAGTGAGTTAGCAAAAACAATGGGGTAGCTGGCAAAGTGGGTGCTGGCATTACATTCAGTATTATAATCGTTAGTGTGCCCCAAGCAGAAGAAGACATGGAAATGTACTCTTCTGTGAGGTATCAGAAAGTAGAAGATAGATAGAGCATGATTAAGACATAGGTGAGCATTATTTCAAACATGTTAATCCTAAAACCCAGCCAGGTGTAAATAGGGATGGCATTCTGAACTGGCAGCAACTGAGATATTTGAAAAGTATATACATTTTGCCAAATGCAGCCAACAGCTTAAACACTATGTACAGCATATATTTTGTGGGGTCTTATGAAAGTAAAATTAAAACTACCATGCATTTAGATTAATGTTTCAAAATACCAGGATAGTTAATCAGTTAATGCTACTTCTGCCAGCAAACTCTAATATTTGTGCTAAAACATGTTCCCAGCAGATTTCTTTATTCCATTTGTTGTAGCCTTAATAGCAGTTTTCTAATAAGCGGTCCAAATCTATTCAAATTCACATTGAAACAATTCAATTCAGTTGAGGCATTTAACATTTTAATCAGAACTTTGAGAAAATAAAGTGTTTTTAATATAACAAGGGCTGAATGATGTTGGCAGCAAATTACTGTGTAATGTATTTTTCTAATGGATCTACAAGAATATATTTTGTGTATTGACATATTAAGATGTGTAATCCAAAATATAACAGCCTTCTTTAATTTGCTGATTTTCTGTCAAACATTTGCTTGAATGAGACATGTGAAACTATTCCTCAGGCTCCCAGACACTGATAAAGCCAACCCTTTCAAGTCAGCAAATAGAACGTTTCTGAGTGATGTCAATTTTTTATCATGTCACGAAAATAGTTTCAGAAGGAAGCTTAATTTGTAGTTTTATTCCTTTACTTCAGTTTTCAGTCCCAGTGCTCATTAAAGATAGAAAAGGCCTAGGATATTATTAATCTCTGACTAAACAGCATTTCCAGAAATTGAATGTTGTATGAGAAGCCTAACATCACCAGTCCCCTGGATTAGACCTCCAGCCCTTTTCATTTCCCCAGTTGCTGTTTCTCTTCCTGTCACATTGAGGTTTAACTATAAGGTCCAGTCACCTGTAAATGATCGGACAGTGTGGCATGAGATTGGAAAGCTGCTGCATTACCCGGAACATAGAAAGTGTTAATTATCAACATCCTTTTTGGCACATGTTGGTCTGATTAAATCCAGAAGAATGATCAGCAGTTCAATTTCTTTCAGTTATTAAAAGTAAAGCTATCATCCACAGATGAAAACCTCGAGATGTGCAGCTCGTTTACTCAATAGTGAGTCCAGCAGGGATCACCAAACCCAGTAATTACCTCTAAATATTTCAGTAGGAGCTAGCAAGAATTAAAAAGGAAATATGTGACTTGACAATGTCATTGCCAGTTTACGATGCAGGGTATTACCTTGCCGATACTGCTCCATGGAGTATTATACTTACCAGTACGTTCTTTACATTACATAGTAAGTCAGGCAGGAAAGTTGATCAGTGTCCATCTTAAGTGCATTATGCTACATGATTTGATTGTTCACTGCATTTCGCTTCTAATGCCAATCAGTGTACCATTTACTGGTTTGCACAATACATTTAATCCATACATTCATGGGCTATATTTGTGGGCAGTGCCCAAAAGCTTCTCCATTGCTCGCAATGCTGATTTAAAGCAGAATTCCATACATAACAGAACAGTTAAACGAACAAAACATTCACAAGCAGCTTCTTATAAGTAGAAATGAATGAAACATTTTATTTTGAACCGTTCCATCAACACTTAGCTCATGTTTGCCATATATCATCACAGAGTTCTATCATGTGAATTACATAGCGAATTACTGTATGAATGTCATAAAAACATAATAATCTGTGAGAGGACATGAAGTCTTTTCTGTACAAACTTAGGACAGAAATGCAACCAACTTTTCTCTCACGAAGCTTTAGTGATTGGTATGTTGAACCTGCATGTATATTATTTGAAATTATGATATAATTACCTTCTTATAAATCTAAATTTACAAACATGCTACCATTGGACTCCGTATTTATTTGTGCAGGATTACAAAACCTAGTAACTATCTTTAAATATTTAAGTAAAGTTGTATGGTGTAAAGGAAATCTACACATTAATCTGTCAAAATGTAGGAGTATCAGATGCAAACCGCCCACCACCAGGACCCATTGTAAAGGCACTGTGAGGAGCACTGTAGTCCAAGGCCGTCCGAAGGGGGGGTGCATTGGGTGCGACTGCACCCTCCTTTTTCCCCCCTAAGAAAAAAATCTGAAAAAAACAAATCTGGAAAAAACAAAAAAATCAGAAAAAAAAAATCAGCGTTTCCACTTTGGAAACGGCCAGTTCTTCGTTCTCCCGTTGTCGGGCGGGAGTGGCTGAATCTGAACCCAATGGCTGTAACCCCAACACCAGACGTCGTTGCAGCGGAGCCCGCTCCCCTCGCCTCCCCCCGCTGCCGGGGCCCAAGCCATCTTCCCCCCACACCACACTCGCTGGGCCCACGCCACCCCCGCTGGGCCCACACCACCCCCGCTGGGCTCATGCCACCCCTGCTGGGCCCACGCCACCCCCGCTGATCCCCGCTCGGCCCACACCATCCCCGCTGGGTCCACGCCACCCTTGCTGATGCCCGATGGGCCCACGCCACTCCCGCTGACCCCCACTGGGCCCACGCCACCCCTGCTGGGCCCACACCACCCCCGCTTGGCCCACGCCACCCCCGCTGACCCACGCTGGGCCCACGTCACCACCACTGACCCCCGCTGGGCCCCCGCCACCCTTGCTGGGCCCATGCCACCTTCATCCCCACTGCCCACTGGGCCTCCGCTGGGCCTGCGCCACCTTCATCTTCGGCTCCCCCGATAGCCTAATCAAGCTGACAGTCTAATCGTTAAGAGTTAAAAGATAGTCTAATCGATAAAGAGCTGAGAAGAGGAATCAGAGCTGCCAAGGAAAGATACTCTGAGAAGTTGAGGAGCAAGTTGTCAGCTAATGACTCTTCTTCAGTTTGGAATGGCATGCAAGAAATCACCAGCTATAAGAGGAAAGTCCCCCCGCTCTTTGGACAATCGTCAACTGACGAACGACCTGAATGAGTTTTACTGCAGGTTTGAAAATCAGAAACGTAACCCTGCTACCCCTTCCCCAACAAACACAGCCAGACCCCAGTCTGCAAATAATGGACCCGGCGCCCTCTCCTTCCCATTCACCACTTCACACCTACTTAAGGCAAGACTCCAGTATGAAAAGAGTGGACCCTTTCCCACACCCACTCACAGCCTGACCTCAGTCTGCAAAGACTGGGCCCTTCTACACCCACCCCACTCAAATCACCACTTCACACCCAATTACTCATTTTTAACCAGTCGCTGCAAAGATGTACTGACCCTGCCTGCTTCAAAGTCTCCACTATTGTCCCTGTACCCAAAAAGGTAAGGATTACTGGTCTTAATGACTACAGGCTTGTTGCACTGACCTCTGCAGTCATGAAGACCGTAGAAAGGCTTGTGCTGGCCAAGCTAAAAAATATCACAATCCCTCTGCTGGACTATCTGCATTTTGCATATTGGGCCAATAGATCTGTGGATGATGCAGTCAACCTGGGCCTGCACTTCATCCTCCAGCACCTAGGCCACCAGGGGACTTATACGAGGATTTTGTTTTATTGATTTTAGCTCTGCATTCAACACCATTGTGCCAGAGCTACTACGCTCCAAACTTTCTGAGTTGACTGTGCCTGAACCCCTCTGTCGGTGGATCACCAGCTTTCTGACAGAAAGGAAGAGCAGCATGTGAGGCGGGAAAGCATATCTCGGACCCGCAAACGCTCAGCATAGGAGCACCGCAAGATGCGTATTCTCCCCTCTCCTCTACTCTCGCCACACCAATGGCTGCACCTCCACAGACACCTCTGTCAAGCTTCTCATGTTTGCGGATGACACAACCCTGATTGGACTGATCCAGGATGGGGATCTCTGTACTCTTTTCAGTTTGACATCTTTCCTATAACATGGTGCCCAGAACTGAACACAATATTCTAAATGCGGTCTCACCAACGTCTTATACAACTGCAACATCACCTCCCAACATCTATACTCAATACTCTGACTGATGAAGGCCAAAGTGCCAAAATACTTTTTGACCACCTGATATACCTACGACACGACCTTCAAGGAACCATGCAACCATCAACCATTCCTCTGCCCAACAGGCTAATTGATCCAGATCCTGCTGCAATCTTTCACAACCGTCTTCACTATCTGCAAAACCACTCACTTCTGTATCATCAGCAAACTTGCTAATTTTGCCCTGTTCTGTGACGTTTCACAGAGTGCTGGAGTAACTCAGCGGGTCAGGCGGAGTATAGAAGTTGGGAGGTCATGTTTGAGTTGCATAAGAAGTTGGTGAGGCCGCATTCAGAGTATTGTGTTCAGTTCTGGGCACCATGTTATAGCAAAGATGTCATCAAACTGGAAAGGGTACAGTGAAGATTTATGAGGATGTTGCGAGGACTAGAGGGCCAGAGAGGTTGAGTAGACTGGGACTCTATTTCATGGAGCACAGGAGGATGAGGGATGATCAAATAGAGGTGTATAAAATCATGATTTGAATAGATATGTTTGAGTCTTTTGCCCAGAGTAAGTTAATCGAGGAGCAGAGGACATAAGTTTAAGGTGAAGGGCAAAAGATTTAATAGGAATCTGTGGGGTATGTTTTTCACACAAAGGGTGGTAGGTGTATGGAACAAGCTGCCAGAGGAGGCAGGGACTATCGCAACATTTAAGAAACAGTTAGACAGGTACATGGATAGGACAGGTTCGGAGGGATATGGATCAAACGTGGGCAGGTGGGACTAGTGCAAATGGGACATGCTGGGCCGAAGGGCCTGTTTCCACACTGTATCACTCTCTGACTGTATCCTTCCCTCTCAAACCCATTCTCCTGCCTTCTCCCCATTACCTCTGACACCCGTAACAATCAAGAATCTATCAATCTCCTCCTGAAAAATGTCCATTGACTTGGCCTCCACAGCTGTCTGTGGCAATGAATTCCACAGTTCACCACCCTCTGACTTAAGAAATTCCTGCTCATCTCCTTCCTAAAGGAATGTCTTTTAATTCTGAGGCTGTGGCCACTGGTCCTAGACTCTCCCACTAGTGGAAACATCCTCTCCAAATCCACTCCATCCAGGTTTTTACCAAGCTGGGACAGACGACAACAGCTTCACACCGTGTCCCAAAGCTTGTGTCCTGTCCTGCATCACCCAAGGCAGCAGAGATGTTATAGGAGAGGGCAAGCACCGTAACAAAGTAGCTCATGATGGTTTGGGTAACATTCAGGAATGTCTATGCATGCCACATCATGAATATTACTGAAGAACGGTCTTGACCTGAAATATAATCTATACCTTTTCTCCAGATATGCTGCCTGACCCACTGAGTTACTCCAGCACTCTGTGAAACGTCACCTATCCATGTTCTCCACAGATGATGCCTGACCCGCTGAGTTACTCCAGCACTCTGTGAAACATCGCCTATTCATATTCTCCGCAGATGCTGCCTGACCCGCTGAGTTACTCCAGCACTTTGTGACTATTTTCCCTTCACCCATCTGCCCAAGCCCACTCTCCCCCTCCTTACCACCCATAAACCTCTATCTGCCTTTACATTTCATTCCTCTTTCAAATCTGCTCTACTTATCTACATGCATTTTTCTTCTTCACATTTTAGTCATAGAATGATGCAGTGTGGAAACAGGCCCTTCAGCCCAACTTGCCCACACTGACCGACATGTCCCATCTAAACTAGTCCCACTCACACGTGTTTGGCCCATATCCATTTAAATCTGTCCTATCCATGTACGTGTCCAAATGTCTCTTAAACATTAGGATAGTCCCAGCCTTAACTACCTCCTCTGGCAGCTCGTTACATACACCCAGCACCCTTTATGTGAAAAAGCTACCTCTCAGATTCCTGTTAATTTCTGAAATATTGGTCATAAATTTGGTGCAAAAATGCTCCAAAATAAGGCTCAGAATAGATCAGAAAGCATCTAAAACCCCTGAGCTTCCAGGGCCCTTAAGCTCATGATGTGTGCAGTGTGCACATTATTTCACATTAGGTTTTTTGCAATCCTGTCATGCCACCCCCCTTTTTGAAAAGCTTCGTACGGGCCTGGTAGTCGATGAATTACCTTCTGGACATGTCCCCAGTTTATTTGTAAATAATGTTCAATTTCCACATAGGAAATTTGTAATTTTGGAGTCATAATGTGAATCAATGTTTTGGAAAATCCTTTTCAAGAGTTTAAAATGTATCTCACCTATATACAATTGTAATCTTGGGTGAAAGTCAAATTGACAACCAAAAAAAGAAGACAAAGTGAAGACACAAGGAACTGCAGAGGCAAACCTCCCTGCACTTAGAGCAAAACACAAACGCTGGAGGAACTCAGGGGGTCATCGGCATCTATGAAGGGAATGGACAGGCAACATTTTGAGTTCAGACCCTTCTTCGGATTCAAAATGTTACCTATCCAGCTTTTCCACAAATGCTGCCAAATCCTTTGTGTAGGTTTGAGGCTGTAGACAGTATGTTATAATAAGCGAGTTTGGTATTCCGACTGTGCATGCCCAGGTCATAGGTCACTCGCTATAAACAGTCTCAACAACGGTGGTGCTGCATTGTGTACAGGCTTGCATTTCATCCGTGGTCAGGGTCGGGCCTGGCTCTCCGGCACTGCGGGCGCTGTTGAGTTGCTGATGGGCCGTCCCCATCCTCTCCCGGGTGTCCCATTCCTGTCCGGAGGTGACCAGGTTGGCCCATGGCAAGTCTGGGGCCAGCTCAGCTCTGCCTGTCCTGCCAGATTGGCTGGCAGCCCTCCACCTCCACCCCCCTCCCCTCAGTCCGACACCGAGATCCTGCTGAAGATGGGCAGCCGCTGACCCTGCTCGAAGACGGACGACTCGGAGCCGCTCCTGCTGAAGTTGTCCTGGTCAGAGAGAGAGTCTGTGGATGGGTTCCTGCCAGCCATGGGCAGGCCAGGCGCCTGCTGGAGCTGCTGGTGCTGTTGGTAGTGCTTGCGACAGCAGCAACCTCCTCCCCCTCCCTTGCCCTAAGCCCAGAGTCCTGACCAGCTCCCACTCCAGGTCAATAGACAATAGGTGCAGGAGTAGGCCATTTGGTCTTTGAGCCAGCACCACCATTCAGTGTGATCATGGCTGATCATCCCCAATCAGTATCCCGTTCCTGCCTTCTCCCCATATCCCCTCACTACACTATCTTTAAGAGCCCTATCTAGCTCTCTCTTGAAAGTATCCAGAGAACCTGCCTCCACCACCCTCTGAGGCAGAGAATTCCACAGACTCACAACTCTCTGTGTGAAAAAAATGTTTCCTGATCTCTGTTTTAAATTGTTACCTCTTATTCTTAAACTGTGGCCCCTGGTTCTGAACTACCCCAACGTCAGGAACATGTTTCCTGCCTCTAGAGTGTCCAAACTGTTAATCATCTTATATGTTTCAATAAGATCCCCTCTCATCCTAAATTCCAGAGTATACAAGCCCAGTCGCTCCATTCTCTCAGCATATGACAGTCCCGCCATCCTGGGAAATAACCTGGTAAGCCTACGCTGAACTCCATCAATAGCAAGAATGTTATTCCTCAAATTAGGGTACCCAAACTGCACACAATATCTAGATGTGGTCTCACTCGGGCCCTGCACAACTGCAGAAATACCTCTTTGCTCCTATACTCAACTCCTCTTGTTATAAAGGCCAACATGCCATTCTCTTTCTTCACTGCCTACTGTACCTACATGCTTACTTTCATTGACTGATGAACAAGGAGCCCCAGATTCCATTGTACTTCCCCTTTTCCCAACTTAACACCATTTAGATAATAATCTTCCTTCCTGTTTTTGCTACCAAAGTGGATAACCTCACATTATTCCACACTAAGCTTCACCTGCTATGCATCTGCCCACGCATCCAACCTGTCCAAGTCACCCTGGATTCTCATAGCATCCTCCTCACAGTTCACACTGCAACCCAGCTTTGTGTCATCTGCAAATTTGCTAATGTTACTTTGAATCCCTTTATCTATATCATTGATGTGTATTGTAAATATCTGTGGTCCCAGCACCGAGCATTGTGGTGCTCCACTAGTCACTGCCTGTCATTCTGAAAGGGACCTGTTAATCCCTACTCTTTGTTTCCTGTCTGCCAACCACTTCTTTATCCATGTCAGCACTCTACCCCCAATACCATGTGCCCTTATTTTGCCCACTAATCTCCTATGTGGGACCTTATCAAATGCTTTCTGAAAGTCCAGGTACACTACATCCACTGGCTCTCCCTTGTCCATTTTCTTAATTACATCCTCAAAAAATTCCAGAAGATTAGTCAAGCATGATTTCCCTTTTGTAACCCATGCTGACCCGACCCATCCTGTTACTGCTATCCAAATGTGCCGCTATTTCATCTTTTATGATTGACTCCAGCATCTTCCCCACCACCGATGTCAGGCTAGCTGGTCTATAATTCCCTGTTTTCTCTCTCCTGGTTGGGGCTGAAGGCCACCTGCAGCGCAGACCAGTGCCGGGTCAGAGGAGGCCAAGCCCAGGCTGGCGCTCTGGCGCAGGCGAGGCCAGGGCCCTCGCTCCTCCTTGTTGTGGATGAAGTGGCAGCAGGTACCGTAGGGGTAGAAGCTGGTGGTGTGCAAGGTACGGCTTGTACTTGGGGTGGCGTCTGAGGGAACGCAGCTCAGCCAGGCCGTGGGCGAACTGTCACTTGTTGCCGTAGCGGCCCATCGGGGAGCGGGTCCCTCTTAAGTTGGAGCGGGGTTGGGCTGAAGTTGGCGCCTCTTCTCCGCACTGGCTGTGGGCCTGGGGCCGTTGGTGTCGTCGGTCCGGGGCTGTCAGTTGGCCTGGTGGGAGAGGCGGAGGTGAGCTGTGGTTGGCACTTCTCCGCGCTGGATGTGGGCCTGAGGTTCGGTGTCCCGTCGGTCCGGAGATCTCTGGCCGCCCCCCCAGGCGGGGATGGAACACTCGAGTGGAGGGGGGGGACCGGGGACGGTCCAGTGGAGGTTCGGCAGTGCTTGCGACACCGGGAACACGGGTTTGATCCTGGCTGCGGATGAGGCATGGTTCTGTGTGCGCACAGCTGCTGAGAGCCGGTCCATACAAACTTGAAAAAAGACAAAAGATCGGACCAAAACTATACTCACTGTATCTACAGCACTTTGTTCGATTTTTATTAATAGCCTTAGACCTTTGACAAATCATATGATTCCTTGGCTATTTCTGAATACAAAACTCACTTATTACTGGTGAATACAATGAAGACCTGCCCTAAAGCAACTGCAGGTCCACGTCCAAACAATTGATTGGCCTGAATTTTCTGCAGATACATCTGTGCAGATATAACAAGCTAGACGTAGAGTCCCTGTATCGGCAGATCATCTCTGGGCAGTTGCATAGAGTAACAGTTCATTTGTTATTGGTCCTCACGCAGACTCCTTCACATAACATGTAAAGCATGATGCACTGTCACTGGCTTGTTTCTGCAGGGTCGTCTATTCAAGCCTTAAATGTTTACCCGCCCAGCTGCTGATACAATTTTTTCTGCAAATTTAAGGCTCCAACTGTGCAATTCTTTGTTGGAGATGCACGTGTACAAATAAGTAAAAACAAGACACCTCTCATACAGCAGGGGCTGCTTACTGAAAAAAACAATCATGACAGCAACTTAATGTCATATGAAAACAACTATGTTTCCCCAAAGCATGTATGCCATGGGCTAGAAAAGCTGTTACCTCACACTGTCAGAAAACTTTGGTTTCCCCCCTTTTTTGTGTAGGTTTCCTCTGGATGCCCTGGTTTCCTCTCACATTCGAAAGACAGATCAACTGGCCACTGTAAAGTGCCCCAAGTGCATAGGTGAATTGGGGGAGTTGTTGAGAATGTGGAGAGAATACAGTGTGATTAATACAGGATTACTGCAAATAGGTGATTGGTAGTCAGTGAGGACTCAGTGGGCAGAAGGGCATGTTATTGTGCTGTATTTCTCGAAGACCCTATGAGAAAACCCCGCAGAAAGTAGCATTAAATGTAGGGGAAAAGTTTCTTTTTGTCTCTCCAGATTTACTGATCTTCTCTGCCCATTGCTTGGCAACCCAAGCCACCTGATTACAATGGCAGCCCTTTATAAAGGTTTTAGAAGTTGCTTAAAGCACTGAAAGAGATGCTGCAGTTTTCAGAACAGTGATTCTGTTTAAACATTATCTTGAAGTTCTCAGCTATTCCAAGTGTGAGCTTCCACCGCACTCCCGACAGTAAGTAGAAAAACTGTATTGGACTTCCTGTACATTCTATATTGGACTGATGAGCTGAAACATTGCTCCCTCTATTTCTCCTAATCCAAATATTTGAGAAAGAAAAGGTAGGGGATGTTCTGGTGCTATTCAAACTGCATTTCTATTTTAAGAGGCAACAAGCTTTGAACTTTTTTTAATTTATTTAGATCTGGCAATTTTATCCTGGCATTATTCTTTTCCGCAATGGTCCTCTGCTAACTTTTCATGCATAGTCTCTCCTTTCTTTTATGAACTGTCTACCATAATTTTCTCACTCTTTCTTTATCTCCTTGTTCTTACAAATCAGCTTGAAAAAGAAGTAATTATCAGCAAGTCCACATTGAGCACAGACATTCCCATTCAGAATGTTCTATACATGATATATTGATCAATCTTCAATGACTAATAGTGCTATAATGAAAAGAGGCTGTAGAAGTTAATATAACTTCACATGCAAACCACAATTGAAGCACTCAATGCACAAGTGGGCTGCTTCTGTGAATTTTAATTACTCCCGTCAACAATAAATGTCTGGAATGTTTACGTTTATTCAGTAGCATTAGGGAGGCCCTATGCCAGAAATAACATTACACTTAAAGCCCAATTTGCGAGTCATTGTTAAATGCTGTAGACTGAATTATTGTTCAAGAGTAATATTTATTTACATATCATCCAGTCTGTAACAAGTATTCTGAATATAGATAAATGTACTGGCATTTAAGCATTTGGATCAATCAATGTTATGTTCAGCAATATAAACCTGGATTCTCGGAAGAATTGGTGTGAACATTTTAAGCATGTGGCTGTACAATTCACATTCAATACAACTTGAATGGATAGTAAGGATATATATTTTTAGTTACCAAAGAAGAATACTATCTTTAATTATTAGAAAATTTGTTTCATGGTTAGTTAGGATTGTCACTGTCTTTAGCAGTTGAATCAAGTCAGGGGCAAGAGTGTATAATTGTCATATGTACTGATAACCGGTCCTAAACACAAGGCAAATAGATAATGTATAATAATATAGAGGACCATTACAATCCGAGAGAACTAGATACATGGATAAGATTAGCCCATCTCATCAAAGTTATGGTGAGAGAACAGATCAACCTGCAAATCCCAACAAAGTTCAAGTTCAAATTCAAGTTCAAGTATTGTCACATGCACCAATTAAGGTACAGTGATATTTGAGTTACCGTACAGCCATCCAAGTAAAAAGAACACAATACACAATAAATTTAACATAAACATCCACCACAGTGGAATCATCATTCCTCACTGTGATGGAGGGCAATAAAGTTCAGTCATCTTCCTCTTTGTTCACCCGTGGTGGTTGGGGCCTTTGAACGGGGCCGTTGCCGACACTGCTGTTCATGCCCTCTCCTTGGGATGATCGAAATTCCGGCATCGGGACAGTCAGAACACTCCGCGGCATGGATCTCCAGATTCGGTAGCTTCTTACCGGAGACTGCAGCTTCATGGTGTTAAAGTCCACAGGCCTCGTGGTCGGAGCACTTCCACAGTGATCCTCGGCAAAGGATCGCCTGCTCCGCGATAGTAAGTCCGTGGCGCGCTTGTGGCTTGAAGCTCCCGACCGGTCTCCAGGAAAGGCCGCACCAATCCAGTTGTTAGGCCGCAGGGGGGGGACGGAGATGTGACAGAAAAAAATCACTATCCGTCGAGGTAAGTGGCTGAAAACGGTTTCACCCCATTCCCCCTCCCCCACCCCCGCTTAAAACATACCGAGAAACATTAAACATACATTTTAGACACACTAAAAACAACAAAAAATGTTGAAATAACACACAGGTTGCTGGCGAGGCTGCCATCTCATTAGGGTGAAAATTAGGGTGAGTGAACAGAATATCTACACTGGAAATTTGACTTCTGAAATACTTATTACAATGGAGATCTCTCAAAATAAGGAACACTGAAGAAAGTTTGGCTGTTCGTCTAAGGTTGACCTGATTCAACATCTGGACAGGTGGTATTTTATGAAGTGCAATTAGAGAAAGGGGTGCCAAACCCAGCAAGATATGTGGGTGTGATAAGCAGAGTTATTTCTAGGGGCAGGAGTGATGTGCCCAGCAGGATGTGGATAGATGTGCCACTCTGCTCCATGTTGCTGATCACATGGAATCAATAAACCCCTTTTGTGTTGAATCAAGTACGAGAGACCCATGATCCTGCTGCTCACTTCTCTGGAAGCCTTCAGTTACATATAATTGCTGGAATTGCTGGCAGACCATTCTGGAATGTGATGTTCCTACAGGCATAACATCTGCAATGGTGTCACTGAATCCTGGGTCTGACTCGTTTCACCAATTGGCCATCTTCCTAGTGTGAAAGAACCAGCTTTTGATTACACCATGTTAGCAATGTGCCTTTCACTGAACTCATTGGACTGCATTTGAGTCATGCATGTTCTCATTGTGCCCAATATGGCAGCATAGATAATATGCAGCAATGGTGAACAAAGTGGAGGCGGCTCCAACATTATGCTGCAGAAAGTGAAGGGTCTGCTGCTCAATGGTGACCTCCTCACCACTCTTTCCAAGAAAACAGGAAGTTAGCTTTCAGCCCAACCCTCCTGCAACCATGAACCCAATTCATAAGAAAACAATAAAAACCCCATGGGACAAGTATTGCTCTGTAGTCATCAGTATTGCTAATTCAATGAGGTAGCCATGCGGAGGAGGTGGTCAGCTCAGGAACCAGCTGATGGATGTTTCCTCTTCCAAAAGGGAAATCCAAAGGAAGAATCCATTTGCATGAATTTGTTGTTTCTTTAAACTTTCGACTTTCGACTTTTGAGAGATACAACACAGGAACAGGCCCTTCGGCCCACCGAGTCCACACCAGCCAGCAATAATCTTGTACAGCAGCACTATCCTGCACATTAGGGACAATTTACAATTAACAGAAGCCAATTAACCTCCAAACTGTATTTCTTTGTAATATTCGAGGAAACTGGAGCACCCGGAGGAAACCCACATTGTGACAGGGAGAACGTACAAACTCCATACAGATAACAACTGTGGTCAGGATCGAATCTGGGTCTCTGGCGCTGTACGGCAGCAAATCTACCGCTATGAGTCACTTTTTCCATGACAAATTGACTTGTTGTGGTGACTCTCCACGGGATAAGCAAACAACTCATAGCCCTCTGCCTCACTCCATAACAGGACCATCATGTTAGTCATTAGCACTCATCCTTAATCCTATGGAAATAGTAGATGAGGCCAAAAAATGAATTATAATCCAAATGTAAGTGATTACTGATCACGTTCTAGTGGGGAACAAGTAGATTTTTCTTTCAACAAAACTGCTGGTAAGGAAATAAACCTTTAGGAAGGTGTAATTGGCAGACATGGAGTATGGAAAGCTAATTCCAAAAATAAAGAATCTGCCTGACAAATCTTTTTGCAACTTGATCTTGTCATAAGCAATGCCCCAGAAAAGATCCACTTTGCTTGAGTAAACGGGTGAGGCAACATATCTGGAGAATATGGATAGGTGATGTTTCAGGTCGGGACCTATCTTCAGACTGAAGAATGGTCTCAACCCAAAATGTCACATCTATATTCTCCAGAGATGCTGCCTGACCCGCCGAGTTACTCCAGCAGTTTGTGTCCTTTTTGTAAACCAACACATGCTGTTCTTTGTTTCTACATTCCTCTATAAATAATACGCTGTTTCAAGGGAGGAAAGAAACACAACACTTAAGGAGCATGTGGTGGGATGGTTGCAGGATGTCCAGCAGCTTGCCAACATGTATGGGGTCTTCGGCAAATCATAAACAAATGTTTAAAGTGGATTCCTTTATCAACTAGGAAACAAATGATCACGTTATCAACGTACCTTCAATATTGACCTCACTGGAGTCTGCAGGGTTGTTGGAAAAATATACAATTTAAATAGTTTGACAGGGATGTAGAATGAGAGCTCCATTCTCACTTCATAAATGGAAATGGGTGAAAGGTTACCATGGGCTGATGGAAATGTGTACAGGATACCATCATATCAGCCGTGATGTTATTAAATGGTGGTGTTAGCTCAAGGGTGGAGTGACCTAATTATGTTCTTGATTTATATGTTCAAGTGTTCATAAATTCTGATGTGCAGCTAGTAAATGCCTGCCATAGTCTTTCTGTCCATTAGTCTATCTCAGCTTTTAATTGGGATAAATATTTTTCAGAGGCCGACCTTTATTTTTAAAATAATTTTTAGGGAGATGTATGTTGGTGACAAGGGCACCTTTTATTGCCCACACCTAAGTACCCTGGAGGGGAAAGTGGAGAATTAACTTCTTGAGCTGCCAACGTCACTGACTGGTCTGAACCCCTAAAATTACCATTCATCTACACATTTGGAGAATTACAATGTGTTGTTAATGGCTCTCTCAAACTCCAGTATTATGTTGACTTCCAAATGATCTGGAGAAGTAGCAAATTGCGACATGGGGGATGTCTGGCCTCAACTCACCACTCAATGGAGGTTAATTTTAAGGATGGTAAAGGTTCTTCCTTTTTTTTAACCAGTCGAAAAACCATGGGGCTTGCTATTTTCCATGGTCATCATTTGGTTATATTGGGAAAGTAGCATTTTGCAGGAGCTAGTGTGTCTTCCACTGGATTATCTTTTTAAAAAGACATATCATTATTTACTTTCCAATACAAATGCACTGATCAATATTGGTAAAAGAATGATATCCCAATTAGAAAGAAAAATAGCAGCAATATAACAATATAATGAAAAGCCGATTCTTTGCATGAAATCTTCCTTCAGTTAGTAAGAAAGATATGGGATTTATCTTGTAGTAGACTTCAATTGCCAGGCTATCTAGCTGAATTAATTTTTAATATTGAGCAATAATCAGAATGACACCACTCTGTGCATGGAATTATAATTTCCCTGATATGAAGGAAATATTTGGCAAGCGTTTTATCAGCAAAGTTGACCCCTAGGTCTCCAAAGCTGATTGAAAATTTACAGCTAACAGTGAGCTTAACCCTTCATTCTTTTCAAACTCCCTTTTGGACAATGGTAAAAACACACACTGACAGAATGAGTATGCTACTGATCTCCACATGCTTTCGTTTTTCATGTTAAAACTCAGTAACATGTTGCCAGTAGTTTGATACACCAATATTGCCATAGCTTCTGAGAAAGCTGACAGAACAAATTAGCCACCGATTTTATACCTATCTTGATTTTGCTTTCCAATGATGTCCAGCTATTTATCAGATCCATCAATGTTCATCTGGGCACTTAATTCAAGGATCATGCAATGTCCTGACCTTTTTAAATCTCATTTGTATCCTGCTTCTAATTTCAACATCTCTTGCAAATTTATGATTTATTTCATTCATAATAATTCCAATATATATAGGTAACAAAAAATGTAAGTTGGATTTGGTCAACAACAGAAAAAAAAAATTAAAAACATTTTTCAAACGTTTGTGTGTGATGGATTAAAAGCTACAATAAAAGTAGAGTCTAAAGCTGAATTTAATACTGAAGCTAAAGTTTAAATTCCATACATTAAACCCAGAAATATGTATTTGTCCCAATAAAGGCAAGGAAAGCTATTTAATCATTTTCCTCTCAAACAGCCCTGTGCAGAGTCTTTCTGAATCATGTCTTTGACTCTAAGGAAAATTCAAAACCTATCATATTTCTGTGGGCAATCAGAAAAGATGTTTGAAGTGCTATGACACTGGGATCATCCTGACTTAAGCAAACCTGACCCTTTGAAACTAACTTTTCCTTCAACAAAGTATTTCTATGGCTCTGAAATGATTGTTGAATTGACTCTGGATCGCCAAAGGATATTTGGAGGCAGGTACAATAATTTAATTATATTCGGAGGCTTTTAGAAAGGAACATGAATATGCAGGTAAAGGAGGGATATGGATCACTTGCATGCAGAAGGGATTAGATTAGTCTGCCAAGATGTTCAGCATGGACATTGTGGGCTGAGGGGCCTGTTCCTGTGTTGTTCTATTCTATGTTTTATGTTTTGAGCGCAGAGCTGTCTCAGATCAAATTTAAAGATTTTGTGAGAGCCTTGTGTTGACACATCTAGCTCAAGTTGCAAGCCAAACATGCATTGACAGAAATATCGTAATTGACAGAACAAATGACCAAATACATCAAGAGCAATGGTAGTAATTAGATATTTCATCGAGCTTTATAATCAAAGGAGGAGCCCAGCACAAAATATGATGGTGTCCTAAACAAACTGCCACTGGTAAAGTGCTCATTTGGAACCATCTTTCCTTTCTCCAGCTGGCCATACTGTACTGCCCAAGTTACTACTTTTGGAGTTGTAGCCATTGGGACGCCCTGAATCATCAGGTGTATGAATATATTACAATATTATATTCATGTTAGGAATGTGATATCCCTTTAGCAAGAGAAGCATGAAAGATTCATGCAATTACTGAAATACATTTCATAAATTAGGAAAAGGCATTGAAGAATGGCAAAATAAATATATCAAAATGCGAAATCAAGGTAATTATGAGATTTTTGAAAATCCAACACCACTCTCACTATTTAGATACCTACTTTTAAAAGAGCATAGTAAATAGATCAATAGAAATATATCAATTAGAAAGTGGAAAGAAAAGTTAGCATCTCATACCATTGCTACAGAAACCGAAAAAATGGGATGAGCAATTGTTTGTATTTGTATTTTTAATCAACTTGCTGAAAAATTGATATATTGTCCACATTGTAGACCTCTCGATTGGCAGAATAAAAATCAAAATTTAGTACTCATAGATATATGAGATTTCCTAAGCACCTCCACAAAACAACGCAAAACAAAGTTATATATTTTTTGCTCTTGTAAAAGCATTTTTTTTTTTAAAGCTGAACAGAATCAAAGCTTTTGAAGCATGATTATGGCTAAACTCAGAACTAGTGCTTGCTTTTAACTCTGGTCTGGTAGCACTGTTGCTATTTCTGGCTGATGTAACACCAAGAGTTAACGGAGTGCACAAGAGGCCAATTTTAAGTTGAGTTGTTGAAATATATGCTCAGTTCAAGTTAAACAATGCCAGCCTGCACAATATCTGGCATGGAGGTGCTGAGCTGTGAAAAGAGTGTTGTGTTGGGTCCTGTTACTTGAATAGACTTGTTAAAGTCCGTGGCTGATGTATGCTAAGCAGGGCCAAGTGGGAGGGAGAGGGCAGGGAAACTCAGTCAGCACAGCACTCTCTGAGCTGGGGCTGCACTTTGATTGCTCCTTTGGAGGCAGAAGTGAAAGCCAAACCACTGTTCCCTCCTTTTTTTGCTTCTGCCATGCAAAGATAATCAGGTTTATGTAAAGTATGTGTGCTCTTTTGACAGTCCTCGATACCTCATTAATTCAATCATACCCAACAGCATTGTTCCAAAGTGTTTGAAATGTGGATAGGGACTGAGCTTTTTTTAATCCTGTCAATCAATGCTAACATATTTCTTGCAGTTGCCATGGTCAGGGCCAGAGTTCATGAAAACACAGAATAAGCACCAACAAAACAGGAATAAAGACTTATTTGAGATACTTTTTTTAAAGGACATCTACCATGCACAAAACATGGGAAGTAAATGTAGACAAGTTTAGACACTATAGCTCCACTGAGGGAGAAAGAGAATTTGAAAATCAAACAGGCCTATAAAACCTCAAGCAAAGAGTCTCTGGGAAAAAGCTGATGAATTGGACCTTGGTACAACAATGTTCTTTCTTTCGTGTGTTCTTCAAAAGTACAATGACTAATACATTTTAACACATGCCACTGATGTCTTTACACTGTTGTAAGCCACCTAAAATTGGCAGAATACCACAGGAGAACAAGAGAGGTTGTGCTTTGGTGACTATCACCCTAGAACTAGGGTAAAAATAAATTCAACATTTCATACAAAACAGATTCATGCTTGTAGATTAGAAAGGTCGCTGGTGATTTTTTCATAATTCACATTTTCAAAAAAATACTAACATTTCTTAAATGTGCAGATTTCTGCTATTTATTCAATGGTGCAGTTGGCAATGCCACTAACTACTGCATACTGAAAATATGGAAACATTACTCTTTATGTAAAAAAAAAAGCAAGACAAATGTATTGTTTGATATATTTTACATTATAACAGAATGAATACTAAAACTAGCCCGAATTATGAAAGCATTTTAGACGAATAGCAGAACATGGATCAGTTTGCAGCAGTCATTGTGTTTTGAAAGATAACTTCTGAAATCATTTTATTATGCAATCCATTCTTCTAAACTAAGTAGCTGTTATTTTTTATAAATTATCTCAGAAAATGTCAGATGCAACTTATGATTTAATCATTGTCAGGGATGCACAATGGCTCAAAAGTAATTTGTAAACTCTAATGCCTAAAGGTCACTCAGTCATTTATAATACACATTTATACAGATAAATATTCAGTATTGTTATGATGCTTTTAAAAAGAAGCACAATGCTCTCCTTAAAATGTACAATGTTATTCAAATCTCAGAAATTATGTTGATTGCTGTGTATCAAATTCAATGTATGAACTGTGAAGATTTAATGAATTAAAACATTGTCTATGTAAAGCCACAAAATGTGGGGTTTGAATGAATTTAGGAGTATCATAAATGTCAGTGCAATGTAGGACACTTTGTTTAGATAGAAATAAAGTAACCTAAAGTATGTTTTGTTTCCATCCAACAAGCTGCTTCTTTATAGTCAGATTTATTACAATGAACTGATTTTCTTTTTGAAAATCTGGCACAATGTTAAATACTGATTTAAAATGCAAAATTCTGTACAATCCCATAGTTTGCATTAGAGCTATGCTCAGTAGGTGCAAGGCTATCATGTAGTTAATCTGTTATTCCATTATTAATCATTCAGTAAATATTTTCATGGTTGTCTTTCATACTTTTTCATTTCATTGTGCTGTTTCCTGCTATATTGGTAGATACACATTGAACTCTCTGATCTGAATTGGAACCTCTCATTGTAAACACCATAAAGTACAAATTCAGTTATTTTTCTGACTAAATATTCAAGATGTTCAGAAGCAAATTCCAGAGCATTCAAGTAAACTTTAACCTACAAAATTATGCAAGTTTTAATAATGTAAAATACTGTTATATCAGCTTATTAATGATCTTTAAAATACACAATTCCCACCGCGACAGAAAAAGTCTAAGAGTATTCTCAGTTGTGTACTATTATGATCTTATAGCCTGTACTAGATTGTTGAAAACCTGATTAACATTGTGTATGCTCATTTACAGCATCTGGTTGTCATTAAAACAAATGTGAATGGAGTTTACAGGCTGCCCAATCTCCTACCAGCTAATTAAATTAGCACTGCATTTGTTTCCTAAATTTTCCTACCTTGGGGTCATGCTCAGTAGAAATGTACTTTTGTTCACCATGACTCCAAATGATTTACTTTTGTTTTACAGCTCCCTGCTCAGCTGCTAAATTGTAACTAGTAATAGGCAACCATTACGTTTAGTGAAGCGTGTCGAAGATGTCAACGGAAATCGGTTCTTGAATGCACACCACTGCTCTCATAAAAGGTAGGGTCAGGAAGGAGACCCTTCTACATTGTGCAGAGATTCACGCATATTGGACAGGAAAACATTCAATATCACTGCATGAAACCAGAGAACAGCCAGCGAATATATTTAATACTTTTGTTTATCATCTGCTTTACTTAACCCAAACCAATGACGCAATGTGCCCTTCGACCCTTGTATGACAGATGAAGGTTAACATTTTCACTGCCACAGAGGCTACTCAGTGGCCTGATGTGGTGTTTGATTTTTTTTTGACAGAAGCATGATTATTAAGCTAAGAAGTGCCTGAGGATGTCCTTGTATGCATGATCATTTTTTTTCCCGAAGGATGGTATCTGATAGAATCACTTTGAAAGCATCATGCACATACAATGATTGATGATTACACAATGAAGTAAGCCCTTACACGGGAGGCTTGGAGGTAGCATACATACCATTAACATACTACACAGCCAAAACCTCAGATTTTCCAGCTAACTAGACAGTAAAAATGCAACAGATACAATGGCTATGTCAATTTTCTAAATTTTGAGAAATAATTTAGATGTCTTCAATTATTAATATTACATCTCGACTATAACGCCATGTTGTATCTCAACCCCATCAATACTTTCATTTCCCAGCCATAATACTACTTTTAAAATATATTTCTACACCAATGTCTTCAAACAACAATACTTCAGTAACAAAAAGCAACGCTTCACGTACATTTATGATGATACGGGAAGAGCTTCACATTGAAAATATGCAATCTGACAAATAAAGTGAAATAAAACCTGTTGGACAGAAATTTGTGTTGGATTTTGGTGAGAACAAAATCATGCTTGCTTGTCATACTCCCTTGAACATCTATATAATTAAAACTCAAATCTTGACCACTTCCTGTTCGCACTGCATATTGATTTTGGAAAAAAACGCTACCACTTAAGGCTGTGATTTTTGGCCATCTTATTCAGAGGACAGGAGGACAAGAGGATTTTCCCAATCGATGAAAAATAAAAGACTTATTAATGTTTTTAAAGTGTTGAGATTCTCTCACCTGTCAATCACACCATGAAGGCCACGCCCCCCTCTGGTGGGAGGGGGGCGAGGGACTATAAAACCCAAAAGTGTGGACTGCCTCAGTCTCTGCAAGAAGGAGGAGTGAGAGGTCACGACTCAAACTGAGCTGTGAATAACACTGAACACACTCTACTAAACTGTGAGTGGTTTTACTGACCTGTCAGTGCCCATAATGTGGTTTGAAAAAGTAGTTTGTAAATGCAAAAGGTTTGGTTTGAAAATGCAAATGGCGGTTTGGTTTGAAAATACAAATGGCAGTTTGGTTTGAAAATGAAAATGGCTGTTTGGTTTGAAAATGCAAATGGCGGTTTGCTTTGAAAATGCAAATGGCGGTTTGCTTTGAAAATGCAAATGGCGGTTTGCTTTGAAAATGCAAATGGCGGTTTGCTTTGAAAATGCAAATGGCGGTTTGCTTTGAAAATGCAAATGGCGGTTTGCTTTGAAAATGCAAATGGCGGTTTGCTTTGAAATTGCAAATGACGGTTTGCTTTGAAAATGCAAAAGGCGGTTTGCTTTGAAAATGCAAAAAACAAGTGATTAAAAGTCAAATCTGCACCACTTCCTGTTTGCGCTGTATATTGATTTTAGAAAAATCGCTACCACTTACGGCTGTGATTTTTGGCCATCTTACTCGGAATCCCTCTCCAGCTATCAGTGCCAGAGGATTTTACCGATCGATGAAAATTAAAGACATTAATGTTTTAAAAATGGTGAGATTCTCTTTCCTGTCAATCACACAATGAAGACCACGCCCCTTCCGGTGGGGGGGGAGGGACTATAAAACCCGGAAGTGTGGTCGTGCCACAGTCGCTGCAAGATGGGGAGGGAGAGGTCAGGACTCTCCGTCTGAGCTGTGAATAAACTGAACACTGAACACGTGTTTACTAAACTGTGAGTGTGGTTTTATGTGGTTTTATGTGGTTTATTTGGAACTGTGTTTTGAAGGAATAAATGTTTTATGTGCCTTTTGAATGTGCCTTTTGACTGAGCCACTAAACTGTGCCTTTATTTTAAAATGTGTTTTGCTTTTTAAATGTGGCTTGCGTTTTAAATGTGGCGTGCTGTGCAACAGTTTTTGGAAGGAAAAACCATGAATAAACGTTTTATTAGATCAGGATGTGTTTAATGCAAAATTGCTGCTCATTCCGTGACTTCCGCTTAGTGGAGAGGTGGTGCTGATTGCACCCTTTCCGGTGAGTTCAGAGGTGGTGCTGAGTGCGGAAGGCCCAAGTGGAGATGCCACCCTGAACCGTTTGAGTAATTCAAGAGAACTCACTGCCATACACATGGTGAGTGTGTGTATGTTTGTTGAAAGTTATTTAAAGTACTTTTTTGCAGTAGCAGCAGCTCTAGAGTAGTGTTTCAGAATAAAAATGGCTTTAAACATTTGAATAATTTGGTTTAGACACAACTGTGTTCTTATTTTCAAACTACTTACATAGAGTATATGGTCAGTAACAGGATTCGGTATGCTTACCACGTTCTGAAGTTACTTGGCATCTTAGTATTGGTGCTGTGTGTTTCTGTGTGAGTGTGTCTATGTGTGTGTGTGTGTGTGTTTGTGTGTACGTGTGTTTGTGTTTGTGTGTATGTGTCTTTGTGTTTGTGTGTGTGTGTCTTTGTGTCCCCGTGTGTGTGTCCCCGTGTGTGTGTCCCCGTGTGTGTCCCCATGTGTGTGTGTATGTGTGCCCCCGCGTGTGTGTCCCCGCATGTGTCCCCCCCCCGTGTGTATGTGTCCCTGTGTGTCCGTGTGTGTGTCCCCGTGTGTGTGCCCGCTTGGAGTGCTGTGAGGTTGGACTTGCTATGTCCACTCTGCTTGGTGTGCTGTGAGGTTGGACTTGCTGTCTCTACTCTGCTTGGAGTGATGTGAGGTTGGACTTGCAATGTTTTAAGACTCATTCACATTTTAAACTTTAATAAATCCTTTTTCCACTTGCCATGTCTATGTATTCTTCATCACAATGGGTACCTATAGGCAGGAATGGCTGTGCTGTTGGAGAGCCACTAAGTGTGC
This sequence comes from Leucoraja erinaceus, assembly GCF_028641065.1. Lineage (NCBI taxonomy): Eukaryota > Metazoa > Chordata > Chondrichthyes > Rajiformes > Rajidae > Leucoraja > Leucoraja erinaceus. The sequence goes on along the minus strand of NC_073378.1, from coordinate 77,030,455 downwards.
ATGGGGGGTAGGTTGAGCGGAGATGGACTGGATGCATGGGGAGGGGGGGGAGGGAAATGGCAAGAAGCAGAGTTGGGGAGGGGGGGTGAAGGGAGGAAGGGTAACTGAGTGAACTGCCACCACACCAGCTGTAAGTGACTGAAGTGCCAGCCCACCAGCCATGACTCACTGAACTAAGTCCAAGAATCCATTCAGTCCACAATGTCCACACTAGCCCTCTGGAAACCAGTTCCTTCAGCCCACAACACCCATACTAGTGCTCCAAAGGTCCACGCAAGGATAGACTTTCCTCCTTCATTGCTGTGATTTGTAAAAAACAGATGTAAATGTCTAAAATTGATTGTCCACCCTCTCCCCCTTCTCTCTCACAGTTTGTCACCTGTCTTCAGCAGAATTTATGGCAGTTTCTGAGCTGCCAGCCCACCAGGCCTGAGTTTCTGAGCTGCCAGCCTACCAGGCCTGAGGCCTGGGTTTCTGAGCTGCCAGCTCAAGAATCAATTCGGCCCACAATTTCCATACTAGCCCTCTGGAAACCAGTCCCGTCAGCCCACAAAACCCATGTTAGCGCTCCAGAAAGCCAACTGGCCAACAATGTTAGAATTGGTGGAGAGGTGGAATATTGCGTTCGGGGACCAGCCCTCCTGTGTGAAGCTGGGACCCAATGGGTCCCACTTAGTCTAGTAGCTATTTAAAATCACATGTGATTAATATTATTAGAATAGCTTTCTCACGTGAAAAGATAACAAATTTCAGGAAAACACCGAAATAAACAATAGGAAATTGTATAGTAGATAACTATATATATTCTCTAAATATATAAATATTGACTTAGACCCCCCTCGGTGACCATGGGTGATGCATCCCCGTTGTTGGCTGCTTGCTCCAAACCTCGGCTAGAGCAGCGTCGCTTGTGGCTGAAGAGACCAATGCGGGAGTGACAATCTCTGTAGCCAAGGTCACATTTGTGTGTGGTCTCTGGTTTGTTGAAGTTGCTGCGCTCCTTTCTGCGTGCCCGCTTGTCTGCCGCTGCGTTCAGCAGTTTCTCTTCCCCCGTTTTGAGATGTTGGTTCAGGGTACCTCTCCACCTCGTGCGGTCAGCTGCAAGGCTCTCCCAGGACTCCACATCGATGTCAAGCGCCTTCATATCTCTCTTGCAGACATCCTTATAACGTAGTCTGCTCTGCCTGAGTAGAGTGTACATACTGTGAAGGCCAGCGCGAGACAGAATCTCATCGTTGGACACTCTGCCAGGATATGCCCAGGATATGGCGGATGCTTCTCAGGTGGAAGGTGTTGAGTCTTCTCTCCTGCCTGGCATATGTAGTCCATGTCTCACTGCCGTATAGCAGCGTGCTGATGACACGGGTGTTGTAGGCTGCTATCTTTGTCTTCACTGTCAGCTTTGGGTTGGTCCACACTCGTGTTGTGAGGCGAGCGAGAGTTGTAGCTGCCTTCCCGATCCTCTTATCAATCTCTGTGTCCAAGGAGAGGTCGTCGATGATGGTGGAGCCGAGGTACGTGAACTGATGGACGGCATCAAGTTCGTTGTCGTCGATGGTGATGACAGGCGCCGCCTCTGTATCCTGCCCAGGACGTTCGTCTTCTTCAGGCTGATGATCAGCCCGAAGTCCTTGCATGCCCGATAGAAGCGGTCCATCAGTGCCTGTAGTTCCTGCTGGGTGTGGGACACAACTGCGGCATCGTCGGCAAACAACATGTCTCTGATGAGAGCTTCACGTACTTTTGTCTTTGCTCTGAGGCGGGTGAAGTTGTAGAGCCTGCCATCTGACCTAGTACGCAGATAGATCCCCTCTGTTGCATTGCCGTAGGCATGTTTCAGAAGAAGAGCAAAGAAAATCCCAAAGAGTGTGGGAGCGAGGACGCAGCCTTGTTTGACGCCATTGCGGATGTCGAAAGGCTCAGAGAAGCTGCCATTAACTGCACTGTCCCCTTTGTGTTCATGTGGAAGGATTCTATCATGCTCTGCAGTTTTGCTGGGCAGCCAATCTTTGGCAGAGCCTTAAATAGACCATCTCTGCTGATGAGGTTGACTGCCTTGGTGAGGTCAATGAAAGCAACATACAGGGCATCCGCTGTTCTCTGCATTTCTCCTAGAGCTGGCGAATGGAGAAGACTATATATATATTCTCTAAATATATAAATATATTGTTATCACAACAACATGTCCTCAACTACACTATATTCTTCTAGATAGCTTTCTTCTCACTGTTCTACTATAAGAAAAGCAGCAGCCAATTTCAGGGTTTGAAGCCCCAACAGGTAGCAATTAAATAATTTACCTAACAATATGATTTGATAAATTTCATCTACGGGTGGGAGATTGCAACCTTCACGTGGTCCGTCCTGTTTCGACTAATGCAATCAACCCGACGTGCACAGACAAGATCAAATAATACAATTTGACCTACCACTTTAGGCTGTGCATGACATATGCAAGAAGAAGAATTTGATCTAAGGACAAAACTTGCCCATTATATTGTGTGAATTCACCTGATGTTCTTCAAAATTGAATCACATGATCTTTTACTCCATCTTGAAAAGACCAAAAGATATTTGGATTAGAATCTCATCTGAAAAATGGCACCTTGACAATATTTTATTTACTCGGTACAGTAAAGAATGTGTCAGTTTAGATCACATGCCCCAGTCTCTGGGGTGAACCCTGAGTCTCAACTGAGACTGATCCAGATAATTATAAAAGAGAATATAGATGTATCAACCAATTTTAAGTCCCAGAGGAAAGTCTATATCAACAGAATATACTCATTAACGCCATCATCTGTCCATTAGTTACATATGTCATCAATAGTCTTATCCTAAGCTTTCATCTAAGCTTAGCTGCTAATAATTACAAGACAAGTTCAGATTTGTTTTGTACTCAAAATCGTACCATGGTTCTGAGCTTATCCTTGTGTCCTGCTATGGCTTCAGTTTGACAGCCAAGATTGGAGGACTTTAGTTATGGCGAGAGATAGAATAGGTTTGGTTTGGTTTCCGTGGAGTAAAGGAGGATGAGGGATGAGCTAGCATAAGTTAATTGGAAGAATAGATAGTCAAAGTTTCTTTCTCATGGTAAGCGTTTTTAATTTTAAGTTGAGAGGTGGGCATTTTAAATGGGATCTGAAGTGATTGTTTTTTTACACAGAAACATAGAAAATGGGTGCAGGAGGAGGTCATTTGGCCCTTCGAGCCTGCACCGCCATTCATTGTGATCATGCCTGATCATCCACAATCAGTTAGCCATGCCTGCCTTTCCATATCCCTTGATTCCGCTAGCCCCCAGAGCTCTATCTAATTCTTTTAAATATATCCAGTAAATTGGCCTCTACTGCCTTCTGTGGCAGAGAATTCCACAAATGCACAACTCTCTTTTTAATGGCCTCTCTTTAAATGGCCTCCCCTTTATTCTTAGACTATGGCCCCAGTTTCCGGACGGCCCCAACATTCGGAGCATTTTTCCTGCATCTAGCTTGTCCAGTCCTTTTATAACTTTATACATTTATATAAGATATCCTCTCATCCTTCTAAATTCCAGTGAATACAAGCCCAGTCTTTTCAATCTTTCCTCATATGACAGTCCCACCATCCCAGGGATTAATCTTGTGAGCTTCAATAGCAAGGATGTCCTTCCTCAAAGTAGGAGACCAAAACTGCACACAATATTCCAGGTGTGGTCTCACCAGGGCCTTGTACAACCTCTTTACTCCTATACTCAAATCCTCTTGTTATGAAGGCCAATTAGCTTTCTTCACTGCCTGCTGTACCTGCATGTTTACTTTCAGTTATTGGTGTACAAGGACACCCAGGACTCTTTGCACTTCCCTTTTTCCTAATCTGACACCATTGAGAAAATAATTTTCCTCCTTGTTCTTGCCGCCAACGTGGAAAACCTCACATTTACCTTCATTACACTGCATATTTTCTCTGCACTGTAGATTTTCAAAGTCTACAGAGAGATTTATGCCAGTTGGAAGAGTGGGCTGAATGATGGCAGATGGAGTTTAATACTGATAAGTGTGAGGTGCTACATCTTGGCAGGACAAATCAAAATAGGACGTACATGGTAAATGGTAGGGAATTGAAGAATGCAGGTGAACAGAGGGATCTGGGAATAACTGTGCACAGTTCCCTGAAAGTGGAATCTCATGTAGATAGGGTGGTAAAGAAAGATTTTGGTGTGCTGGCCTTTATAAATCAGAGCATTGAGTATAGAAGTTGGGATGTAATGTTAAAATTGTACAAGGCATTTGTGAGGCCAATTTTGGAGTATGGTGTACAATTTTGGTCGCCTAATTTTAGGAAGGATGTCAACAAAATAGAGAAAGTACAGAGGAGATTTACTAGAATGTTGCCTGGGTTTCAGCAACTAAGTTACAGAGAAAGGTTGAACAAGTTAGGGCTTTATTCTATGGAGCGCAGAAGGTTAAGGGGGGACTTGATAGAGGTCTTTAAAATGATGAGAGGAATAGACAGAGTTGACGTGGATAAGCTTTCCCAATGAGGGTCCGACGGGGGGAACACCTCACCCTATGGTTAGACTTAAATAACAATGCCATGGGTTTACGAAGTTTTGTATTTTCCCTATACCCATGATTGGGGAATGACTTGCCCAGTTTGTACAGCTCTATATTGCCAAAGTTCTCTATTGGTCAATGCCTGTTTAGACTGAGAGTAGGGAAGATTCAAACAAGGGGACATGACTTGGGAATTAAGGGACAGAAGTTTAGGGGTAACATGAGGGGGAACCTCTTTACTCAGATTGTGGTGGCTGTGTGGAATGAGCTTCCAGTGAGGGTGGTGGAGGCAGGTTCGTTTTTATCATTTAAAAATAAATTGGATAGTTATATGGACGGGAAAGGCATGGAGGGTTATGGTCTGAATGCAGGTGTATGGGACTAGGGGAGAATACGTGTTCGGCACGGACTAGAAGGGTCGAGATGGCCTGTTTCTGTGCTGTAATTGTTATATGGTTATATGGTTATATGCCATGCCTCTGCCCACTCATTCAACCTGTGAAAGTCACCTTGCAACGTCCGAGCATCCTCTTCGCAGTTCACACTGCCAACCAGTTTTGTACCATCTGCAAATTTGCTAGTGTTTCTTTTAATTCCATCATCTAAATCATCAATATATATTGTAAATAGTTGTGGCCCCAGAACCAAGCTTTGCGGCAGTCCACTCACCACTGCCTGCCATTCTGACAGGGACCCGTCTATTCCTACTCTTTGTTTCCTGTCTGCCAACCAATTCTCTATCCATGTCAATACCTACCGCCAATACCATGTGCTCTAATTTTGCCCACTAATCTCCTGTGTGGGACCTTGTCAAAGGCTTTCTGAAAGTCCAGATACACTACATCCACTGGCTCTCCTTCATCCATTTTACTTGTCACATCCTCAAAAAATTCCAGAAGATTAGTCAAGCAGGATTTCCCCTTCATAAATCCATGCTGACTTGGACCAATCCTATTACTGCTATCCAAATGTGCCGTTATTACTTCTTTAATAATTGACTCCAGCATCTTCCCCACCACTGATGTCAGGCTAACTGGTCTAAAATTCCCTGTTTTCTCTCTCACTCCTTTCTTGAAAAGTGGGAAAACATTAGCTACCCTCCACAGAGAATCGTTGATGTCTGGAACAGGCTGATCGAGGAGGTGGTGGATTCAGATATACATTGTACTTTAAATGGGCATTTAGATAAACACAAATATTCAAGGCAGAGACTTTGATAAAACACTAATGCAGGTGAATAGGATTAACATGTAGTCAGGTTCGAACCCAGATCTCTGGAGCTGTGAGGCTGCAACTCTACCAATGCGCGTCTATTTAACGACAGATTAAATATAAAAGGACATTCACTAACAAGATTAATAAACATTATAAACATCTTGGGATCTTTGTGGTCATATAGTTAAATCTGGATACAACAGGGATTTAAAGGTATGTATCTGTGTATAAGTTCTGTGTACATCTTCCCTTCCCTCTGATTTCAATTGATGAATAAGACTCTTGAAAAGTCAAGCAATGAGATTTTACCTTCATTGGTTCTTTTACTTAAATCTTTGTATTTTTTGTTTTGTGTACGATGAAGTAATAACTTTAAATGCTGTATGGGTGGCATCTATCCACATTCTGAATGGCCAGTTCCAACTTCTTATAGCATCTGGAGAATGTGTTTTTTATAGTATAAGCAAAATAAATATTCTCTACTATATTATTGCATTTTACAAGGAAACCTATAATTTGAAAATTGACTGAGCATAGTAAGCCAGATTGTATAATGGATTATAGTCTTACTGGAATTGAAAGCCTGCAGTTTCTTGAGTTCTCACATTTTACAGTGCACTCCAGTGAAAGCAGCAAGCACAAAGTAGAATGAGAGTCTGCAAGGTGTTGTGCACTTTATTAGAACCTTGTAAGGTGTGGTTATTTCATAACATGACAGCGGCTCTCTTTTAGTGCATGCACATTTCTTGGATCCTATGTATTGTTTTCATCTACTCCACTTGATCAGCATTTATCCTCAGTATGCATTCTCAGAGCTGGACATGGAGCATCACAACTTCACACAAATGGCACACCAAGTTGAGTGGCTGCCTCACACCACAGGGACCCTGGTTTGATCCTGACCTCGGATGCTGTCTGTATGGAGTTTGCATGTTCTTAATGTGACCATATGGATTTCCTCTGGGTGCTCCTGTTTCCTCACAAATATGTGGGTTTGTGGGTTAATTGACCTATAAATTCCCCTATTGTGGAAGGAGTGAAGGCAGAAATTGGATAACATAGAACTAGTGTGAACGGGTGATCAATGGACTCGGTGGGCCAAAGGGGCAGGTTCCATGCTGTATCTTTCCATCATTCATTCCCGACCCGAGATCTACCAGTCCCTCCACAGATACTACCTGGCCTGCTGAGCTACACTAGCAGTTTGTGTATTAATCAATCAGTAATATTAGGTTTTCATAACTGAAATTATTGGATGAACATTTTAAATCATAAAGAACAACTTGCAATTATTTCTCCAGAGCCTTTGAAGCATATTTCCTACTAATTTATTAAATGTTTAATATGTCTATTTATCTATTTGATTCCATTGTGTATGTTGAATTGGGGCTACACACAGGAGCAGTTTGACACTAGTAACTTGCCATAGCATTTCACAGGGCAGTTAAGAACAAACCACTTTTCCACAGATCGTTACCATTGGCCAAATTGAGGTATGATTACAGATTTATTTTTTCTCCCCAAGGGCATATTATAGTGAATCTGAAGAGGCTTCATGACAATCGTTTGTCTGTTACCATAAACAATTTCTAAATGTAATAAAAATGAACTGCAGTTGCTGATTTCTACCAATGATAGACACAAAGTGCTGGAGTAACTCAGTGGTTCAGGCAGCAACTCCGGAGAAAATGGATAGGTGATATTTCGGGACAGGACCCTTCCAGTCAAGATGTAATAAAATTGAATGGTCCTGTTCCAAAACCTCACCTATCTATTTTCTCCACAAATGCTACCTGACCCACTGAGTTACTTCAGTATTTTGTGTCTATCTTTATTGTTCCAGATGTATTGAATTAATTGAATTTAAAGTTTCCAGCTACCACATTGGGATTTGAATCATGTCTTGACATCTTTATTCCAAGTCTCTAAATTACTGGTCTAGTCTATTTGTGATACCATTCACCTTGGTTTTGGCTATGCGAACCCAGAGTCAGGTGGCAGCTTTAAGTAATAGTGGTTGTCAAAGTCTGTCGAACTGAACGAGTAAAATGACTCGAAAAACACAAATGTCAAAGTAAAAGAGTCTTTACTAGAACACTTCTGCAAGGAGTTTGCATTTGCTGTCCCCGCAAGCAATTTGCTGCAATACCCCAGCAATCAGGCCTGGCATGCATGCCGCGGACCACGGTCTGAGGATCGCCAACTTGGCTGCCACAGGCTGACGATGGAGGATCCACCAGTAGGCCCGACTCGCCCACCGTGAACCAAGGACTCGCTCGCTGTGCACAGAGGACTGAGAATCGCCCAGCTTGTCTGCCGCAGGCTGACGGGTGGAGGACCTGCCGGTAGGCCCAGCTCACCCGCCGTGGACTCCGAACATCATCCTGAGCCACCGACCTCAACAGGACCCACAAGCAAGGTGGATCGTCGCAAGCGAGGTGGACCGTCAGGAGTGTAGCGGGACCATCATGAGCAAGGAGGATATCCGCGCTGCCGAGAGCTGCTTGGGCACCGCCAAGAGCAAAGGGAAGGGACCGGTGGGGGGGGGCACCTGCTGACTTGTGCGGTGGCAGGTAGAAGATAGGACTGTTCAGTGAACTTTTGTAACTTTGTCGATGCCAGAAATGTGACGACTCTTGTGTACTACCTAGGTGAGGTCTGCTGTATGATGTTACCAGGTTGTATGCAAAATAAAACATTTCCCTGTACCTAGTTACATGTGACAATAAAGTATCATTGAATCATTCAATCCTGATAAAGGAAGTGCTGGTCTGGAATCCTGGTGGTCTGTTCTGCTGGGTGGAAACATGGTTCCCATAGTTCTTGGTCAATGGCCTCACCTTTGCCCCACAATGAGCCGGCTATTGCAGACTGCAGCCATTACAGGTTACTCTTCATACTCAGAAACTAATGTTCCAGTGTAAGAACTCTTTATGTGTGTCTACATTGGCAATTTGCTGTACCCACATGAAAGGAAGTAGCCTTCCAGCAAACTGGCAGTGTTATAATTGAAGATAGACACAAAAAGCTGGAGTAACTCAGCGGGACAGGTAGCATCTCTGGAGAGAAGGAGTGGGTGATGTTTTGGATTAAGACCTTTCTTCAGACTGAGAGCCAGGGGAAAGGGAAACAAGAAATATCGACGGTGATATAGAAATATAGAACAAATGAATGAAATCCCTGTCTCTCAGTCTGAAAAAGGGTCTCGACCCCAAACATCATCCACTCCTCTTTGTGTCTACCTTTGGCCATTTGGCCCAACCAGCATCTGTAGTTCGTTCTAATACATTTAAACAGGGTTATAATGATGGGATTGAAGCAATAAAAACGTAAATCAAAGCTGGTATACAACCACAAAGGGAAAGATTGTATGTAGTTAATAGTGATTGGCATTATATAAGTTGCAACTTTATCAGTTATATTGTGTTATTTGTGAATTAAAATTTATTTGTTCAAATATTCAAGGTTAAGGAACTGAATAAAGTAGTTGTATCGCCTCAATGAAATGAACAAATATATTGCATTGTGTTGCCACTCACAATATGTTTAATCCTTCAACTCGTTGTTCCAGCTCAGTTCAAGCTCAGTGGAACCATGGCTGAACCTCAGAGATCTTTGACACAGCTGCCGAGGCATTTTCCCTTTCACTTGCAACTTCTTACTAATGTACACTTTCAACACATCTGCCACTTTGCTCCCTTCAAAACTGTAATACTAGCTTCTACTTTATTCGAGTAATGTGGCAGATGTATCCGAAGTGTGCACTAACAGCAAGATGCACAATTGCCTTTCATTGCCCTGGAATCAAATTACTTCATGACACTCTCAAGAGATGCAAAGTTTGTGACACTCGTCCTGGTATTAAAGTGTTGATGAACAATACAAATAGAGGCAGAAATGGCCATTGATTGCATGGCATGGAATTAAGTTAAAGTTAATGGACATTACATCCATGGTGAGCAGGTCAATGCAAGTTAGGGCCTATCTCAGCAGTTATTTACCAAATAAGCTAAAGTATAAACATGTGTGGGAAGGAACTGCTGATACTGGTTTAAAACAAAGATAGACACAAAAAGCTGGAGTAACTCAACGGGTCAGACAACATCTCGGGAGAAAAGGAATAGGTGAAGTTTTGGGTCTTAAGAAGGCTCTTGACCCGAAACGTCACCCATTCCTTCTCTCCAGAAAACATCAACTTTAAACTCCAATGCATTTGGTAAAAACACTTTGGTAAAATAGACGCAGCAAGTTGTTAAATAGTAGTTGATTAATTAGCCATTGCATCATTTTATTGATAGGATTCTCAATATGTTGATGTGGCTGGTCCAAACACTGAGAGTAACTATACCCTAGTGATAGCTCATTAATTGAATATTAGTTACTGGAAATTAAATCACAATTATCATTGTGGGAGGAAATTCAGGTCAATGAATACTGCTGAGGCTGCCTAACCTTTGAGCAATACTCTGGTACAGATATCACATTTGCCGTCCTTTGGCTTTGAACACGATTTTCAACAGGCCAAGTAAGAGATAAACATACAAAGTAGGTAAATAGGATTAGTCTAGAATACAAGCACACACCCAGCTCAGAATACATAAATATGTGCCAGCGAGAAACTTATTACTATAGAAAACCAAATAAATTGACTGAGAGGAGATATTGGGTGGCCTTGGACACGTGTTAAACATGAGGCTATACTAGAAAGAGGCCAATATAATAGAAATATCCACATGATCTTTGCTGCTATGTACTCCTTTAAAAAAAACACTCACATAGAAACAGTTGAAATTGAAACATTCACTGTTCTGTAAGATGTACAAGAAGGAAAGACAGTAAAGAAACAACCTTTGACTGAATTATATGCCAACCTACCAAGTGCAGGAGAAAAATTATATAAGGAATTAGAGAAAATTAAAGAAAAGAAATGGACAAAAGTAACATCACCAACAGAAGAAGGAGGATCCATGTACATTCCTGTTGGTAATGACGGCGCCACTCAGAAAATAACGCTCAAGATAAGCTGAAGCACTTGCAATAATTTTAAGAAACAAGTAGCCTCCTTACCTTGGAGGACTAACACAGCTCCCGCTGCATCAAAAAATCCCAGAGTATTATAAAGGACATTTCCCACCCCGGACACTCCCTGTTTGAACTGTTGCCATCAGGCAGACGGTACAGATCTACAAGGACAAGGACAGACTTAAAAACAGTTTTTACCCCACTGCTATAAAGGCACTAAATGTAGCTGCAAAGGAACGCAGGGGCGATACATACTAAGGGACTGTGGTAAACTGAAATCGATAGAAGAATGTAGGGTTGGGTGTTTATGCGTGCTATTTTCATGATATTTATTTTAGTTGTTTATCTTTTTTTAATATTTTACCTTGTATGTATCGTTAGCTTTTAGAAATGTTTGAATGGTGCACTGACTGGCTGACATTTTTTAATTTCGTTATACATGGTTCATGTTACAATGACAATAAAGAAACTATTCTATTTTACTTCGGAGTCACGTGAGTGACTACGTGAAGAAGCCCGCCACGACGCATGCGTGTCATATCGCTTTCACGCTTGCGAAATGACAGGCGGGGTGGAGCGTTCCCCCGCAGCGGTAAGTTTGAAACCGCGACCTGCAGGTAAGTGATTTACTCTGCGGTAGTGTTTGTCCCCGCGCTGTTTTACACAGGGGGGGAAGCTGGACAAAATAGTGTCCACAAGTGCTGCGAGTGAAGCTGGCTGGGGAGGACCGCAAAGTTGCAGGAGCCAGCAGCAGCTGAAGGCACAAGCCCCGTAAGGGATCAGCTGTGCCGAATTCTGATCACGCGCCGGCCAGAACACCACGGCCGGGCGGGAGACTATTCAGAATGGGGCTGTCGACTATTGAATTGTTACACTAGAACAGACAGGAAATCTGAGTTTTTGAACGGACTTTAAAAAAAAAGAGAACAACACGATGGCAGCACCCAAGGGCTACATCGAAAACCTTGGCACTTTTTTGACAAGAGTAGAGAGCTGTTCAGCTCCTATATGGAGCGAGCAAACGTGTTTTTCATGGCAAAGGACAACGGACAAAGGACAAAGGACAAAGGACATTTATTTGTCACATACAACAATTGGTGTAGTGAAATTAGAGTTGCCATTTGCAGCACACCAATAATAATAAGACACAACATTAAAGAAGAATTTAACATAAAACTTAAAAACATCCCCCACAATGGTTCCCACTGTGAGGGAAGGCAACAAAGTCCAGTCCTCTTCCTCTTGTTCGCCCGTGGTCGGGGCCTATTTGAGGCCTCCGCAGTCGCTGCAATGGCGACCCGATGTTACAGGCCTACTCGCCTTCCTCCCCGGAGACCGCGGCTCCCGAAGTCCACAGGCCGTTCTGGTTGGAGCTCCGACACTGGCGATCTCGGCGAGAGATCCCAGGCTCCGCGGTGTTTGAAAGTCAGCGCCGCCCACAGCTGGACGCTCCCCAACCACAGCTCCGCGATGTAGGAGTCGGAGGTCTAGAGCACTCCGGAGCTTACCACACGCTGACCCGGGTAAGGCATCGCCCGCTCCGTGGTGGTGCTTCAGCACTGTGCCACCGCTACAGCTGAGGTTCTGGCCGGTCCCGGCAGGAAACGCCGTTCCAGCCCCGTTGGTAGGCCGCAAGGAAGGGGCGAAGATGCGGCTCGGAGGAAAGCCGCATCTCCGACCAGGTAGGGACTGAGAAATACAGTTTCCCCTTTCTTCCTCCACCCCCTCCCCCACCCCCCACATAAAAAGACTAGACCTCCAAAACAAAACTTTTTAACCTACTAAAAATAAAAAAAGGGTGAAAGGACGGACAGCTGCTGGGCAGCCATACTCGACGGCGCCCCCACTCCTTCAAACAACATCATGGAGATTAGTGTTGAAGGAGAGATAAGGACTGAAATAAATAAGGCCGTTTGCGAACGCATGAATCGATTCTGCTCACGGAGATCAGTCCTGAAGGGTACGGCACACTCGTGAATCTCCTTGCACCCATAAAGGCAAAATACGGGAAATTCAATGACATTATGAAGAAGTTGGAGGAGCATTTCAACTCAAAGCCTCTGGAAATTGCTGAAAGCTATAAATTTGGCACTAAAAACCAGAAGCAAAATGAGACAATCAATGAGTACATTGATGCCTTGAAAAATGTAACTTTGCATTGTAACTTTGGAATCTTTCTCGGACGTGCACTACACGATAGATTTGTTGGTGGTCTAGTGGATGAACGAATTCAGTCCAAACTCATGAACACTCCAGATCTCACATTCGAGAAAGCAAGCAAGATTGCTGCCACAATGGAGATAGCATCAAATAAATTGCGAGTGGCCATTTACAGTCACAAGGCAGTGCCTATGGCCAAACCAAGAGGCGCTAAACCAAAACCAACGTATGGCGGGGAGCCGAGTTCAGCCAGTTGTTATCGTTGCAACGGTAATCACTCATCCCAATTTCGTCAGTTCAAAATGGCCAAGTGCTATAACTGCCAGAAGAAAGGCCACATCGCCTCAGCATGTCGGGCCAAGCTTAAAACAGGAAACCAACAATCTGCGGGAATCAAGCGATAACACCAGAAAGGAGTTCACAACTTGGAGGTGAACCCAGATGGAAATGAACTTGGGTTGTACACCATTTATGCAACCAACATGGACAAGCCAACAACCAGCCAAGGCAAGGACTTTCGAACTAAACTAATGATAAATGAACAGTTAATCGATATGTGTATTGACACGACAGCAGATATTCAGTTATGAGCAAAGACCTGTACGAAACAAAGTTCCCACAGATACCATTGTTTGAGAGTAAGGTCAAGCTGAGAACCTACTCGGGCGAAATTTTGGAGACATGTGGACAAATGAATTGTAAAGTTCAGCATAATGATCAGTCAGTAACACTGCCCATCATAGTGGCCAACTACAGAAATAAACCAACCCTCCTTGGAAAGGATTGGCTGAGTAGCATAGAATTAGACTGGAAGAACATTTCAGCGGTGTTTTGTCCAAATCATGTCTTAAAAACGTCATAAGCAAACATGCAAACATTTTGCTGACTTGCATGGGAATAACAGGGTACTCTGCACATATTCCACTTAAGCAAGATGTGAGACCTGTATATTGTCGACCAAGACCTGTACCAAGACCTGGACCAAGACTAAAGCAACAAGTGGAGGAAGAACTTGACAGATTAGAGCGGAATGGAGTACACGTGAAGACAGACCAGAGTAACTGGGCAACGCCAATTGTGGCCGTACCCAAGGCCGACAAAACTGTTCGACTATGTGGTGACGACAAAGTCACAATCAACCAAGCCGTTGATGACGAACAATATTCGTTACCAACCTCGCAAGATCTGTTCGCAGAACTTAGCGGAGAAAGAGTCTTCACTAAATTGGATTTGTCTCACACTTTCGCCCAACTCAATGTCAACAAGGAAAGTCAGCGGTACTTGACTATCAACACACAGAAGGGCTTGTTTTCATATACAAAGCTGCCCTATGGTGTGAAACAATCTCTGAAAAATTTTCAGTCCATCATGGACAAAATGTTACAAGGTATTTCGTACTGTGCAACCAGGATGACCTACTGATATTCACAGAGGGCATGGTAGAACATCTGGAAATCCTCGAGCAAGTTCTCACACGACTGAACTGCCACAATGTCAAACTGCGACAAAGTAAATGTGCATTTGCGCAGTCAGAGGTGGTCTACCTTGGACTCAAAGTAGATGCCAATGGACTTCACCCTGTGAAGGCAAAAGTGGAAGCAATAGTGAATGCTCCAAAACCCAACAATGTGTTGGAGCTACGATCATTCCTTGGGATGGTGCAGTTCTATGCACGATTCCTTCCAGATTTAGCAACTGTGCTAAAGCCACTACATCATCTGCTACAAAAAGATGTGAAATGGCAGTGATGAAAGGAACAGCAACGTGTATATGTCATCTGCAAGGAAAATTTGAAAAGTGACGAACTCATTGTTCACTACGATACGACACGCGAGATGAAACTTGCTTGTGATGATTCAAGTTATGGTGTAGTTGCAGTGATCGCCCACATAATGCATGACGGACAGGAAAAGCCTATTTCTTTTGCATCCCGCACCCTATCACCAAGTGAATGCAATTATGCACAGATAGAAAAGGAAGCACTCAGCATCGTGTTCGGAATCAAGAAATTGCATCAGTTTCTTCTCGGCTGACCATTCACCCTAGTGACTGATCACAAGCCATTACTAGTGATACTTGGTCCCAAGTCAGCTATACCTTCCATGGCAGCATCAGGGATGCAGCGCTGGGCAATTTTGCTGTCCCAGTATGACTACAAGGTTGAGTACAGAAGCTCCAAGTACAACGCAGTTGCAGATGCATTGTCCCGGTTGCCCCATGAGAACTCTGACGTGGGAAGTGAAAACTCAATCTACACACTGCAAGTTGTAGATTATGACATTCCAGTGACTGCAACAGAAATTGCACCAGAAACAGAGAAAGACACTGTGCTGAAGTGGGTCTATGAACAGACATTGAATGTTTGGACTGAAATCGATAGTGGATTGAACTCAGTTCTGAACTCAGAGCTGAAGCTTTTCCATAATCGATGCCATGAATTATCATGTGAGCAGGGATACATTAAGTGGGGTTACAGAGTGGTTGTACCAGACTCTTTGAGAAACAAAATTATGAATGAACTTCATGCCAAACATCCTGGCATAGTAAGCATGAAGTCGATTGCCAGAAGTTTTGTGTATTGGCCTGGTATTGACAGTGACATCAGGTCACTCGTGAACAAATGTAGTGTCTGCCAAAATTGCTGGAGTAAACCACCAAAAACACCACTGCAAGCCCTGGCCATGGCCAATTAAACCTTTTCAGAGAGTTCATGTAGATTTTTGTGAAAATGGTAATGATCACTTTCTGGTAATAGTAGATAGTCATTCCAAATGCATTGAGGTTAAACATATGGGATCAAGCACTACTACTGAGTGTACAATAGATGAGTTGAGATCCATTTTTGCATGCCATGGTTTACCGGAAGAACTTGTTTCTGATAACGGGCCTCAGTTTCGTTCAGACCAGTTCAAAGAGTTCATGCAGCGGAATGGTGTAAAGCACACACTTGTTCCCCCATACCATCCAGCCTCCAATGGGGTGGCGGAAAGGTCTGTTAGAATAGTCAAATGTGCTCTCGAGAAACAGGTTTTGCAGGGTAGTTCAAAGCACAGCATGAAACATCGTTTGGCTGGTTTCTTACTGAAGTACAGAACCACACCACACACAACAGGTTACTCACCTGCAGAACTGTTGATGAAGAGAAGGCTAAGAATAAGCCTAAGTCTCGTTCAACCCTATTTGGCATTGAGAAGGGGAGGAGACAACAAGGGATACCGGAAATTGAAGAAGTCAATGTTTATGCCGCTAGGGTGCAAACTGCCCAAATTTCAATTACCAATTACCAATTACCAATTTCCGGTAACCTTTGCTGTCTCCTCCCTTCTCAGCTCTCCCTCATCCTTCTGGCTCTCCCTCCTCTTCCTTTCGCCTTTCTTCTCCCCCCCCCACCCCACCCTACATCAGTCTGAAGATGGGTTTCAGCCCAAAACGTTGCCTATTTCCTTTGCTCCATAGATGCTGCCTCACCTGCTGAATTTCTCCAGCACTTTTGTCTACCTTTGATTTTCCAGCAGCTGCAATTCCTCTTAAACATTTACCACCAAATTGGTTGGTGACAATTCTAGAAACATCACCTAAAACACTGTCTGAAAGATAGAACGATGTTCCATGAAACAGGAAACAACATAACAACATTCTGGCCACGGACAGCATGAATACAAATCTTTTACAACTTGTTTACTGAGGGGTTGTGCAAAAACAAGAACACAGAAATAGAGACTAACACCAGGACCAATTGAAAAGTTACATGAGGAGCAGTTAGAGGAGTGCTCTCACAACAAAAGAACCAGCTGCAACAAATAGAAATGGCAGTTAAAAGATTGCAACCAAGAGGTGACGATGAATCACTGACTCTCTTTACAGACAGGTCAATGCCCCTATCTGTCAATCAAATGAGTCGATCACATTTTTGAGGAATTCAATTACACAGCACGAAATATAATATTGTCCCCCAAAATGTACATTTTAAATTTTGTTACTGATGTAAAAAAACACACATTTGTAATTTTTTGAAACAGTTTTAAAATTTAAAGCTGATTATTAAATGGTTGAACTTGCATTTGGGGCCATCAACATGATTACATTTCTGAAACTGTAGGGAAGACAATATAATGCGATCTAATTAGGATTCTCATCATCTATACCAGCATTCTTAGGCCCACCCCTCCCGTTCATTGTAATGTAAGTTGTTGAGAATACCATTCATCAATTATTTCTGGGCTGAGTTCATCTTGTGGTAGAACATTAGGTTGCATAGACAAGTTGAATATGGTTAAAACAATAAACCAAAACAGTTTCTATTTTAACATGAACAGTTTATGGAAACAGGTGATAGAAGCAAGTGGACAACACAGTTTATTTTCACAATGGTGACAAATATTATCATGTACTAAAGTATGTTTAAAGTATGCTGACCAGCAAGTATTTAAAAATATTCCTTTGAGGGCCAAAAAAAAAGCTTTTAACTTGTTAGTAAATGCCATATTACTCACAGAGTGTTGCTAACATTCATTAATTACTGAAGTGATGAATGCTGTGGTGGATGTTTATGTTAAATTTTTATTTTACCTCAGAAATTTTACTTCAGGAAGTCCAGAGGCGGCACGCACACCCCCATCCACATTAACGGGACGGAGGTGGAACGTGTTTCTAGCTTCAGGTTCCTGGGAGTCAACATCTCCGATGACCTCTCTTGGACCCACAATACCTCTACTCTGATCAAGAAGGCTCATCAGCGTCTCTTCTTCCTGAGGAGACTGAAGAAGGTCCATCTGTCTCCTCAGATCCTGGTGAACTTCTACCGCTGCACCATCGAGAGCATCCTTACCAACTGCATCACAGTATGGTATGGCAACTGCTCTGTCTCCGACCAGAAGGCATTGCAGAGGGTGGTGAAAATTGCCCAACGCATCACCGGTTCCTCGCTCCCCTCCATTGAGTCTGTCCAAAGAAAGCGCTGTCTGCGGAGGGCGCTCAGCATCGCCAAGGACTGCTCTCACCCCAACCATGGACTGTTTACCCTCCTACCATCCGGGAGGTGCTACAGATCTCTCTGTTGCCGAACCAGCAGGTCGAGGAACAGCTTCTTTCTGGCGGCTGTCACTCTACTCAACAACGTACCTCGGGTGACTGCCAATCACCACCCCCCCCCCCCCCCCCCCCCCTGACACTTATTATTATTTATTCAAATCGTTTGCTATGTCGCTCTTCCAGGGAGGTGCTAAATGCATTTTGTTGTCTCTGTACTGTACACTGACAATGACAATGACAATTAAAATTGAATCTGAATCTGAATCTTATTGTGTTTTGATGTGTGTTCTTTATTATTGTACCGCTGCAGACATATTCATTTCACTTGCACTTTATGTGCAATGTGGCAAATAAACCGTATTGTATTGTATTGTATAAGTGCTTGGAGTGTGGAAGTAAAAGCTTGGGTAGCTTGTACTCTTGAAATAAATGTTTTTAGGAATACATCTTTTTTTCAAAATGTGGCAGTGTATTTCATATTTTCTTTCTATTTCAAGAAAATACAAGCTAGAAGAAAACAATTATGCCAATAAACTGCCAATATCATTGAATGCTTATTGCCTGGACTATTTCAGTTTATGACATAGTTGTTTAAAAGCCATTTAGTTCAAACTAAAGGTACTATAATATATAGGGTAACACAATCTACCATATCATATCCTTAGATTAGAAATAATCCAAGATTGTCGCATTATTTCAGCAAGTGTTTGTTTATATATTTAGTATATAAATAAGTATTCTTCTTGATCAATAAAATTTCCTGATTTTAAATTGTCTAACAATAATCTTAGTGTCTGTAATAAGGTAAAATATCTTGGGCATTTTATTACAGAACAAATGACAGATGATGAGGATATTTATAGGCAATGACGTATGCTGTATGTACAGGCGAATATTCTCTTGCGTAAATTTGGTGCGTGTACAGATGTGGTAAAGATGTCGCTGTTTGGAGCATATTGCACACCACTCTACACTGTGCACCTGTGGTTGAACTATGAAAAGACAAGTGTGCAGAGACTAAAGGTTTCCTATAAGTATGCCATGAGAAAACTGCTAAGAAAACCTAGAAGGTATAGTGCTAGTAACATGTCTGTGGCTTCAAGAGTCAGTACTTTAGAAGCTATCCTAAAAAATCATAAGGAAAATTCATTTGCAGGATAAATGACACTAAAACTGTAATTATTGTGGCAGTTATATGTCAAACATGTGGTTTAGCACTACACGCTACGCATCCCAGTTGTGGAGACACTGGTATCGTTGTCTCGTTGTAGGGCATTGATCATTCTTTTTTATTCTGGATTTTAATTCATGCATTGTGGGGTTTATATATATATATATATATAATTTATGATGCTTTTATATGTGATATACTAAGATTTTATATGCATTTTATGATGTTTTTGTATGCAATGTATTTTTATGTAATGTTGTCCCTTGCCTGGACCTTGAGTCCGAAATAAAGTTTATTAATCATCCATACTTCTTAAAATAATTGAGAGAATGGTACATATATGATTCAAGAACTGAAAATGTGTGCATAGTTATATGTATTAGTTTCATGATACACTGATTTTACTTTTCTGATGATGTGTGCATAAAAATGACATTAAAAAACTGCTTATAAAATGAAGGACCGGGCTCTAGTGAGGCTTTGATACATATGACTATGAAATGGGATCCCTCTCATTTCAAATTTAAATATGTAGTTTGTCATGGGGTTAACATAGATACAGTAATTTCAATGAATACAGCAGTAAACCAATGCATTTCACCTACCATTCCATTACCTGAGACTTCATTATATCCTACCACTCACTCCACCAGTAAAATAAATAGACAGCACCAAAAAAATGAAATAAACCACTAACTTATTAAAGTAAAATATAGAAGCAAATACGTGCCAGACCAATACATTCCCAGATCCTGTTATTGCAGATGCTACCATATATCGCTATGATTTTTGGCCATCTTACTCATAGTCCTCCTCCGCTGAGGCAGCCCCGAGAATTTTTCTCATCAAAGAAAAAGAAAAAAGTTATGAGAGTTTAAAAAGTATTGAGATCAGCTGTTTGGTCCTCTCGCCTGTCAATCACCACGATGAAGGTAACGCCCCTTCCGGGGGGGGGGGGGGTGGGGGGGCAGGAATATAAAACCCCGGATGCCTGGATGTAAGTCAGTCATTCTGGAATATTGCGAGGGAGAGTCCACAACTGTGATTCTTAGCTGTGAATCAACTGAACTGTGAGTCTGCAATGTACTTGCATAAATGATTTGTTAGCCCTTAATGACAATACAATGAGTTATTTGGCATTTTGGTGGCCTGCACTTGAAATGCTATGAAATTGAATTTGGCGGCCTGCACTCCAACTGAAATACTGTGAAATCGAGTTTGGTAGCCTGCACTCTGCTTGAAATAGAATTTCAAAGAATAGCCTTGAGTGAACTGCCAGCCGACCAGCCCTGAGTGACTCATCTGTCAGCCCACCGGCCCTGAGTGACTGAGCTCCCTGCCCACCAGCCCTCAGTGACTGAGCTCCCTGCCCACCAGCCCTCAGTGACTGAGCTGCCAGCCCTGAGTGACTGAGCTGCCAGCCCACCAGCCCTCAGTGACTGAGCTGCCAGCCTCCAGTGAGTGACTGAGCTGCCAGCCCAAGATTCCATTTGGCCCACAATGTCCATACTAGCCCTCTGGAAACCAGTCCCTTCGGCCCACAACACCCATACTAGCGCTCCAGAAAGCCCCCCCCACTGGCCACCAATAACGGAATTGGTGGAGAGGTGGAATATTGCGTTGGGGGACCAGCCCGCCCGTGTGAACACGGGACCCAACGGGTCCCACTTAGTCTAGTATGACATTATAAGCATAGACACAAAATGATGGAGTAAGTCAGGCATCATCTCTGGAGAAAAGGAATAGGTGGCATTCCGGGTCGAGGCCCTTCTCCAGAGATGCAGCCTGACTCGCTGAGTTACCAGCATTTTGGCTATCTTCAATGTAAACCAGCAACTACAGTTCCTTCCCACACATTATAAGCATCGTTCTTTAATGAGGGCACCAAAATATTGCAGCTCTACAGCTTCATGTATAGCTCCATGGAGACTAACAATCATTTACCTAGAGTCAATCATTTCTCCTATCCAGCATTAGATGACCAATGCACAATTCTATATATACCATGCTTACAACTTCACGCACATGCACACCTCACAGCTTACAAACATCGCTAATTATTCAATTATGGCAGACGCATCACTGAAACACACTACATGGCATTCTGCAACATCTTCTTAGGAACAAGAGCTAAATAGTTGAATGTTCTTTTGGGAGATTCAATATTATTGGATTGGTACATTTTAATTAAGTTGTTAGCGCAGAGCTTCCATGGTTTCCAAGTTCAGATTTTGCATGCCCACCCAATATCAGGCAATAAAAAGACTTCAAATCAGTAAATTAATCTTGACATTGAACTATCAGTTCCCAGATTCCACCAGAAACATCAATCAAAGGTAATCTTCTTGTTTATGTTTGTGATGATTACGATTTGTTTATTGATAAAAGGAAAGCATCCTCATTGATCTTACAACAGATTTATGGGAGTTGGGGTAGAATTCTCTTTCAATCTATTCATTGATTCGCGTGTTTTTCAGATTCTCCGTGACAAGTCAGATATGTGATGTCTACCTTGAATCCCAAATCACATCCCAAACTGCACCATATGTCAGCATGTTTGCAAGCAATCCTGATGCAATTCCCATGTGGTCAGATGACCTATCAACCAAATATCACATGCTTCTCCAGATTTGTGCCCAATGGATAAGCTTAACCAATTCATCACTGCATCTCTTCAACTGCCTATTGAACACAGCTCCACTGAGATCTGGAAGCATAAAATTAATATTTGAGCACTGTATCTGTAAATGTAAACATAATAGATGCTAAATGAATATTCATTCATAATAAGCTAGTAATGAAACTGAAGATGTGCTCTATTTACAAATAAGAGAGAGAGAAATAGTAGCAATGATTAAGGGTTTTTTAATGTTATTTGTTACAAAGAAATATGCAGAAGCTAGAACAATACGGCAGAGGAACAGGCCTTTCAGCCCACAAGGTCTGTTCTGAACATGTTGCCAAGACCAACTCTGATCTGCCTGCACATAATACATTTCCCTCCACATTAAAAATGATTTTGTGTCACAGTTTACTTTTACATTAGAATGATGCTAATTGTACACTTGATTATTCACAACTATGGCAGTCCTGGGTATGGGATAGATGTGCTGCACAAGATAAATATCTAGTGTTGGTATCCAAGATGCAGCAAATGCAGCATGACTAACTCGATGCAAGGATGAAAAATTGTAATGTTTATTGGTATTCTTCTTCAGGGTTTTGTTGGATTACCTAGTGAAGATTGCTACATTCTAGCAAAATAGTTCTGGAGTTGAGATTGGCTATAAGCTTCAGAGTCTTTGTCAGTGATTAACATGTGCATATAGGCCAACAGTGGTCTGCGCTCAGGTTAGGTTTATGGTAGCGAAGAAAGTTCACAAATTGCTAATGCAATTTGACAAGGTATCCGCGAATGTCAAAAGAAGGGTCTTGACCTGAAACATCATTCATTCCTTCTATCCAGAGATGCTGCCTGTCCCGCTGAGCTACTCCTGCATTTTGTGTCCATCTTCTGCCTAACAGTACCTTCATAGAAGCATTCTCTTGACCCTAACCAATTCAGTCAGCAATTGCAATGCCTCGCAATCACATAGTAATTGTTAATGATTATTACTCAACTTTCCTAACATTGATGTGCATGAGTTTAATCATTCGTGCATTAGTTGTAATTACATATTTCACTTTTTTAAATAGTTTTAATTTTTCTCTTCTCTTCACTCTATTATTTCATTTATTTTTCTTTAAGAGTCATTGGGGTTCTTTCTACAACTGAACTTCCCACACCAATCTGACCAGCAACCAATCTGATTACATTTTTCACTCATATGTTGGATACTCAATTCACTCACTTTGATGTTATTAGCTCTGCAATGTTTAGAGACAAAGATGTTTTGAACCTGACACAAATTATCCCAATACATCTTAAAAATAAGGATTCAAGTTATGGTTTAAAACAAAAAAAAAACATCCTGCATGTTACATATCTTCTAACACTGAAGGAAGTTGGGATATATTTGGAGGTGTTAACTACAGTCATGTACAACCTTCAGAAATTATAATCTAGAGTTAAAGTGGAGAATTATTGGCTCATTCATCCCCCTCAATGTTGTGTAAGACTGGTATATTGAGCCATTCACTCAACAGAAAGTTTTACCCATTGTGAGCAAATGTTCATAGACAATTGTGCGAAACATTGTGTGAACTTTCTGTTGTGCGACAATGAACAGTCTGATACACACTAATCCAAGTTATTAACATACATAAAGAAAACAATCCGCATTGCACCAAATCCCATAGAACCTCAAGGTACACTAATCTCCAGTCCAAAATAAATCTGCCATTATTATTATCTGCTGCTACTTGGCCAACTTCTTATTCATTTACAAATCTATTGTTTATTAATTGTATCAATTATATTTTGGAATGCAATTAAAACTTCCAGTTAGAAGATCAGTTGCACCTCATCTTTGGACCGAGGCAGCTGAAAGACACAAGAGTAACAGAGGGTATGTGTGTGAACTCCTGCTGTTCATGGAGCACACTAGACTGAATCCTCTGCAGTCTCAGACAGTCACAAAAACCTGGATTAACTCAGTGAGCCAGACAGCATCTCTGGAGAAAAGGAATAGGTGATGTTTCAGGTCGAGACCATGCTTCACACTTGGGTGGGGGAGGGATGGAGAGACACGGGATGGAAAGGGTACTTGAAGTTGTAAATAAGCTCTTTCTAAGCTTCCCCCCAGTCTAGGTAGGTCAATAAACCACTGATTCAAACACTGGAACAACTAAACTTTATTTTTTGAAAACAACAACATATCACCCTATAGGACACCTAAATCACTGCAGGTTCAATACTTGTATCTGCCTGGCGAAGCCTGCAAGCCTCGTGCAAGCAGAGACACTCCAAAAGGTCACGCAGTCCCAAGCGCTCTTCCAGAAGATCTATAACGGACCTCATGGGGCCTGCCTTTTATAGGCCCCCGAACCTTGAGGGGCCGAACTACAGAGGGGTGGTATATTTACAATCCAATCAAGTACATCAAATTACAATAACACATTACAGACAGGTATACAAGCCAATTACAGAAACCTCCTACATTGTTGCAGGTGAAGCTTCTAGAAGAGGCTAACAGAACGTTGAATATGCAACATTTATTACAGAAACCTCCTACATTGTTGCAGGTGAAGCTTCTAGAAGAGGCTAACAGAACGTTGAATATGCAACATTTACTCTGGGATTCAAACAAACCAGACAGTGCTTAACATTTCAACCAATCAACACTTAACAGGTTAACTGTCTCGCAACATTATTTAAAATATATACAAGGCTCTTGCAGCGAACCAATCAATTGTATGTATTTAAATTTGCAGGGATTATATACATTCTATCAATTAAGGGGAAATTAGGAGAACACCTGGATCCTTCAGCCTTATATATCAATCAGATGCCCAGACTGTTCACCATCCACAGCCTGTAAATTTCCACTGACAAAGGTTATGTAATTCTGACAAATGTAGGGATCCTCCATTTTATGGTGTCTTTAATTTGGTCAATATTAACGTTCCCCCATTTTATTAATTATGATAACCCTCATCATTAATGATACCCAAAGATACATTGGTGACTGATACATTATCGAACAAATTAACAATAAGATGAAGATGTTTCTTCTCAGAATCTCATCAAGCTTCCCGAGTTTTCATGGGTGTAGCTTCATGATTCCTGTCTGATGAGTCTTCACCTCCCGTGTTTTCATGGGCGCGAATCTCTTCCATCTGTAATGTCAATCCCTCTGTACTTGATCCATAGTTGAACCTATAATTCCGAAGAGAACTTGGGATGAAGTAAGTTACACTCCATACTTCCACTGATGCTTTCCCATCCATTCCTGTACTATACTATTAACCAAAAGCCCTTTTCCATATACTATTCCTACACTGTGATATAATATTTCTTATACTATGATCAACACTAACAAGTAATCAGTTATCTCAAGATCAAGATTCAAGATTCAAGATACATTTAATTGTCACATGTGTCAGATGGCACAGTGAAATGAAATTCCCATACAGCCATACAATAAAAAAAATAAAGAACACACACTATAGAATTTGACATAAAACATCCCCACACAGCAGAATCAAAGTTTCCCACTGTGTGGGAAGGCACCAAAGTCAGTCTCTTCCTCCACTGTTCCCCGTGGTCAGGGCCTCCCCCAGCCCTCCGCAGTTGCAGCTACGGGCGGCCCGATGTCCAGGACCGCTCGCCGGGGTGATACAAGTCCGACGTTGGGGCTGCGGGACGTCCTCTGCTGCGTGGACACAGAGTTGGCCCCCTCCTACCGGAGTCGGCGGCTCCCAAAGTCCGTAGGCCGCGCCGGGTGGAGACTGCTGCTGTAGACCCTCTGCAAGGCGCCCCAGGACTCCACGATGATGGTCAGCGCCGCCCGCGTTGGAAGCTCTCCGTACCAGAGCTCCACGATGTTGGAGCAACGGCCCAACGCTCCGGAGCTCCAAACAGCGACCCAGGTATGCATCGCCCGCTCCGCGGTGACTCCAGCGCTGCGCTGCCGCTGTAGCAGCCCCGGTCCGGTTCCCCGTCCCCGGCAGGAAAGGCCGCTCCGATCCAGCTGGTAGGCCGCGAGGTGGGGGGCGAGGACGCGACTCAGAGAAATAGTCGCGTCCCCGCCAGGAAGAGACTGGGAGACGGTTTCCCCCTTACCCTGCCCCCCTCCCCCACATAGAAAAGTTAAAGTTTCCCCCAACACAAAACTTTAGACTAACTAAAAATAAAAAAAAAGATTGAAATAACAGACAGGCTGTAGGTAGAGGCTGCTGCCAGTGCAGCGCCCCTTGTGGTCAAGCAGTCACATGGTGGCTTCCAATGTACCTCTAATGAAGGTTTTGCATATTAATTTTAGTTGGGTTCAGTCGAAATTTCCCTACAAGCATGACTCTTATTCAAATAGCTTCAATTCAGCCAAATTCAGTCTCAGCCTTTAATTTACTATTTTGAATTTCAGGGTCTGTCTCACTTTTTTTCCAATCCACAGCTTGCAGTCGATAACACAATTCAATCCAATTTCTGTGGAATTCCCAGCTGTTTAATTTCATCAATTATTTTCCATTTATTGTGGACCATTATTTTAAATCAAGCCAATTAAGAATACCGAATCTTGGGACAATTTTCTTTATGCTTTGATAACATCAGCCTCTTTCGCATCAAGGGGTAGATAAATTTTGATCCACCAGTCAAATACGTCGACTCTGACAACAAGTACCCACTCTTCTGGTACTTCTAATCCAATGCCACTTTTCCAGTCCATTGTGCAATAGGGATTATTTTTTGTGACTAGTTTCCTCTTGCCACTGAGTAAGTTTTGAATGGTTAGTATTGACCTCTCCGAAGGGAACTCGTCATTTAAACATGCAGTCTCCCTCATCATTCCACACCACCACCTTACGTTCCCAGGATATCTTATTATTAAATCCACACTGTAATTTCTGATATCTCCTAGGGTCTATCCTCTTGATTGTCACTAAACAGTCCTGTTCCATCTCTGATTGTTCTCCTATGGGTGAGACAAGGAAAGATACCAAGTCAACAATCAAATTCCCAATTAAGTTTTTACTATATCCCATAGACCCTTTAAATACTCAATTTATTCCTAGTAGCTAAAATTTAGGCACAAAGAAGGTGTTCCCAAACCACAGAGGAGTATTCATTTCCAAATTTTTAAATCGGAGCTTGCCCCAATAGTCTTCAGAGGTTGTTTGTATTTCTTCAGAAAGTTTTGGACCTTGTACTTTTATTTTAAACATAGAAACATAGAAAATAGGTGCAGGAATAGGCCATTCGGAACTTCGAGCCTGCACCGCCATTCAATATGATCATAGCTGATCATCCAACTCAGTATCCTGTACCAGCCTTCTCTCCATACCCCCTGATCCCGTTAGCCACAAGGGCCACATTTAACTCCCTCTTAAATATAGCCAATGAACTGGCCTCAACTACCTTCTGTGGCAGAAAATTCCAGAGATTCACCACTCTCTGTGTGGAAAATGTTTTTCTCATCGCGATCCTAAAAGACTTCTTCCCCCTTATCCTTAAACTGTGACCCCTTATTCTGGACTTCCCCAACATCGGGAACAATCTTCCTGCATCTAGCCTGTCCAACCCCTTAAGAATTTTGTAAGTTTCTATAAGATCCCCCCTCAATCTTCTAAATTCTAGCGAGTACAAGCTGAGTCTATCCAGTCTTTCTTCATATGAAAGTCCTAACATCCCAGGAATAAGTCTGGTGAACCTTCTCTGCACTCCCTTCACTGGTGTCAAATATTGTTATGTTAAAGTTGGGCACTAGGGTATGTATCTTCTTTTTCCTTCTCGTTGTTAATTCTTGAGGAGTAGGTATACCAAGGAGCAACCTACCTTGTCTGTTGGCCTTTTCCGTATGGTAGATGTTAAAGGGCCAGGTCAGTATCACTTCTTCCTTTCTGTTTGTTTCTGTCTCTGGGGAGCTACCTGGATGGAGATGATGACTACACATCCTACCTGAGCTGTGTCTTCTGCCCGCTCTTAAGGGTCCACGTACTCTTTTTACCTCACTCCCCAGATAACAGCATTTCGTAGGTAATACTGTCCTGTAGGCACAACTTGACAAAAATTATTAAATGATTTCACAATTACTCCTATTCCTTACTCCTACACCTTCTGTGCAATATATTCTTTTCCTTCCTTCCCTTGTGTCACCTTGAGTTCCCTCCAGTTTTTTTACTTTGACACCAGCTACTGTGTTCCTTTTCTTAATGTTTTTAATTGCTCCTTGATTTCTCTTCCATCCTGCTATATTATTTCTTCTAGATGGGCACTCCTTACTCCAATTACCTAATTGTGTACAGTTATAACAAGCTCCCATATTTACAGTGTTCTTTGCTTTAAGGTGTTTTCTTGGGCAGTTATAGAATTGCTTACAATTTTCTCTTATGTGATCTTCAGTTTTTACAATGATAGTACATCTCAATTCTTTCATTCTGGTAAATTACTTGAGTAGGTTCAAGGGTAGGGGTCATGTTACTATATCCACAATTCCTGGATGGGTTGTTGAGTCAGGACCGAAATAATGGGTTGGTTTGAGTAAGTGGTGTGTGTCTTCTTGGTTCCTCACATTCTGACCAGCTCTCTCTCTGTTTTCTTAAATCCCAAAAGTCTTTTGAATCTGAAGACATTCTATAATTCCGAGGATCTCGGATGTTTCTATATCCCCTAGGATTCCAAATTTCCCCATGATCCCGGAAATTCTTCCTTTGACCCCTCTCTCTCACTCGCTTCCTTGTCGGACAGGCTCGGCTCCAATGTCCCATACCCCCACAAGTATGACATTGATTAGATGATGTTGTTGAATTTCTTTTCCCATTGGATTCCAGTAGAATTGGTTCTAAATTGGGATAATTGTAATAACAATCTGCGTAGTCTGGGACTCGGATTACTCCAAATCCATTCTTCATTAACATTTGAGGACTCCATGGTCCTGAGCCAGGGCTTGGTCCCTCATTTTTAACCATATATTCAGTTCTTCTTCCAGTTACAGGATTATCTTCCTGTTTTCTACTATCCTTCCAATGGTGCCTCACAGCTCTGGCCATTTGACTGGCGTGGTTCTCGGACCAGTCCATGTTATTAGTCTTAATTGAGTCAGCTACCGTAGTGGGGAGACAATTTAATAAGATGGCGCACTATTGAGGGGAACTCACTCCATTTTGATAGTTTAAATCACCTGATTGGTCCATGTATAATCTTGAGAATCGTTCTAAAAATTCACCCACTCCCTCCCCCTTTTTTGGTTTTATCTCCAGAATTCATGTTAAATCAATTGGCTTCTGAAGGATGTTTGCAAGGGCCGTTAAAACAGCCTCTTCCCTTGCACTATCATCCACTATTATGCTTGCCAACGCCTCATGTGTTTGGTATCCGAGGGCTGCTAAAAATGTGTTGTTTTCAGCTGGAGTCATTATTTGTTGTATGGTCACCCATTGGTCTCGGGAGTCTGCATGATATACACACATTGTGGTTCTTAAATAATCTACAAAAGCAACAGGTGACTTTTTCCTATCAGGGATTTTATTTAACACCGCCATTATTTCATGGGGTTTCCATGGAGTTTGGACATCTATGGTGTGGGGATTATTTACACCTACTGCGCTGGTCGAATCAAAGGCAGGATTCTGAACTTCTCTGACTGGGAATTGTCTATGGGGTATCTGTTCTGTCTGTAGACTTCCTGCCAAATCAAAATCTATCTTGGTAATTTCAATTACTGTCTCACCCTCAGATGAACCTTCCTCCTCACAATAGGGTTCACGGTACCTTCTAAATGATTTGTTCCTTCCCCTTGCTACTCGTCTAATTTGTCTAGGTTGAGGCTTGCAGAAATATTCCGGAGGTTGCACTAAATCCATCGTACCCCCATTTCCGTTAAATACCGGGGATAACCTCTTTGTTCTACTTCGGGTACAGTAAGCAACTGGATGATCTATTAATGGTGGAGTGGATGGAGTCAAAAAATTTGGAATCCCAGTCACTGCTATCGGTAATGTTTGCCCTGATGTGGAATCTGCAGGAGTTCTGCAGACTCTGGATATTTATTATGGACACAAGTCGTACAAGGTGTAAGTGAAGCCTGGGGAACGCAAGAGGAACATGGTGGGAGCTGTAAATTTCTACTAATGTTAACATTTGTCCAATCTTACAAATATTCATCTTCTTCCCCCTCTCAGTCAACACTAACCATCAGATCTCTAAACTGGAATTTTACAGGGACTAGTTTCCTTTCAGATCTACCTCTTTCCTGGTCCATGTGCTTTCCTTCATCTCTACTCCTGTCCTTTCGACTGCCTGAAAGTTAATCTACTTCACCCTCTTTCAGTTCTATTCCGAGTTCTGAAATTGAATTTTCCCAACTTGCCATTCTCCTAACCTCTTTATTTGCCTTTCGGTCCTCATAATATTTCTTCCATAATCCCATTAATTCCATTGCAATTTCGCTATTACTATACTGCCAAATAATTAACTCTATGTACTTCCATCCTTTCACTGTTTTAATGCCCCCTAACGGCCATCGTTTGCTTCCCAATTTCTTATTTAGCGCTCCTGCCAAGTCTCTCAATTTCTCTTCCTTGCGTGGGAACTCATTGCACATCATTTGCAATGGGCTCCAAGCATCTTCTGTCATATCTCAGTCTAATCTATTTCCCATGTCTTCAGACACCCGAAAAAAAATTCCTAAGCCCACAACTTTTCAATAATTCACCCTCCCCTATTAATCTCCAAGGTTATCTCTGTCGCTGAACAGTGACAAACAAATTCAAAGTGCTAACGGTTTCCCCCTCTTTTGCACAATTGCATGATCAATCTTTCTAATTTACTATTCAAATTCTTCTCCTATTTCCCACAAATCCACACACTTTCAACCTTTCCATTTCCACAGTTCTCAGTCATCTAACGATCAAGGTGCTTCAGGGAGCAATCAAACACAGTCAATTGGAACCAAACACGCTCCCGCAGCCTGTTTTTTATATCCAAGACAACCACAATCTAAGCACATGCAAATGAGCTCCAAACATGCAAGCAAAACTGTACACAGACAAGAAACTACACCTTCTATTATTATCATGCACAACGACATTCCTTTATAAACCCCACCATTCATCTAATATCACATTCGTTAACTGAACAGTTCCAAAAGCAAATCACAATATGTATCCCGTGTAGTGCTGCTATCAACCAGTAAACCTCTCCCTCAGATACAGAAGACTTTCCCCTTCCTAGGGTACTCTTTGCTGAGAGGTACTACTTCTTAGTATGCTAATTTTCCCCTTCAGATACCTCTCCTCTCACAAAGTGCTCGACTTCTATTGGGGGACCTCTATCCCTCCACTCTAAGTTCTCAGCCTTAAAGCTGAGTCTCACGTTGCGAGTTGACACAAGAGGTACCCCAAGATAAAACTCGTGGTAATAATGTACGATTAACGTACGGAACTCGTGGACGCAGCTTAGAGACTCGTGGCACTAACGGCAGGTACCCGTGAAACTTGTCAACTCTTGAAAAAATGTTTAAAGTTTTCCACGAGTCAAATTTACTCTTGTGGTTAAGAATTGAAACATTTTAACTCGTTGTAAGAAGGTAGTGGCCCTTGCGTTTACCTTAGTGTATCGTGAGTCTACCGTGGGAACTCTTTAACTCAGCGGGCAGGCAGCAGCAGATTGTCGCTCCCTTCAGTTTCCCAGCGACAATCACCTGCCAGAACGCAAGAGAGACCATGCACTGTTGTAGGTCTCCTTTGCACGTCGGTGTTTCTGTCTTTCTCCACTCATTGTTGGCCCTATCTGTCACCACTCCCACCCACACCCCTCTGCTTCCCGGCCATGTGTGTGACCTCTTCCCTCCCCTCTCCCAGCTCCCCGCCCATTGCACCAGTGCGGGGGGTTTGCACTGTCTTCACGTCGGCGATGCCAGCAGGTCAATGCCAGTCGCCCCGGGGCAGTCACTCCCTTCAGTTTCCCAGGGGGTCGGGACGGGACTGGAGTTGGGAGGGAAAGGTTTGCAGTTGCAGAGGGAGGGGGCAAGGGCGGTACAGTTCCCAGTCTCAGCTCCTATCCAGGGGGGTGGCCGGAGACGTCAGGACCAACGGGACACCGACCCCCAAGAACGCCGCTCTGGGGGGGGGGGGGGTGCGATGGGAGTCAGCGGGGCACGCCGGCTCTTGACTGTTTTCTGCATTTCATCGTAATCCTGTCATGAGTAATGTGTGAGCCTGCAGCCCTTCACCTCCACCCCCCTCCCCTCAGTCCGACACTGAGATCCTGCTGAAGATGGGCAGCTGCCGGCTGGATGAAATGGCAATGGGTACCGTAGGGGCAGAAGCTGATGGTGTGCAAGGTACGTCTTGTCCTTGGGGTGATGGATGAGGGGGTGCAGCTCGGGCTGTGGGCGAACTGCCACTTGTCGTCGTAGCGGCCCATCGGGGAGCGGGTTCCTCTGGAGTTGGAGTGGGGCTGGGCTGGAGTTGCTGCTGGCTGTGGGTCTCTGGGATCTCCGTGCTTGCAGTGGGCCTGGGGGTCGGTGTTCCGTTGGTCCTGATGTCGCCGGTCACCCCCCTGGATAGGAGCTGAGACTGGGAACTGTACCGCCCTTGCCCCCTCCCTCTGCAACTGCAAACAACCCCACTCTCCTGCTCACCTAACCCACCCATCCCCACCTTTCCCTCCCAACCTTTCCCTCCCAACTCCAGTCCCGTCCCGACCCCCTGGGAAACTGAAGGGAGCGACTGCCCCGGGGCGACTGGCACTGACCTGCTGGCATCGCCGACGTGAAGACAGTGCAAAGCCCCCGCGCCGGTGCAATGGGCAGGGAGCTGGAGAGGGGAGGGAAGGGGTCACACACATGGCCGGGAAGCAGAGGGGTGTAGGTGGGGGTGGTGATAGATAGGGCCAACTATGAGTGGAGAAAGACAGATACACCGACGTGCAAAGGAAACCTACAGCAGTGCATGATCTCTCTCGCGTTATGGCAGGTGATTGTCGCCTGCCCGCTGTTCCTGATGCTAAAGCCTTGGGATCGTTGCCCTTTGTGTTGGCGTGGAGGGGGAGGGGGGTATTGTGCTGTTTGATCGCCCCCTGCTAACCCAGGGACAGGGAGACACAGTGTCTTTTGAGACTGGTGGGCAATCACTTCCAAAGTGTCTGCCCACACAGTCAGTACACCTCTCCTACACTTGTCTCCCGCACTAAGATCATCCCGCGGAGAATGATCCCAGCCTAACCCAAGAGCCATGTCAGCCCAGACAGATTAATGACGCCCCGCCCCCCCCAACCTCTCTCCACCTCAACTCACGCCTGGGCACCAAAGCAGCTCAGGAGGCAAACCCTGAGCTCCGTCTCACAACAATCTGATGTGCACATCCGTCCACATTCAAAGATTTAATCTCCTGCCTCCCCGCAGTGTGTAGACATGGCAGTAAATTAAATTAAAACATATCAAACCTGTGTGTCTGAAACAAATCATA
Source organism: Leucoraja erinaceus (assembly GCF_028641065.1). Classification (NCBI taxonomy): domain Eukaryota; kingdom Metazoa; phylum Chordata; class Chondrichthyes; order Rajiformes; family Rajidae; genus Leucoraja; species Leucoraja erinaceus. Next base: position 76,997,254 of record NC_073378.1, on the reverse strand, counting down.
AGTATAACTGCTCTGGCACTGGAAGGTGCGCCTTTTCCCTTTGTAGGTCACATCAATAGATGCGGCCGCGCTGAATTCTATCTTTAAAACAAAGCCACAGGATGGAGAGGTCTTCTTTAACACTGTTGCTTATTAAAACATAACACTGTTGCTTATTAAAACAAACCTTCAATCAGGATTGGCTCAAGAGTAACTCGGGAAACGAACTTGGAACATCGCAGAAATGACAAGTAAACGGCAAACTTGTCATACCCGTGGGAACTCGGTTAAACTCTTGATCATACACTTGAAATCTCGTACACAACCACGAGTCTTTCACTCAGGGTACCTCTTGTGCCAACTCGCAATGTGAGACTCAGCTTTCAGGGGTACCTTTTCCCACTAACAAATCAGTTTCCCTTCTCTCAGTTACTCTTCGCTATCAGGTACTAATCAACAATCGATCGGAGGGGGTATGAACTACTGGTTGATCAACCACAATTTGGACTACAATTACAATAACAGACTTAATCAACTATTTATCTCTACAGCCGATTCAAACCGATATAACAACAGTGTATCTAACTTTCAACATTTAAATCAAAGACAATACACAATACACAGTAAATACAATGCAAAGCCAGCAATCTTAATACACCTTAAACTACTACCTCAAAACTTTATTATACCCAGATTAATCTGGAAGGTAATATATCCACTTTAAATCAAAATCGATTCACAATTTTAAACAATTATTAACAAGTCTTTACAAAGTATTTATACACAAGTTAAATTGGAAAGAAAGATCTATACATTCGAAATTAACCAGCACCTCAATGTGAGATTCAGAATATTATTAAATTTGAATCGGTGAATTTTCAGTTCGTTATTCTTTATCCAATTGTAATTTTTACGCAAGTTAGAATTCAAAAATTTGTATGGAACATCTTTAGGTAATCGTCAAATTGATTAAAGTATTTTCGACCAATTTATACTTTAATCACTGAATTCCCGATATCTTTTGAGACTCCTTCCTCCGTTTTACAGGGATCCAGATACCGCACAGGTGGGAACTTGAACCCACTAAGGTTCACCTTTGCAAAGGGCTACCCTTCATACCTACAAAATATCGGGTGTCAGCGTGTGGTCTCTTCACACTGGCAGTCGATGCCTATTTTTAGAGCGCGATTCCAATCCGCACCCCCAGCAACGACACAGCACTTTGCTGCTTCGCACTGCTTGGACCCTGTTTTGTCTTTCAATATCCCATCAATCGGAAATCCAATTCTGGGGTGGGCCTCTAACCCGAGTTTTACGGGCCTTTAACCCAAAGGAGAGGGCCTCTAACCCAACCCTACTTTTATGGGTCTTTAACCCAAAGGAGAGGGCCTTTAACCCAATCCTAGATTGGTCTCAGCAGCAGCTGCAGCTACTAACCTCGACCAATAGTTTTACGGGAGGGCCTTTAACAGAACTCTGACGTTATTATTATGGGCCTTTAACCCAGTAGGGCCTCTAACCCCAAAAAGGCACTAACGCCCTCAATGCTTGACTAGACTCTGTTCTACGGCCTTGTTGGGACCCTTTCCCAAGCCTGCGAATGATCGATCTGCTCCGACTAGTGAAATGACGAATATCGATGCGAAAACCGCACCGTGGCGCCGATTTCTGCACCCTGATCAGGAACAGCTCAACACCCTTAATCGCAAACTTGTCTTTGGGTATCCATTGAGATCCTGGACGAGCCCCCAATGTAAATAAGCCCTTTCTATGCTTCACCCCAAATCTAGGTAAGTCAATAAACCACTGATTCAAGCACTGGAACAACTAAACTTTATTTTTAGAGAACACAACATATCACCCTATACGATACGTAAACCACTGCAGGTTCGATCCTTTTATCTGCCTGGCCAAGCCTGTAAGCCTCGTGCAAGCAGAGACACTCCAAAAGGTCACGCAGTCGCAAGCGCTCTTCCAGAAGATCGACAACGGACTTCATGGGGGCTGCCTTTTAAAGGTCCCCGAACCTTGAGGGGCCGAACTACAAAGGGGTGGTATATTTACAATCCAATCAAGTACAACAAATTACAATAACACATTACAGACAGGTATACAAGCCAATTACAGAAACTTCTTACATTGTTGCAGGTGAAGCTTCCAGAAGAGGCTTACAGAACATTCACTATGCAACATTTACCCTGGGATTCAATCAAACCAGACAGTGCTTAACATTTCAACCAATCAACACTTAACAGGGTCTTGCAACATTATTTACAATATATACAAGGCTCTTGCAGAGAACCAATCAATTTTCTGCATTTAATTTTGTTTGCAGGGATTATATACATTTTATCAATTAAGGGGAAATGAGGAGAACACCTGGATCCTTCAGCCTTGTATCTCAATCCACAGCCTGTAAATTTCCACTGACAAAAGTTAAGCAATTCTGACAAATGCAGGGATCCTCCATTTTATGGTGTCTTTAATTTGGTCAATATTAACAAAGTTAGAGATATCAATATTCATACTGCTGTGTTGGAAGCTGCCCAAGTGAAATATGAGGTGCTGTTCCTCCAATTTGCATTTGGCCTCACTCTGACAATAGAGGAGGCCCACGACAGAAAGGTCGGTGTGGGAATGGGAAGAGGAATTAAAGTGTTTGGGAACCACGAGATCGGGTAGGTCCAAGTGGTCTGAGCGAAGGCGTTCAGAGAAATGATCGCCCAATCTACATTTGGTCTCGCCAATGTATAAGAGTCCACACCTTGAACAATGGATACAGCAGATGAGGTTGGAGGATGGACATGAGAATCTCTGCCTAACCTGAAAGAACTGTTGTGGTCCCTGGACAGAATCAAGGGAGGAGGTATAGACGAGCACTTTAATTCCCTTTCCCACGAGGGCTGAAGGAGGTTTGAGTGATCGGCCTGGCTCATCGGTAAGAGTTTAAAACAACTTTACTCTTTCAACCAGCAATAGACACTTCCCTTGTTTCCCAAAGCCTAGACAATCCATCAGCCAAGAATAAAGCTGGGAGAGAAATAATATAGGGCACAGACTTTCTTAAAACATCAAAGTGGCTGATCCCCTCCTGTGAGTGTGTTGGTTTCAAATTGCACTCCATTACAACAGAAGTTGGTGTGATTCAGATTCCAGATTAGTTCATTGTCATATATACACCAGGGTGGAATGATATTCCTTGTTCACGTAGTTCAAAGCGTAAACAGCATAATACAAAAATAATAAATATAATTGTGTAGGAAGTGGATGTGAAAATGGGATAACTGATGGTCACTCAATAAATCGCAATTAAATTGATGAAACAATGAAATAAATTGTTCTTTTAAAACAGAAATAAAAGCATTAAAGCTAAACGGCTGGGAAAAAGTAGACTAATTTTCCCTTTGCCTTAATCTTGCAAACTCCATAGAAATCAATGAGATTTTGGATCTTGTGACAGATTTGACCAGATGCAAGGTCCAAAAGTAATTCCCCATTGTAAATGCTGCAAGTCTAACAAGACTTGACTCTGCCAATGGGATCCATGTGGAATCCTGTAGAGCTGAGAGCTTAGTCTCGTACAGGGAGTTACTTTTGATTTAATGGCTGAACTTTGGACAATTTCTGACCTATTATCATAACCGATGGCTCGGCTGAAAGAACTGCTGCCTTACGAGACACAAGTCTGTTCCTGACCTTGGGTACTGCCTGTGTAGAATTTGCACTTTCTCCCTGTGACCATGTGGGTTTTCTCTGGGAGCTCTGGTTTCCTCACATGTCTCAAAGATGCGTGGCTTTGTAGGTTAATTGGCCTCTGTAAATTACCCCTAGCATGTGTGGAGTAGACACAAAAATGGGATTACCTAGTAAACTGGATTGGTCCAGGAACATTGAGACACTGTGTTAGAAGGGGACAGAGCCTGTCTATACTTTCTGAGGAGGCTCCACTCTATCAACATCTGCAGTAAGATGGTGCAGATGTTCTATCAATCGGTGGCGGCCAGTGCCATCTTCTACGCTTTCATGTGCAGAGGTAGCAGGGTGAAGACTGCGGACGGCAACAGAATCAACAAGCTGATCAGGAAGGCTGGCTCCGTCCTGGGGGCGGAGTTGGATTCATTGGTGCTGGTCTTGGAGGGTAGGATGCTCCTCAAACTGCAGAGCATCTTGGACAATACAGCTCACCCCCTCCATGACACTCTGGTCAACCTGAGGAGCACCTTCAGCAACAGAATGGTTCCACCAAGATGCAGCACAGAACGCCACAGGAGATTCTACTTCCCTGTGGCTACCAAACAGTACAACTCCTCCCCCTTCTCTCATGGGATAGGCTGACTCCCCTTCCCCCCTCGCCCTCCCCCTCCCACCCTCCCCAATCTTTGCACATCCCCAATCCTGGACTTTCCACTCGACACTTTAATTTCATATTTCATATATTTTGTTTGTGTCTTATGATTGTTGGCAGACCAATTTCCATCCTGGGATAAATAAAGATCTATCGTATCGTATTGTATTGCATTAGCATTCACGGATGATTGATGGTTGACATGGACTCAGGCCTGTTTCCATGCTTTTAATCAACAGGAAACACAAAGATAAGGGGAATGAATGCCGTCAAGTTATGTTTATTGTCATATGCACAAGGATGGTGAGGTACAGGAATAATGAAAATCTTGCTTTCAACAATATCAGGGCCACATAGATTCACACAGATACGCAAAAACACAGTTTACATAAATTACACGTAATATTGTGCAGTTAATTCTGGTTAATTAGGTGGGCAGGGGAGGGGTGGGTGGTGATAGGTTTTAAAGTTAAAGGCAAACAGATACTCCAAGGAAGTTTCATGGATGCGATCGTCTGTATTCACTATTTTACACCTCTAAAAAGGAGTGGAAATAAAAGTATGTTAATGTTATTTATAACTCTTTACAAATGTTATTTGTTGACGACTCTTCCGGAATTATGCATGTGTATGGTTTTATTAAACAAGGGAAACTTTTCTGGTTTTGTATGGAGCTTACAGGAACTACACACAAAGAGAGTCTTCCTGAATCTGACTTGCTGCCGGTTAATTTAGTTGCAGCAGCAACAGCAACACTACAATAACCGATTCCTCCTAGTGATCACACCCTGTTGCTACTGACGAATGTAATTAAAGGCACCATCAGCAGCTCACTGGGGCCATCTATGTTCTCTGCTGCTAGTTGATGACCTTGGGAGCCACAAGTAGCCAAAATTGTTGTCAAAGAAGGGCTATATTGGTGATTTATGGCTTGAGAAGTTGAATATGAGCTTTCCAAAGCTGCCACAATTACAGACTGTGGCAGCTGTTATTCTTCCCCTACAAGCTGTGGTCATGTTTGAGTGGTCCGATCTACATGTCTTCAGCCTGCCTTGTCCACTTAAAACGGCATTAATCACTGGCTCAGTTTATAAATCAGGGAGGCCAACTTGCTGAGGGCGATTATGAGGTCACAGCGCGGCAGAACTACTTAACCAAGTCCCAGACTTGATATTTTCTCATGGTCAGACGATCCATCATCATCCTCCCTGTGAGGAACAGTGGAGGAGACAAAAGAATGATGGAACAAGTGAAAGAATAAACAGAAGAATATAAAAAAAGATTCTCAAGGTCCATAACAAATCTCTATGCCTTTTATGCAAAGAAAGTACATGCTTTATCCAATTTAATGACCAAATTATTTCAGACAAAACCAAGACAAATGCCTTTAAGATATAGTCACAGACAGCATGAGTGGCAGCTGTGTTTTGAAGGCAAAGGCAGTAGGCTAACGACTGTCTGCTTACTGCTTGAAAGCTCTGGGACTATGGTGCTCCTGCTACACCCAAGTGGAACAGATAGGCAAGCTGTATGGGCCTTCATCCTTGCTAATAGCATGCTAGACAGACCCTCTGGGGCTTGTTGAACCCAAGACACCATTAGCACTGAAGCAAAAAGGGACAAAAGAGACTGACAATGGTGTTATTTTAAGCAACAACCTTTTTTGCTTTTTGTCGGCTTAAAAACCCAGTGTTTTACTTCTATAGGCAAAAATTGGTTGGAATTAAAGGGAAACAGAGCTTGACAAACCTAAGTGGAATAGACAGTTTCCATTACCCCTTGTGCTCACCAGAGAATAATTTGTAAAGGCTGGCTAAATTGTGTTTTAAGAAGTGTAATGACGTGTAATAATTTCCTGTCAGGATGTCACTTGCATGTAGGCTGAATGGAAATAGTGGAAAGAGGGGCCTGATACAACGGCCGTTGCTTGAGAAGCTAATGGAGCTGTGATTGTAAACCAGGTGAAAGTATTAGATAAAGGTAAAAGCTGAATAAAACTAGTGCTGCTATTAATTTATATTTGATCGCTTCTAAGAATTCTACACAGTCTACCAGAAGTGGTAACTTGTTTTTTTGTGTGTGTGTGTATAGAAGTATGCACATATCTGAGGACATTCACAAATGTCCATGGATATCCTTTACATAGTACAAAAACTTGTCAAAACATAATTAAAACTCACAGGTTTCCAGATCTCATATTGTGGTTAAGTGTCAGCACTCTCCTGAATGAATGCAGTAGAAATCAGACAGAACTTCCAACCTATCCCACTGAACTTCCAGCCAGGGCATTGTTGGAAATAGGTAAACTCAATAACAGTCTGGTTCAGGAGGGGATTATCTTTCATAAACTAACAAGGCTCTTGGGATTGCAAGTAAAAATGTCATTGTTCCATTGTCGGCACATATGACAATTAAACACCCTTGACTCTTGACTCTTGAGTTACCATTAATAACAGAAGTCTTGCAGCCTAACAGTAAAATGAATGTTATTTCTCAAGCAAATAAATGTTGCCAGAATTCTCTGTCACACATAGGTCTTTCCTCCAGCTCCCAATTACAATTAAAACTCAAAGTATTTGTGCTATAACTCCAGGATAAGCATTCAACTAAGTCAACGTATTATCTAACTATCTAAATGAATATACCAACTTATGTTAAAGACATAAATAACTATGTATGCAAAAAACAGCTACCTACATGTTAACCAGCTCTTAAATAAAAGAAGGGTCTGAAGAAGGGTCTCGACACGAAACATCACCTACTCCTTTTCTCTATAGATGCTGCCTCACCCGCTGAGTTTCTCCAGCATTTTTTGTCTACTTTCGATTTTTCCAGCATCTGCAGTTCCTTCTTAGACTTAAAAAAAAACTGATCATGTTGATGCAAGTATACAATTGGGGTTATCAAGTGGGCAACTCCCTTCACTGGTGTTTTGTAGTTAGGCCCACGTCACCTCGGGAAGGCTCAACAGTTGGTTCTGGCATCCCAGAACAAACAGGATGAGAATATTTGCAGCTGAAAAACCTGGAGGTAAAGATTTCTTGCAGGTCCTTCCAAATTTAATGGTAGGATGTGGATGAACTGGTCCAGTAGGCTTTATGTTTCTAAGGACGTAAAGGTTGACCATCAGGCTGAGAAGCAGCAAGGACACAAATCTAAATACAAGAGTGTATGAAGATCAAGACTTCAAAACCAACAAGCTCATGACCACACTTGGAATAATGTGAATACTACAGTAAGCATATGGTAACAGTGGGAATTGCTGAAGAGAGTCGACTGGATGGAGACTGGAATGGAGAACTACAGTTATAAGGAAAACTTGGTTCAGCTGTGTTTATTCACACTGAGAGGCTGATCTTTTAAAGATTTATAAGATAGATAGTCATAATATTTTACCCAGGATAGGATACCATTGTACTCCCCCTTTTGCCAACTTGACACCATTTAGATAATAATCTGCCTCCCTGTTTTTGCTACCAAAGTGGATAACCTCACATTTATCCACATGAAACTGCATCTGCCATGCATCTGCCCCTCACTCAACCTCTCCAAGTCACCCTGCATTCTCATGGACCACCAACCGCAGATATCCCTCCAACATTCCACCATCCTAACAAGGAAGTATTATCATTATCACTGGGTCAAACACCCTACCTAACAGAACTATGGAAGCTCCTTCATCTGAAGGGCTGCATTTGCTTAAGAAGATGGGTCAACCTCCCATTTTTTAAAGGTTTTAAGAGATGAGTAATAATTGTTGGCCTTACCAGTGATGCCCAGGCCCTGCAAATGAATTGAAACAAAGGACCGTTAAGGATGTGATGGGGCACTTAGTATTAGTTTAGAGATGAGTGCTGCTCCAATAACACAAAAGAAACTCAATACCAACAAAAAAGTTTGCTTGATTGGAACCCCATCCACCACCTTCAACATTCATTTGATTTACCATTGTTCCATAGTAGCTGCACGAAGCAACATCAACAGAATGCATTGGGGTTACTAACCTAAGCTACTCTGGCAGCAATTCCCAGACCTATAATATTTATCAGCAAGCTGTGTTTGCAAGAATACCATTGCCTGCAATTTCCTCTCCAAAGTAAAAGTCAAATTCCTTTCCCTTCATTGCTGCTCAATCTAAATGCTAGGACTCCCAACACAAGACCTCTGTGATAATAAACATCACCAGAACATCAACAATTGCTCAAACAAAAACAATTAAAGACAAAAAGTTTACTTCCAAGGCCCATCATAGAGTACTGCTAATTGAACCAAGTATTTCAACCATTATTTGACTAGTGCATAGATCTCCTTAATAATGTTCCTGTTTTCTGTTGAACATTGTTTGCTAGAAAGAATAGAAATAAAAAAAGAGTAACAGAAAACAAATTTCAAACAATAACTGTTCCTTTATTTAGATAGAACATCAACAAAACCTGTTAAAAACGTGGGTACTTCCTGGAAAATCTGTTCATATGCAAATTTGGTGGTAGTCACAAGCGATTTAAATGCTCAAAGAGTGACAAACTTTGAACAATATTGGAATTGTGCAGATGCTTGAAAGGCCACATGCGGGAAGCTGATCCTGACATGGGAATATAATAGTTTGCAGAAACCCTATCAGCCTCACATGATGCTCCTCCTTTATGTTGTTTGGTGCTGATTATAATTAATCACTAGACTAAGTGGGACCCATTGGGTCCCATGTTCACACAGGAGGGCTGGTCCCCCAACACAATATTCCTCTTCTCCACCAATAACAATATTGGTGGCCAGTGGGGGGGGGGGGCGTTTTCTGGAACTCTAGTATTGGTGTTTTGGGCTGAAGGGACTGGTTTTCAAAGGGCTAGTATGGACATTGTGGGCCAAATGGATTCTTGGGCTGGCAGCTCAGTCACTCAAGCCTGGTGTGCTGGCAGCTCACTCACTCACGGCTGGTGGGCTGGCAGTTGACTCACGGCTATTCCTTGAAATACCATTTCAAGCAGAGTGCAAGGCCACCAAATTCAAGTGCAGTTTCATACCACTTCAAGCAGCGGGCAAGGCCACCAAATTCAAGTGCAGTTTCATACCACTTCAAGCAGGGTCCAAGGCCACCAAATTCAAGTGCTATTTCATACCACTTCAAGCAGGGTGCACAAAATTCAAGTACAGTTTCATACCACTTCAAGCAGGGTAAAACCACCATAAACCCACATAAAAACACAGAAAACACCACAAAACACCATAAAAAACGCACAAAAACCACACACAGTTCAGTAGACATTCAGTGTGTTCAGTTGATTCACAGCTAAGACTGAGAGTCGTGACCTCTCCCTCCCCCTTCTTGCAGAGACTGAGCCACACCCACACTTCCGGGTTTTATCGTCCCTCCCCCCTCCCACCGGAAGGGGCGCAGCCTTCATGGCGGTGATTGACAGGAGAGAGAAACTCAACATTTTTTAAACACTAATAACTTTTATTTTTCATCGATGGGAAAAATCCTCGGCACCTGATGAGCAGAGGGGGACTCTGAGTAAGATGGCCAAAAATCACAGCCGTACATGGTAGCATTTTTTCTAAAATCAATACACAGCACAAACAGGAAGTGGTCAAGTTTAGACTTTTAATTGTATAGTTAAGTGGAAAGAAAATGATATCTATCAGTTGTGAAGTTCCACAATTAATTTAAACGCAGTTTCTTGCCAATTATCAGGCGTAAGCATTTGGCAAAAATGGTTGGTGTCATTGTTATTTTTATCATTATTGACAATGGTGATGTTGCTCCATTAAGGAAGGCTGTACAGTGTGTTCTCGCCCCCTCCAAAAAGTGGTTTTGTTTAAATTCCAATGTGAACTGTCTGATTTAGCTCCTTCATTTGTGATTAATTGTGCAGACTCACTGCATATAAACAATGGCTGCATTCTTTGTTGCCACACTCCAGGCACTGAGCATGCTCAGAAGTGCACATTGTTTTCCATAAAGGGGAAGTGTGTTGTGTTAAAAAAAACTGCAAAAACAGAGCATACCATAATACCTAAATGACTATATAATTAGAGCAGCTGAAAACGTATAGGTATTTAAGTTAGTGTCTAAATGGAGATGGAATCAAGGCAGGGTAATGGAATTATAAATAGAGAGTAACCATAAACAAACTGAATGATAATACAGACTAGAAGAGATGAAACATAGAAACATAGAAAATAGGTGCAGGAGTAGGCCATTCGGCCCTTCGAGCCTGTACCGCCATTCAAAATGATCATGGCTGATCATCCAACTCAGTATCCTGTACCTGCCTTCTCTCCATACCCCCTGATCCCTTTAGCCACAAGGGCCACATCTAACTCCCTCTTAAATATAGCCAATGAACTGGCCTCAATTACCTTCTGTGGCAGAGAATTCCAGAGATTCACTACTCTCTGTGTGAAAAATGTTTTCCTCATCTCGGTCCTAAAAGATTTCCCCCTTATCCTTAAACTGTGATCCCTTGTTCTGGACTTCCCCAATATCGGGAACAATCTTCCTGCATCTAGCCTGTCCAACCCCTTAAGAATTTTGTACGTTTCTATAAGATCCCCCCTCAATCTTCTAAATTCTAGCGAGTACAAGCCGAGTCTATCCAGTCTTTCTTCATATGAAAGTCCTGACATCCCAGGAATCAGTCTGGTGAACCTTCCCTGCATTCTTTGTTGCCACACTCCAGGCACTGAGCATCCTCAGAAGTGCACATTTGTTTTCCATAAAGAGAAAGTGTATTCTGTTCAAAAAAAAAGGTGCAAAAACAGGGCATACCATAATAACTAAATGACAGTATAAGTGGAGCAACTGAAAACGTGTAGGTGTTTAAGTTAGTGTCTAAATGGAGATGGAATCAAGGCAGGGTAATGGAATTATAAATAGAGAGAAACCATAAACTGAAAGATTAAGAGTGTTCAATTTTCTTATTTAAGATGTAGTTGCAGCCTGATTAGAGCGGGTCTCTGGCAGGTGTATCCTTTGCTCATTCTGTCTTGGCCTTTCCTCTCCTTTGCAACGGATTCTACATATATACCCTCCATTTTTTTCAATGTATCTTGGTACATGTGACAAAAATAACAATAAATAATAATAAACCAACTCATCAAGATTTAGTGATGAGCTTATATTGCCTTATGAATTGAACCAGTTGAGACATCTTCGGTGTAATCCAGCACCTGCAGTTCCTTCCTACACAAGATATATTTTAATGTGTTTCCCTTTGTCTACATACTGGATGCTGATGATGGAGTAACTCAGGGGGGGGGTGGGGGTCAGACAGCATCTCTGGAGAAAACTAAGAGGTGACACCGTGTCGAGATCCTTCTTCAGATGCTGACTCTCTACGATTTCTTAAAAGGCCTGTCACACTTAGGCGTCTTTTTAGGCGATTGCATGAGACGCTGCGGCCGCCACATGTTCGCTGGTGGTTTCTGGTGAGTCTCCTTCATGGTCGCGAGGAGTTTCCGCATTCTGGGAACTAGTCGCGGCCTCACTATGGTCGCAGCAAATTTTTCAACATGTTGAAAAATTTTCTGCAACCAAAAATTGGTCGCCTTGGAGAAAATCGATAATCCTGTGGTGGTAGGTGCAGTGGTAGCGAGGTCGCCATATAGTTGAAGATTGTCGAGATGGCCGTAGGTAGTTTTAGTTAATCTCCTTTGCTGACCGGGCATTTTCATTGGCTCATTGGGGGAAAAAAAGAACCAAGGAAGGCCGACCGGGAATGTCAAATGCCCGCCAACTTCACAGCTGTGTATCTCTGGCTTATTAAAGGTTGTCTGGCTTCTTAGAAATGTCTCCACTTCTTCTCTCCCCCCCCCCCCCCCCCCCCCCCCCCCCCCCACGCTCTTTTAAAGGACTTAGCATACACCGTGCTAGCCGTCTTAACCTTCCTGTTCATCGCGGTGTGTGTCTGTATCATCTTGGCTTTGCACCGTGTGAATTTCAGACAGCGCTCTCCCGCTTTCCCTGGCCCCCGCCTTAGCAATGTGTTTGTGTGTGTGTGTGTTCCACTCTTGACACTCGCTGTTCCACTTCCCGGTTTTCCAGCGAGTGCTGCTCGCTTGACACTCGCCGGAAGCCCGCTGAAAATCACCTAAGTGAGACAGGCCCTTAACGATGCTGTTACAATGAGCACTGTTACAAAAGAAAGGCTGGGAAAACAAAAACTGTCAAATGGAACTGTATTCCTTTAACTATTGCTTAATAAGCAAAGGAGGGATTAACAGAGAATCTGTGCAATAGTTTATGCTTCATTCACGCTCCACTCTTTGAACTCAGCATGCATCTTTCCAATATTTGTTTTGACTTTAGGCCACAATTTACTCTAAACACTGCAAAATCTAATCTAGGTTGATAGTGATTCATTAAAATCTAGATCTTGTGTTCTCCTGACATTTAATGGCGACAATAATCTCATCACGATATATGTGTTTAAAACAGCTTGATTAATGTAATAGTCATATCATTCTTTTTTTTCCCCAGGAGGACTATAATCAGGGATCAATCTTAGAGCAGATTAGTATATTTTTCTCCCTTGCTGGCTCGGTTTGGTCTTTTGGGACGTGAACTGGAGAAGGCTATGTTTACATTAGGGTCTACAATCTGCAGTTTGGGTCTGAAACCACCAGCTGCTGGAGGTCCAACAGTATGGTCTGGAGAGCAATTTAATCTGCCATTAACTCTGTTGCGCATCATCTTTAGTGTCACACTTAAGCAGACATAGTTTCACGGTGGCAGTAAGTACAATGTGCCAGAGCAGTGAGGAACTTCAGGTATACGTTGTTCCACTTACTTCTTCAGACGTACAAAACGGTTTTACTCAGGTATGAATAAACCATTTGAACAGGACAGTCAAAAGGCTGAAATGCCCCAATTAACAAAACACTAGCTACCATTATCTGCCCCAGATATATGTCTAGCAGACAATCAACATGTAGACTTGAGGCTGTAATATCAATGTTATAACCTCATTGTACTGGTTCAACAACTGCTCGTGTTTATATTGTCCTTCAACATACAATAACAGTCGTAGGCATTTCCAAGAGAATTGTCCAACAAGACTTGATTACTCACAACTTAGCCAGTTTTGCTTGTCTTGGTGTATTATCAAAGAAAAATAATCAGTCATAAAGTGTAGCACTTGAGACAACACTGTAATTAATATACCATCCAGCTCCTCCTACTCAACTTTAGTTCAGTTTTACATTTTATAATCTCTGGCAGATTCAGCCCAAATGGATCATTAAAAAGAATTTCTGGTCGTTTCTCCGCCCTCTTTTCTCAGTATTTGGCACCCTTGTGATTTGCTTCCTGCAGGGCCATAAGCATAGAGTAGCTGTAATTAAAAATAAGCCGATGTACATCTGTAAGGCAAGCAGCTGTTCCGGCAAGAGCGAATTGTCTTGAGATACCCAGAAATAAAGCCACAACATGAGCAGCTTTTAGCGCCATGAGACAGGAAGAATGTTAATTTTCATTATCAGCGAACCGCACGTGTGTATCTTTGTTGTCCTGTGAAGCCAAGTGAACAGCCGGAAGATAAAGTGACATCACGCTTTCCCACCAGTGGTTTGAAATAAAAAAGAAAGGATTACTGCAACTCAGAGGTGACAAAAATCCAATATCAGGGGATAAACAACACGGAGAATAATTGATTCACTTCAAACCATGATTGAGTGTGTTTTAAGGGTGACTGATCCTCAAAAGATTTCATTTACATATAATGACTACTGTTAACATTTGAGTAGGAATGTCATTGCAGCTTGCTGTGTTTAATGATTGTATAAATCATTCCCTATTGGTTACTGCTAATTTAATGGATGCCTTCCCCCTGTTTGTCTGTAATTTCCATACATTGCGTGTGATATAAAAAGAGATAGTGTCCATTTGAAAGGCTTTTAAACACCTTCCCAAGCTTGGGCTTCACTGTTTGATTTTGTACTGTTCTACAATGAATGTCATGCAATTATTTCTAAAAAAAATTCATATCCTTCAAATTTTTTACTTTAATCCAGTGGCAAGCTGCGAAAATGGATTTCCTGGGGATTCCTACAATGCATTAAGCACTCATATTCAATGTGCATTTTTTGTATTTGAAAGGGGTAATGGCATCTTGCAGACTGATAATGTACTCTGAACATGTGACTGGAAAATTATTCTGAATTATTATATCCATCCAAGTTGAAGATGAGAAGTTTATGTCCAGATATTGTTAATTAAAGATGAAATAATAATCCTTAACTCTATAATTTGCAATGCAATAAGGGTCTTTCAATAAAACAAATTAATAAATTAGGAAATATGATGTAGAGGTTCAAAAATAAACATTGTCACCAAATCTTAATTCAATTGGTTTTATTCAATCTTTAGTGTGTAAGTTTGGACCATAAACATATTTCTCAGAATGGTATCAAATGTTTGACGGCACAAAAACACAGTTAATGGGAGGGATGTAGACTGGATAATCCTTAATGCTTTAGTGCAAGTTTAAGAACATTAAAGGGCCTGTCCCACTTGGGCGATTTTTCAGCGGACTGCCGGCGACTGTCAAGTTTGCGGCACTCGCTGAAAAACCGGGAACTGGAATGGCGAGTATCAGAGTGGAACACACACACACACAAACACATCGCAAAGGCGGGGGCCAGGCAAAGCGGGGGAGCCAAGGTGATACAGACACACACCGCGATGAACAGGAAGGCTAGCACAATGTATGATAATTCCTTTAAAAGGGGGAGGGGAGAAGGGGGTAGAAGGGGGAGAAGGGGGAAGAAGGGGGGAAGAAGGGGGGAAGAAGGGGGGAAGAAGGGGGAAGAAGGGGGGGGAGAAGGGGGGAAAGGGGTAGAAGGGGGTAGAAATGGGGGGGGAGAATGAAGGGGGAGAAGGGGGGAGAAGGGGGGAGGGAAGGGGAAGAAGGGGGGAGAAACAGTGGAGACACTTTTAAAAAGCCAGACAACTTTTAATAAGCTAGAGATACACAGCTGTGAAGTTTGGCGGGCATTTAACATTACCGGTCGGTGCTCCTTGGTTCTGAAAACTCATGCTTAAGTTTTTTTCCCCCAATGAGCCAATGAAAATGCCCGATCAGCAAAGGTGATTAACTAAAACTGCCTATGACTAGATCGACTACCAATATCTACATGGCGACCCCACTACAACTGCACATACGACTACAAAAGTATCGATTTTCTCCATGGCGACCAATTTTTGGTCGCAGAATATTTTTCAACGTTGCAAAATTTGCAGCAACCATTCCGAGGCTGCGACTAGTTCCCAGAATGCAGGAACTCCTCGCGACCATGAAGGAGACTCACCAGAGACCACCAGCAAACATGTGGCGGCCATGTGGTGATCATGAGGAGAGCGCAGAGTCTCCTGCACTCGCCTAAAATGTTGCCTAAGTGGGACAGGCCCTTAAGCTAAATTGTTACTCTTTGTAGAATTGAGGACCTTTACAGCACAACAATAAGCTATTGGTATACTGTGTATATATATCTATATATATATATATATAGATATATATATATATATATATATATAGATATGTTCCAAATATCTTGTATGCCAAATATCCTGTGCTATAAATTTAGCTGAATGTTCTTAAACTCACATTAGGGTGAAAAGTTGTTCCTTGCTGATTCCGCGTTCTACATCCCTCCCAATTTTTCAATCCCATTAACTGTGTTTTTGTGCCATCAAATATTTGATACCGTTCTGGAAATATTTTTATGTTTTAACTTCCACACTAAGGACTGAATAAAACCAATTTAATTAAGATTAGTGTACAATGTTCATTTTTCAACCTCCATATCATATTTCCTAATTATTTATTAATTTGTTTTATTGGAAAAACCTTTATTGCATCGTAATTAATAGTTAAGGATATATATATATAAGGTACACCAAAATGCTGGAGAAACTCAGCGGGTGCAGCAGCATCTATTTCAAGATTCAGATTCCTTTCCACTAGTTAGAATGACCCTCTGCGTCTTTCTCCCCCCAGATAGAGAAAATAGTCTATCCACTGTTATTTTATCTCCAAACGGCCTCCCAACATCACCAAAAACAGCTATAGTGTCTCACGTTTCATTATCATGAACCCAATGTGTTTGACCTTTGTGGCTTTAATATTATTTCTATCAATAGATAACCCACACGTTCACAAAATATTTTAATTATGACGCAACCCATGCTTTGTATACACTTAACATTGAGTCTTTACTTTTTCTGTGCAGCCACAAAGTTCTGTTTGCCTTTCTTTGTCTTTATCTCCCCATAGTTCACTTGCCTTCTATTTCAACTCTTAAGTTTTCCTGTTCCTTCAAATTATTAACATGTCTTTGTCAAATGAATAATTTCCTTCGTTGGAGTCTTTCCAAAAATGGAGTAAGCCAGGTGGGCACATATTGAATGCAAACTGCACTGTCTGGTTTAAATGTCACGCCTGGGCTATTTTAACTACATATCTTGCTTTGCGTTATGCCTGAAACTACTGTAAAGAAGGCATAAAGTGGCTGCCTGAAGGCACAAATTGGATGCCCCTGGGCTACCAGCAGTCTTCCAGCTAATTAGTGGGGAAAGAATTCCAAGCACTTACTGCAAATGGGTAAGGGTTGTCTGGCATTGTGTTTTATTTTGTTTTCTTATGCAGAATTCTATTTTAATCTGATTAGACAAAGTATTTTTGCCCTTTGGAAAAGTCTCTTTTGTTACCAGACTTGCTGTTTTCAAGTGCAAAGTCAAGGTAGCCTCCTCATCATGCCCTGGTTTGAAAGACATTGGTTTTCTATTGATGAGAAAGATAGTTTAAATGTGTAAAGTTATGAAACTTCCTTTCAAAAGAAGGGAATTACATGTTTATAGAACTGTAAGGTGCACAAAATTGCTGGAGAAACTCAGCGGGTGCAGCAGCATCTATGGAGCGAAGAAAATAGGCAACGTTTCGGGCCGAAACCCTTCTTCAGACTGATTTATAGAAATGTAAACTGAACTGCTGGTTTATAATCGTATCAATATCAAATTTTATTTCAGTCAGCCTTTTAGAAAAAATGAGCTTCGGTATTGTAGTCTAAATAAATTCAACTTACTTTCAATTATTCATTCAACAGCAGATTTTATTTAACTTTCCTATTTAGTTATGATTTCCTGATGTGGTTTGAAAGGTAAAGGAAGAACTTGGTTAATCATCATTATAGCTTTTATTAGAATTCAGGTGTTACCATGCATTTGGAACAATTTGCAACTGCATAAAATTAAACATTTAAATAGATTACAGAAATATATTTTCAAACCATTGTCCAAATCTTGTTTCATCCATGCTCCATTCTAGAATCTAGGTAGCCTGGTTGAAATGTCTTATTTTAACATTTACTGTATAAGACTTAAGCTAATGTGTAAGTGTTGAATGGGGGATAACTGCTGTGCTAAAGGTAGTGGTGTCCATACCAACATAGTTGACCTTTAAATACATTTCTTTGCAATGCACATTTTATAATTGGTTAATGCATTGCTCTGCAAATGACTAGAAACTAAATGATTAACCTGTCAGTTGCATCATTTTATATCAAGTGAGAAGGAAGTATGAAACAAACCAGTTAACCTTTCAAGATCTCACTGGTGTTCATTGGTAGCAATAACTATGCAAACTCTATTCCATTTTTATATCCTCAATATTCATCATGAAGTTATCTGGCTATACTGTATACTTAAACACAAATATTAATTTTTGCTTAATATATCCTCATGTGATAAATTAATAAAGCAATATAAAAAATAACAACTCCTGCAATTAATTGGCCTTGTAAAAACAAGGTTATTTTTTCATGCAAAATGTGTGGAGGAATTATTCAGTATCTGTGCCAATATATCCTTTGAGTAAAAATAAAAGACTCCCATTAACTGGCACACATTGTATGATCTAATTACAGATATAAAAAGGGTAGTGTTTTTAGCACTTCAGGATACATTGGAGTATTTCCCAGATTTATTCCATATGTACAGCAATACACAATTAACACCATTCTATTTTTTGTTGCCTAATTTACAGTTTACCATATTAAATTCATAATATAAACTGAAACTTAACTAGCGACCTGTAAAAGGCAAATTAAAACACCATATGACATTTTGTGCTATTTTGGTGCTTTGTTTGATTAAAAGAGAGCAAGCATCAATTGGTTAAATCCAATCATAATTTCTATGAAATGTAATTTTATCTGACGCTCCAAAAGTGGAACATAAAAATAGAACATACTTCCTACAAGCCACATGATACAATTTACAAGTTGTTATTTAATAAATAATGGGCATGTAGAATTAGATATAAGTACTTAATTTAAAATATAACTATACAGTACATTTCCCGAGGACCAAACATTTGTTTAAATTGATTTGAAAAGAAAACGTAGTGTGTAAAGGAAATTAATTAATCGCTCAGTGTAGCCTAAATCAATATTTTCTTTATCTATAGTAATAACATTGCTAAATCAGTAAATTGCTATCACTTTCCATGCCTTTATTCTTTTACAATTCAGTTGTTTGATCATAAATTGTCAAGTGCAATGACTTGTCTCCTCCACTTTCCAGGCTGGTCAAGACAGATTAAAAAAAACTCTAGCACACCACTGCCGAGTCTCAGCATACTATTAGCATATATACGAGATTTGACATTTTCTAATATTCTCCAGCAGAACTCATCTGTCAACCAATGATGAATTATAAAAACTCACAGCTTGGTTGAGAAAGTCTCTCCTCCCTCTGCTTCCAGTGTCCAACCTGTTTCAGACTATTTCAATAACCTTAATCATATTTTTAAGCGAAAGCAATCCAGCCCTTCGGCAACTCATGTCTCCATAGTCAGAAAAAGCCTTCGTTAGTGTCTTCAAAATTCTGCGAACAAAAAAACACTATTAATTAAATAACTTTAAGGACAGTTAGTCTTGTAACAATAAACAAGATGACATAAATCAATGTTTGGATTCAGATCTCTATGAATGTTTCTATCCTTGCTTATTAGACTTGTAAAAAGGGCATGCCAGGGATAAATGAAAGAAGATGCCCAATACTTATTTATAGAATGAAAAATATTGCAATTTATTGGGGCAGGACAGAGTTCATGACAGACGATGATAAGACAGGTTTCTATGAATCAACATGGAAGATACCTATACAAAAGGATGAGGACGTTATTTGATTTTTATCTGCTTTAAATGTTTTGCAATTTGGCGCATAGACTTCAAGCATGGTGGGCAAGGAGTTAAAAAAAAAAACATTCCTTTTCAGGTTCTTGACTACCATTTTCCTTCGGTTCAACCTAACAGGCATTGCCCTTAGTGGGCTAAACTATAATCACTGAAGTCAGAACATACCTCGCCATCAGGGCGTGTGTGCAGTGACGCTGTCGATCTCGGGTTTGTCCTGGCAACTTAATCCTTGTAAGGAGGAGGAGACGTGATTATCTTAGGCTTCTCCCAGCAATTCACCCTTGCCTCAAGAGGAGGTGCTGACGATCACGAGTTCATTCTGGTGGCTCAGTCTTTGCAACTGTGTGTGCGCGCAGTCCCTGGCTGTTTATGGGCAGGAAGAAACACTGGTGTCTCAGGGTTGCACCGACAACTCAGTCTTAGCCTCAATAGAGGTGATGGCTGCCTTCCTGGCAGCTCAGTCTTGAATACACAATGGAGGTGGTGGTCTTGGGCTTGTCCCAGTGGCTCAGTCATCCTCAAACTTGTGACGGGAAAACAGCGAGCAGGGAAGTTCCCAACTTTCTTTCCCTTCCTCTCTCTCTTCTTTCATTCTTCTTTTACTCTTCTTTCATTCCTCTTTTTTCACCCTCTCCCTTTTCCCTTCTGGCTGGGTTTATAAGGAGCAGGATGAGAAAGTTCAGGAGGATAACCGATTGATGTTGGTGCTTGACCTCTCCTGGCATATCAGCCAGTGATAGGGATCAGAGCAGCATCCAAGGGAAGTGGCGCTATCACAGTGTATATAACATTGATGTTATGTGTCATATAGCACCACTACAGCTTCAGCTTGGGAGTTAGATAGTTGCTAAACTTACACTGACCAGATCAATAGTTAAATTTAATTAAGAATGTAGAGCACAGACTCATAAGTTCATAAGTTATAGGAGCAGAATTAGGCCATTCGGCCTATCAAGACTACATCGCCATTTAATCATGGCTGATTTATCTTCCCCTCTCATCCCCATTCTCCTGCCTTCTCCGCATAACCCCTGACCCACTTACTAATCAAGGAGGTACCATTGAGATAGTGTCTGTAGTGTGCTATGTCGGATGCAAAATAGATGAAACATGATAAAGAGGACATGGTGGGCATCTCCACCAGCTCTGCCAAGACCACAACCCTTACTCGGCCTTGTCTGCAGAAAGAATGAATGGGATTTGCGGGTTGCTGTTAGAATTGAACCTTTTTTTTGCAACAAAGAAGGGAAAGTGTTCGTAATACTCTTTAGGTGTACACAGCTTGTGCCTGTCATATAGAATAGTTGATCTGGAGTGCATCCTAGGTGCCACCTAGGACAAAATTAGCATTGGCCTGCACCAGTCATTCCACCTTCTGCATGCCCACTTTCAACGTGTCCAATGTGTGGGGAAGAACTGCAAATGCTGGTTTAAATCAAAGATAGACACAAAATGCTGGAGTGGGACAGGCAGCAACTCTGGAGAGAAGGAATGCATGGCGTTTACGGTCGAGACCCTTCTTCTGACCGATAGGGGAGTGGGCAGTAAAGAAATGTAGTCAGAGACAGTAAGACTGGTTAGAGAACTGGGAAGGGGGAGGGGATGGAGAGAAAGGGAAACCAAGGGCTACTTGAAGTTAGAGAAGTCATACTGGTGGGCTACCCAAGCAAAATATGAGGTGCTGTTCCTCCCACTTGGACAGAAAGGTCAGATTGGGAATGGGACGGGAAGTTAAAGTGTTGAGCAACTGGGAAATCAGATAGGTTTAGGCGGACTGCGTGGAGGTGTTGAGTGAAACGATCGTCGAGCCTGCGCTTGGTCTCGCCGATATACAGGAGTCCACACCTGGAACAGAGGATGAGGTTGGAGGAGGAGCAAGTGAACCTCTGCCTCTCCTGAAAAGACTGTTGGGGTCCTTGGACGGAGTTGAAGGTAAGGGTATAGGGACATGTATTGTATCTCCTGCGGTTGCAGGGGAAAGTAACTGAGGAGGGAGTGGTGTGCGTGGGAAGGGACGAGTTGACCAGGGAGTTGCGGAGCGAATGGTTTCTGCAGAAAGCGGAAAGGGGTGGAGATGGGAATATGTGGCTGGTAGTGGGATCCCGTTGGAGGTGGCAAAAATGTTGGAGAATTATGTGCTGTATGCGATGGCTGATGGGGTGGAAGTTGAGGATAAGGGGGACTCTGTCCTTGTAAAGAATGGGGGAGGGGGAGCAAGAGCGGAGCTGCGGACTATTGAGGAGAGCCTAGTGAGAGCCTCATCTATAATGGAAGAGGGGCACCCCCGTTCCCTAAAGAATGAGGACATCTCTGATGACCTGGTATGGAAAACCACATCTTGGGTGCAGATGCAGCATGGACAGAGGAATTGGGAATAAGGGATAGTCTTTAGAGGAAGCAGGGTGGGAAGACGTGTTGTCAAGAAAGCTCTGTGAGTCAGTGTGTTTATAAGAGATGTCAGTTGATAGTCTGTCTCATGTGGTGGAGACAGTGAGATCTAGAAACGGTAGAGAGATGTCGGAGATGGTCCAAGTGAATTTGAGTGCAGGATGGAAATTAGTCGTGAAGTTGATGAAGTCAGTGTGTTCTGCATGGGTGCAGGAGGTAGCACTGATGCAGTCATCAATGTCGTGGAGATAGAGTTCGGGGATAGGGCCAGTGTATGAATGGAACAGTGATTGTTCGACGTACCCTAGAAAGAGGAAGGCATAGCTGTGCCCCATGCAAGTGCCCATAGCTAAACCTTGGATTTGGAGGAAGTCGAAGGAGTCGAAGGAGAAGATGTTGAGGGTAAGGACCAGCTCTGTCAGGTGGAGGAAAGTAATAGATGGAAATTGGCTGGTTCTGTGGTCGAGGAAGAAACGGAGGGCTTTAAGACCTTCCTGGTGGGGGATGGAGGAGTAGGATGACTGAACATTCATAATAAACATGAGGTGAAGGGGGCCTGGAAAATGGAAGTCATTGAAGAGACGAAGGGCGTGTGAGGTGCCTTGGACATAGGTAGGGAGGGATTGAACCAGGGGGGATAGGGTGTGGAAATTAATTTAGTGGGGCATGACCAAGCAGAAACGATGGCAGGGCAGTTCTGTTTGGGGATTTTGGGGAAAAGATAAAATCGGGCATGCAGGGCTGGGGAACGATAAAGTTGGAGGCTTTGGAGGGCAGACAGCCGGAAAGAATGAAATCTGAAATGGTGTGCGATATTAAGTCTTGGTGCTCATCTGTGGGATCATGGTCCAAGGTTAAGTAGGAGGAGGTGTCTGAGAGTTGTCGCCTGCCCTCAGACTGGTAGAGGTCAGCGTGCCAGACTACCACGGCACCTCCCTTGTCAGCGGGTTTGATTATAATGTCAGGGTTGCTGCAGAATGAGTGGAGGGCTGTACCTTCAGAGGGGGAGAAGTTAGAGTAGGTAAGGGGAGTGGATAGTTCAGCATGTTCAATGTTTGGTTCATATTTGTGTAAACTGGCTCCCTTGAGAGAAGATAAATAATTTTGTTAGACCGGTGCGGTTTTCTAATGAATAATAGCTTCAATTAACACGTTTTTCTATGAAAATTTGGAAAAGCTCAAGGAATGTAATCTATGGACAAAGCACCTCAGATCATTGAACATTTCTACATTTAAGCATTGACACAAACATACTATTAATTTCAGAGTGAAAATTTGATGTAATAACCCAATTTTGTTTCGCATTAGTATAGTCTTGAAATTACTTCTATATATTTGCAGATGACACCATTCTGGTGGGAACGATCACAAACAATGAAGAGATGGAGTACAGAAAGGAGAGAAAACTTGGTAACATGGTGTCAGGACAACAACCTCTCCCCCAATATTGTTGGGTCGCACTGCACCTTGGGTTGGGAACACTTCTGCCTAAGACGGCAAGAAATTACAGAGAATGGTGGATGTAGCCTAGTTCATTACACAGCCAGACACTCCACTATTGACTTCATCTACAATGTGTGCTGCCTCAGCAAAGCAGCCAACATTATCAAAGACATTTCCCACACTGGTCATTCCTTCTTCTTGCTGCTCCCATCAGGCAGAAGATGCAGAAGTTTAAAAGTGCTCACAACCATACACAGGATTCTAAACTGTCCATCATTAACCTTGAGTACAGTCCATTCTCCACTGCCTCATTGTGGACATTGGACTTTGTCTCTGGAACGGTTGTACTATAATGTCAAGAAGTGTATTCTGCATTCTGTACCTTTCCATTTGTTTTGCCTATTGCATGAGAAAACTAGAGATTTTTAATTGTATAGTATTACCTGATTTGATTGGTTAGCATGTAAAACAAAGCTTTTCACTGTACCTCAGTAAACGTGACACAAATAAACCTAAACCTAAACATTCATTTGAATTCCCAGGAAAAAGAATCTTGCTTCCTTGATCTTTTATAGTAGTGGCCTTCAATGTAACATAACATTGCATTGTACAAAGGTATTCATTAAAGAAAGATTCAAAGGGGAGTAAGAGGCGACCGTGGCTGACAAGGGAAGTCAAGGACAGTAAAAAACTAAAAGAGAAGACGTATAACATAGCAAAGATGAGCGGGAAGCCAGAGGATTGGGAAACCTTTAAAGATCAACAGAAGGTAACTAAAAAGGCAATACGGGGAGAAAAGATGAAGTATGAAGGTAAGCTAGCCAAGAATATAAAGGAGGATAGTAAAAGCTTCTTTAGGTATGTGAAGAGGAAAAAAATAAGGTTAAGGCAAATGTGGGTCCCTTGAAGAGAGAAACAGGTGAATTTATTATGGTGAACAAGGAAATGGCAGACGAGTTGAACAGGTACTTTGGTTCTGCCTTCACTAAGGAAGACACAAACAATCTCCCAGATGTACTAGGGGACAGAGGACCTAAGGTGATGGAGGAACTGAAATAAATTCCATTAGTCAGGAAATGATGTTGGGTAGACTGATAGGACTGAAGGCTGATAAACCCCCAGGGCCTGATGGTCTACATCCCAGGGTACTTAAGGAGGTGGCTCTAGAAATCATGGATGCATTGGTGATCATTTTCCAATGTTCTATAGATTCTGGATCAGTTCCTGTGGATTGGAGGGTAGCTAATGTTAACCCACATTTTAAGGAAGGTGGGAGAGAGAAAGCATGGAATCATAGACCAGTTAGCCAGACATCAGTGGTGGGGAAGATGCTGGAGTTGATTGTTAAAGATGTGGTAGCGGCGCATTTGGATAGCAGTAACATGATTGGTCCAAGTCAGCATGGATTTACAAAGGGGAAATCATGCTTGACAGATCTTTTGGAATTTATTGAGGATGTTACAAGTAAAATGGACATGGGAGAGCCAGTGGATGTAGTGTACCTGGACTTTCAGTAAGGCTTTGATAAGGTCCCACGCAGGAGGTTATTGGGCAAAATTAGAGCACATGGTATTGGGGGTAGTGTATTGAAATGGATAGAAACTTGTTTGGCAGACATGAAACAAAGAGTAGGGATTAACGGGTGGGGTGCCAGAAGGCTCGGTGCTGAGACCGCAATTATTTACAATATACATTAATAATTCAGATGAAGGGATTGAAAGTAACATTAGCAAATTTGCAGATGTCACAAAGCTGGGTGGCAGTGTCAACTGTGAAGAGGATGCTATGAGGATGCAGTGTGGCTTGAACAGGTTGGGTGAGTGGGCAGATGCAAGGCAGATGCAGGTTAACGTGGATAAATGTGAGGTTCTCCACTTTGGTGGCAAGAACAGGAAGGCAGATTATTATTAAGAAAGGATTATAATTCACATTCAGATTAGTTTATTATCACATCCAACAGGGTGCAACAAATTTCTTGTTTGCATGAAACTCATAGAGTAAACAGTATACATGGAGTAATGATAAATACTACGGTAAATACGATGAGTGCAAAAGAACAGAATAGTGCAGGATCATAGTGCAAATCTGAGGAGAGCACAAAATATGGAGAAACCAAATGAGGTTGAGTTAAAAGTAAGAGCACATGGCAGCATATCTGGTGAGGTGGAGTGAAAGAGATTATTGAATCAGGAGCTTGCTAGCAGTAGGGAAGAAGCTGGACTTAAACCTGAATGTCTGAGACTTCAAACTCCTGTATTTTCTCTCAGGTAGAAGTGAGGAAAGGGAATGGCCAGTGTGACTGGTATCCTTGATGATACTTCCAACCTTTGTGATGCAACGTACCCTGAAAATGGTCTGGATGGAAGGAAATGACACAACTATGTTGTTCCCAACATAACCAAGAATTAAGGACCTGATGCTAGGTCTTGACCCAGAAGATTGACCATCTCTTTGGCTCCACAGGCACTGCTGGACAAGCTGACTTTGTCCAACTACTTTTATTTTGCATTGCAGCCAGTGGCGGACTGGCCAGGGTGTCAGCTTGCCCGATGGCAAGTGGGCCCCTGAATAAGTGATAGCAAGTGATGGCAAGTGGGGCCCTGTTAAATGATAGCATTGTAGTTGTGGGTGGGCCCCCTTTGTCTCCTGGCAACCAATATTTTTAGACCCAGTCCGCCACTGTTTGCAGCCCAGTATCTGTGGTCTCTTGCTTAAGCCATGGGTTAAGTGAGCTCCTCATGTCACCTCAGACTGAGCTAGCTCTAAACCCAGCCCAGCTCTCAGTAAAAAATTAAAGTAGCCCAGCTCTCAATGGTAGGCAAATGTTAAACCAATCCTTAGTCACAACATAAGCAGAACCTAGATTCCAGTGAACAGACATCAGTGATAACCTTATCATAAATCTCATCCCAATGACGCCCCCGTATTAGTCCAGTTCACAGTCACGGCCCAGATTAAAACAAGCAGCTGGTGACAACCCTGTCTTAATCCCATTCTCAGTGACACACCATGTCACTGCACACACATGTAGCTTCCTCTGCCAAGCTATGCATGCCTTATCTTTGTGACAGCCAAGATGTAGTCCGCTTTTCTCTCACATCCCAAACTTAGCCCAGCTCCCAGAATCAATCCATACTTAAACCAGCTTCCAATGAGAACTAAGAGTTAGCCCAGATCCTAATAACCCAGATTTCACCCTATTCCCTGCGACAATCCAGTTTACCATTGCATTCTGTAACAATCCAGATGAAACTCAGCCCTCAGTCAAAACCCAGACTTAACCAGGTGGGTTGTCACCAGACTTGGTTCAACCACAGTGATATCGTAAAATAATGACAATCAGTCCAGATGTAATCTAGGTCAAAGTGCCAGCTGAGCAAATCCAATACAAAGTTGCAGCTCAAACTCACTCCAGGTGAAGTGTGAATGAAGCCCAGAGCCCTAGGTATGTGACGGCATCTCTGAGAAGGGGATGGGAAAGTGGTGATTATTGTTACAGGTCATAGGTGAAAAATGAGCAATGTCTTCTCTGCATCTTCCCTTTACCATGAATGCACAATAGTTATGCCATAATTTGCAATTTGTAATGCACGACTGAATTATGGATACTGTTGATGTTCTCGATGCAAAGTGACTTCTTCTCCAGCTGGCATTATAGTTCCATAGATGTGCATAGACTGCAGGTCCCTCAATCAATTGCACACTAATATGGAACTTCAGGCCTTTTCCTGAAAGCATCCCCGGATTACTCTGAGGCATAAGTTGGAAGTCCTCATGGTGCTTTGTTCAACACCTTCATTCTTAGAGAGTCCACTGTACCTACCATATTTAAGCAGTTGTTCCTCCAGGGAAGTAGCGCTTTGGTAGAAATGAACTATAATTTCTCCCCGTGGGCTTCTCTGTTTTCTGTTCTATTACAAAATGCCTCTAAAACTTGTGCAATTGGCCACGAGGAAAGTATAAAGTGCCGTTGGCAGTGCCACAGCTGATACAGAGATGGTTTGTGCTCTTCCAAGAGAGTGTTTCATTCTTTTCTTATCCTGCACACTGCACACTCTGGCCAGCCTGAAGGCTTTGCTGATCTCTGCTGCACAGGGTTAGGAGTTTTGGGAGAGGAGGAGGAGGAAGCAATATTGGCAACAACGTGATGGTTTCCATAGAGTCTAGAGGACCTGTTGGTGACAAGGTGACTGTTCCATTAACTCCATTCCCAGGCAAAGAGGCATTGACACTGGTCTTGCCAACACATTACTTTTGAACTTTACATGGAAACATAATATAAACATATTTGCATTCAGCAATGACATCACACCAATTCCACTTAATAACAGCATCATCTATCTCCAATGTAAAAAATATTACTTTCGAGATCATTTATGATCAGGACATAACGAGGAACTAAAAAATTGGTTCTGCTGTAGCACGAGGAAGGTTGATAATGTAAATCAGAACGTCATTCATCTGCTCAGATCACCGACAGAAATGTAATCATTTAATCTTGGCACCTTTGAATGAATCAGACTTTCACAAACTCATAAATCCAAATTTGAGAGTCAATTGGATTAACCAGTTTGTTAACTGCATGATAATTGCAAAGTTAGCATGATTCTAAAATATCTCATGGTTTTGGTTCTTGGTTCTTGGGTCCTCCAAAATATTCCAACTGGAATTTAAACTGGAGGTGGTGAAGGGAGGGATTAAGCCAGAAAGGGTATCAAGAACACACACTATAGAATTTAACATAAAACATCCCCACACAGCAGAATCAAAGTTTCCAACTATGTGGGAAGGCACCAAAGTCAGTCTCTTCCTCCACTGTTCCTCGTGGTCAGGTCTAGTGATTTATTTTGCCTTCATTGCTGTTAAGTCCATGTTATGATATCACATGTGCTGGAACATGTTTAGGCTGAATTTAGAATTGGTTGCCTTTAACATTTTAATCAAGAAAATGGAAAAATGTGCTCATCCAAAAAAACATACTAATTTAAGGGATGCCTTTTGGGTATCTGTGGTGATTATTAATTACCATTTAAAAAATTCTAAATAACATGTAATTTTCTCTCTGCATGGCATGAAGGGGCTGTCCCATTGCGAGGACCTAATCTGCGAGTTTAGAAGAGTTTGCCCTCGACTCAAACTCGCAGCATGGTTGACACGTGGTCCTAAGAGGTCCTATGAGGTCACTGGAACTCTCCTTCATGCTCGAGGGAAGTTCCCGCCAACTCGCAGCCTCAGCTAGGTCGCGGAAAATTTTTCAGCACGTTGAAAAATTTTCCGCGAGTAAAAATTGGTCGGCATGGTTCTTTTGAACTCGCAGTGCAGTGGAGTGGGGTCACTATGTAGTTACAGGCAGTTGAGGGCAGCCGTAGGCAACCTCCTTCGCTGACCAGGCATTTTAATTGGCTCATTGCAGTTTTCAGGACCAAGGAAAACCGACCGGTAATGTAAAATGCCCTCTAAACTTTATTATAAGTTATCTGCCTTCTTAAAAGTGTCTCCACTCCTTCTCCCCCCCTCCTCACTCCCTTCTCTCTCCTTCTCTCCCCTCTTTCCCATCTCTCCCCTTCTCTCCTCTCTCCCCCCCTCTCTCCCCTTCTCTCCCCCCCCCCCCCCCCCACACTCTCTAAAGGACTTACCGTGCACTGTGCAGCCGTGAATTACCTTCCTGTTCATCGCGGGTGTGAATTTCAGTCAGCGCTCCTCCGCTTTCCCTGGCCCACGCCTTTGCGATGTGTGTGTGTGTGTGTGTGTGTGTGTGTGTGTGTGTGTGTGTGTGTGTGTGTGTGTGTGTGTGTGTGTGTGTGTGTGTGTGTGTGTGTGTGTGTGTGTGTGTGTGTGTGCGTGCGTGTGTGTGTGCGCGGTCGGTCGATCCAGCTCGCGGTTTCATCGCTGATGGTCGATCCAGCTCGAGGTTTTTCAGGCGAGTGCCCTCGAGCTTGAAGGTCGAAGACAGTCGCTGAAAGGTCGCGTGAGTGGGACAGGCCCTTTACCACTGACTATACAGATGCTTAATATACAATGATAGATTTATTTAACGTGGAAATGCTGGTGATCCCCAAGCAGAAATCTGTGGCTGATGAATTCAGAAGTGACCCACACACATATGCATTTGTTAACTTTATTAATATGTAATAAAGACTAACGTTAAATAATGTGAAGAAGAGTACTCCACTCAACCCCAGGTTTTGCTCAGTTTTCAGAAAACAGTAATGTCCATGTATCATTTTCCAGTTTAAACTGTCTCATAGTAAACTCAGTGAATTCCCACATGATGAGCTAAAATTTGAATGATCTGAATGAAATCTCAAACACAATGGATAAATGCCTGAATGTTGAAGACACAGTCAAGAGAATGAAAAGGTTCAGCCTGCCATTTCTGTCACTTTCTTTCAGTAATGTGATTGGCCTGAAGATAAAATTTATTCAGTTCTTTAATAATTTAAAACATATCATCTCTCTGTAGTATTTCGATATCTTAAGTAACAGCAAACATGAATAAAAACTGTGTGAAGGAAAACCATTCCATCTTATTACTTTATTAAAAATACAGATGTTATGAAAACTAGATGGTGTGTTGCCATTTCTAAGGCTGCTTCAATATTTCCCATGATCTCAATTCTTGAAATGCTGCCTTGTAGGTGGTTTGAGTAAGAGGCAATAACTGTGTGCATAAAAAAAACAGCTTAGAATAATATTGAGTAACATTTTGTAAATTCATTATTACTGTTTGAATTTTTAAAGTTTTACATATAAAACAATTAAAAAACAACATACAATTTATTTGAATGTTGCATGAGATGGTAGTTGTGAAAGTTGTAGATGTCCATGAGAAGAAGCATTCCTTCTCATTTTCATTAAATGAATGTGCAGCAGCTTGTATCCAATCTCTGATGTTGCATTGTATTACCTTATAATACTGTTTCCTATTAATAAAATGATTGTATTCCTACAGTCAATTTACTTGAATAGCACCAGTCTACTAGGAAATGCAGGCATAGTATGAAAGTTCTAGCTATCTGTCAGTGGAAGCATTTCTTTCATTTTTGATTAAATGACTAAGTGCAGCAGCCTGTATCCTATCTCAGCAATTGAATCTATTGCATTGTATTATTTTACATTTTGATTGAAATGATGTCACTGGCAGATAAAAGTCAGGCCTGGGCTGTAATTGAATCAGACTGAGCTGTTTATTCTACTGATCTACAGCTGTGATTCACTTGTCCTAACACAGAATGCATAAAAGATCCACTCTTGTTTAACACACTGTAGATTTTATCTGTTTCAAATGGAGCACCACAAAACAAGAGACTTTGCATCTCAAAGTGTGGGAGCGTGAAAGGGCATCATCTGGAGAACTTTTCATGTGTGACCAAAACTTTCAATAAATAAATTTCACGTTGCACAGATGCCAAATGTAAGTGGAGTGTGATGAACAACATCTAAATGACAGTAAATAAGAACTTGCAAATTTAATGCTTTCAATGCAGTTGTTAAAATGGATGAGACTCAAAAGATGCATTTCACAACAGAGAATTGCTCAATGCAATCCTACTATAATCAAAAAATATTTCCAAGTTGCAGAGATTTTCTGAACTCGTTGGTGTAATTTTGTTTTTTTATCTTCTGTAAATGAAAGAAGTTGAAATCGATAGTAAAACATTATCAATATATGATCATTGGATTAGAACTGTTTTTCAGATCTTGTCTAATGATTCAGTGCAATACTCTAAGCTGAACACCCAGAAGACTCACAAGATAAATTTTCATCTTTGTGGGGTATTATTTGCTATTTTGAATACAAAGAGTTGGAAGAATATAACAGTTATTTCAACAAGCCTATTTTTTCCTTAGACTGAAGAGAGGAGGAATCATCCAAGGTTTTCTCTGGTTGCTGCCAAGTTATGACATGAAAAATATAGATGTGTTATGACTGATATGGCCAAAGGTGATTTGAGCTCAGCTGTGATGATCAAATCATACACCGATATGAATGTGGGCATTCTACTGCCACCCATTGCAGCAGCAATTCTGTGGCTGAATGAAAATAGAAAGCTATGATCAGTACTTTTACTATGGACATAAATGTGCTGTACATTTATCACATTTTAACTTGATACAGGTGCAGGAATGCTGTGCCAGCATATATCACCACAAAAAAAACACTTTCATTGTTTCAAACAACCCAGCATAAATTCGTAGTTGCAAATGTTTAACTAATTTACATGCCTGTTTTTACACTAAAAATAGGTAGGGCCTCCATTGGGCAAACTGAGTTAGTGTGACAAAATTAGGAGTGTCATCTTGATAATGGTCAGTTAAATATGTCTTTAATATTTAAAAAAATAGACACAAAATGCTGAAATAACAGGGGCCAGGCAGCATCTCCGGAGAAAATCGATAGGTAATGTTTCAGGTCGAGACCCTTCATCAGACTGTTTTACTTGGGTTTTACTTAATGTTTGACATTCTGTATAAAAATTAAATCAAATAGTCCTACAACATCTTACTTTCTAAGCTTCAGAATGAGCATTATCAGTTCATCTATTCTTGATGGCAAATTAAATCTCCCTCAGTCATTCTTGGATGTGTGAGACTCATAATCGCTTGTTGGCATTGGACAAAAAGATTAGATTAGATTTGTTTATTGTCATTCAGACCTCTCGGTCTGAACGAAATTTTGTTTCCCTGCAGTCATACATATAATAAAAAATGACAAAAACACACAATCAACACAAATTTAACATCCACCACAGTGAGTTCACCAAACACCTCCTCACTGTGGTGGAAGGCAAACTCTTAAAGTCTCTGTCTCTTCCCTCTTTGTTCTCCCAAATCCCTTGATTCCTTCAGTCCCCAAATAAAGCACGTCACAGTGAAGATGAATTCACAACAATTTGTATGGAGAATTCTAATGGTTCACAGTCCTCTGAGAAAAGAATAGCCTTAAAAGAGCATTCCTTTTAGTTTAGTAATATACCTCAGTTCCTTTTTCTCCAGCAAGAGGAGACAGTCACTTGGTATCTCAACTCTAGCTTTCTCCCACATGCATGGTTGCCAATAGAGTAACAAATGGAACATGTCTCTGAAGAGTCCATGAAAAGATCTTATCCATCAAAAATTGGGAACTTCTATCAAAATAGAAAAACTACTCCAAGGTTGAGACTATTATTGGATTGGAATTAAGGGACCGGTCTTTACTTTTAGGGATTAAAGATACCTGCAAAATAAATGAAAACATTGAGGATGATTCGACATATGCTATTGGTATTCTCACAATAGGAGCAATGTAAGAAAGTGGGCGTGCACAGTGCTAGGGTTGGGGAAGACCAACCATTCTTTCACCAGCTTTTGCAAGTGCTCCATTTGAAATGTGCTGCTAATTGGTTGAATATATTTAAATTATTCTATATCATCTGGCAGTATAGTACTTTGCTATTACACTTTGAGGGGTTTATAACAATACACACTATACTTGAGGATACACCGCCGAAGATTAAACTTTTTGGATATATTAGGTAATTCAGGAGATGCTGCAGCATTTTCTAAGCGTGTGTGGGGGGGGGGGGGGGGGGGGGGGGGGGGGGATGTAGAATACACAACTTCATTGCAAATTAAAACTGGCTATTGTTCATCTGAGGTCCATTTTACTCCATGATAATTGTCCTGGATAGCCGCCAATCCATAGCCAGCCGCTTTGATCCCGCGCTGAAGTTGAATAATCAGGGACAGAATTAGCAGTCACTTGGACAAGTGTGGAGTGATTAGAGAAAGCCAGCATTATCACGTCTAGCTAACACCATAGAGCTATTTGATAATGTAATACTTCTATGTGGGAATTGCATTTGATGTGGTATATCTGGACGTTCTAAAAGCAGATAATGTGCATCAAAGTAAACATCATCAGGATTTGGAAGCCATGGAATAAAAGAAACTGTATCAGCATGAATAGAAATCAGTGAAGTAACAGCAGACAGAGGGCAATCATGACATTTCTTTGTCAGACTGGAAGACAGTGCACACTGGAGCTCGACAGACGTCCATGCTTTTTTTGATATATACTAATGGATATGGACGTGCGTGTATTGGGCACAAGTACAAAATCTGCAGATGCCACAAAACTTAGAGGTGTGATTTGCAAGGACAGAAATAGACTTCAAGAAAATATAGACAGGCTGGGGAAATAGGTGGATTAATGGCAGACGAAATGAGAGAAGTCTGGAGGGATATGCACACAGTTTGCTGAAAGAAGCAGGGCGAGTTGGCTAAAATGAGCATGAGATCCTGAGTTTTATAAATCATGGGTTGTAATCACTTCATATATTATAGTCAATGAGCTCAAGAGTTCTTTTACTTTGGCATTTAGTTACAACGAGGTTAAGATTAATCTGGTCACCATATCTTCAAAACACGTTAAACCCACTCATGAGCCTAATTGCTTGTACCGACAAAATGTTTCAGTAAGCATCATTTAAGAAAACCTACAGAACAAAAATAAAGTAATTCAGTGTATTGAGCCTATTCCCTTTCATGAGTAATTTAAACTATTCACCCATGGAATCTAGTGGACTTAGTAAATCTATCAATTCAAACTTCCTACTGGCTTGACAGGGTGGTGGAGGGAGAGGAAATCTGATAAAAGGACAGAAATAACTTAGCAATGTGATCAAAGCAGAACAGATTGCTAAATTGATTTATTTGTACTCATTTTATACTTGAATAACTGGTATAACTTGCCAATTTCTACCTCAAACAGCACTTAAGATTAAAATGAAAGAAGCAAGTAACTGGAATATATAAAGGAAACTTTGCAAATAATTTATAGTGGTGGAATGTATTCAAAGTTATTTGTAAGGATAAATTGAGGTACATAAATTAAGCCTCATAGTATTCACAATGCAGTCTCCTTTACACCAGAGAAAGACATACATCTGCAATTTCCATCAGGAAGTCAATTCTACCTGCCCTTTTCACATAAATTTCATAGTCTAAATATCCAAATTTGTACACAAATCACAGGAACAAATTACATTTTTTCAAAGGGTATTCTACTAATTTTCTGAACATAAATTGCCATTTGAAGCAATTTGTGCTTCTGGAGCTGCTTGAATGGGTTTTGTTAAGTCACACATTACCTTTATGGTTGGCAAGCTTCAGTTGACCTTAGGTTGGTGCATTACTGTTGGTCTACAAAGCTTCATAATCAGATGATGGCTAATTATGAATCTAATTTGAGATATGATAGCCCAATATTTTTAACATGAATGTCTCTTGTACCAGATTGGAGGAGAAACATTTTAAACTGTTGTTTAAGAAGGAACTGCAGATGCTGGAAAATCAAAGGTAGACAAAAATGCTGGAGAAACTCAGTGGGTGAGGCAGCATCTATGGAGTGAAGGAAATAGAAGAAGGGTCTCGACCCAAAACGTTGCCAATTTCCTTCAGTCCATAGATGCTGCCTCACTCAAAAATACGAATGTATAGACAGAACGACACTACAAATGTAAAGGAAGCCATGTGTGCTCCCATTTTTGTGCTTCTTGTATACATGTTTTTAGGAATAACATTTATTTTTTGAAAGTCATGATACAACATTTCAAACACTGCCGAGGGTAATGTCTGCACATGAGTTGGCATACAGGTGGGAGCTGGCACCAGATTCACCAATGCTGCCTTTGGCATCCTTAGCAGAGACAGTCATCCTGCACACCAAGGGATCCAGACAACTGCCCTTGCCAAGATGAAACAGCAAACAAGGAAGCGGCAAAACGTCTAGACAGGGGGTCCCCCGCACCTGGCCACACTCCCTAAAGAAGGTTAATGATCACACTTTGTAGTCAACGTTGGTGGAGCCAGCCAAGAGTCCTCTCTACCAATGCAAGCACTGTATGACTCACACATAACACTGCTCCAGCACCCACATGTATCTCTCGCAGCCTAAATAACCACTATTTAGCCAATGCAGATACTTCACTCATTGCCGGACGGAGTAGGCTGTTCACAACAAATTGTTGTGGGAATAGAAACATAGAAACATAGAAATTAGGTGCAGGAGTAGGCCATTCGGCCCTTCGAGCCTGCACCGCCATTCAATATGATCATGGCTGATCATCCAACTCAGTATCCCGTACCTGCCTTCTCTCCATACCCTCTGATCCCCTTAGCCACAAGGGCCACATCTAACTCCCTCTTAAATATAGCCAATGAACTGGCCTTGACCACCCTCTGCGGCAGAGAGTGGCACCCATGAGTGGGCCAATCAGTTAGAGGAGAGAGTAGGTGTATCACAAAGCTGATGACCAGAGGAGAGCTGGAAATTACTAAAGATGACCGTGTGGTCATATCTAATCTGCCTTTCCACATTCAGTCTCTCCATGCTTAGCTGTATATTCCCTTCAGCAGCACCAAGTCCTTGTAACATGTAGGTGCGTCCCTATTGAATGAGCCAGGAGACTCCACAGAGGGAGAAGACACACACACTGTTGCGGAATTTGTTGCTCACATCCACTCACACAGATTGTCTGGATAGTGGGACAGCCCATAAATAAACCTGGTAAGAATTATAAACACATATTCCCGTATTAAACAGCATCCCTGAATTTCCTAGATTGCTAGGCCACTGATGCTTTGGGAATGTCAGTGGATGTGTGGAGTACAAATGTGTCTGTCCACCCTCTGGAGTTTCTAGTCAGCCAGCTAGGTCAGGCTGCTGCCACTTCTGACGAGGCACTACAGGTTAAAGCCAAGTCATGCTGACCCAGAGCTGCACACAGCCACCCAGCCACAGTTCTTCTCTGCAACAAAAAAACGGAGCGTGGGCCAAATAAAGGCACTTAGAAGATGAGTGTTGAGGAGGTGTATCAGTGTTTAGTAATGTCATTGCATTAATGTATACAATTCTTGCCCATGTTGATTTACTTGTTTCCAGTGATTTCTATGTTGGGCGTTAACAGAAAGATTCCAACAGGGGAACTGCTAGTGGGGGGGAATTTGCTTTCATTGGCAGCGGTGGATTGTGGCTATTATGGGAATACGTTTTTGGAGAGCCTGCCTACTCTTTGCTGCAGTTTGGTTGAAGCCTGCTTCCACACCAGCTCCACTTATTGTGCCAGCCTCTGTCATCTGGCAAACTTCAACACAAATGAAGGGTAGAATTTAGCTTTCAAAGTGAGGATGTCATGTAACATGGAATCATCTTGCAGCTATTCATGAACCCTGCCAACAGTTATAAGCACAAGAAGTTATTTTGTGAAGCCAAATAAAGTGATCCACTGATGTCATTTTATCAGCTTCACTTTTGTTCTTTCATCCTTGCCTATTCTCTGCATCCCATAACCTACTTCTAGTTCTGATAGAAGTTCATTGATCTAAAACATGTTCTCTTAGTTTAGGTTAGGTTAGGTTAGTTTAGTTTAGTTTAGTTTAGTTTAGTTTAGTTTAGTTTAGTTTAGTTTAGTTTAGTTTAGTTTAGTTTAGTTTAGTTTAGTTTAGTTTAGTTTAGTTTAGTTTAGGTTAGTTTAGTTTAGTTTAGTTTAGGTTAGTTTATTTAGGTTAGGTTAGTTTAGTTTAGTTTAGTTTAGTTTAGTTTAGTTCAGTTTAGGTTAGTTTAGTTTAGTTTAGTTTAGTTTAGTTAACGGAAACAGGTGTTTCAGCCTACCGAGTCCACTCCGACCAGTGACGCGTGCACACTAACACTCTCCTACACACACTGGGGACAATTTACCATTTACAGAAGCCAATTAGCCTACAAACCTGTATGTCTTTGGAATGTGGGAAGAAATCGGAGCACCCGGAAAAAACCCATGCAGGTCTCGGTGAGAACATACAAACTCTGAACATACAGACAGCAGGCATAGTCAGGATCAAACCCGGGTCTCTGGCACTGTAAAGTAGCAATTCTACTGCTACACCATCTTGCCACCCCTTTCTTAGGTAAAGAGAATGATACTCCACAGAATGTTCCTGGTGCAGTATTACCAAGGTCCTATATAATTACAATAAAATTTCCTTACCGGACATGATATATTCAAATACTTCCATAATAAAGGCTAACATGATGTATCGCTTGCTCCACCTGCATGCTAACTTTCAGTGATTTGTGTACAAACACATCTGTCACTTTGAACGGCAACAATACCCAATCTCTCACCATCTAACAAATTCTCTGATTTACCATTATGTAAATCGACGTGGATAACTTCACATATTTCCATCTTAAGAACATGAGAAATGGAAAAAGTGCAGGCCATTCAGTCCCTCAGATCTGCTTCAACATTCAATAAAATCACACCTGACCTTTTACCACTTTCCTGTACTAACACCATATCGCTGATTCTATCTAAGTATCTATCAATGTTTCCATTGAATACTCAGTGACTGAGCCTCCACAGCCCTCTAGTGAAAAGAATTCCAAAGATTTGCTGGGCGAAGAACTATTCTGTCAGTTCTGGCCTGAATGGACAACTGCTTGTGTGGGTCTACATTTGGAGCAAGCCCAAGGGGGTTAGATGACATTGCCTATTCCTTTTTCTTATATTTGTATATAAAGCAGATTTTGTTACATTCTTTTTCATTGTGTTCTATATTCTATATGGTGAAAAAATGGAAAATACGTCCATAAACCCGTCTCACCATATCTTTTACATGTGACTATGGATCATAAATCGAAGACAACTTTTAAATCAAACATTTGCACAGTTGTACTTTGATTCTTTGTTAAACATTGTCCTCCTGCCATTGTATTGCCTTTCTAGTCAAATGTTCTTTGCCTCTGCTTGCATATGAAGAATAACCATTGAATGGGCCCATGTTCTCCAGCAAGAAACTAATGGCTTCACAAAACAAGTAGACATTTGGCAAAATAAGGTAGGTAAGAAAAGTATGACGTGTATTATACCACTGATCGGTACACCGTATATTTAACCATCAATATTAGGAAAAATAGATTAATACTGTGTAAACACAGACTATCTGTGTCAGAAATTAATCTTGAATATCAGGCACAATGGATTCATAACAATTTGTACTGTTTTTTAATATGAAGTAATTATGGACAAGTACAGCTTCAAAGAAGCATTACTATATTAGAAAATACATTGTATTATTTCCCATCAATTCTTTATTTTACGTATGATGCAGGTAATTAACAAGGGGCTTAAATAATTTAGCTCGAAGATATATTCATATTGCTAACAAATCATGACATTGCTTACACATGGTGCTGTATAACACTTCATTTTATTGTCCTTCGGTTTTCTTTAAACAGCTCTTTAAAACATTTTTACTGAAGGATCAAGATCTGAATGAAAGAAGCAATGAATCAATGTAGACTGCTTGATATTCACTTGCATGGTTAAACAAAGGATGTTGTATTTTAATTAGATGTACTGTCAAAGGATTATATGTAAAACTGCTGCCATTTGTTGTTAGTATTTTTTTAAACTATTTTAATACCTGCGTGGTCAGCAGACAAACATTTTCATCCTCTTTTTAAGTGCAAGTTTTTCTGAACAAGTAATGTGGGTCAATTTCAAAAAGGATAATTGTAATCATTAAATCATTAAAATTTTGTCTATGCTTCACAGAGCATGGAGAAAATTAACTTCCCACCAACCTCATTTTTTTTGCTGAACATGAAATAATGATTTTCTGCCAGTATAATTACAAAGCTAACATCTGATAGAGTCAGCATCCAGGGGGGATTATCACATGCATGAGTATTAGACCTCATTACCAGCTTGACTGCAAAATTATTACATCTTGTAATTGGATGGCGAGATTTATATACAGATTGGCCCGGTTCTCTGTAAGATTGTAATTACAAGCTTCATTGGTTTGCTACTTATCACACAGTGCAGGAGGAGGCAAAAAAACAAGCAAAGGAAAGACCATTTCATTAACCTGTAACCCTATCAAGGGAGGAGCACTGTAACATCCCTGTATTTATTAGGGCAAATAGATCTGTTTGCAGACGGAGCC
This sequence comes from Leucoraja erinaceus, assembly GCF_028641065.1. NCBI lineage: Eukaryota > Metazoa > Chordata > Chondrichthyes > Rajiformes > Rajidae > Leucoraja > Leucoraja erinaceus. Next base: position 76,957,929 of record NC_073378.1, on the reverse strand, counting down.
ATTTATTACCGGCTGACAAATGGGATTTCATTTATTTAACCCCAGTGATCTATTTCAGTAAAATGTATAAACGAGCCATCCATTTTATGATTCCAGAGTCAACGCCTCAATTATCTAAAGGCTAACTGCCTGTTAAAGCACCCATCTGCTGAGATGAATTCATTGATTTAATTTGCCTCATGTTTCTGAATGATTCCTACCAGACAGGGAAAAAAACATCAGAGTGATTTGGTGTACGAACACAACTCTCTGTATACGTGTCCGTGTCCCTTTCCAGAATACAAGAGGCAAATCAATACTGGCTTAATTTTTTTTGAGACGAGGAGTTAAGTTGTTCAGTTGCTGGCTGAACACCTTTGTTCTCTGACAACAAGTAATCTCTGTCGTGGAATTAATATTGACAAGCTAGCTCCTTTGTAGATAATTTTGTATTGGTGTGCTCCAATCAGGGAGCCGACAGTAATAGAGTTGTTATTAGAGTTCATTACGGAGCCTGTGGATCAATGACTGCAAGGAGAGACAGAAGCCGAGCAGTTACTGGAAGCTCATTTATTTAAAGGTACATAAGATGTGCTATTTATTTTGTTTCTCCCTGTGACTTCATAACAGCCCCCATGATGTCAAAGGATCGTAGGACCCAATGGCAAACATTTACCCCTCCAGCCTCCAGAGCCATTCGGGGAAGTGTGGCTGATCTTTGACCTGGCTCCATATATATTCATTCCCAGCATCATTCAATATCTCTGCTTAACAAAGATCTATCAATTTTGAATTTAAAATTAACAATTCACCCAACGTCAATTGTCACAGAATGATGCTATAGTTAATGTAACTGCACTTCTTGAATCCGAACATGTATGTTCCCTTGTCATTAATCACTTTAATGATTGTCTCTCCACCTCCACCCTTGGTTTCTGCACCTAAACCAAGATAATTTAGTGGTCTGAGAAACGACTACTGGAGTTTTCAACAAATGTTTATTCACAAGTTTGATTGCCAGTATACAGGTTCTACAGACACGTCTGCACACAACAGTGGTCAGCCCTGAACTAACGCGCGCAAGTGAAAAACCGCGCGAAACAAGCGGCCCCTCCCGAGTCACGTGACCGTGGCTTCCGAACGCCAGGTTCGATCTCTGCGTACGCCAACAGGCGCCGCTACATGGCCCCCCCCCAGAATCCGCAGTACGGAAATACATGGGTAAACGGGCGGTTCGACCGGAACGCATAGTCCAAGGTCACGGGGTGAGCGTAACATTAGGGACCGGCAAAACAAGACCGGAGGGGCGCGAAAAACGCGAACGAGGGGACTGGAGAAACAGGTAACAGATACCGGGCAGAGGGCGGCAAAACAGCTGATGGACGTCCTCTACGCCGTGGAGTAGCCACTGTCACTGGGCTATCCTTGTCGACGTGTGCTGGCTTAAGGCGGCTCAAGGAGACAAACTCCTTTCTGCCACCCATGTCCAACGTGGACGTCGAGGCACCAGTACTGAGCACCTTGTACGGACCCTCGTACACCCGCTGTAATGGCGAGCGATGAGCGTCTCTACGGAGAAAAACATAAGCACAATCCCGTAACATAGTAGACACATGCACCGAAGACGAACCATGCCGGGAAGTGGGAACCGGGACCAAAGCGCGTGCCCGCTCACAAAGGACCGCTAACAACGCTGAGGTTGGGATCTCTTGGTCCTGGGGACAGGCAAGAAATCCCCGGGAACTCTCAAAACCAAGCCATAAACCAACTCGGCCGAGGAGGCATTGAGGTCCTCCTTAGGCGTTGTTCTGATGCCTAGGAAGACCCAAGGTAACTGGTCGACCCAATCAGGGCCAGTGAGTCGAGCTTTCAACGCTGACTTGAGGTGCCTGTGGAAACGCTTAACCAACCCGTTGGACTCTGGGTGATAAGCGGTGGTCTGATGCAGCTTCACGCCATACAGCTGCACCATACCACACCACAGGGAGGACGTGAACTGGGCCCCACGATCGGTAGTAATATCTGAGGGGACCCTGAAACGAGCGATCCAATTGGAGATAATGGCCCTCGCGCATGCTTCAGTGGAGGTATCCGTTAACGGAATTGCCTCTGCCCACCTGGTAAACCTGCCCACGATGGTCAGTAAGTGGGTAGCCCCACGCGAACACGGCAAGGGACCTACCAGGTCAACATGGATGTGCAGGAACCTGCCGTCCGGGACGGTGAAATCCTGGACCGGCGGGTGCACATGTCTCTGTACTTTGGAGGTCTGGCATGGGATGCAGGAACGAACCCATGCAGCGACTTGTTTCTTAACCCGTGCCAGACAAACTTCGCCGCGACCAAGGCAGAGGTGGCGCGAATGGACTGGTGCGCTAGGCTGTGGATGGTGTCAAAAATCCAACGCCCCCAAGTGACCGGGACAATAGGACGGGCTTTGCCCGTGGAGATATCGCAAAGGACTTGCACGCCAGCGGCGCCACAGGGCACCTTAACCAACTTGAGCCCTGATTCAGCATTGCGATACCGGCATCTGCCTGTTGGGCAGCGGCCAGCTCCTCATAATCAATGCCTAGGCTAAGCGCTGAGACTTCGGGCAGCGTTGGATGGGACAATGCGTCAGACACAACGTTCAGCTTCCCTGCCACATGCCGAATATCAGACGTGAATTTGGAAATGTAGGCGAGGTGCCGTTGCTGTCTGGCAGACCAAGGGTCAGACACCTTGGTCAAAGTGAACGTTAGCGGCTTGAGAACGCAGTGAAAGCATGCCCCTCCAGAAAATAACGAAAATGGCGGTAAAGTGCGAGGAGCTTCCTGTTGAAAGCGCTGTATTTAACTTTGGGGGCTCGCAGCTGCCTGCCAGCTGCACCCAATGACTACCTACACGCTGCTCGAGGACGGCGCCTACCGCGAAGTCGGAAGCGTCTACGGTGAGGGCGGTTTGGGCTGACACGCTAGGGTGTTCCAGCATAGTGGCATTGGCCAATGCAGTTTTAGCCCCCTCGAATGCCTTCTGTGCTTCTTTGGACCAGACCAGGTCTTTGGGCTTGCCGGCCAGGCATTGGAACAACGGCCGCATGATGGCAGCTGCTGACGGGATGAATCGGTGGTCGAAGTTAACCATCCCAATAAACTCCTGTAGACCCTTGACCGATAGGGGCCCTGGGAAGCGACGGATAGCGTTGACTTTCTCAGGCAGTGGCTGCGCACCGTGGGAGGTGATGCTGTGACCTAAGAAATAAATGGAGCACAACCTGAACTGGCACTTCGCAGGGTTGATCACCAACCCGTGTTTGCGCAGCCGTTCGAAAAGTAGGCGGAGGTGCTTGACATGCTCCGCCTGTGAGCTGCTGGCTACCAGGATATCATCCAGGTAGATGAAAATGAACGGCAAACCCCGGCCGACCTGATGCATTAGCCTTTGGAACGCCAGAGCAGCGTTCTTCAAACCAAAAGGCATTCTGAGCCATTCGAAAAGGCCGAAAAGGGTGATGGTGGCCGTTTTAGGGACATCGTCAGGGTGGACCGGGATTTGATTATACCCGTGGATGAGGTCGACCTTGGAGAAGAAAGTCGCACCATCAAGATGAGCCGAGAAATCCTGGCTGTTCAGGACTGGATACCGATTGGCTGTGGTTACCGCGTTCAAACGCCTGTAATCACCGCAAGGTCTCCAACCTCCGGACGCTTTGGGCACCATGTATAACGGGGAAGCCCAGGGGCTATCTGACTGCCGGATGATCCCCATGTCCTCCATAAGTTGGAACTCGTCTCGTGCGATGAGCAGTTTATCGGCCGGGAGACGGCGCTCGCATGTACCGGTGGTCCTTTGTTGGGAATGTGGTGGACCAGGCCATGACGGGGCGCGGCCCCATTGAACCGGGGCGTGAGCAACCCTGGATAGTCGGTGAGCAGGGCTGCAAAAGGTTGCTGGATCTCAGCTACCTCGTCGAGTTGCTGTAGGGGCGTGGATGGGTTGTGCGGCTTGACAGGGCACAGGTCCGGCACAGGGACCATGCGTCCACCTCGCACATCGACTAACAGGGAGAACGCGCAGAAGAAGTCGGTCCCCAGGATCGGTTGGGCGACGTCAGCAACGATAAACGTCCACCTGCACTGGCGGGAGTCGAAATTTAGGTTTGCGGTCCGCGTGCCGTAAGTGCGAATATCTCTCCCGTTAACGGCCGAGAGGACGCGTCCTACCTTACCAGCGCAAATATCTCGGGCACTCGGAGGCAGGATACTGGCATGGGCACCGGAGTCCACCAGGAAACGGTGGCCGGAATGGTGATCGCGGACGTAGAGGCGTTCATTGGGGCCGATCGCGTTCGCCTCTATGGATGATCGATGGGGCGTTTCCCGGAAACGAACAGGGGCTCTGACATCTCCGAGCTTCGGGACCATATCGTTGGTGGTAGTAGCAGCATCTGCGTTGACTGTAGACCACTGGCCGCGGCGATTCCTCTTCGGCACTGGGCTGAGCTTCGTCTTCTTTTCCTCGATGTCGGCTCGGCTGCACCCATTTTGTGACCAGGGGGCGGGCGAAAGCAAAAACGTCCCACCGCCTGTGCGCCAACAGTTCGTCAGCTCACTCCGCGGGTCGCGTTGGTGCGGATCGCTGAAATCAGCTCAGGCGAGCATTAGCTGGACTTCATCGGGCATCTGCTCTAAGAACGCCTGTTTGAAAAGCAGACACGGGCGGTGCCCGTCCATAAGGGCCAACATCTTCGCTATGATGGTTGATGGCCGCCGGTCACCGATACAGTCCATGTGCAGCAGCCTTGCTGCTCTGTCTCTGCGGGTAAGGCCGTAAGCGTGGAATAACAGGGCCTTCAACCCTTCGTACTTGCCGCTGGACAGAGGGTCTCTGATGTAGGGCAACAGCCTCGAGGCACAGTCCTGTGGCAATGCACCCACCACATGGAAATACATTGTGTCGTCCGTCACGATGCGATGAAGGTGGAACTGTGCCTCAACATGGGCGAACCACACCTGAGGTTGATCAGGCCAAAAGGCTGGCAGTTTGAAGGCCAGCGAGCCCTGCCTCATGCTGGCCGATTCTGCGGGAACACTCTCTTCCTGCATAATTCTTCTCGTCTAACGACGGCTAGACAGGTCGTGGTCACCAATTTAGTGGTCTGAGAAAAGACTACTGGAGTTTTCAACAAATCTTTATTCACAAGTTCGATTGCCAATATGCAGGTTCTACAGACACGTCTGCCCACAACGGTGGCCAGCGCTGAACTAACGCACACAAGTGGAAAACTGTGTGAAAAACTGACCCACTCTACTGCACTATGAGTTAAAAAGAACCATGCCGACCAACATTTTTCAACATGCTGAAAATTTTCCGCTGACCTAGCTGAGACCTCGAACTTCCCTCAAGCACGAAGGAGAGTTCAGTGACGTCATAGGACCTCCTAGGACCACGTGTCGACCATGCTGCGAGTTTCAGTCGAGGGCAAACTCTTCTAAACTCGTAGATTAGGTCGCCGCAGTGGAACAGCCCCTTTACCTCCTCAAATTTCTATTATATCTTTGCCACCCCTCACCTTAAGTCTACGTTCTCTAGTTCTCAATTCCCCTACTCTGGGCAAAAGTCTCTGTGCATTTACCCAATCTATTCCTCTCATGATTTTGTACACCTCTATAAGATCACCCTTCATCCTCCTGCACTCCAAGGACTAAAATCCTAGCCTGCTCAACTTCTCCCTGTAGCTCAGGCCCTTGATCCTGGCAACATCCTCATAAATCTTCTCTGCACCCTTTCCAGTTTGACAACATCTTTCCTATAACTTGGTGACCAAAACTGAACACAATACTGTAAATGTGGCCTCACCAGTGCCATGTTCAGCTGTAACATAACATCCCAACTTCTATACGCAATACCCTGACTGATGAAGGCCAATGTACTGAAAGCCATTTTGACCACCCTAACTACCTGTGATGCCACTTTCAAGGAACTATGTACGTGCACTCTTCAATATCTCTGTTCGACACTTTAACCCTATGTTTTCTACTTGTTGATTTCCTAACCTTGGGGAACCTAAAATTGTGTGTCCTTATGATTTTATACACCTGTGAAATCATCCTTTAGTCTCTTACACTCTAAGGAAATTAGTTTTAACCTGCCCAGCCTCTCCCGATAATTAACACCCTTGAGTCCTGGCAACATCTTCATAAATCTTTTCTGCACTCTTTCCAGCTTATTGACATTTTTGCTGTAGCAGGGTGACCAAAATAAAACACAATACTCCAAGTATGGTCTTACCAATGTCCTGTACATTGGTAACATAGCATCTTAACATCTATGTTTAAGAAGGAACTGCAGATGCTGGAAAATCGAAGGTAGACAAAAATGCTGGAGAAACTCAGCGGGTGAGGCAGCATCTATGGAGCGAAGGAAATAGGCAACGAGACCCTTCTTCAGACCTTCTTTAACTTCTATATTCATCGCACTTGCTAATAAGGACATAATGCCAAAAGCCTTCTTCATAACCCTGAATACCTGTTACACCACTATCAGGGAACTATGTAACTGTACTCCTTGCTCTCTTACCATTCACAGAGAAAGTCCAACCCGGGTTTGACCTCCCAAAATGCAACAACGTGCCCCAGCCTACATCCAGCTAATCAAGATCCTGCTGTATTTCTTGATAATCTTTCCACTCTCTATGATACTACTTATTTTTCTGCAAATTTGGTAACCATGCCTTGTATATTCTCATTTAAATCATCGATAGAGATAACAAGCAACAATGGCCCCAATAATGACCCCTGTCACGGGCCCTCAGTCCAAGAAACAACCTCCACCATCATCCTCAGATTCCTACCATTTAGTCAATTATGTATTCAATTAGCTAACTCTCCCTAGATGCCTTTCGATGCACATTCCATACAGAAACTTTTCAAAGCCTTTGCCATATTGATTAAGTTTACTGATCCACACTTCTTGGTTACTTCAAAACACACATTTACATTTGTGAGACATGATCTACAACATAGAAAGCCATGCTGACTAGCCCTAAACAAGCCCCTGTATTTCCAAATGCATGTATAGTAAACCCTCATTTTAACGAAACCCTTTATAATGGATTTTGGTTATAGTAGATGGACTTATTGGAGCTGCCAACAAAAACCCCTGCTCGCAGGGTGCGCCAGCGAGCCCTTCTTCACTAGTTGTCACAAGGTCTGGTTAACGGGGCTGTTGTTGCAACTTATATTGTAGCTCCTGGTCAGCAGTGTTTTCCTCAGGCCGCTGCCAATGACAGGACGTGTTCGGTCATCGTGGGGCACCTATCACTAGCTGCCACTTCTTCCTGTCGACAGTCGCTGTGTCTAGTCGGCCTCTCTCCCATCCTCCTTCTACCCTGGAATCTCCGATATACACCACCTAGGAAAATGTCAACATCTGCGGAGAATAAGGAGGAGAAGGAGGTAGCCGGTGAAGGAGGTGCAGCAGAGTGAACAAGATGACAGGAGAAGGAGGTGGCAGTGAAAAGGAGGTGGCAGAGAGCACAAAGTGAGGGAAGAAGGAGGTGGTAAACATAGAAACATTGAAATAGGTGCAGGAGTAGGCCATTCGGCCCTTCGAGCCAGCACCGCCATTCAATATGATCATGGATATGATCATGATGGATGAATAATCATTGTAGTGGTGGGGAGAGGCAGAATGGACAAAGTGAGGGAGAAGGAGGGGGCATTGGTGGAGAGGGAAGTGCACAAAGCAATGGCTGACAGGAAGAAGCTGCAGCTGGTGAGAAGGTAGAGAGCCCTTCGTTGACCAAGCCCATACTGTAGGTATGTTACAAAACCTACCTGAATCGTGTCTGAGTATCTGCCCCACCCCGCGTGTGTGATTTTGGCGCTGTTTAGAGGGGGCAGGTTTAAAACGCGATTTTTACTAGGCTGTTGCAATCAAAAATGTTCAGCCTAGTAAATCATTAACGGAAAATCGCTGAAAGACCCCGTCGCAAAAGGTATTATTAGTTTTTATGGCCTTGTATAATAGTTATAGTAGTTTAAAAATCACTCTCTCAACCCGCAACCTCTCGCAGCCCCAGGGTTTTATAAAGCAAACAATTAAAGGTATGTTCCTTATTTTTACATTAAAAGGGGCTTCTTAAGAACCCTGTTTATAAAGTTTTCTATAGCGAATAGTTCATTTTGGGCTTTTTATTTCCCGCAGTATTTTTCTGGGCATTTGAGGGCACAAATCCAGCGCAATGTGAACGTTCTAAACCAGCGCGTTCACAGGAACCGACTAGAAAGCCGATTTAAATTGACTTTAATTTACAGCAATTGAACACTAAATTCCTTCCATTCGGCCTACTTTGATGGAATTTGAGATTTAAAAATCTCATGTTTTATTGTGAATTATTTGTGAATATTATTTGGACACTTAGGCTATTGTAAAAACCATAATCATTTATTAAGAAATGGATAGATCTAGATCTAGGTAATTGAAGTTTGAAATTAGCTACATTTAGGTAACTAACTAATTATATGAAGGTTAATTTCAGGTCCTCCAGTAAGATTGGTTTATATTTGTTTCAGAATGCTTCAATCTATGATAACTGAAAATTTCATTCAGTTCGCTTAATTTTTAAGAAGGTTATGGGCTTGACAGTCCTCGATCACAGCTTTTTTGTTATGTCCATAGAAAATCAATAGGGAACAAGATGCTAATTTCCGAGTATGAAAATGGCCATAACCTTTTTATTACTTGAGATATGAAAGTGAATTAGGTGTCAAATTAAACTTATTGTTATGCTTTATCTGATGGGATAAATTGCAGACTTGATTTTTTAAATCTCAAAATTTTGTAACATTGCTACATACTGTTATTGACAGTGGCCTGAATAAAGCGCTGCTGGCCAGGGGCTATAACATAAACTTCAACAAAATTTGTGCAATAGCTGCTGAAGAAACATAGAAACATAGAACATAGAAAATAGGTGCAGGAGTAGGCCATTCGGTCCTTCGAGCCTGCACTGCCATTCAATATGATCATGGCTGAAAGTCCTGACATCCCAGGAATCAGTCTGGTGAAGGGCTAGCTGGTGCAGATAACGGCATGGGTGCCTAGTTTTAAGGTGCAACGGCACGAAGTGCTTGGGTAACTCAGCACACTGAATCAGTCTGAAGAAGGATCCCGATGACACCTATTCATGTTCTCCAGAGATACTGTCTGACGTGCTGTGCTGCTCCAACACTTTGTGTCCTTTTGTATATTAACCAGCATCTGCAGTTCATTGTTCCTACTACATACAATGATAATACCTTATTTGGTTATAACGGGCAATCAGCAAAAACGGACACCATCCCCTCCCCACTTCCTCCCTCTCCTATGCTCCGTTATAATGAGGGATAACTGTATATGTTATCATTCAGATGTTAGGCTTACTGGTCTATAGTTCCCAGGATTTCCTCTGCAATCCTCTTACACAAAGACACAATATTAGCTACACTCCAGTCTACCGATAACCCACCCATGGGTAAAAAAGATGCATATAATCGCAGAGAGGGTTCATCCAATTTACTTTCTTGCTTCCCTCTGTGTTCCAGTCTGCCCACTGTGTTCTTGCACAGGAACCATTGAGTGTAACCATTGACTTGCCTGAGGTATCATCTCATTGCTCATGTGTCTGGCTGGAATCTACTTTGATGGAATTTGTTGCAAATCTCACTGAGCTGGATGGATGAAAGTAGCATTGTGGACTTTGCTGTGTATAAACCATAACAGCACATCAGCTATCTAATAGGTGGCTGCAGGAACCAAGTGTTCATTTAGTACTATTACTGAAGGTAATGTAATGGCAGAGAGAGAGAGAGAGACTGGTAGGATTCGAGAAGACTTAGAAAATGTTGCTGCTTCAAATTCTACTATTCACATCGCACTGTCTGCACAGACAGTGACATAGAATACCTGGATAAGGAATTCCAAGTTAAAACCTTTATATGGATAGCATTGGCTAGCGAAATAAATGTAAAGAGTTGGATATAATATGGTACTTCTTGGGTACAGGTAAACAAACTGACAGCTTTAACTTTGCTTTTGATTTTTCATATTAGTTCATTCAAAATCAATGTGTTTAGGATTTTTAATAACTTTTTAGTAGTTCTCAATTTACAATCCAGCACTCTTTAGAACATCCGAGTCAGTGAGGTATCAAGTCAAGACCAAGAGTCAAGAGTCAATTTAATTGTCATTTGGACCCCTTGAGGTCCAAACGAAATGCCGTTTCTGCAGCCATACATTACAAACAAATAGACCCCAGACACAACATAATTTACATTTTACATAAACATCCATCACATTGCTGTGATGGAAGGCCAAAAAAAACGTATCTCTCCACTGCACTCTTCCCCCCCCCCCCCCCCCCCCCCCGATGACAGAGTCAAAGTCAAAGCCCCCGGCTGGCGATGGCGATTGTCCCGCGGCCATTAAAGCCACGCCGGGTGGTGCGAGGTCGCACACCGGGTCTTGATGTTGGAGCCCCCGGCGGGCGCTCGCAGAGTCCCGCGGCCATTCCAAACCGCGCGGGGCAGTGATGTTAGGCCCCGCTCCAGGAGCTCTTCGACCCCGCAACTCGGGCGGGAGAAGTCGCCGTTGCAGGAGCCCTGAAAAGCGGTCTCCCTCCAGGGACCCGCGGGCTCCCGGTGCCGCCGTCCGCAGACCCGCAGTTGCAGTTGCAGCCTCCGCATCAGCAGCAGCAGCAGCAGCAGCAGCAGCACTCCACCACCGCTCCACCCGCTCCGGACTCGGCCAGATCCGCGACGGTGAGGTGAGTCGGCACCAGAGTCCCCGGCTTCTTCTGTTGGAGGCCGCTCCTCATTGCAGCCCCAACGACAACGGAGACCCGACAAGAAAAGGTCGGGTCTCCAGTGCAGGGAGAGATTTAAAAGTTGCCCCCTCCCTCCCACCCCACCTCCACACACACCCCAACAAAAAATAACAAAAACTACATATAAACATAGACAAAAAATAATAAAAACGCGGACGGGCTGCAGAGGCCGCTGCTGACGAGAGTCGCGCCGCCTACCGGAACATAATAGGTATATTATGCCATTTGTCACATTAGTCACAAAAGCATATTAGAAATGTATAATACAATATGTTATTCCTAACTAATCCACTACAGGCCGAAGTCTAATATATTTACATTTTCAGTGGGTGATTAAATTTATCAGGTATCAGTTTAATTCCCAACTATCAATGTCAAACTACATCCCAACGTAAAGAAAAACAAGGAATAGATCTTATTAAGTAGGGCTCAAAATATTATAGCAAATTAAGACACTTCTGATGGCAATGTAACAATGAATTATTTGCATCTTTAATCTTTGCCCTTATTACTTTTGTTTCTTTGAATTGTCATCGCTGTCTACTTTATGTCCACTTCCTTGCCCATATTGAAAAAATATTATTAATCTTAAAAATTGCATAATTAACAGATCCAGCAACTTATTTTATTAATTTCCTACAGCACTTCACCCATCATTTTTAAATTCTTTCTCTTTTTGCTGCTGCTCTCTGAATCACACTTTGTACCATTTCTTTACTGGGACAGATTTCCCCCAAGATGCCAAAATTATAAGAGGCCAGCATTTTCACACATCAGAAGCTCACAAACATGGGGGTTACCATTCTTGCACAATGATGGGTGAAACCTGAAGTCCCAACCATCCTGAGAGTTGTTCACCAATAAATCTCTGGCTGGGGCACTTGCTCACAAACGTTTGGTGCAAGTTCAGTAAAATTATGCATTTTGATAGAGTGTAAATAGCCAAAGAATACAATCTGAAGTTCAAGATCATGTTTAATCAGTATTCATATTATAGCAGTACAGCAGGTTGTTAGTTGTTAGAACATCGTGACCGCTTCCAAGACTGACCAGTGTAGGAAGTGGGTGTTAGTATAAATCATACAGTAGGGTGGGGTTAGTGATGCTATTCAACTATGATTGGTTCTCATGCATAAACCAATCTACAGAGAGGATTGGCTGTGATGCAGATAGGTAGGTCTCTGGTAGGTTTTCAGTAGCTCCTCCACAAACCTCTCTGACGGCAGTTCCCAAAGCAAGATATATTTTGATGCCACCTCCCTCCTCCCAAAGCCACACCACATTTCACCAAAAATGACAAGAACAGCAAGTAGACAGGAACAATATTACCTGCAGGATACCCTCCATGTCACAAGCCATTCTGACCTAGAATAGTCTAAAACCTGGAACATCCCACCCATCAGCATTGTGAGGCCGGCTTCACTGAAAAAACTTCAATGTTCATGAGGATGGTCACCTTCTCAAGGGCAATTACAACCAGGAAATAAATGCCAATAATGTCTAGTAATTGCTGCTCTTTTAGCTAATTGAGTTCCCTATAATTTATTTTGTTGATTTATGAGGTTTTAAGTGTCTTCTTTACATTAATAATTTTTCAGAAACATTCAGTCATTCACAGCATTCACAGCCGATTAAGCCTGGGGTGTGGCTTAACTAGGTATCAAAGTGATTTTCAGTGCTTCTACAGCAGAACGCTATTTACGCTTGGCCACACGATGTCTCTAGCATGCAGTCAACAACAGGGGTAAAGCCAGTTTCGTTGAAGTCATTTGTAGACCTGAAATGTGGGCCAAAAGGATAATAAATAAACTAAGTGCTGGCAGTCCACTGCAATAAGGACATTCTAGCCATTAAGATGATGATAATTCATTATGTTCAATACTTTCTTTGTGCTTTCAAAGTCATGAGCTTTATATAACAAACAAAGATACCAGGAGTGATCATGACGAAAATAGCACACTATATTATCCAAAAGCTTTTAGTCAGGAGTTATTAGATTGAAGTTACATGGGAAGATGCATTTGGTTGTGGGGAAGACTCATGCTTTTGGGCAGTCTAAGATTGAGAAGAAAATGCTGTCTTAGACAATGAATAATTAAAGCCACTCCAGAGCAAGGGAAGGGGAGATATGGCGGTTGCCTGCAAGTTGGCAGTGAAAGATCCTGATGTAGAGGGACACGAAGTGCTGGAATAACTCAGCGGGTCAGGCAGCACTCTGGAAAAGTCCCTTGAGAACATGTGATGGAAGTAGAGGAAGGTTGTTTTGTAAAAGCATAGCAAAATTGATCTAAGAATATTAGAGCTTTAAAGCACAAAAACAGGCCTTTCGGCCCAACGTGTCCATGCTGACCAAGTTACCCAATGGAGCTGGTTATCCTGATAGTCAATAATATGTATGATATTACAGGCATGCTAGAGACATCATGTGGGTGGCACGGTGGCTCTGCTGTAGAGATGCTGCCTTACAGGGACAGAGACCCGGGTTCGATCCTGACTATACAGGTGCTGTATAGTACAGAGTTTGCTCATTTACTCTGTGGTAATCCAGTTTCCTCCCACATTCCAAAGACATGCAGGTTTGTAGGTTAATTGGCCTTAGTGCGTAGGATAGAACTAGTGTACAGGTGATCATTGGTCGGTGTGGACTCGATGGGCTAAAGTGCCTGATTCCACATGTTATCTCTAAACTAAACTAAGATGTATTTGCAACTCAGTCAACAGGAGTGTTTATTGCAGATGTAGATTGAAATCTCAGTCAACCTTGAATCAATATTCAAATTTAATATATCCAAGGTAGCCACCACTATAAACCTATTCTATGTCTATATCTGACATCGGACATTTTTTCAAAAGCTTCACCACTTGAAATGTTGGGAATCCATTGGGGTTTGGTTAACACACAACATCCACAATACAATCAATCTCATTTTAGAAATTATTGATTGCTACAAATAACCCATCAGTACTGCGAACAATTGTTTCACTAATAATATGATATGGACAAAGAATACCAGTAATCCGATGTTTCTAGTTATTTGTATCATTGCTGGAAATGAGTCACAAATATGGAAGAACACTACTTGCATTATAGTAATGGGCCTGTCCCACTTAGGCGATTTTTTGGGCGACTGCCGGCGACTGACAACACACACACACACATCACGAACACACACACAAATCGCTTCCATCATCAGCCCGTTATGCAGACGGGGGACAGGGCAAATGGGGGGAGAGCTGTCTGAGTGAAATTCACATGGTGCAAAACCAATGTGATGCAGACATACACTGCGATGAATAGGAAGGTTGGCGCTGTAATTAAGATGGTAAAAGCACAGTGTACGGAAAGGGTCAGGCAAGTCCTTTAAAAGAGGGAAGGAGAGGGGGGAAGAGGGGGCAGAAAGGGGGAGAAGTAGTGGAGACAATTTTTAATAAGCCAGAGATACACGGCTGTGATGCTCGGCGGACCTTAACATTATCGGTCGGTTATCCTTTGTTCTGAAAACTACTGCTTAAGTTTTTTTTCCCAATGAGCCAATTAAATTCACCGGTCAGCACCGGGTACAACCTACGAGAACCTATGACCGCCTTCGACCTCCTGTCAACCCACTACCACTGCACCTACGGCACGAGAATTCTCGTTACTCTCCATGGCGGCTTCATTCTGGTCGGCGCTAATTTTTCAACATGTGTTGAAAAATTTGCGGTGACTATAATGAGGCTGCGACTAGTTCCTAGAATGCGGAAACTCCTCACAACCATGAAGGCGACACCCTGCGGACATTGGCGATCATGTGGTGATCGCATAGTCTCCTGTAGTTGCCTAAAAAGCTGCCTAAGTGGGGCAGGCCCAATAGGATCCTGACTTTGATAGCTTAAACCAAATAACAGCAAGTCAGCATTTCCATGAACATTTTTCCCGATTTTTATTTTTATCACTGCGGTGAACAGAAATAAAAATTAGATAAGTTATTAAACAGCCTACTGTCTCCGCCGCTTCCTTTCCGCCCCTCCCCGACATTAGTCTGAAGAAGGGTCTCGACCTGAAACATTGCTTATTCCTTCGCTCCATAGATGCTGCCTCACCTGCTGAGTTTTTCCAGATTCTTTGTCTACCTTAAATAGACTATTGAGTTACTTTCACCCATTGTACAATAAAATGCTTGGTCAAGCTATTATTTCATTGTGGGAAGATTGCTTATTCCTGGGTTAATTCCTTTCAGTCAGTGTAAAGTTGTAAGTGGAGAATTATTTTATGCATTTAATGAAATTGTAAATCATGTTGGAAAGATAATTATAATTTTGTCAAATTTACAACATGTTGAAACCTTTTCACAAAATGTAAACAGTAGGCGAATGAGGAAAATATTTTACTGCATCTCCTCAGTTGTAAAGAACCTTCAGATGCAATTGAATCTCTATGCTATGCTTTTTATCGTTCATGCCGTGTATATACAGCAACATTAAAATGTTACTTTGCAGTCCACAATTTTTGTTTTCATTTTCTTCACGTCAATCAAGAACCACCAATATGAATCCATCGAGAAATATACCACAATATTTAAATGTAGCTAATTAAAAACATAATTAACTTGCCTTTAATGGATTTTGATGCTAACTGCCCTGATTATTTGTTCAACGTAACCTTCCAGTTTTTATTTTCCATTATAATTTTCTTATTAGGTGTAATTTTTCCAATTGAAATATCTGGCATAATATAATAAACTCTTTCCCAAAGTATCAAAGGCTTTTTCATTTACACTGTTATGAAATTGGACCGACCAAGTTTTATTTCACAGTTCTTTTTTGGGAAAATTGCATGCAATTATATTTCACAGTGCTATTTCATTTTTCGTTAATGCATGCCCAGAGAATGTAACTTTTGTAACTTTGTGCCATTTGCCAATTTGTAACAAGAGATACCTTGCTTCAATTTCCCCCCTTCAATTGAATGCGTGCCATGTGGGAATCACTGAAACCTGCCTTTCTGCGAGTCTGTTTTTTCTGGGCATTAGTATTTTTTTAAGCATGAAATTGGAGCAGATTTTTTTTCTAACTTTTGGAATTCCCATGTCTGTTGCAGTCAATATGAAATCATTTAAGTGAAATGTGCACATTAACCCTGGACAGCTTGTGATAGCACTCCTCATTGATCAGATAAACAGTTTGTGAGATATTTGATTACAAAATGACGTATTCATTTAGCCATCTTTTCATCCATGATGGACTTATATTGAATGCGAACTGGCAAGAAATTTGCCTCCCTGGGGTGCCATCATAGCTTGAGTAATGGGAAGTCTAAAGTGGGGTCTTTCACTAATGCTCCTCAGAGTACAGTTTTACCTTACAGTCATCAGTTAGCGCACACTTTCAAATGCTCTGCTTTACTTTGTCCTCTCTCACAGTCCCCTTTAAGTATAAATAATCCTGGTAAATTTTAGAACTTCACACTATTTAAATGTTACCCTGGAACATGTTTACACATCCATATTTGCCCTATCATGTTCCTTGCTGTGTTCTCTGCAGCTGTTCAGCTTTCCATTAGTACTACTTGTTCCGCACCAATTCCGATTAATTAATTTCCATTTTCAAAATGGCATTTAATTATTTTTAATTAATGCGTAATTTTTTTCTCAACTATACCTCACCATGGGACATAAACATACCATACAGTGTGGAAAATATTTTGCTCGCTGCGCTATTTTTTATGCTAGCATAATTGTAATTTCCATCTGGACACAAACAGGAAAAACTATGTTACTGTCAACCTTGTGATTTATCACTGGTGCCTACCTTCATTGGTACAGAGCACTGATCAGAAATGAGGGAAGGACTGGTGATTTAGTGAACTTCCTGATTTTACCCACTTCTAAAACTTGCGGAAGTAATTGGCACAAGGAATTTGAACACAACGCTCAATTCTGAAACTGGTAATATTTACAATATTTCTCAGGAGGGCAATGCCTCCATAACAACTCAAGTCAAGTCAAGTCAAGTCAAGAGAGTTTATGGTCATGTGTCCCAGATAGGACAATAAAATTCTTGCTTGCTGCAGCACAACAGAGCCTTGTAAGCATAAATACAGAACAGTTCAGTGTGTCTATATAGCATAGACCATATGTATACACATAAACAGATAAAGTGCAATAGGCTGTTATAGTTCAGAGTTTGTTTGATGGCGAGTTTAATAGCCTGATTGCTGTGAGGAAGAAGCTGGTCCTGAAATTGGATGTACCAGATTTCAGACTCCTGTATCTTCTACCTGATGGCAGCGGAGAGATGAGTGTGTGGCCAGGATGGTGTGGGTCCTTGATGATGTTGGCAGTCTTTTTGAGGCAGCGACTGCGATAGATCCCTTTGATGGTGGGGAGGTCAAAGCTGGTGATGGACTGGGCAGTGGTCACGACTTTCTGCATTAGTTTCTGCTCCTGGATGCTCAAGTTGCCGAACCAAGCCACGATGCAACCGGTCAGCATGCTCTCTACTGTGCACCTGTAGAAGTTCGAGAGATTCCTCTTTGACATACCGACTCTCCGTAATCTTCTCAGGAAGTAGGGCCACTGATGTGCTTTCTTTATAATTGCAGCAGTGTGCTGTGACCAGGAAAGATCTTCGGAAATATGCACGCCCAGGAATTTGAAGTTCTTGACTCTTTCCACCTTCGTCCCGTTGATATAAACGGGATTGTGGGTCCCTATCCTACCCCTTCCAAAGTCCACAATTCCTTGGTTTTGCTGGTGTTGAGAACCAGGTTATTGTGCTGGCACCATTTGGTCAATAGGTCAATCTCACTGCTATACTCTGACTCATCATCATCAGTGATTCATCCCACAACAGTGATGTCGTCAGCGAAATTGATGATGGAGTTCACACGATGACCAGCTACACAGTCATGAGTGTAGAGTGAGTACAGCAGGAGGCTGAGCATACAGCCTTGAGGTGCTCCCGTGCTGATTGTTATCAAGGATGACACATTTCCATCAATACGGACAGACTGTGGTCTGTTGATAAGGAAGTCGAGGATCCAATTGCAGAGGGATGCGCAGAGACCCGGATCTGAGAGCTTGGTAACCAGCTTGGAAAGGATGATGGTGTTAAACGCCGAGCTGTAGTCAACAGCCTGACATATGAGTTTTTGTTGTCCAAGTGGTCCAGAGCGGAGTGGAGAGCCAGTGAGATCGCATCCACCGTTGATCTGTTGTGGCCGTAAGTGAACTGCAGTGGGTCGAGGTTCTTGTCGTGGTAGGAGTTGATAGGAGCCATAATCAACCTCTCAAAGCACTTCATCACCACAGACGTTAGTGCCACTGGTCGATATCATTGAGGCACGTCACCTTGCTCTTCTTGGGCACCAGTATTATCCTGATAACCCTGAGATCAATGACTAAGTGGCTAGTGGCTAATATAGAGAAGGGTACTGGAATTTAAAGAAAGATATCAAATGATTGAGGCAATGGTAGTTTTAATACTTTCTAAAGTGCAAATTAACTTGACAATGTATCAAGCTATTGTATAGAACTGCAGCGTTCATCCAAACAGAATCAATCTGATATAAATCAATGGGATCTTGCAAAAACAAGACATAAAAGACACAAAATGCTGAAGTAACTCAGCACATCAGGCAGTATCCCTGAAGAACATGGATTGGTGACAGTTTGGATCATGACCCTTTTTCAGGGGAGGAGAACTTCTTCAAGTAGGCATACCTTGAGGAGGTTTCACAGTGGACCAGTTACAATGTGGAAAAAAGGAGCTGCGGATGCTGGTTTACAAAAAATGACACAAAGTTATGGAGAACTGTAACAGGTCAGGCGGTGTCCCCGGAGAAAATGGATAGGTGATGTTTTGGCCAGTGATGGGAGGAAGACAAAAGGCTGTGAGATGAAAGAAGAGGCCAGAGGATTCTGAGGGATCAGATACATTTGGATAGACAGGCTAATTAGGGACAGTCAGTATGGTTTTGTCTGTGAAATCTGATTAAGTTATTTGAAGAAGTAACCAAAAAAGTTGATGAGGGTATAGTCTATATAATAATAATAATAAATTTTATTTATGGGTGCCTTTCAAGAGTCTCAAGGACACCTTACAAAATTTAGCAAATAGATTAAAAACATGTAAGCAGAATGAAATAAATAGTAAAGACATCACCAGTACACAAATTAAAGACATAATTCAATCCAAAGACAAAAATCAAAAACACAATATGAAGAGAGAGCAGCGGCAGCTAAAGCGCGCCAGCGTACACTCTCCCTTCCGGCAGCCATCTTGGACACAGAATAAAATAATCATTTACACACAAAAAAACATCCCCCCACAATGGTTACCACGGTGGGGGAAGGCACAATGTCCAGTCCCCATCCCCAGTTCTCCCATAGTCAGGCCTATTGAGGCCTCCACAGTTGCCTCTATGGAGGCCCGATGTTCCGGGCCATTCTCGCCGGGTGGTGTTGCTCCGGAATCGGGAGAGTCCTCACAGCGGCTGGGACAGCTGGAACAACCGATTCCCTACCGGAGTCCGTGGCTTCCGAAGCCGACAGGGCCGCGTCGGTTGGTGCTCCGAGGCTCTCGATGTTAAAGTCGGCGTCGCCGCCCGCGGCTGGCCGATCCACAGTCCCGCAGCTCGACGGTGTTGATCACGGCGGTCTCAGCATACCGGAGCTCCAGCGCGGCGACCCAGTGCAGCGACCCAGGCTAGGCATCGCCCGCTCCGCTCTGCGATAGCGCTCCAGCGCTGTGCCGCCACCGAAGCTGAAGGTGCTGGGCGGTCCCCGCCAGGAAAACGCCACTCCACTCCTGCTGGTAGGCCACAAGGACGGGTTGACGGTGCAGCCCAGGGAAAAAGCTGCCTCACCGACCAGGTAGGGACCTAGAAAATAGTTTCCCCCTTCCACCCCATATAAAAAAGTCAAATTCCCCAACAAACATAGGACAAAATTCACTAAAAACTAATTTACAAAAGTGAATTGAACGGACAGCTGCTGGTTAGCAGCCGTTCCCCAGGATGGCTCCTTCTCCTTTTTGGACTTCAACAAGGCATTTCATAAGGTTACCCATGGTGGGCTATTCAGGAAAGTTTGATCGCACGGGATCCAGGGAGAGATAACTAACTGGATAGACAATTGGCTTCAGAAGGAAGGAGTGGGTGATGGTGGAAGGTCGTTGTAAATACCTTAGTCTCACACAGGTTAAAGCACAAGCATCTTTATTGTCTAGTTCATCATCATATATGCAGTACATCACACGTTCAGTCTACTGCAGCTGCTGGAAGACAGTAGGCGACTTCTTACACTATAAATCATGTAATTAGGCAGTTTATAATTACTAAGCATTCTGATTGGCTAGCATGCAATAGCCAATCTACAGTTGTTTTTTGGACTGGAGGCATGTGACTAGTGGTGTGACTCAGGGATTGGTGCTGGGCCCATTGCCCAGGCCCAGGACGGTACCTTCACAATAAATATCAGGGCCCTGGGAGTGTTGTAGAGGGATCTAGGAGTGCAGGTACATAGTTCCCTGAAAATTATATCAAAGATAGATAGGGTAGTCATGAAAACCTTTGGTACATTTGTCTTCATGTGTCAGAATATTGAGTAGAGAAAAAAAACCACAAAATGCTGGAGTACCCCAGCAAGTCAGGCAACATCCCTGGAAAACATGGATAGATGGTGACTCCCTCTTCTCCCCTCTCCCATTAGGCAAGATGTACAGAAGTTTGAAAACACATACATCCAGATTCAGAGACCGTTTCTTCCCAGCTGTTATCAGGCAACTGAACCAGGATGGCCTAATTCTTCTCCTATCACATGAAAAGCCATAAGGAGTGTCGGTTTACTCATAACAGAAAACTTATGCTCTAATCTATTGCTGTAACATTATTTATGCAGCTGAAAATACTCAATAGATCAGACTATGTTTGTGGAAAGAGAAACCGAGTTTATATTTTAGGTTGATAATCTTTCACCAGGGTTGTGGTAGATTGCCTTCAGTGATATGGGTGCTTAGCATCTTGAACTACCAGAGACTGTGTTATCCTCATAAGCTGCCGTTCTCATTCTTCTTGCTGCACTCTTTCCATGGAGAAGGAGATAAACTCAGCTGGGTCGGAAAGCTTCTGCAACCTTCCCAGTGTAGTAACACGCTGAAATTAGAGAATGTATTTTACATCACAAGCTCCAGAAAGAGCCAGAAGAGTGGAAATTCAGCAGCATTGTCGTAGGGTGATCCTGAGCTTTAAGTAATTTAATGATAGCAAGATTGAAGCACTGTCCAAAGTCTTTAAGAAGTTACTTGCAAACTATGATTTAATTGTTTTGTATCCAGTTTAACTACTGAAAATAACTTTAAGTACTGAAAGTCACATGGATGGATTAATCCTTCCCTATTTGTCATGGGCCGTGGAGCGTTTTTGAAAGTGTGGTGGGCTGAGCGATCACTGATCACTGGCCTTGGGGATACCTGGTGATGGAGTGGAGCACCACCACCACCACCCCCCCCCCCCCCCCCCCCCCCCCCCCCCCCCCCCCCCACCCACGGTAGGGACATTTTGAAGTTTGATGTATTAAAATCATGTTTTAGTGCATTGTAGAAGTATGATTTTAATGTTTTTTGTTTGAAGTATTTTTAAGATAATGTAGGGCCTACATGAGAGATAGGATCAGGTGATTATTATTTTTGTTATTGTTTGACCTCCAAAAACTGGGGGATAATAATACAAGCCATCCCCCACCTCAAAAAGTGGGGGATATATCACCCATCCCTACCTTCCCCCCCCCCCCCCCCCCCCCCCCCCCGATCAACGGCAATTGCCCAAAAGGCTTTTAAATGTATTATAATTTCAAGTAGTTTGAAAAAGGGACAAGAAATAATCATAAAATTTCCTGATTTTGCAAAGTCATACAAATTATGTTTTGCTCGGGGGAAAAAAATCAGGGTATTTTGAAAGTATGCATTCTCCTTTTGATGTATATTTTATTTTGATTTGAATTTAGAATCATCAAACCATGACATTAATAAAGGGGGTATATGTTTGTGGAAACATTACTTTTTTAAAAGTAAGACTTTTGAGAAATCAAAAATGCATTAGAAATATACATTTCTATGCATGGAGTCTCTTGCCCAGAGTAGGTGAATCGAGGACCAGAGGACTGATTTACAGTGAAGGGGAAAAGATTTCTTAGGAATCTGACGGATAACATTTTTCCACACAAAGGGTGGTGGGTGTATGGAACAAGCTGCCAGAGGAGGTAGTTGAGGCAGGGACTAACCCAACAATTAACAAACAGTTAGACTGATACAAGGATAGGACAGGTTTGGAGGGATATGGACCAAAAGCAGATAGTGTAGCTGGGACATGTTGGCGTGTGTGGGCAAGTTGGGCCGAAGGGCCTGTTTTCACATTGTATCACTCTATGACTACATTATGCCTCCAACATGCATGAATGCTTCAAAATCAAGTGGGCGACTCTCCAGCAAGACAAACACTCGCCAGCCCCGGCTCCCCGTACACATCTGCCCCCGCTTCTGCTTCTGCTTCTATCCCTCCCTCCGCCCCGGCTCTCCAACACCCACGACAGAGCACAGCAGCACCTCATCCAAAGCTGGAGACATGTCTAGCCAAAAATGTGGGGGGGGCTGCTGCTGCCCCCCCCCCCCCCCCCCCCCCCCCCCCCCCGGTTCCACAGCCCATGTTTGTACAGTTATCCTTACATTAAAATTTTATTTTCAAGTAAAAAACATTAAAATTATTGTGAATGACACAACATGAAAATTAACAATTAAAAATGCAGTTTACATATCATTTACTGATGAAGTAATTCAAAATTATACATGGGAAATATTTTACACAGGCATGCTGGCTATAGCAGACCATTTTTTCCCAGCAAAGCATAGTGGAATTGCTTCCCAAATCTTGAACATTATATTGATATAATGCATCTTGGCTTGTTCTCCATCTAAGGTGATGGTAGCGCAAGAGGGCAGCAGAACTTCATACTACTGTTCTTGTCAGTGTTCCACATGCAGAATAGTGCTTTTCTGCTTTTCAGTGGTAGGGAAGTACTGGCATAAAAGCTTTCTGCAGCTGAATCTTTTCAGTTAAGCACAGTAATTTCATCTTTGTTACTTCGTAAATTATACCAAGTGATGAAAGATAACCTTCTTCTCAATGGACTTGCATTTAAATAAATCACAATAATTTAACACATAAATTGAAAAACTGCTGCATAGGTTGCCAAATAAAATAGCAGTTGTATGCCTGATGGCATTCTTAGCAGGATCATGGAAGGATTTTAATTCCCAAAGAAATTCAACAAGGCAATAATTTTTCTGAGAACAGTTCCTATATTTAGTATCATCATAATTTAAATCTACATCTGTATTTAAAAAGTCTGGATATTAATTAATCAGTAATATGTTCAACACAAATTACGTAATAGCAATCACCATACATTTCCATCAAGCATCTGGAGCATGTATGTGTATTTGCTTCTAATATATATTCTCTTTAATCTGTATATCTTGTCTGAAATGTCTGGATATATTAATTATGCACAATGTTCAAGAATTAAAGAAGAATTATCTTCATTAGCCACTTATATGTAATCTTAGTGCATCAGTAACTGGAGTAAATAGTGATGCATTTTCTCAGATCAACCATTACAGCATGAACCTGCTATTATTACCAATATGCCTTTGGAGGTTGGCCAATTTGATCATGTACACTGTATATAAACTCTGACAAACACTTGTTTTATCTCCTTTTTTAGGAGGTATTGCAATTATAATATATATCCCACCAGAAATTAAATGACGGCTTCATTCCTGTTTGATTCAAAGATAACATTCAATGTTTTTTGCAATGACAACAATCAATATCTGTATAATTGAAAAGATCTGAATACATTCATAATGTATTGTATGAATAGGTAAGATCCAGACTGTGTGCAAACTATGAAAATAGTTGTGAAAATTTGTGATAAATGGTGTATTTAACTCTTATTAAATAATCACAAACTAAAATGAATGCAGAAGTAGCTTATTTTATCTTTTCAAATAACATATGCTTTCTGGACAAGGAAAAGTAGCAGCAATTGTGAAACAACAAATCATTAAGTGATTGTGTGGTGTCTGAGAACCGGCAAAATTCAGTTGAGAGATACAGAAACTATGCTGATAACGTACCATCACCCTAAATCCAAAGTAAGTAAGTCTCAGTGTGAATATTAGCAGTTTCTGAAGCACTGCCAATATATCAAATGCTACAAAATAAGTTTGTTTTTAAACTGGAATACTATGTTAATGGACATTTACATCGCTGTATTCAATTCAATTCAACTTTATTGTCATTGCACAAATACGAGTACAGGTAACAACGAAATGCAGTTTAGCGTCTGGTCATTGTGCAAGATAGTAGAAATAAAAATAAAAATCCAAAATAAAAATACAAATAAAAATACTGGTTAACAATGTGTGGACTGTGGATGAATTAAACAGGTACATAGGCAAATAAATGTATACAAATGGGGGAGTCTAAAGATAGCTAGGGACTGGACTGTGAGTTCAGCAGTGTAATGGTGTTAATGAAAAAGCTGTTCCTCAGCCTGCTTGTGCGAGACCTGAGGCTCCTGTACCGCCTCCCTGATGGGAGGAGGGCAAACAGTCCATGGTTAGGGTGAGAGGGGTCCCTGATGATTTTCCCGGCCCGTCTCAGACACCGTTTTCGGTGGAGGGCATCCATGGCAGGGAGCGGAGCACCGATGATGTGCTGAGTGGTTTTCACCACACGTTGCAGTGCCTTCCTGTCTGCTACGGTGCAACTGCTGTACCATACCGTGAAGCAGGTGGTCAGGATGTTTTCGATGGTACAGCGGTAGAAGTTGGACAGGATCTAGGGGGACAGGTGGGCTTTCTTGAACCTCCTCAGAAATTAAAGGCGCTGCTGCACCTTTTTGATCAGTTTGGTGGTATTGAGGGACCAGGACAGATCCTCTGAGATGTGTACCCCAAAGAATTTGCAGTTGGAGACGCGCTCCACCTCAGTCCCGTTTATGTGGATGGGGGTATGTCTGCCCCCTCTGGTCTTCCTGAAGTCAACGAAGATTTCCTTCATCTTCTTAGAGTTGAGGACGAGGTTATTGTTGGCACACCAGGTTGTCAGGTGCTGGACCTCATCCCTGTAGGCTGATTCGTTGTTCTCACTGATCAGTCCTACCACCGTGGTGTCATCTGCAAATTTTATGATGACGTTGGAGCCATACTTAGGGATGCAGTCATGGGTGAAGAGGGAGTAGAGGAGAGGGCTGAGCACACAGCCCTGTGGCACGCCGGTGCTCAGTGTTATAGTGGAGGAGGTGAGGTTGTTGACCCTAACAGACTGTGGTCTGTTGGTGAGGAAATCCAGTGTCCCATTGCAGAGGGAGGTGGTGAAGCCAAGTCCGCTGAGTTTGGTGATCAAGCTGGCGGGGATGACAGTATTAGATCCAGCTGAAATCGATGAACAACAACCTGATGTAGGAGTTGTTGTTGTCCAGGTGGGTCAGGGCAGAGTGTAGGGCCGCAGATATGGCGTCCTCGGTAGACCTGTTGGGCCGGTAGGCAAACTGATGGGGGTCCAGTGTGGGGGGGAGCACTTTGCAATGACAGGGGTGAGTGCCACTGGGCGGAAGTCGTTGAGACTCCCTGAAGCTGATTGTTTGGGCACTGGCACAATGGTTGAGGTCTTGAGGCAAGTAGGGACGACACCCTGGGCCAGTGACAGATTGAAAATGTCAGTGAAGACCAGGGATAGTTGTCCAGCACATGCCCTGAGCACACGCCCGGGGATGCCATCGGGGCCGGCAGCTTTGTGCCCATTCACTTTGCTCTGTAAAAAGCAAAGTACCACATGAGGGATAATTTTCACTTTTGGTGGGGGAAGATGACGGTTTGCCTTGGTTCTTAGTCCTTGTATATACCACGGCTGGGTCTCTTTTCCAACGTTCTCAGCTGAGTGGACGTTTGAGCAGAATGAACGATCAGTCCTGGGCTCTAACGTACCCTGTCCTCCACAAATGAAAATGTCCACCATACTCATGATATCCAGAGGTTTCCCAGAATACCGACATTGGTAATTTTGTATTGATAAACAGTAACATCTCAGCTTGCAACTCCTGTAAAAATAAGCATTTCACAGAGATGCAGGACAGAGCGCCAGAGGACATCCTTATTCCCAAGTCACTCTATACAACTCCATTCCGCCCCCCCCTTCTGTCACGGGGTAGGGACTGACTCTGACTTCCCCCCACCCCCACCCCCCCCAACCCCCATCCCCGATCCTTTACCTTCATGTTTCATGTATTGTGTGTTTTTATGACTATTAGAAGATCAATTTCCCCCTATAATAAATAAAGTTCTGTTGTATTATATCGTAAATTGCCTCGAAGGCCATAAGTTGCAAAATGTACTGGTCCTTAATTGCTTAAGTTTAGTTTAGTTTAGTTTAGTTTAGTTTAGTTTAGTTTAGTTTAGTTTAGTTTAGTTTAGTTTAGTTTAGAGATACAGCACGGAAACAGGTCATTCAGCACACTGGGTCCGCACCGACCAGGGATCCCCACACATTAATACTGTCCTACACCCACTAGGGACAATTTTTACATTTACCAAGTCAATTTTCCAGCCTACAAACCTGTACATCTTTGGAATGTGAGAGGAAACCGAAGATCTCGGAGAAAACCCACGCAGGTCACGTGGAGAACGTACAAACTCCGTACGGACAGCACTCGTAATCGGGATCGAACCTGGGTCTCCGGCGCTGCATTCGCTGTAAGGCAACAACTCTAAGTCTGCGCCATTAATGACTGCCCATTAAATTAATGGAGGCAAATTTGTATGGGCCCCATTGAACCCATTGAATGGCAATTACCAGGAATATTTTTTGAATATCTGTTCCATCTATGTATCAGGCAGAGTTATGAAAGCAGATTTGGAGAGCTGTGCAAAAAGTCCGGCAGAGATTTGTTGGGACTTTGTGTTCCCCAGTTTGAAAGCCTATACTTTATTAATTGGTCACTGAGCATTTAATTATCATTTCAAGAATTAGATACGTGTAGGAGACATTCCAATCAGATGCGACTCTCATTTTACCTCTGCCATTTGCAAAGCAGTTTGCGTCTGTAACTGAACTCCCCCATTTCCTGTCCACCCTCCAAGTCACTCTGCTCCTTTCTTATCCTTTGTGCACTCATCTCCCAACACCAAGTTCCTCAATTCAATTTTGTTCCCCCTCTTTCCCTATACCCTCACCCTCTCCCACACCAGCTTTACATTTCACTCCTCCTCACTGCTTCTTATCTGACACCTTTTTGTCTCCTTTTCACCTCTTGCTTTTGTTAATTACTCCACCAATCTACCAATACATCCCCTTTCACAGAATACATCCTTTCTCTTGCCAGGCTTTGTCCTGATCCCAGGTAGATATAAAATGTTGGAGTAACTCAGCAAGACAGGCAGCATCTCTGGAGAGAAGAAATAGGTGATGTTTCAGGTCGAGACCCTTCTTCAGAATGATGCTGCCTGTCCCGCTGAGTTACTCCAGTTATGTGTCTATCTTCAGTTTAAACCAGTACCTGCAGCTCCTTCCTACACATTTTGGCCTGACCCCACCTTTCTTTTCCAGCTTCCTCCATTAATATAAGGAAGGGTCTTGACCGAAAACATCATCTGTCTATTCCTTCCACTGATGCTGCTTCATCCACTGAGTTCCTCCACCACTTTGTGTTTTTCTCAGGATTCCAGCATCTGCAGTTCCATATGTTTCCATTTCACACCACTCGGTATGGCACAAGCATATACTTTGATAAATAATGAAAACCCAGCAAAATAAAATAACAGATGCAATGTTATTGTTAATTTGATTCTTTTAATAGTATTACTGCAGGAGAATCTGTCTTTGGTTAAGAGTAAGTTTAGGGGTTTATAGATGGGGAACCCTGAAAGTAAGTGTTTAAATTGAATGGGAAAGTGAGTGTCATTCATGTCATTTTGGTTCTAATAGCATTCCACAGTGCACAACTTCTATATTTGACATAAAGAAACACTCAGTGGAAGTTAATGCAAAATGTTGAATTCTTTATGTGTGTTTTTCTGGTTGTCAGGCTCTGGGAGTATTAGAGTAAGCTTTGTTGTAAAAGAAAATAGAAGTGTACAGCATGATGATTCTCTAAACCAAAGAAATGATGTGCAGTCAAGGGAATCATTTAAATAGCATACTAGTAATAGTTTGGTGAATTAAATTAGCTAGGATTTGCAATTATTAGATTCACAATTTGGTGCAATCATCTGGAAAGTGTATCTATAGTGTATCAAAGACATGAGAAAAGAAAATGTGAGTAGATGATTAAAATCAGGCTAAATATTTCTAGAATTAATATGAAAATAAATTGTAAATAATGAAGATAGGATGAAGGATAGCATTGTGAGGAATATTCTGTATCTTTTTTCTTTGCCAGGCATTGACAAACGGCTGTGGCTTGTCCCTATTGATTTTTTGGGGTCAGAACACTGGATTATCCCAGTGATAAAGAAATCTGGATGTCAGAAACAAAGAAACTAATGACACCAAGGAATAATCATGGATGTACTACATAAGAGCAAGTCTTTTCAAACAATAAGAAGGTACTTTCTTCAGACACCTGCAAAAAGAGGGAAAGCACACAGGCACCTCTCATCAAATATAAAGATTAACAAATGCTGTCCGGGATCAGACAATCTTAACTAGGTCCGCCGAGCCCTATTCCTTTTCTTCTTTTTTTTTGTCTTATTTGATTGATGTTACAAGGTCTGCGACCTATTCATTCATCCTGCGAATCTGAGGGACAATTATTGTTTGTTAGGAGGAATTACTGGGAGCAGGGGAAAAGAGGAAAAAAAACACTGCTTCACGCAGCTGCCTGATGTTCATTCCTTCCAAGAAATATCATAAAAAGTGGTGAGGCCAGGCTATCTGTGATCCTGCTTAACCCCTTCACTGTGACAGTGGACTAGTTATTATGGGGGAGCTATTTTTGACCGAATCATTGTGAACCCACACTGCACTGTTTAATTGCAGCTCTGATCATTGTTCTAGAAAATGTAAGAAATCATCAATCAAATTAGGCAGTAGATAAGAAGATGACTGCCAGTCATTTGATAGCAACAGTGTGTGGGAATGGAAACTAAATGATGATAAAATTTAGCTTGGACATAAGATGGAAGTGCACATATTGTAGATCAGGAATTCATCTGAGAGGGTCCTTCACAGCCCATGAATAACATAATAATGAATTCACCATCTGGATTCACCCAAATTGCCTCGGCTAAATATATAGATATATATCATTTCAGTATGATGCCCCCCATTCCCAGTCCCAAATAAATGTTACTTTCATTCAGTAAATCCAAATATCCAAACAATTTCTACCTTCACCGTAAAGATTGGTGCACTGATTAGCTGGTTTCAGAAAGAGAGACAACAGAAAATGAACCATTTTAAATAAATATTTTGGGAATTGACATCAGTTAAGGTGCTTAGATGTCTGAGAATGATTTGTCAGCACTGAAAGCTATATTTCTTCCTGAGGACAATGAATAGTCCTGAATGAATGAGTGAATGAGAAAGGCAAGAGCTGGATTTATGAATCAGAAAGGCTGGTATTGGATTCTTGAATGAGAGTGACAGGTGTTTGATTCTTGATTAGGAATGGCAGATGTGTGAATAGGAATGGCGGTTTTAGATTTGTGAATGAAAAGATCAAGTTTTGGATTTGAAGAAAGAATGGCAGATGTTGGCTTTCTGACTGAGAATTTCTGATGCTGAATTTGTGAATGAGAATTTTAGGAACTATATTTGTGCTGAAAATAGAATGAAGATAAAGCAAAAAATGTCCAGTGAACTGGCAAATGTAATACAGGAATGCATGGCCTTAATTCTGTACTCAGAATACCACTATATTGTGGACTGGCTGTAATGAGGAATACAAACTTGATCAGTGTAAGTGAACTGAGCTTTCATGTTTCAATGCACCGTCAAGGTACCTCACCATTCCTTATGAAACTAGTCTTTTATTTGACTAGCATCCACATTTTATCATTGCATTGTGTTCCTTAGTATCTGAATAGCAATCCATATGTTTACTTGTATTTCTTCCAAGAAACTCCATTCTCTGTTCACAGTGCTTGGTTGGCACAATTGTATTCACGCAACTCCAGACATCAGGTTTGATTTTGACATTCAGTGCTGTCTCCTGGAATATTCTCCCAATGGCCATGTATTTTCTCCAGCTACTCCGGCACTTCCTATGTTTCCAACATGGAATGCCTGGACATTGGAGTTTTCAGGCTCTTAAACCTTCTCCCCAATGGCATGGATAACATGAGGGTGCGGGTCACTGATGATGCTGTCTGCCTTTTTGAGACAGAGATTCCTGTAGATCACTTTGATGGCGGGGAGGTTAGTGCCCCTGATGGACAGGCCAGTATTCACCACTTTTTACAATATTCATCCTGGGCGTTTGAGTTGCCAAACCAGGCCTTGATGTAAATAATCAATATGTTCTCTACTGTACACATGTTCGTTGACATACCAAATCTCCTCAGTCTTTGACTACTGACACTTTGGCCACTGTAAGTAAGCGTGGTTGAGTGGTAGGTAATTGGTTTGAATCATAAAGTATTGCTGATTTCATGTTTTGCAAGAGAAAACTGCACATTCTAGCCTTAAGGCAGCGGACTGAAATTCGAAGACATTTTTTAAAAGATACCAAAATTAAGCAGCAAAAAAATGTGAGTTACTCCAGAGCTTTGTGGTTTTTTTTGTACACCAACATCTGCAGTTCCTTGTGCATAAAATTAAACAGCAATTGTCTTTAGGTGTACAATATCCTCTCGCCTAGGCCATTCTTCAGGGTTGAGGATGACTTGTTTTAGGTCTGTCAGTTTTGAGGTGGTTACTGAGGTTTGTGAGCTTGCAATGCTCATCCCACTGCTTGCACTGTACACCACTTACACTGTGTGTTTCCAGTGCATGACCTTGAGTTTCCCTGTACCATCACAAACATTCTATTGTGTTGTCACGGGCCAAATATTTCCAGGACCCGTATGGACATTACGCTTTATTAAACCTGAATCATTTTCTCTGCCTGCTGGCAACCTCCTTCCTGAGTTTGGAAATGAAGTGTCCGGTGCTGGGCATCCCATCATAGTGGACTGAGAGTAACTAGAGCCTCAATAATAGCGGCATTGGTTTGCTTGTTGTTCCAGTGAATTTCGAAGAATCTGTGGAGACGACATTAGCAATATTTTTCCAATGCCCTAAGTTGCCCGCAGTGGGTAATCCATGTCTCTGAAGCATATAGAAGGGCAGGGATCACTGCTGCCTACTAGAGTACACGTTTTGTGCCAGATCTTCAATGCCTTCTTCCTCAATTTAACAAAGGCTATAGTGACTTAAAAGGAGGTAGTGAATTTCATCATCAAGTCTGCCTACACAAAGAGTTTGCTGCTATGGTATGAGAAGTGGTTATAGAGTCATAGAGTCATACAGCATGGAAAGAGGCCCTCCGGCATAACTTGGCCACACCTACCAACAGGGCCGGATTTACCTATAAACTAGACAAGCTTAAGCTTAGGGCCTCGAGGTCTAGGGGGGCCTCCGGCCAAGGCAGGACACCTACCGTTCAACTCTGGGCAGGCCCCCCTCTCTATCTCTCTCTCTCCATCTCCCCCCGCTATCCGTGTCCGGGCCGCCGGGCTTCCCTTGCTCCTCATCCGCCGGCACGGCAGGCCGCCTTGCACATGCGCATTGCTGCGGCCTGCACATCCTCCCCCCTGCACATCAACCACGGCCAGCACATCATCGGCCGCCCTGCGCATGCGCACTGCAATGACAACTGGTCGGCTCTGGGCACTGTCTCCCTCGCTTTGAATTGTGGGATGATTTGGCCGCCATGGCTGTGAAACCTGGTTTGTCAAATCTGTCAAATCAAGTCAGATTTGGCCGCCATGGCTGCCAGCGCTGAAAACCAACGCGGAGGGGGCCTCACAAGTGGAACAGCTTAGGGCCTCTCTTCATCTAAATCCGGCCCTGCCTACCAATATGTCCCAGCTACAATAGTTCCGCCTGCCTGGGTTTGGCCATGTCCCTCTAAACCTGTCCTATCCATGTACCTGTCTAATTGTTTTTTACAATGTACAGGGCTTTTGCTGAACTTATATATTTATAGGGCACCTTAAATTCCATGCAAAATTACATGATCAAAATAAAAGGCACATTAAAAAGGGAACAGAATATTTTGTCAGATGTTCTTAAACTTGATAAATTATGTTGTGCATATACTTTCTATGATACAGAAGTTTATGAAAATGTTCACTCCTTCATAAATATTATACCTATGAGTGTTGTGCTGATGGAGCTTTGGTAAATTCATGTGCTATGGAGCTATAAAGAAAATTGCAACTTCAATCAGAGAAGGTTGGAGGGAAATGAATTAAACTGAAGATGTTTACACCATGATGTACTGTCACTGATCGACGTTCAAAGAGAAATGTGGCTTTTGCTTTAATACCGTGTCTATGTCATAACATTTACAGATTTAATGCACAGTGTTATGAATTGAATGTATTTCAATGCAAAAGCTGTAATAGCTTCAGAATTGTTTTTCTTGTATCTTTATGTGGTAGTTATAAAGAGGTAATTCAGCTGTGAAATCATTAACCTCAAAGTCATCTTTCCTTTCTCACCAACATTCTTGGTATATTGGGAATGTGTCATTATACAGAGTAGAATATTTGTATCCGGCCCCACTGGAGACCTAACCCATCAGCTTTGAGAGCATTTGGCTAAACAGGGATAATTTATCTCTTCAAAGGCTTTAGCCTTTCTCTTCAGATACTCTTTTTCTCAACTTTTGTAATTACATAAATCTCATTTTCTATTTTATTATGCTCTGTGGGACAGCGTTGCCCTCCTTTATCAGACTGTGTGACATGCCAGCCGAGCACTAGTCAGCTGGCCGATAGTGCCTTCTGAATTCCAGGTTCATTTGAAAGCTGAGCCTAATTTCTGTTGGAGCGGAAATGATGGTAAATGCCTCCTGACACACTAGCTAGTCCACATCAATAATGGCAGTTGGTGCTTGTAGAAGGGAGCTACTTGAGGCTGGAGGGATGGAACGATAACAGGAGATGCCATGGTTGTGATGCACTAGTGCTCCATTTAGGCTACAAACATCACAGGTAATTTTGGATGCTTCTCTCCATTTCTCCTAGTCTCCACTTTAAAATGGGGGATCAACTTTTCTCCTGACAGGTAAGAACCAATGAGTTACGTCCCATGTTAGGCATGGTTCATGGTTGCTGTTTCAAATCATGAGCATGGAATCATTCAGCACAAGAAACCATTGAGGCACTTGCATCAATCTGGAATATCCTTGAGAATGTACTAGCATTTCATTGCCAGAGGGAGACAAACTGGATCTTACTGCAAAAATTTGGTCTAGAATCAAAACTCACCATTGACCTAGAATGGTTAGACACCAGTGCAAATCATCTAGAATGATGTGTAGGAAAGAACTGCAGATGCTGGTTTAAATCGAAGGTAGACACAAAATGCTGGAGTAACTCAGCAGGGCAGGCAGCATCTGTGGAGATAAGGAATTGGTGACATTTTGGGTTGAAACCTGAAGAAGGGTCTCGACACGAAACGTCACCCCTCCCTTCTTTCCAGAGAATCTGCCTTTCCCGCTGAGTTACTCCAGCATTTTGTGTCTACCTTCATACAGAATGATTGTGTTCCCAATATGTTATACGGACCAGCCAGAGAAAATGGTGCAGTTTATGACAATAACACATACAAGAGAATCATCGAGTCATACAGCGTGGAAACAGGCCTATCGGCCCAACTTGCCCACACCAACCAACATATCCCATCTACATTTGTCTCAACTGCCTGTGTTTGGCCCATATCCCTCTAAACCTATCCAATCCATGTACTCCTCTAAATGTTTCTTAAATGATGCAACAGTACCTGCCTCAACTCCCTCCTCTGGCAGCTCATTCCATACATTCTCCATGCAATATGTAAAAGTTACCCCTCAGGTTCTTATTAAATTTTCCCCCCTTACCTTAAATCTATGTCCTCTGGTTCTCGATTCCTCTACTCTGGACAAAAGAGTGGATGTTTTTAACCGATCTATTCCTCTCACGATTTTGCACGCTTCTATAAGATCACCCCTCATCCTCTTACACTCCAAGAATAGACCCCTCATCTGCTCAACCTCTTCCTATGAAGGTCATATTTGTGAATAGGTAGCAGTAACTAAAACAGCTTCCCCTGATTGAATCCATACCTGCATTTCCAAAAGGGCACAAAAAGCTGGAGTAACTCAGCGGGAAAGGCAGCATCTCTGGAGGGAAGGAATGGGTGATGTTTCAGGTCGAGACCCTTCTTCAGACTGGTTAGTGATAAGGAAAACGAGCGATATAAACGGTGCTTTTGTTCTCGCTGATGTATAAGACAATGAACAATGGATACAGTAGATGACGTTAGAGGAGGTGCAAGTGAACCTCTGCCTAACCTGAAAGGACTATCGGGATTCCTAGACAGTCGAGGGAGGATGTATAACGACAGGTGTTGTATCTTCTGAGGTTGCAGGGGTAGGTACCTGGGGAGGGAGTGCTTTGGATGGGAAGGAATTAGTTAACCAGGTAGTTGCAGAGGGAATGGAAGGCGGAAAGGGGTGGAGATGGGAAAATGTGGTTATTGGTGGGATCCCTTTGGCGGTGGCTGAAATCTGGAGGATTATATAACGGCTGGTGGGGTGGAAGGTAAGGACTGGAGGGACTCTATTGAGACTAGGGGGAGGGGGAGCAAGGGCGGAGCTGTGGGGTACTGAGGAGACATGAGTGAGGCGCTCATCTATGATGGAGAGGGGAACACCAATTCCCTAAAAATTGAAGACATCTCGAATGTTCTAGTATGGAACACCTCATCTTGGACAGTGGAATTGGGAGTCTTTGCAGGAAGCAGGGTGGGAAGAAGCTTAGTTGAGATAGTTGTGGGAGTCAGTGGGTTTGTAATAGATGTCAGTAAATAGTCTATTTCTTGTGATGGAGACTGTGAGATCAAGAAAGGGGAGGGAGGTGTCAGAGATGGTCCAAGTAAATTTGAGGGCAGGATGAAAATTGGTGGTGAAGTTGATGAACTCCATGAGTTCTGCATCAGTGCCGGAGGTAGAACCGATGCAGTCGTCAATGTAACGGAGATAGAGTTTGGGGATAGGGCCAGTGTACGCCTGGAACAGGGATTGTTGAACGCACTCTACAAAGAGGCAGGCTTAGCTGCGGCCCATGCGGGTGCCCATAGCTACGCCTTGGACTTGGAGGAAGTGGGAAGAGTCAAACGAGAAGTTGTTGAGGGTGAGGACCAGCTCTACTAAGCGGAGTAGAGTGGTAGCAGAGGGAAATTTAATGGTTCTGCAGTGGAGGAAGATATAGAGGGCTTTCAGGCCTTCCTGGTGGGGGATGGGGGTGTAGAGTGACTGAACGTCCATAGTAAAGATAAGGGAGTGGAAATCGGGTGGTTGTTGACTTTTCAAGGTCAATCCAAGGGATTGGGAAGCTTATTGGTTCCAGAGCAGGGTGCAGAATGGGCACCAAGATGTTTAGGTGCTTTTCTTGGGTAACAGACAGAGGGGAGAGAGGTCCTACACATCAAGGTCCATGAGGTTGTCCAGATCCATCCCTGAAGCACCAGTGGCAAAACATGGTTGACTACATGTAGTTAACTTATTACATGAGGCCAAGATTAGTGCACAAAATCCATCACTTAAATCCATCACCAGCCTCATATGCTGCTCCTCTATCACTTAAGCATTAATATCTCTGTCAACCATAGACTATATCTAACACTGATATACCTCTCCACAACCTTGCACACTTACACAATTATATTTCTCATACCCACACATTCTGGTTCAATGCACAGGAGATCCACCACCAATAACATTGCAACACATTCACTTATGCACTTCCAGTAGAAGTCGGCAACAGTTAACACTACAAAAATTGACACAGCAGCCTGGAGGGAAAGTTCTTGGCCAATATCAGACCCACCACCACAGACACCAAGGAGATGGATAGTACAAAGGACATTAGAGATTAGATTTGCTCATGTATAATCCCTTACTGAATCCTATTCATTCAGTCATTCACTTATTCATTCATTCATTCACATTCATTCATACATCCATGCATTCATTCATTCATACATTCATTCATTCATTCTTTCTTTCTCAACGCACTGAGATTAGTTTTAGAGCAGCAATTATGCAAGTTATTGAGATAAGGAGCTCCCATGTATTGTCTTTTGCTTTGATCCTCCTTCAGTCCTGCTGTTCCTCCCAGGGGAAAGGAGCACATCCTCAATGTCAAGATTGTGGGGACATCAGGTGACAATAAGAGATCATCAGACGCCACCTGGATTGTACTGAAGTTGGCCTCCAGACCAATCTAAGCAATCAATTCTCTGCTTCTTGATAGAAACATAGAAAATAGGTGCAGGAGTAGGCCATTCGGCCCTTCGAGCCTGCACCGCCATTCAATATGATCATGGCTGATCATCCAACTCAGTATCCTGTACCTGCCTTCTCTCCATGCCCCCTGATCCCTTTAGCCACAAGGGCCACATCTAACTCCCTCTTAAATATAGCGAATGAACTGGCCTCAACTACCTTCTGTGACAGAGAATTCCAGAGATTCTCAATTATTCTCATTGCTACTGTGTCAGAAAAGCACACATACAAAGCAAAGGCTGATAAAGGTAAAGTGGTGGCAAGAAAGCATTGATGTTGAAACTGACATTGGCCTAGAATTTATACCAAGCCTGAAATCTTTGTGAATGTCCCACAGCAGCAATGCCATTCTTCCATGCAAAACCCCAAACCATTGGAAACAGTAGATAGGTCATGCACATTTCATGTCCACGCTCACATGTCATCCAGCCTTATGCAACTAATAATGGAACTAAGATGGGGAGTGGAATGTTTTAGATTGGCGAGTGTGTTAAGAGGCGATAGAAGATTGGGAGGAGAGGAAGGATTGGGTGGGGTTTAAGAGACAGAATTGGAGGGGCTGGGAGAAGTAAGCTAAGGTTATTATCAAAGGTTGAGATTGATCAGAGGGGGATCAACCCAGTGGCAGAGGAGGGGGTCATTTAGAGAATCAATCCACTGTCAGATGGATAATCAGGGATAGATGGACAGGTGATCAGGAGTCAGAGCGGTGAACTTGCGCACAACAATTCTCTGCATAAAATGCTAAAAAGCCAACAGTTGAAGCACAAACAGCATCACAGAGAACAGTATGCTGAATCTGTGCTTAGATGCACACATGAATTTATATCAAATTCAGGAAACAGGCAGGACAAAAAAAAAGATATCACTAGAGCAATAGAATTTCTAATAACATAGCTACTGACAACATGCCCTTCACGTGACAGGGTCAGACTTATTTGAAAGCTCACTGCACAATAAAGCACAATGAATATCCAAAACTAAGGGGAAGTGGATAATTTCATCATTTGATGCGCACAGTACAAACCACCAAGGATCAGCTTTTCCATAGCTTACGACAGAGCTTAGAAGCTCTTAACTGAATTACAGCCAGGCACTTCCCTCCTAGTTATTTACCACATGGCATAATGCTCCATCAAGAATATTAGTTGCTGGTGGACAAAGTTCACCTCTTCAGTTTTAATAGATTCAATGTGTGTCCAATCTTTACTATTTAATCAGAAAGAGAGAGCAAGGAATGAATAGTTGTTAGGTCTGTCATGAAAGCCATATAAGCCAGGATCAAATTAATAGAGGGCTCAACAGAAGAATGATCAACAACAATGGCAATGCCTGTAGCAATTCCACATCCTATTTTTGAGTTCATAACAAATGAGTAACAACTTGACAAATTACAGTACACTGGATTGCCTGGGAAAGCAGTTCACTGATATGTTTCCTAAATAATGATGGATCACTAACTGATTAAAAATTGAAAGTGTGCGGGTTTCATTGTATGAAAATACACATTTTGCAGTAACATAAATAATAGTGAGCTTGAATCTGCCTCGACATAAGTGATGTCAAACACCCAATCCCTCTAGTACTGACCTTCTATCAAACATTTTGTAAGAATTTACATTTCCGGATAGAAACCCTGCAGCTCAAATATCAAAGTCATTTTGATCTTTTTTTTTATAAAGGAAATGTATTGCGTGACATGTGAAGAAATAATAATTGATCATTTGTGCTACAATTTACAGCAATATTAAAAAAACACACATAGTGCTGGAGTAACTCAGCTATATAAGATCATTCTGAGGCATTGCAAAAACCTCCAAAACGTCTGCTTAAACAATGATAAAATGCTGACATAAACCCAGATGATCTAACGTAACAGGCTGAAGCAAAATAAGTTGAAATATAAAGAGCAATTTGGGGATATTTTGGGTCACATTGGACAATCTGCTCCAAACTTAGGGTGTGCTGCTGTCCTGGTTTCAGCCAATCAGAAAATGCACTTAGCTCTCATAAGTCACTGGAGAAAACCTTGACGTGAAAAGCACTCTATTGCTATGAAAGCCAGTAGTGTGGCTATTAATCCTTGTGAAAGATCTCTGGGCTGACACTCACTGTGAAGTATGTGCAAACGGGGAGCTACCCAATTCATTATTGATTATTGCCTGACCCTAAACCACAGCCAGATGTGGTGGAGGTTGCTTCTCATTCCTCTTGTTACTTAATTGTAATTTTTAGGCTTCCTTTTAGCCCTTTTTGCAACTATCAATTTGAGCTGTACTCCAAGAGATGCCTTTAATCCTTTCTTTTGGAGACTGAGGCAGAAGCACACTTTGGAAATGGAAAATTTTGAAACACAAACTTCTCGAGTAATGTGTGATCTCAGCTTTATAAAATGTTAATAGGCAAAGAGCTGTGTTTGCACAGTTAAGAGCTAGAATCAATCCTTCAGGCCTGCTTAGTGACAACTGGAATTTCCTGTCCTTAGTGAGTGCAATTTTGAGAATACTGGCTGTTCTCGTGTTAATCTGATTATACCGTAGTGCAGTATTATTTTGCTTCTTATAACACATTTTCCAAGTTTTTTGTCCAGAGTTAATTAAAATCATGCCTAACATTTTGAAAGGGACCTTACAAAAGCACTTGCACAGTTTTGAAGTTGAAATGTTGCAGTTGTTTTTTCCTAATTAAATCCACGGCTTGCCATTGGTGGTTGGCGGCAGTGAGCCATTAGTAAAATTATTAGTGAGGAAATTACAAGGTGTTAAAAAAAAATTAGGTGAAATGAAATATTCAGTGTTTGACATTTTTTTAATGGCAGCAATTGTTTTGTTCCATTCGAGTTAATGCTGTCCCTTTTCTAACAAATGCTCTCCAGGATCCAATATACAAGCATTTCATATACTATATTTCCCAGATGACAGTGCCATTTAATCCAGAGGGAAGTATGATCCCTTAGACATTTTATTTTATATTCCTTGAATGTTGTGTAGGGTGGGTGGGTGGGTGAAAGGGGGTGCAAGAGATAGGGTGGGAAGAAATCATAACGAGATTGGGAGGGGAGCATATAGATTCATTTCTATTGGCTTTCATATCAGGTTTGAACCAATGTCCAAGACCCAAATTTTATTATTTTTAGCTGAACTGGATGGAAATATCCAGTCTGTGACAGTGGATACATCTTAATGGATTCCAATTTTCTGCTGACTAACAGCATGACTGAACTTTGTGACTGGCTCTACTTAGAGTATGCTCCCTTTTGCGGTGTATGCTCCAGGCAGAGTTCCACAAAGGCACCGGCTCCCAGTGGATTGATCATGCCTGGAGCACCACAGAGGCCCCTCTGAGCATTGTCTAAGGTCAACCCCAGAAGAGCTTTGTGAGTTATGTGTCTTCATGCAGCCACCTCCCCACCCCATCCTCAAAGGTTCACTACATAGCAAATTTGTTTAAAAAGAATACCAATTAATGTATTTGTTTCATTAACCACAATTAAACAATAAACATATGGATTGGATAGAGCATATAGCTATATAGGATGGATGTATGCCTACATAGATAGGACAGGTTTGAAGGGATATGGACCAAATGCAGGCATGTGGGCCTAGTGTAGTTGGGACATGTTGGTTGGTGTGGGAAAGTTGGGCCGAAGGGCCTTTTTCCACACAGTATCACTCTATGACCATGATCCTATATTATTTAAATCTCCATGATTATTGAACAATACTAAAGCAATCTAATCCTCTCAGGTACACAATTACTACAAAGAAGATCTTTGATCTTTGATGGGATTTTACTGGACTTTATATTGCACTAAGCGTTATTCCCTTGAAGTATCTGTACACTGTGGATGGCTTGATTGTAATACTATACTGTCTAGAATTTAGAAGATTGAGAGGGGATCTTATAGAAACTTACAAAATTCTTAAGGGGTTGGACAGGCTAGATGCAGGAAGATTGTTCCCGATGTTAGGGAAGTCCAGGACAAGGGGTCACAGCTTAAGGATAAAGGGGAAATCCTTTAAAACCGAGATGAGAAGAACTTTTTTCACGCAGAGAGTGGTGAATCTCTGGAACTCTCTGCCACAGAGGGTAGTTGAGGCCACTTCATTGGCTATATTTAAGAGGGAGTTAGATGTGGCCCTTGTGGCTAAGGGGATCAGGGGGTATGGAGAGAAGGCAGGTACGGGATACTGAGTTGGATGATCAGCCATGATCATATTGAATGGCGGTGCAGGCTCGAAGGGCCGAATGGCCTACTCCTGCACCTAATTTCTATGTTTTTATGTTTCTATACTATCTTTCTGCTGACTGATTAGCATGCAACAAAAGTTTTTCATTGTACCTCGGTACACGTGACAATAAACTAAACTCAGAAATTTAAATGAACTAAATTAAATTTGATAAGAGAACTCGAGGTAAAGGAACCGCTTGGAGGTAGTGATCATAATATGATTAGTTTTAATCTGCAATTTGAGACGGAGAAGGTTAAATCGGAAGTGGCA
Organism: Leucoraja erinaceus; assembly: GCF_028641065.1. NCBI lineage: Eukaryota > Metazoa > Chordata > Chondrichthyes > Rajiformes > Rajidae > Leucoraja > Leucoraja erinaceus. The sequence continues at coordinate 76,917,022 of NC_073378.1, read as the reverse complement.
GTGATGCAGCTGAACAAAGGGGATTATGAAGGCATGAGAGAGGAGCTGGCCAAGGTAGACTGGAAAGGGATACCAGCAGGAATGACGTTGGAACAGCAATGGCAGGAATTTCTGGGCATAATCCGGAAGACACAGGATCATTTCATTCCAAAAAGGAAGAAAGATTCTAAGGGGAGTAGGAGGCAACCGTGGCTGACAAGAGAAGTTAAGGATAGAATAAAACTAAAAGAAAAGATGTATAACACAGCAAAGAGTAGCCGGAAGCCAGAGGATTGGGAAACTTTCATATGACAACAGAAGGAAATAAAACGGGCAATACGGGCTGAAAAGATGAAGTACGAGGGGAAGCTGGCCAGGAATATAAAGAAGGACAGTAAAAGCTTCTTTAGATATGTTAAGGGTAAAAGAGTAGCAAAGTCAAATGTGGGTCCCTTGAAGGCAGACACGGATGAAATAATTATGGGGAACAAGGAAATGGCAGAAGAGTTGATTAGATACTTCAGATCTGTCTTCACTAAGCGAGACACAAACAATCTCCCAGATGTACTGGAGGACAGAGGATCTAAGGGGGTTGAGGAACTGAAATAGATTTTTTGAGGGGAGAAATAGTATTGGGTAGGCTTATGGGACTGAAGGATGATAAATCCCCAGGGCCTGATAGACTGCATCCCAAGGTCCTCAGGAAGATGGCTCTAGATAGAGTGGACAAATTGGTGATCATTTTCCAATGTTCAATAGATTCACGATCAGTTCCTGTGGATTGGAGGATAGCTAATGTTATCCCACTTTTCAAGAAAGGAGCGAGAGAGAAAACGGGGAATTACAGAGCAGTTAGCCTGACTTTGGCGGTGGGAAAGATGCTGGAGTCAATTATTAAAGAGGTAATAATGGGGCATTTGTTTAGCAGTAAAAGGATTAGTTCGTCAGCATGGATTTATGAAAGGAAAATCATGCTTGACTAACCTTCTGGAAATGTTTGAGGATGTGACAAGTAAAATGGATGAAGGGGAGCCAATGGACGTAGTATATCTAGACTTTCAGTAAGCCTTTGATAAAGGTCCTGCACGGGAGACTGGTGACTAAAATTAGAGCACATGGTATTGGGGGTAGGGTGTTGACGTGGATAGAAAATTGGGTGTCAGACGGGAAGCAAAGAGTAGGAGTGAACGGGTCCTTTTCAGAATGGCAGGCAGTGGCGAGTGGAGTGCCGCAAGGCTCGGTGTTGGGGCCGCAACTGTTTACCATATATATTAAAGATTTGAAAGAGGGAATTAGGAGCAACACTAGCAAGTTTGCGGATGACACAAAGCTGGGTGACAGTGTGAACTGTGAAGACGATGTAAGGAGGTTGCAGGGTGACCTGGACAGGTTGAGTGAGTGGGCAGATGCGTGGCAGGTGCAGTATAATATAGATAAATATGAGGTTATCCACTTTTGTGGAAAAAACAAGTGGGCAGATTATTATCTCAATGGGGTTAGGTTAGGTAAGGGGGAAGTACAGCGAGACCTGGGTGTCCTTGTACACCGGTCACTGAAAGTTGGCGTGCAGGTAGAGCAGGCAGTGAAGAAAGCTAATGGAATGTTGGCCTTCATAATAAGAGGATTTCAGTATAGGTTCTTCTGCAGTTGTATAGGGCTCTGGTAAGAACACATCTGTAACATTGTGTACAGTATTGGTCTCCTAATTTGAGGAAGGACATCCTTGTGATTGAGGCAGTGCAGCGTAGGTTCACGTGATTTATCCCTGGGATGGCGGGATTGTCATATGAGGAAAGATTGAAAAGACTAGGCTTGTAATCACTCGAGTTTAGAAGGATGAGGGGGAATCTTATAGAAACATATACAATTATAAATGGACTGGACAAGCTAGATGCAGGTAAATTGTTCCCAATGTTTGGGCGAGTCCAGAACCAACGGCCACAGTCTTAGAATAAAGGGGAGGCCATTTAAGACTGAGGTGAGAAAAAACGTTTTTACCCAGAGAGTTGTGAATTTGTGGAATTCCCTGCCAAATAGAATTCCCTGCCAAGTGGAGGCCAAATCACTGGATGGATTTAAGAGAGTTAGATAGAGCTCTAGGGGCTAGTGGAATCAAGGCATATGGGGAGAAGACAAGCACGGGTTATTGATTGGGGACGATCAGCCATGATTGCCATGAATGGTGGTGCTGGCTCGAAGGGCCAAATGGCCTCCTCCTGCACCTATTTTCTATATTTCTTTGTTTACATGTTAAATTAATTAAACAGAAACTAATGTACCTGCTGTTTTACGGACACTTGCTTTTTCCCATTGATTGCAATAAGTTCTCAGAAGTGCTCACCAGGAGGATCAGGGAGCACTGAGGAAGTCTGTGCTGCCTCAAAGAATCTCATCGGCATTTCAATGTGGAAAGACTCAAGTTGGAAAAAGCACTGCAGGCTTCCGTTTCACTTGATAAGTTGTGACCTTTTCCATTCATCCGTTTTATGACAGAGGTTGTCAGAGGCCTATCAGATCACCTTCTCACAGTGTGGTCCTCCAACCAGTTGATGGGCAATGACATTGATGCTGGTCTTCGCCATGAGGGGTCCTGACCATTTGACTTGGCTTTGCTAGCTATTAGCAGAAAATTGGGATTACATTTGCATGGGTCGAGAAAGACTTTGTAACCAGAAAGTACGATGAGAATCAGAGTTATCGTGGCCTTGCAGAGGAGTAAAGTAATTTCAGTGATTCTTATTTATGAAATGGATGTGCAGGTCCCATAGAGTTTATCTTTAATTTGCAGTAAGCTGTCAATAATTATGATCTCCTTACAAGTAGATGGAAGCTGAATAGGATCAATCTTGAAAGAAATGAAGTGTTTTGCTTACACCATCTATTTGGAAGGGATTTGCCTTGTTTACTCCCTCTGTTGCATGCCTTGAATTCTGCCAGTGATTGACAGGAATGATGGGGTCAACAGTGAAGGTCGGCTGCTGTGGTGAACTAACTGGTCATTAATAAAATCGACCTCTGCCTTCAAATTTTAAATACCTTTCAAATGCATGGTGTGAGGAATATGGATCTATTGCACTTTGACCTCTTTTATCCCTTAACTATTTTCAGCAAATATTGGTCTCCTTGATCAATGGTTATTTGAGAAGCAGGAAAAATAATAATAATCAAAATCCTCCTGGTAACTGTAATGTATGTGTTATCAATGAGTTCCCCATCTCCGAAGAAGTGCACCACAGAGTGCACCGGCACAAGGAGCTCTGACAAGGTGTCTGTAATATATTCAAGCGCTTTTCATAGGCTGCATCTGAAACGTTCTATGAATTCTGTTTCAGGCTGCAGAATATGGTGTAAGTCTGAAGCAGGGTCTCGACCCAAAACGTTACCCATTCCTTCTCTCCAGAGATGCTGCCTGTCCCGCTGAGTTACTCCAGCATTTTGTGTCTACCTTCGATTTAAGCCAGCATCTGCAGTTCTTTCCTACACATGACGTAATACTTAAAGGGGTGACAGCCTTAAAGGACAATTATTGTTCACGATCAATTTTATCTTATACTGCAATAAAAGTTCTGACAATGGTGAAATTGACATAAAGCAACTGTTCAACCACTCCAGAGCCTAGATTATCTCAACCCAATTCATTGTATTCCCATAAATCGGGCACTAGATAAAAGGCTGTGACTGATTAATTTAGTTTCTCACGATTACTGGGAGAAGGCAGTGAAGGATGATTCTTTGTGACTTTGTGTAAGTCTTATAGAAACTTACAAAATTCTTAAGGGGTTGGACAGGCTAGATGCAGGAAGATTGTTTCCGATGTTGGGGAAGTCCAGGACAAGGGGTCACGGCTTAAGGATAAGGGGGAAATCCTTTAAAACCGAGATGAGGAGAACTTTATTCACACAGAGAGTGGTGAATCTCTGGAACTCTCTGCCACAGAGGGTAGTTGAGGCCAGTTCATTGGCTATATTTAAGAGGGAGTTAGATGTGGCCCTTGTGGCCAAGGGGATCAGAGGGTATGGAGAAAAGGCAGGTACGGGATACTGAGTTGGATGATCAGCCATGATCATGTTAAATGGCGGTGCAGGCTCGAAGGGCCGAATGGCCTACTCCTGCACCTAATTTCTATGTTTCTATGTTTCTATGTTTCTATGTGACAGCCCACAGGAAGGCACCACTACCCCACCCCATAGTTCTCAGAATTGGGTGCTTCCTTTAGAGTTATACTGTATTCAGAGTTGGACAGCACAGAAATGGGCTCTTCATCACAACTTCTCCATGCCAACCGTGCTGCCGATCTGCAATAATCCCATTAGGGATTATTAGGCTTGCATCTTCATTAGGCTTGCATCATTCAACTTTTCTCCTATCGAACTATCAGTGCCTTTTTAAATGTTGTAATTGTATCTGCATCTATCATTTCCTCTGGCTGTCCGTTCCATATCCCCAGCAAAACTGGGTGGAAAAACCCACCCTTCAGATTGCCTTTAAATATCAATGCACCTCATAATCATATAACCATCTATAAGGTCACTCCTGATCTTCCTACATTCCAGGGAGAATAAACCAACCCTATCCAATCTCTCCTGATAAAAAAAAGACCATCATTCCAGGCAATATCCTGGTAAATCTCTTCTGTGTGCTTTTTAATGCTACCATACCCTTCCTGCAGTGAGACGACCAGAAATGTACACAATCCTCCAAGTCCAAATGCTGACCAGCATTTTATACAACTGCAACATAACATCCCAATTCTTACACTCGAGTGTGGTCTTTATCTTTTCATCCTCTTTATCATGATTACCATGGTGTACGAATAGAAAATTATTTTCTAAATCTCCTAATCATCATCGTTTTCAGAGGTCTTTTTCACACAGAGAGTTGTGAGTCTGTGGAATTCTCTGCCTCAGAGGGCGGTGGAGGCCGGTTTTCTGGATACTTTCAAGAGAGAGCTAGATAGGGCTCTTAAAGATAGCAGAGTCAGGGTATATGGAGAGAAGGCAGGAACGGGGTACTGATTGGGGATGATAAGCCATGATCACATTGAAGGGCCTACTCTTGCACCTGTTGTCTATTGTCTATTGTTTGTTGTCTACTACACATACTGAATTGAAATAAAAGACATGTCTCCTGAAACCTTTCTCTGCCGGGCACTTTGGTGAACTCCAGTGCTTTGTAGTACAGTATTTCCTCTGAAGCTTGTACTTCCCTGACATCTATCAAAGGTATCAAAGGTATTTTATTGGTCACATTCACATATACCCAGGTGTAGTGAAGTGAAATGCTTCGTGCCATTTTGCAGCACTCAAAAAAAATACAGACATAACACCAATAAGAGTCTTAAACACAAAGACCATCCCCCCACAATGGCTCCCACTATGAGGGAAGGCACAAAGTCCAGTCCCCAACCCCAGTTCACCCATAGTCGGGCCCATTGAGGCCTCCACGGTTGCCTCTACGGAGGCCCGATATTCCAGGCTATTCTCGCCGGGTGATGGTGCTCCGGCGTCGGGAGCGTCCTCACAGCGGCCTGGGAACCCTGGAATGGCCGCTTCTGCACTGGAGGCCGCGGCTTCCAAAGCCAACAAGGCCGCGCCGGTTGGAGCTCCACAACTGGCGATCTCATCTAGAGATCCCAGGCTCCCGGTGTAAAGTCAGCACCGCCGCCCGCAGCTGGTCGCTCCACAGTCCCGCAGCGCCGCAATGTTTTCCCCAGCGATCCTCAGCTCACCGGAGCTCCAGCGCGGCGACCCGGGCAAGGCATCGCCCGCTCCGCGATAACGTTCCAGCGCTGTGCCGCCGCCGAAGCCGAGGTTCTGGCGGTCCCCAACAGGAAACGCTGCTCCAGGCCCACTGGTAGGCCGCGAGGACGGGTCGAAGCTGCAGCCCGGAGAAAAGCTGCCTCTCCGACCAGGTAGGGACCCTGAAAGGTAGTTTCCCCCCCCCCCCCCCTCCCCCACCCCACATAAAAAAGTCTAGGCCTCCAAACAAAACACTTAACTAACTAAAATAAAAAATAAAAGATGAAGAGACAGACAGCTGCTGGCTGGGCAGCCATGCACAGGACAGCGCCCCCTAGTTCCTTTATCCGGTGATCTGATCCCTTCTTTAAAGTCCACTGCTTATTCCTACAGCACAAAACATTCTTGCACTGCCACATAAATCTCACACACTATCTGTTACCTCAACCTGATGGACAACTCAAATTTGCACAACATTGTGTATTCAATGGTTGCAGTCCTTAACATCTGCTGCATTCATGAGCCATTTCTTGTTACACAAGTATGACTTGTCATACAGCACAGAATCAGGATCTTCAGCCCAACTTGCCCCTGTCGACCAAGATGCCCCATCTTTGCTAGTTCCATCTGCCCGCATTTGGCCCATATCCTTCTAAATTTTTCCTATCTATGTACATGTCCAAATCTCTTAAATGTTGATATAGTACCTGCCTCAACTACTTCCTCTGACAGCTCATTCCATAAACCCAGCCTCCACCCTCTGCGTGAAAATGTTGCCCACCAGGTCCCCTTTAAATCTTTCTCGTCTCACCTTAAACCTTGATTCCCCTCAATGGGTCAGGCAGCATCTCTGGAGAACATGGATGACCTTTTGTGTTGGGACCCTTCTTCAGACCCTGACATTTTGGGTTGGAACCCATCTTTATGTTTCTACATAAATGGACGGGCACTTCCAGGCCTATTGAGTGCCAATGCACTCCAATGTTGGCAGAATTTAAGTATTAAATTGATGATCATATTGATTCACATGAGCTGAGGATAATAGGATCATGAGCAGGCTTGTGACTATGTTCTATTTACCAATGAGCTGGGTAACTGGTGGTTCTGACTTCACTTTGTGTGGCACTCTTATTGTTTGAGTTATTTCCAGGCTGCTGCTGCTCAGAATTTCCAGCAAATTCCCCATAGGTTCATGGTGAAGTTTAAATGAAAGATTTAATATTAAGCACAGCTCAGGTTTTGAAGGGGGATTGCTGAAAAGTTTCCACAACATCAATAGAAAATCAAATCCAGGGCTCAAAGTGACTGCTGCAATAACGTTTTGCTAGAATTGTTCACACTGCCATCGTGATCCCTGACTTAGACTTTCTGCTCCATGCTGATGGAGAATTCAATGACAGCAAAGACTGCACTGTACAGTAAGATATTATCTCGAAAATGACAAACACATCAGATCAACGCAAACAGGCTTCTGAATTTATAAATTCACAATGAACCTTTTCTCAGTAAAGCTTCCTGCTACATCTGGGCCCACACAACATGAGCAACTGCTTTACCATTAGAACATACCACATGGAAAGCAGTCATCGTACACATGGCCAATTGTTTGTTCATGAGTACAGTTAGCCTTAACGTTCAACAGTGGAATATCGTTCAGCCAGTTAGGACATGTAGTTTAGCTGACTGTGTAGACTCAGACGAGTAGAGTACTGTTAGTATGTTCATCATCCGTCACTATGATCACAGGTCAGGTTCTTCACTGCCATCATTCTGTCAGCTCCAGCTGTTTCACATCGGGGGTGCGAGTTTGGGGGAGTGGTGCACAGGTAGATGTCAATGAACTATCCTAGCTTGAAAGGTTGACAAATGAGGATCCTAGTAGGCTGTGAGCTTATTATGTTAGCTGACCCCGGGGATTGCATTGTTTGAGCAGCTGGCACTGTGACAATTGTTTAATCTGCAGGACTGCAGGCAGAATTAGATTTCCTAACAGCATGGAGATACTTGAGGGACGTCTCTTATGCTGCTGGGCTATTCAAGTGATGAGTGATGCTCAACAGCCAAGTCAGAAGTTGGAAAATCTCTATCCCTATCCTACAGCCATGCCTTCTGAGGAGCCATATGGCCAAGGTGTCCACACAGTAAGGGAGATACACAATATTGGTATTGGGAGTATATATCATTTCCATGTGTACCAAGATAGAGTGAAAAGCTTTTGTTTACATGCTATCCAATCAAATCAAATAATACTATGCATGAATAAATCAACCATACATGAGCACAACAGGTAGAGCAAAGGGAAAAAATATATCAGAGGGCAGAATATGTTTTCTCAGTATAATACCATAACAGTTTCAAAGAAAAAATCCAGTGTCTATAATGTGATAGGTTGGAACATCAGTACTGTAACCTAGCTTATAGCAGGACCATTTAGAAGTCTGATAATATAGAGAAAGATGCTGTTCCTGGGTCTGGTAGTGCATGCTTTTAAGCCTTTGTATCTTATGCCCAATGGGAGTGGGAGAATAAGAAATGACCAGTGTGGTAAAGACCCTTGGCTGCTTTCCCGAGGTAGCGTGAAGTGTAGATGGAGTCAATGGTGGGGATTCTGGTCTGCATGATGGACTATGCTACATCCATAACTCTCTGCAATTCCTTGTGGTCTTGCGAACAGCTGTTCACTAACCAAGCTGTGATGAAACCCGACAATATGATTTCTATGACGCAACTGTAGAAAATGGTAAATTGTTGTAGACATGCCAAATTGCCTTAGTCTCCTGAGGAAGTAGCGGGGTCGGTGCCCTTTTTTGGCCATAGATGTGTTGAATCTAATATTATCTTCTGAGCGGCTGCAGTGGGGAATGTAATCTCAGAGGTCATCTCAACTCTAAACTCCAGATCGACCTGTTATAGAAACATAGGAACATAGAAAATAGGTGCAGGAGTAGGCCATTCGGCCCTTCGAGCCTGCACCGCCATTCAATATGATCATGGCTGATCATCCTCACAGCTAACACTGCCCCCCAGCTTCGTGTCATCCGCAAACTTGGAGATGTTGCATTCAATTCCCTCGTCCAAATCATTAATATATATTGTAAAAAGCTGCGGTCCCAGCACTGAGCCTTGCGGTACCCCACTAGTCACTGCCTGCCATTCTGAAAAGGACCCGTTTACTCCTACTTACGTTATGCCTCCAATTACATGTAGAAGCTAGTTATGATACAGGTGAAGATGTATTACAATGAAGCAACATAAGAAATAGACATAACAATGGTAATTTTTGCTCTTCACCCATGTTTTTCTCACCCATTCAGTGAGTTCATAGCTAGCCACACATACATTCTGATCAATTCTTACTCCTCTGATTCCCTGAATGCCCAAGAGCCTTCCAATCCCAGCATTGAACAGGGGCCGTGGAACGTTTTTGAAAGGGGGGGGGGGAGGGGGCTGAGCGATCACTGATCACCGGCCTCGGGGGTACCCGGTGAGGAGGCAGAGCAACCGAGTGGGGGGAGGGTGGGCATAATGATTATTTTTTGTTGTTGATCAACCTCCAAAAACTGGGGGATCATACAGGCCATCCCCCAACTCAAAAAGTGGGGGATATATCCCCCATCATCCCCCCCCCCCCCCCCCCCCCCCCCCCCCCCCCCCCCCCTCTCCCCTCTCTCTCTCTCTCTCTCTCTCTCTGTCCCTCGTTCTCCCTTCCTCTCTGGGCCAACTCTCTCTTTCTCTCTCCCTCCCTCTCGGGGCCGACTCTCTCTCTCACTCACTCTCCCTCCCGGGGGCCGACTCTCCTTCTCGGGGCCAACTGTCTCTCTCTCTCTCTCTCTCTCTGGGCCCACTGGCCGGCTAATCACAGCTCTTTGCTCACTGCCCCATATCTCGACTGTGAACCTCGCTGTGATTGGCCATTGTGCAGTGGGGAGGGAGGGTTTTGTGGGGGCAGTGGGTTTCCGCCACGGCTGGTCGTGGTTTTGCCCGAAGATCATCGAGCGGAGCTCCACTCTATGATCTTTGGTTTTGCCGCGCTCACTGTGGGCTTGTTTTGAGATTCTGGATGTCGGAGGTCCTCAGAAGAAGAGAAAAATACGTCTGCGGGCCGGATAATTTCAGGTTATGAAGCATGTCTCGCTAAAATGGTGGAGGGGCTGAAGCCTCCCCAGCCCCCCCAGTTCCGCAGCCCATGTTGAATGTGGCAATAAATGAGCATCAAGAGTGCGGGTTCCAAAGACTTATCTTCCTCTGAATAAACATTCAGTCCCATATGGTTTGTATTGGCCTGCCCACTGTTGTTGAGCAGCACAAGCCATGCTCAGGGATATGCATATTGGCTGCAGCAATTTCTGCTAATAGTACTTCCTCTGCCAAGCATGCATTATTGCAAAAGGTCAGGTACAGGTGGAGACTCCCACTCAGCAAAGTCCAACTCATTCTCCTGGTGAAAGGGATGGATGTTTATTGCAGCCACCTCTGCCATACCAGGCAAGTAGATGTGCACACATAAGTTACCCATACAATTACACCTCAGTTGCATAGGTGGAAGATGTACTGCTTACATCTCTTGCACTTTCTAGAACTCATCCTCCCCCTGGATTGTTGCAGTGCCCATGTAAAAATCGTTCAAGCACTCAGAGTCAAGCACTTTGATTTCCTTTGTATTATGATTCTACAGAGGAAAACTGTCCTCAGTTGCCACTAATTGGAGTAGAGGTTGTTTTAAAAGTTCATTGTCTGTTTTTAAAGCAGGAAGCTGTCAGTGGGTTTTACAGAATTAGATGTTGAACCCCAAGCTTCTTTTTTTACACTAATTTTTAATTTGATTTAAAATGTAAAAATCATTGTAACAATAAAAAGAAAGTTCAATCTTTTCTGTTCAATATGCATCCCAAAGTATTGTTTCTCTTTCAGGAAAGATTATTTCCTCACTATAGAGACACCAATAGTTTTATTTTTAGAGATACAGTGCAGAAACAGGCCCTTCGGCCCACACAGACCAGTGATCCCTATACTATCCTACCATCTAGGGACAATTCACAGTTTTTTCCGAAGCCAAATTAACCTACAGACCTGTATTTCTTTGGAGTGTGGGAGGAAACTGGAACACCCAGGAAAAACCCATGCAGTCACGGGGAGAACCTTCAAACTCCATATAGTTAGCACTTGAAGTCAGGATCAAACTCGGTTTGCTGTCACTGAAAGGCAACAATCCACCTCTGCACCACCATGATAATAATGTGCTTAACTTTTTTCGTTGTAAACTGTTATTTTCCCAGGAATTCCCATGAATGTGTAGGCTATCCTATGATAAGCATTTGTCGGCACTGGGCCTGTGCTCGCTGGAGTTTAGAAGAATGAGTGGAGGCCTCATTGAAACATACAGACAAGTGAAAGGCAGGAGAGTGGGGTTAGGAGGAGGAGATAGATCAGGAGGAGGAGATAGATCAGTCATGATTGGAGTAGATGGTTATGAAGCATGTCTCGCCAAAAAAGGGTGAGGGGCTGAGTAGAATGGTGGAGTAGATTTGATGGGCCAAATGGCCTAATTCTACTGCTATCGCTTATAACCTTATGATTTAGTCATAACCTCACCATTTATCCTACCACCAGGATCCAGGCCCCTTGGTCCATGCCACCTCTCTACATCCTCTCATCATCCCATTTACTTTTTCCACCTTGTCCCTTTTTTTTAAATCTTGAGGATCAGAACAGAACCAACATGAATTTATGAAATGAAAATCATGTTTGGCTGAAGCTCTTTGACAAAGTGAAGTAGAGTCGATAAGGGGAAGCCATTGAACGCGGTGTACTTGGATTTTCAGAAGGCATTCATTAAGGCCTCTCACACAGTATCAATCAACAAGCTGAGAGGGCATGACATGAGAAATAATACACGAACAAGGATGGGGAACAGGCTATTAAACAGAAAGCAACGAGTGGGAATTAAATGATTTGTCAGTAATTTACATCCTCTCTAACATCACAACCCAAATCACCACATAATTTCAAGGAACTCTTTCTGACCTCAATCTCTCATCGTCTCAATTCAAAACTAATGATAAATGACTCTAAACCTGAACCACCATCATTGTCCTAAAGAAGGAACACAAATCATGACCCAGTAGCAAAACTCCTTGGCTTTCACTAGCCTCAAACGGGATGGACAATTCAAAGAAGGACTTTGGGATATTGGTCTGTTAATACATGTGGCAAATCAAATTCTCTTCTGCCCGTGAACGCAGTAACCCATATCAAACTCTGGACCCCATCATCACATCATGCCCTCAGAACAAGTTTGATGGGAATACCTTTGAGATAAGCATCCTTAAAAGCCAAAACAGTATTCCGTGGCGCTCAGTGGAGTATAATAATCATCTGAACTAAAGAAAGAAGAAAGTAAAGTAAAATGTGGCAGTATTTAGTTTCTTCCACTTTTCCATGACAAATTCCAAAGGAAATTAAAAATCAGTTTGCAATAAGAACAATTTATAAATTTCAGTTCACAAGGTTATGCTAACAACTTAAATTCTGGCTCTCAAGAATTTATATCAGAATGCTACCATTTTTAAATGATTTTAACTTTTAGCTATTCCATGTGAGAAAGATGCATAATGGTGCCATAATATTACCCTGAATAGAGCATTGCTCAACTACTTTTTACGCTTCATTCTTTTGTGTAACCAAGACAGGTCTGTTCAAGGCAGGTATTGGCCAATTAACTGGGCTAATTGTCTTGGTTCAAAATAATAAAAATAATGTAACAAAATAACACAAGTATTGCAAAACAGGCGAAATGCATTCCAGATTCCACTTCAATTATACAGGAAAAGAGGAATATTAGACAGTTATGAGCTAATATTGAACATTTACTCAAAATACACATAGGCTGGTGAAGAATTAAAATGTAAGGAAAACATGCAGATACCTGTGCAGTGGCTAATAATTCTGCGTTGCTGTTTGAAGAAGGTGTCAATTAACAGGACAGCATGTTTATTGTGCATTGTCCATAAATGTTCTACATTTTATTTCTCATCCAGGCTAAATTTATTTCTCCCTAATTTTATAATTCATCTCCACTGTTCATCCCAGCCATGTATCCTTCAGCAGCCAATTGTCTGTGCAGAAGTCATGAATTTAGAACCTTTTCGCTCGTCCTGGACCAGCTACTAGAAGATTCACCCAAAAGGCTGGGAGTGACTTTCTCCTGGAGGCACACAGAGAGATGTGCACACATAACCTAAGCAGAAAATGGCACTGCAGGCAATGGTGAGAAAAATATGGTTTGAATGTCAGTACTGCAGCATGAGGGCTTTTTTGGGGTGCTAATGGTGGCAAGTCGATGCAAAAAGGTATCATGCATGCAAGGTATGATATATGCAAGCCACCACAATGGATTTAGAGTTAGTATACATGCAGCTGACAACTACACTCATTTATGTGAACCATACAGGTCATGGTGTCATTCAGTGTGCAACACTGATATGACACCAGTGCTGCCATTATAAAGCTCAACTAGAGAATGAGAAGAGAGAACGTTCTCCCTCTGAATTTCCTGCAGGTGCTCCAGTTTCCTCCCAGATCCCAAAGGCGTGCATGTTTGTTTGTTACTTGGCCTCTTCAAAAAATGCCACTAGCATGTATGGAATGGATGCAAAAGTGGGATAACATAAAACTAGTCTGAGCAGGAGATTAATGGTCGGCATGGACTCAGTGGCCCAATGGGTCTGTTTCCATGCTGTATATAGAAACTAAACCAAACTAAACTAAACTAAACTAATTAGGGCAGGCAATGGGAGTACGAGGAGAAGGTCTCAACTTCTAAACAATTCCAGGACTAATTCTCCTTCATAAACTTCTGCAAGAGACTGTGTATGAAATCTTTGGACTATGATAATACATTTCAAGGGTCAGATCCTTCCAAACTAATCCAGGAAACATTTACAATTTTGTGCTGTTTGCCACCCATTGTTACTTAAGAATAAACACTGGACTCTCTTTCCCAAGTCACTTGTAGCTTTGCTCCAGTACTGAAGTTAATCACCTATTAGTATTGGCTGTGCACAGTAATTGCACAAACGAGCAGGCACCATAAAGATGACATGTTATCTGACCAGGAAGTAGCCATCGCAGGAGGATTATATGGTTAACCCACTCCCATTAATGCGGGTCTCACATTTTATTCCATAACTTTCGATCATATTATTGGAAAATGCCCAGTTTTGTTTCTATTCCTTATGATTTCCATGGAACAGAAAATGCAGCCATTCTGTAGTGGCAACTCACCACCAATTTCAGGTCTGTATCCACACAAGTTGGAAATACATGTCACTGGATACAATTACTCACAATCATTTGCACACGTCCTAACTCTCCGTGATAGTGCTTTGGAGCGTCGGCACACTGTTAAAATTTTATGAAGCTCAACTATTATAGCTTCATAAAAGTAGCAATTTACTCCTTCTAGATATTTGCCAAAAATGCACTGGTATTCAGAAAGAATTTCACGCAAAATCTGATTCCTGATTTTTATTTCCTGAACACATTAACATTTTATCATTTGAAAGTGCAGAGTTTCATCTCAAAGTAAATTAAGAGCACAAGCTTGGAAGTCCAAACATTTCTCAATTATTAATTTCAGAGAACAATTTGGTGGCTGTATCTGAAACCAGTTCTGGCTTCAGGTTTAATGCTTCTGCTGTAATTTCAAAATCCAGCAGAGGGCGCCTGCTAAACAGTTGCAAAAAAAAATCTAAACCAAGCCTTCCACTCTCTTAGTTGCTTTCAATTTAATTTCAAAATTACTGAAAGTTAAACTTTAAGATGGCAAAAGACAATAATTATCAGACAAGAAAAAAACTGGAAGTGTTACGAATACTGATGTCTGGGTTTTGCTCACTTTAGAGCAATAGTCTGGCGACCAGATTAAAATATCAGTGTTTCAGTGCACACATTTCACACCTCAGTTAGCACTGCCATTGCACTGGAATCAGAGCGACAGCAGTACACAGGGGCACCGTGCCTCATCTCTACTGTTCACCAACTCTATACACTCTATACAGCAGAGCCCATTTTTTTCTGACTGTTGTACTTCTGAATAGAAATTAAAATATTACAACTACAACAGGGTTTTATTCTATAGTATTAAATAATATTAATAAACAATCCATACACCAAACAGTTAAGAGTTACTTACAAGCTTGCGTAATTTAATATAACAATGCATATGCAATTAACTATTGTACCTATACAGCAGATGGTGAAAGAGCAAACCAGAAACGTAAGCTTCCTTCATGAGAGAATTGTTGCCTGGATTTAGAACTCTCACATGTCATGTTAAGACTTTACTCCATAATTTAAACTCCAATCTTCAGATAAACCAACTTGCTTGAAAGTAAAAGTCACTGTATAACTGTAATCTTATGAAATCAATTTGCATTGGCCAAGTGCATTACCAATATCTGTCCTCAGGCACTGTATTAGCTACAAGATAATGGAAGATGATTTCTTTCAGATCGTTTTGGAATATTGCTAGACTCTGCATGATGTAAAATTGGCAGAGTTACATACAACAGGTGGCATTTGAGAAGGGTGGCAGACTATACAGCTCATGTGCAGGATAACTAGAATAGCACAACATTTCTCAAAGGTGAGCTGCATTTCTTGTCAGAGTACAGAGATTTTTGACCTTGAACACAGAAGCAACATGAGATGTCTTGATAACTGGACATAGCTGAAGCCTGTGGAATTGTCTGTGAGCTGCCATTGTTTAATTATTTCTATCAGTGAATTATGTCAACTCTCTTCCAGCCAGTGGTACACCTGTGGAAGGAAAGTTTTTATTTGTTAGGGAGAGGAAGTCAGTTTCAGTTTAGTTTATTGTCACATGTACCGAGGTACAGTGAAAAGCTTTTTGCTACGTGCTAACCTGTCAGCAGAAAGACAATATATGATTGCATTCAATCCATTTACAGTGTATAGATACATGATAAGAGATTAACGTTTAATGCAAGGTAAAGCCAGCAGAGTCCAGTCAAGGATAGTCCGAGGGACATCAAAGAGGTGTATGTGCTCACTGCATCTCACCGCCCAGGTTGAAAGCAGTTAACCACGAAGAGAGAAAAGCCAAACTAAGAGCAGTCATATTTGGCAATGCACCCCACACTCCTTATTAAAACACTGCATAACATTTTAAAGCACATACTTGCCAGCAGTGCCAAGTTCAGAAGACCAATATGAATTTATTAACTCATAATTTGACTGAAGAAGAGTCTCGAATCGTCACCTGTTCTTTTTCTCCAGAGATGCTGCCTGACCCGCTGAGTTACTCCAGCACGTTGTGTCTATCTTCATACTTTGACGGCACAAAATGATACCATTCACCATCACAGTTAAATTGCTATTCCAATCAATAAAGATACCTTAATTATGTATTATGCTTTACATGTATATTATTTACTTCTGATGCCCTTTCTAATTTTTAAAATATCTCTGAATTTTTCAATTTATAACATGTTTTTAACCATTTCCAAGTATATATTTTTTTGTCTGGTAAACTTCACCACTTATAGAGAATAATTACCCATAACAAGATAAAACCCTCAGTGAAACAAATATAACTTTCCCAGTCCAAAGCTAATATTAAAATACAAAATGTGTGTATCTTTTACTGAAGTACTGTAAACCATCATAATTTATGACATCATCCTTCTCTTTCAAATTGTGCGCTGACAATAGTATTGATCGTATAACAATTTGAATTACAATTGTGGAGTATCAATGATACAACGAAACTCAACTGTGTGTACATGTTACAGTGCAATCCTGACTCAAGCCCATTGGATCTTGGGTGGCAGCCTGTGATTGTGCAGTACATCAACTTCTATAAAGGTAATTATTTATTCCCGTATTATTTAACACCATGAAAACATAAAATGCCAGATTCAGTTTAAATTTTAATTTTTTGCTTGTGTTTTTTTTTAAGTACGCTTCCTAACTTATTGCAATTGAAAACCAAAAATCCATGGAGGTTATGTTAAAGTTATCCAATCAAAATTGAACATTTATGTGTTAAGGTCAACTGTGGGTCACTTTTAGCAGAATATCAGGTTTTATTGAGTTCTTTCCAATGTACTACTCTCTGAGTGCACTTCCAATCATACAATGTGTAGAGTCATCATAAATTTAATTTGCTTGCTTTCTGCCCAAAGGCTGATTGAGAATGTAATATTAATCCCAAGTCTTGCAGTTTTTTGTCCCCAGGGAAGTCAGCACCACAAGCATTTTTCTGAGGGTACGTGCTAATGTGAAGCCAGGATATAATTTCTCTGACTGCTCTGCCCAAGAGCATCTCAAACTGAGCCAACAAATCAGACAGATTTGCAATCATCACAACCTGCAACCAATCTCTGAGCAGCTGAATTAGCAGTAGCTCATCTTACCTTTTTATTTAATTAACAGGATCAAGTCAGTTCAATTAAATCAACAGCCAATTGTCAGCTTTGCTTGGTAGTCAGGCTTGAAGCTTGGGCTTAAGGGTGTTTTTCACTGACATTACCTCAATGTTTTTCTGCCTCAACTATTTTGCAGTTGATGGTAATAGTTTGACCAGATCATAAGTAAAGGTTAGTTATATGAACTGGTAAAACCATCTTTGGCAATTAATAACCTGATTTTGTTTAATTGACCTTGCAATGAGTGCGATCTATTTTTACCGACATCTCTCTACGCTATAATCAACTAATCTTCATAGATAATTTCCCAGATTTCATCTCCTTCTGAAATCTTCCTTCAATGACCTCCAAGATTCAACCTACAAATCCTATTTCTACCTCCTTCTCATGACATACAAACTGGACTCCTCTCAGGCCCGTACGAAGCTTTTCAAAAAGGGGGGTGGCATGACAGGATTACAAAAAACTTAATGTGAAATAATTCACGTGCGGTAAGCGTGAAGTCCCTCGATGCCGGGGCTTTAGATGCTCTCTGATGCATTCTGAGCCTTATTTTGGAGCATTTTTGCACCAAATTTATGACCAATATTTCAGAAATTAACAGGAACCTGAGAGGTAGCTTTTTCACACAAAGGGTGCTGGGTGTATGTAACGAGCTGCCAGAGGAGGTAGTTAAGGCTGGGACTATCCTACTGTTTAAGAGACATTTGGACACGTACATGGATAGGACAGATTTAGATCAATATGGGCCAAACACATGTGAGTGGGACTAGTTTAGATGGGACATGTCGGTCGGTGTGGGCAAGTTGGGCTGAAGGGCCAGTTTCCACACTGCATCATTCTATGACTAAAAAGTGAAGAAGAAAAATGCATGTAGATAAGTTGAGCAGATTTGAAAGAGGAGTGATATGTAAAGGCAGAGATAGGTTTATGGGTGGTAAGGAGGGGGAAGAGTGGGCTTGGGCAGATGGGTGAAGGGAAAATAGTCACAAAGTCCTGGAGTAACTCAGTGGGTCAGGCAGCATCTGCGGAGAATATGAATAGGCGACGTTTCACAGAGTGCTGGAGTAACTCAGCAAGTCAGGCAGCATCTGTGGAGAACATTGATAGGTGACATGTCACAGAGTGCTGAAGTAACTCAGTGGGTCAGGCAGCATCTCTGGAGAAATGGTATAGATTATATTTCGGGTCAAGACCATTCTCCAGTAATATTCATGATGTGCCATGCATAGACATTCCTGAATGTTACCCAAACCATCGTGAGCTACTTTGTTACGGTGCTTGCCCTCCCCTATAACAACTCTGCTGCCTTGGGTGATGCAGGACAGGACACAAGCTTTGGGACACAGTGTGAAGCTGTTGTCGTCTGTCCCAGCTTGGTAAAAATCTGGATGGAGTGAATTTGGAGAGGATGGTTCCACTAGTGGGTGAGTCTAGGACCAGTGGCCACAGCCTCAGAATTAAAAGACATTCCTTTAGGAAGGAGATGAACAGGAATTTCTTAAGTCAGAGGGTGGTGAACTGTGGAATTCATTGCCACAGACAGCAGTGGAGGTCGTCAATGGACATTTTTCAGGAGGAGATTGATAGATTCTTGATTGTTACGGGTGTCAGAGGTAATGGGGAGAAGGCAGGAGAATGGATTTGAGAGGGAAAGATAGAGTCATAGAGTGATACAGTGTGGAAACAGGCCCTTCGGCCCAGCATGCCCCATCTGCACTAGTCCCACCTGCCCACGTTTGATCCATATCCCTCCGAATCTGTCCTATCCATGTACCTGTCTAACTGTTTCTTAAATGTTGCGATAGTCCCTGCCTCAATTACCTCCTCAGGCAGCTTGGTCCATACACCTACCACCCTTTGTGTGAAAAAGATACCCCACAGATTCCTATTAAATCTTTTGCCCTTCACCTTAAATTTATGTCCTCTGCTCCTTGATTCATTTAATCTGGGCAAAAGACTCAACCATATCTATTCAAATCATGATTTTATACACCTCTATTAGATCATCCCTCATCCTCCTGTGCTCCATGAAATAGAGTCCCAGCCTACTCAACCGCTCCCTATAGCTCTGGCCCTCTAGTCCTGACAACATCCTCATAAATCTTCACTGTACCCTTTCCAGTTTGATGACATATTTCCTATAACATGGTGCCCAGAACTGAGCACAATACTCTGAATGCGGCCTCACCAACTTCTTATGCAACTGCAACATGGCCTCCCAACTTCTATACTTAGCCTGACCCGCTGAGTTACTCCAGCACTCTGTGAAACGTCACAGAACAGGGCAAGATTAACAAATTTGCTGATGATACAGAAGTGAGTGGTTTTGCAGATAGTGAAGATGGTTGTGAAAGATTGCAGCAGGATGTGGATCAATTAGCCAGGTGGGCAGAGGAATGGTTGATGGTTGCATGGTTCCTTGAGGTCGTGTCGCAGGTATATCAGGTGGTAAAAAAGTATTTTGGCCCTTTGGCCTTCATCAGTCAGAGTATTGAGTACAGAAGTTGGGAGATTATGTTGCAGTTGTATAAGACTTTGGTGAGATCGCATTTAGAATATTGTGTTCAGTTCTGGGCACCATGTTATAGGAAAGATGTCAAACTGAAAAGAGTGCAGAGATCCCATCCTGGATCAGTCTAATCAGGGTTGTGTCATCCGCAAACTTGAGAAGCTTGACAGAGGTATCTGTGGAGGTGCAGTCATTGGTGTGGCGAGAGTAGAGGAGAGGGGAGAATACGCATCTTGCGGTGTTCCTATGCTGAGCGTTTGCGGGTCCGAGATATGCATTCCCGCCTCACATGCTGCTTCCTGTCCGTCAGAAAGCTGGTGATCCACCGACAGAGGGGTTCAGGCACAGTCAACTCAAAAAGTTTGGAGCGTAGTAGCTCTGGCACAATGGTGTTGAATGCAGAGCTAAAATCAATAATACAAAATCCTCGCATAGGTTCCCTGGCGGTCTAGGTGCTGGAGGATGAAGTGCAGGCCCAGATTGACTGCATCATCCACAGATCTATTGGCCCAATATGCAAAATGCAGAGGGTCCAGCAGAGGGACTGTGATATTTTTCAGCTTGGCCAGCACAAGCCTTTCAACGGTCTTCATGACCACAGAGGTCAGTGCGACCTGCCTGTAGTCATTAAGACCAGTAATCCTTACCTTTGTGGGTACAAGGACAATAGTGGAGACTTTGAAGCAGGAAGGGACTGGTTAAAAATGAGTAATTGAGTGTGAAGTGGTGATTGGAGTGGGATGGATGTAGAAGGGCCCAGTCTTTGCAGATTGGGGTGGGATGGATGTAGAAGGGCCCAGTCTTTGCCGACTGAGGTCAGGCTGTGAGTGGGTTTGAAGTGTTGGTTGGGGTGTGAAAGAGTCCACTCTTTTCATACTGGAGTCTTGCCTTACGTAGGTATGAAGTGGTGAATGGGAAGGGGAGGGCGCAGGGTCAATTCTTTGCAGACTGGGGTCTGGCTGTGTTTGTTGGGGAGGGGATTTCAGGGTAACGTTTCTGATTTTCAAACCTGCAGTAAAACTCATTTGGGTCGTTCGTCAGCTGACGATTGTCCTAATAGCGGGGGGATTTCCTCTTGTAGCTGGTGATTTCTTGCATGCCCTTCCAAACTGAAGAAGAGTCATTAGCTGAAAACTTGCTCCTCAACTTCTCAGAGTAACTTTCATTGGCAGCTCTGATTCCTCTTCTCAGCTCTTTATCGATTAGGCTATCTTTTAACTCTTTAACGATTAGGCTATCGGCTTGACGCATATTTGTCACAAACAACCCCCCCCCCACCCCCGATTTCGAAATGGAAATATTACATCTGTATATAATGATCCCATTAAAATGTGTATTTATGTCACAAACTGTGGAATTCATATTTTTCAGTATTGTTATCGAAAAGAAAGCAGTTCCAATTGTTTGATATTATTTGATATTGTTTAATATTATTCATATGGAGGAGAAAATATAATAGCTCTAAAACCTACCTTAATTTTGCAATCTCACTCAAGATAATCCCCCTTTCCCTCTCCCCTCTCCCATCTCTCTCTCCCCTCCCCTCCCTTCTCTCTCTCTCTCTCCCCCCTCCCCCCTCTCACACCCCCCTCTTTCTTGTGGGAGGGGGGGGTGGTGAAGATGAAGGTGGTGCAGGCCCAGTGGGGGCCCAGAGTGCGGGGGGGATGAAGGTGGCGTGAGCCCAGCGGGAATGTGGCGGGGGCCCAGAGGGGGTGGCGTGGACCCCGCGGGGGTCAGCGAGGGAAGCGTGGGCCCATTGGGGGGTGTGTGGGCCCAGCAAAGGTGGCGTGGGGGTGGTGTGGGCCCAGCAGGAGTGGCGTGGGCCCAGCGGGGGTCAGCGAGGGTGGCATGGATCCAGTGGGGGTGGCGTGGACCCAGCAGGGGTGGCGTGGGCCCAGCGGGGTTCAATGGGGGTGGCGTGGGCCCAGAGGGGGTGGCGTGGGCCCAGCGGGGGTCAGCGAGGGTGGCATGGGCCCAGCAGTGTTGGCTTGGGCCCAGCGGGAGTGGCGTGGGCCCAGCCGGGGTGGTGTGGGCCCAGTGGGGGTGGCCTGGTCCCAGTGGGGTGGCGTGGGCCCAGTAGGGGTCAGCGGAGGTGGTGTGGGCCCAGCGGGGGTGGTGTGGGCCCAGCGGGGGTGGTGTGGGCCCAGCGGGGGTGGCATGGACCCTGTGGGACCCAGCAGGGGTGGCGAGACCCAGCGGTGGTGATGTGCGCCCAGTGGGGGTGGCGTGGGCCCAGCGGAGGTCAGCATGGGTGGCGTGGACCCAGCGGGATGACGTGGGCCCAGCGTGGGTGGCATGAGCCCAGCGGGGGTGGTGTGGGGGGAAAGATCTGGCTCTTTCCCCCGCTGGGTCCCCCCCACTCCCCCCCCCCCACCTTCGGACGGCCATGCCTCTGATCGACTGATTATTTGACATAAATATATATATTTTTTCCTTTCTTAAAGTTATTTCTTTCTCATTGTTTTGACTTCTTATTTCATAAAAACTTCAAATTGTTCTGCATTTATATCCTCCAAGGGCCCTTATCTTTGAATGGAGGCAATGCAACCTCCATCCACCAGCTCACTCCCCGACCTGGATAAACTTGTTCTCACATTTAACAATTTTTTCCACCCCTTTCCTAGATCTAAACCTGGTGAAATGCTGTTCCAATTTTTAACTGGAATATATGAAACATTCTTGGTTTCATATCTTCTCCTGTTTCTCTTTACAGTACATTAGTGCCATTTCTTGCTTTTAACCCCAGCAGGAAAATGTTGTTGCTTTCCTTCCTTTGCTGTTCCCATATTCGATCTCTCCATCTCCTAATTTATAACACAAAGGAGAAGAATTAGGCCATTTGGCCCGCCAGGTCTACTCCACCAATTGATCATGGCTGATCTATTTCTCATTTTCAACACAATTTTCCTGCCTTCTCCCTGTAACCTTTGATACCCTTACTAATCTAGAATATACAGCATGTATTGGCCTCCACAGCCACCCATAGCATTTAATTCTACAGGTTCACCACCCTCTGGCTGAAGAAATTCCTCATCACCATTCCAAAGGTACATTCTTTTATTATGAGGTTGTACCATCGGGTTCTAGACTCTGCCATAATTAATTGCCTACACTCTCCCATGCCTTATCAGGGTGTTGATGGTCCATCAGTATTCACTGGCAGCCCACTGACTCCCGCAGCTACTCTCACACTTTCTCCAATGCCTGTGAGGACTCCATTCCATTTCACCAGTTCCCTATCTCCATTACATATGTTCTGACAATGATGCCATACACGGCAGTGCTTCCTGTGCATGATGTTTCCATTTAATGAACAGTAGCATCTGACCAAAAGAACCTGATTGATGACCTAACAAGCAGTAAGTAATATAAAGAGAAAAGACAGATGTGTACAGCAATTCGTTCTTCCCACGCACAATCAAAGCATGGAATAATCTCCACCCAACTATAGTTACCCAACCAGATGCAACTAAATTTAAAGTAGCTCTTTCTTCCCAATAACCCTTTCTGGCTTAAGTCCTCTCTCCACCACCTCCAGTTTAAATTCCATTTGGAATATTTTGGAGGACCAAGAAACCAAGAAGAAACAAGAAATATGTTGGAAATGCTCACAAGCATCTGTGGAAAGAAATGCAGGTTCAATATTTCAGGCTGATGACCTTTTGAACAAGCTGTAAACAGTTAGAGATAGAATAGCAATGTCATGTAAATGAAATGAGTCATGTTTAGTATTTTGTTGCATATCCTTTGCATGCAATGCCTGCGATTCATCACCAGTTGCTGGGAGTCTTCTCTGATGATGCTCTGCCAGACCTGTATTGCAACCATCTTTAGCTTATGCTTGTTTTGGAGGCTCATCCCCTTCAGTTTTCTCTTCAACATATAAAAGGCATGCTCAATTGGGTTCAGATCGGGTGATTGACTCGGCCACTCAAGATTTCACCATACTCTAGCTTTGAAAGACTCCTTTGTTACTTTAGCAGTATGTTTGGGATCACTATCTTGCTGCAGAATGAACCGCCAGCCAATGAGTTTTGAGGCATTTGTTTGAATGAGCAGATACGATGTGTCTATTCACTTCAGAATTAATTATGCTACTTCCATCAGCAGTTGTATCATCATTGAAGATGAAGTGAGCCAGTACCTTTAGCAGTCATACACGCCCAAGCCATAACACCCTCACTACCGTGTTTTACAGATGAGGCGGTATGCTTCAGATCTTGGGCAGTTCCTCCTCTCCTCCACACTTTGCTCTTGCCATCACTCTGATATGTTCATATTCTTCTCATGTATCCACAAGACCTTTTCCTAGAACCGTGGTTGCTCTTTTAAGTACTTCTTGGAAACTGCAACCTGGCCATCCTATGTTTGCGGCTAACCAGTGGTTTGCATCCTACAGTGTAGCCTCTGTATTTCTGTTCACAAAGTCTTCTGCAGACAGTGGTCATTGACAAATACACACCTGACTGTTGAAGAGTGTTTCTGATCTGTTGGTGTTTGGGTATTTTTCTTTATTATAGAGATAATTCTTCTGTCATCAGTTGTGGAGGTCTTCTTTGGCCTGCCAGTCCCTTTGCGATTAATAAGCTTACCAATGCTCCCTTTCTTCTTAATGATTGTCCAAACAATTGATTTTGGTAAGCCTAAGCTTTGGCTGATGTCTCTAACAGTTTTATTCCTGGTTCTCAATTTCATAATGGCTTCTTTTGACTTTCATTGGCACAATGTTGGTCCTCATGTTAATAAACAGCAATAAAAATTTCCAAATATAATGGAAAGACTGGGTGCTGAGAACTCCTTTATACCTGCATGAGGGAGGCAATTAAACACACTTGAGCAATTACAAACACCTGTGAAGCCATGTGTCCCAAACATTCTGGTCTCCAAAAGTGCTTATACACAAAAACTGTGTATAAACACTGCTGTAAGTTCTACATGGTGAAACCAAAATGTATAAAAATGGCCTTTATTAAAATCTGACAATGTGCACTTTAACCACATGTGATTTCTTCTATTACAAATTTCAAATTGTGGAGTGCAGAGGTAAATAAATAAATGATGTGTCTTTGTCCCGAACATTGATTTTTTAACGGCAATCTAATAGCCATACGGTAGCCAAATTTTTAATTCACGATTATATTGTATCGAATAAATTTAAGCTAAAGTGTCAGTAGCCCAGTGGGGTTCAAAATCTTACCTCTCTTTCCACAGCCCAGCCACCTCTATACTAGTGCTGCTGGTCAATAACTTTGACCTATAACTTGAATAACTTTCTATTCATCTAAGTATTATTTAAATAGTCTTGGAATGTTTTGGATGTATCTGAATGCTTTAAATATTCAGAAATATTCAGAATCTTCCGACAGACGACTAAGCGGCCAGGGAAAGATGGGGGAGCGCTGTGCTTTGTCAGCATTTTTGTGAGCAGATTTTTCTGTGCTCCCCCCCCCCCCATTCCCACCTCTGTTACATATTGTATAACCAGAAGGCCTAACACTCTGTGTAAGAAGGAACTGCAGATGCTGGTTTACCCTGAAGATTGACACAAAAAGCTGGAGTAACTCAACAGGACTGGCAGCATCTCTAGAGAGAAGGAATAGGTGACGTTTCAGGCCAAGACCCCTCTTCAGAGATCTAACACCCTGCTGGACTTTGCTCCTGTGGGTGGAGTCAACTTGCTAGAGAAACTTGGGCTCAGAGGTTTCGAGGAGATTAAATTTGACACTGATTAGTACCAAACCTGGATAGTAAACTGTTAACCTTAAAATCAAGTTCATGACCTCTCATCACATAAGAAATACTGAATGCTCAATGTAACATGAAATACTGACTGTACTGTGAAATATTCGTCAACTTGATTAGACTTTTTTGTTTCGAAAATTGCTATTTGTGTCGCCATCGATGAACTAATAGAGAAAATGTCAATGCGTTGCTGAAGAGGTGAATGAAAGGAAATATTTCTCAGTGAGATGAATTCCTGACAAAAATAATAGAAAAAGAAAAATCTGTAAAAAAAAAAACTAAACCCGCCAATACACTCATCCATCTCAACTTCACAGCAAAAGTATAGAGAGGAAATAAAAGAAATTGCCTTTTACAGTCTGCCTGTTCTGGAAAGATGATCGACAGCTACTTTCTTAAAATTGCCACAATAACCATTATACATGACTTTTTAGCCTCACAAAAGCCTTTTACTGTCATTTGAGTGGGACTGTGGAGCAGTGTTCTCAGAAATGACTGAAATCGATGTAGTCCCTAGATTAGCCAACATGTCGATAGCAGAGATAATCTCAATGCAGACTGGTGTAAAGGGGCTGTCCCACTGCGGCTACCTAATCTGCGAGTTTATAAGAGTTTGCCCTCGACTCAAGCTCGCAGCATGGTTGACACATGGTCCTAGGAGGTCCTATGAGGTCACTGGAACTCTCCTTCAAGCTCGAGGGAAGTTCCCGCATACTCACGGCCTCAGCTAGGTCGCGGAAAAATTTTCAGCAAGTTGATTGGTCGGCATGGTTCTTTTGAACTTGTAGTGCAGTGGAGCGGGGTCGCTATGTAGTTACAGGCAGTTGAAGGCAGCCGTAGACAATCTCCTTAGCGGACCGGGCATTTTAATTGGCTCATTGGAGTTTTCAGGACCAAGGAAAACTGACGGGTAGGTAAAATGTCTGCTAAAATTTATTAAACATTGTCTGACTTCTTAAAAGTGTCTCCACTCCTTCTCCTCACTTCCTCCCCCCATTCTCTCCCCTTCTCTCTCTCTCTCCTTTTCTCCCCTCCCATCTCTCTCTCTCTCTCCCCATCTCTCTCCTTCTCTCCCCCCCCCCCCTCCGTGCTCTCTAAACAACTTACCGTAAAGATTCAGATTCAGATTTAAACTTTATTGTCATTGTGCAGTGTATAGTACAGAGACAACGAAATGCAGCCGTCTTTTACCTTTTTCTTAATCGCAGGTATGAATTTCAGACAGCGCTCCCCCCTCTTTCCCTGGCCGCTGGCTTTGCGATGTGTTTGTGTGAGTGTGTGCGGTTGGTCGATCCAGCTCCCAGTTTCATCACTGACGATTTATCCAACTCGAGGTTTTCCAGGCGAGTGCCCTCAAGCTTAAAGGTCGAAGCCGCTCTTCTCGCGAATTAGGTCGCCGCAGTGGGACAGCCCCTTAAGCAAAGAAACATCATCACCACATCATCATCACCGCTTGATCTTTACCTTCCTAAAGGGCCTGCCTGTCCCACTGTGGCGACCTAATTGGCGAGTTTAGAAGAGTTTAGGAGAGTTTGAAAAAAATGTCATGTTGAAGATCTCTTTCGACTATGTAGAAGACCTCCTTCAACTATGTTGAAGACTAGCTTCGACTAGCTTCAGGAAAATTGGACACCAAATAGTGGAGAGTGAAGACGACCTTCTTCGATCTCCTTCTCGTCGACTATGTTGAAGACTATCCACGACTACCTTTAATTACCTTTGACTACCCTCGATTACCTACAAATAATATGTCGACCTACTACGACTAAACCTACGAGTAAAAAAAATATTGATTTTTTCCATGGCAACCTTTTTTTACTCGCAGGCATTTTTCAGCGTGTTGAAAAATACGCTGCGACTTAGCTGAGGCCTCGAGTACGCGGGGACTACTCTCGAGCATGAAGGAGAGTTACAAAGACCTCCTAGGACCTTGTGGCGACATTGCTGCGAGTATGAGTCGAGGGCAAACTCGCCAATTAGGTCACCGCAGTGGAACAGGCCCTTAATCCTGCACCTCACTCTTTAAAAAAAAAACATCTGCTAGATGCCAGGTAATCTCCAGCATAAATGGGAAACAGTTGAGTCCATATTGTCTATGCTCCAGATACAAGGTTATCCCAACTTTGGTCACTAAGCTGATGTGTGCAGATGACACTTGCATGTACACATTTTCAGAGGCTAAGCTCCAAGTCACATTGCCTCATACACTAAAGCATCTAGGAGAAGGGCATTAATATTCTCAAAACAATTTAACATTTTATTGAAGTTTGCTGGATATGTAACGGCAGGGATGTTAATTTCCAATAGTGACTGTCCATGGCAAGATTCCAGAAAGCATTAATTATTTCCTGAAAGTTGAGAGTCGTTGCTCAGTGAGGGCCAACATCAATAATGGAATGCATCATGTCCTCTAATGTGCCAGCACAGTCTTCAATCATCTAAAGAAGAGAATAATTGGAGATCGAGACTTCAAACCCAACACATAGCCTATCTACTAACTAGCAGTGTTCCATGTCCTTAATCTGCGACCTGGACTACCTTCAACAAGCATCACAAAACACTGGAGAGTTGGCACAAATGCCGTCTCAGCAAAATCCTTCAGGTCCACGGGTTAGATAAGCAAATCAACTTTACGTTTTCTCCCATGCCAACATCTCTGGCATTAATGTCCCAATTACGTGCACTTAATTTCCATGGGAAGGAATCATGTGTTGGTCTTATGCTGAATGGAGACTCCAAAAATAGACATTCTATTCTGAGCAGTTACAGCAAGAGATAATCATAAGACAGAGTGGAAAAAAATCAAGGCGGTTTGCAAAGCCCATTTGAAAAAGTGTAATATCCACTCCGACATGTGAGAGTTCCTGGCCCACAACCACTCAAAGAGGAGAAGGAACATTTGGACTGACTTCTGAATCTTATGCCCATGCAGGAGGAACACAGAAACTCAACACAAATGGCAGGGAGATTGTACCAGCTCCGATGTTACCCTCAAACCCGCCTCTTGAAGCATTTGCTGCTCCAGCCTGCAGCTCCTGTATTGTCTCAAAATCAGAACCAACTGAAGAGAAGACAAGACATTCTTGAACAAACGGAACTGCCTGAGAAGGAGGATTTTCTTACAACTGTTCCAATATCAATAGTTAACCATGAAGTGATAAATAATAGAAAGCCCTAATAAATGTGTGCCATCTGCTGGACTTCGGTGAAATTTCAACATCTTAATGTGCTTTGAATCGTTAAGCCAATCTCTTTAAACCAATTCACTTTCAACATTGGTTGTTTTCTACTTTATAGAATCAGTGACAATTACTTTTGCAACAGTGCAGGCTTTTCCTTACTGTATAATTAAGTCAATTGATGCAATGTACCAGTTAAAATCATAAGGAACTTTGTTAATCAAGGATAAAGCTTACAGGGGTGCAAACGTGTACAGAGGGTGACTACCACCTTGATTTAGTGTCTGTAAAGATGGTATGCATTTCATATCAGTAATTTTGTTCATATTGATTAACCATTCCCCCGTTTACTTTTATTACCTTCTCTTTCATTTCACTGATCATCTCCTATGCAAAACCTTTCCAACTGCACTAGCTATTTGAAAGGCAATGCAAGAGGATGTTCAGACCACTATAATATATGACACACGAAATGCGAGGGACAAGCAGAGGGAGGTCTATATAGTATCCTGCAAGGAAAATAATTATCTCTATTTTTGAGTAACAAAACTACCTCAATGACTTTACAATTTTGTAATATTAAGTACACTGAGTAATTCTCCATAGAAAAACAGGAATAGATGATGATGAATGAATAATGGTATGATACACAATGATAAAAGGATATGTTAGTCACCAATTGTAAATTTATATATTGATTTTCACATACGTTGCTCTATTGTTCATTGATATAAATTGGCCAATACATTTTCTTCTGCTAATAGAAACATAGAAACATAGAAACATAGAAATTAGGTGCAGGAGTAGGCCATTCGGCCCTTCGAGCCTGCACCGCCATTCAATATGATCATGGCTGATCATCCAACTCAGTATCCTGTACCTGCCTTCTCTCCATACCCTCTGATCCCCTTAGCCACAAGGGCCACATCTAACTCCCTCTTAAATATAGCCAATGAACTGGCCTCAACTACCCTCTGTGGCAGAGAGTTCCAGAGATTCACCACTCTCTGTGTGAAAAAAGTTCTTCTCATCTCGGTTTTAAAGGATTTCCCCCTTATCCTTAAGCTGTGACCCCTTGTCCTGGACTTCCCCAACATCGGTAGCAATCTTCCTGCATCTAGCCTGTCCAACCCCTTAATACACTGTTAAAACATTAGATCATGATAAACTGGCTGGATTTGGGATCCTGCTGTGCACAAATCGGGTCTTGCAATTTCTGCATCACGATACTGAGTACATTTCAAAAGTGCTACATTTGTTGCAATGTACATGGAACATCCTGAGGTTATGAAATGTGCTATATAAACGCAAGTCATGTTATTTTGTCGTTTTAAATCTGAGCAACCAACAGATCAATAGATCACTGCTGAACCCCTTGAAACTGGCAAAACACAATTGGGGATAAATTGGATAGCTCAAGAAAATAGGGGCCAGATCTCACTTTGGCAACCTGTGTACGTTAGACCCAAAACATTTTTTTTTGCTGCAAGCTCAGTACCATGGTTGCAGTGTCCAGCCTGTGTTGATAACTCTGTTCATTACCTTAGCATGTCCCTACCAGGCTACATTTCATGCATCTTCCCTAACCCACCCTGGGGCCACACTCATGGGGGAAGTCATTGAACATTTGTTTAAGAATTGAAAGATCTAGCACAGACAGGCAGGAGCAGGTCACACATTTCCATCGTGACTTGGAAGGCAAGATGGAGGCAAGGAGATATCTCCTTCCCGAAGAGTTGGAGGAAGTTATCAAGAGAGATAATCAAATGCCAAAAGGAGGAGGCAAGTAAATTCAAGAATTTCAGCAACAAGACCTAGCTAAGATTTCTGCAAGGTCCAATTATCTCAGATGTACAGAAAAACTCAAGGTATATCAAATTGTCTGCTTTTAAAACAGAGATAGATACATTCTTGATTCTTGACATTACGGGTATTAGTGAGAAAGCAGGAGAGTGGGGTTAGATGGAAGAGATAGGTCAGCCATGATTGAATGGTGGAGATTGGATGGGCCGAATGACCTAATTCTGCCACTATTGCTTATGACTTATGAAATCCAATATCTAACAACTAAGTCACTGATCCCAAACAATACTTTCTGCAATGCATCTACCTCCCAACTACCTCCCTTAGCACTACTTAAGCCTTGCACCGTTAACCCATAACACTTACACACTTCTCAAGATACAAGATACATTTATTTGTCACATGTGCCAGTTGGCACAATGAAATGGAATCACCACACAGCCATACAGTAAAAATAAAGAACACAACAGAGTTGATAAAATTCAACATAAAACATCCCCACACAGCAGAATCAAAGTTTCCCACTGTGAGGAAAGGCACCAAAGTCAGTCATCTTCCTCTAATGTTCCCCAATGTTCACCCGTGGTCGGGGCCTACGGGCAGCCCAATGTTCAGGCCCACTCGCTGGGATGATATAAGTCCGACGTCAGGGCTGGGGGACCTCCTCAGCGGCCTGGACATCCGAGTCGGCCACCTCCTACCGGAGTCCGCGTCTCCCAAAGTCCGCAGGCCACGCTGGGCGGAGATGCAACGTTGCAGCCCTCGGGAAAACGGTCCCAGGACTCCACGATGACGGTCAGCGCCGACCGCATTGGAAGCTCTCCCAAACCGCAGCTCCACGATGTTGGAGCAGCGGCCCAACGCTCCGGAGCTCCAAAAGGCGATCCAGGTAGGCATCGCCCACTACGCGGTGAATTCAGTGCCGCCGCTGTTGTAGCTCTGGCCGGGTTCCCGGTCCGCGGCAGGAAAAGCCTCTCTGATCCAGGCGGTAGGCCGCGAGGAGGGGGGCGAGGACACGACTCGGAGAAATAGTCGCGTCCCCGCCAGGAAGCAACTGGGAAACAGTTTCCCCCTTACCCTGCCCCCCTCCCCAACATATAAAAATCAAAGATTCCCCCCAAAACAAACTTTAAACTGACTAAAAATTAAAAACAATTTGAATGACAAATGGGCTGTAGGCAGAGGCTGCCATCAGTGCAGCGCCCCTAGTGAATCCAGTGCCCCTGCTGGCTATTTAGCCATGATGGCACATCAACTGTTTATCTTGCAAGCCACTCACTACCCTTTGATCTACAGGAGAAGCTGTGTATAATAGTCTGAAATTACTGAAGATTAAAACATGCTCATCCCTAATTCTTCTTACTTCTTGCATTCCATTCCCCCTCAAACACCAACATGAGCTGACCTTAGAAAAGGCAGATGCTGTAAGTGTGCAACTTACTTCTCAGCCTCCCCCTCACCATAACCCTGGCCTGGTATAGGGCAGGGTTTTTGTGAGGGGAAGCCTGTCAAGTAGGTGCATCCTTGCAGCATCTGCCTTTTCTCCTTCCAAATAACCAGGAATCCACTTGTTACCAAGTGACACCAACTCAGCATCAAGACAGCATTGACAAAGACACGTCATCACCAGATCTAAGTCACACAGCCACCAGCTCAGACCCTGAAGAGTGTAGATAAGAAATTACTTCTGCAGACAATGCGTCACCAGGCACAATAGTTTACAGAGGGTATGGAGGAAGAATGGCTCTGAAATCAAATCTATGGAGAGCCAAATTATACATTGTTTTTGCACCAAATAATTCAGAATACAAATGATGGAGCAACCAATAATCAAAATAAATAATGGTCTGCAGACAGGCTTGCCAGAAAGTCTTCCATTCACTCCATCTACACTTTATGCTGCCTCGGCAAGGCCACCAGAATTAACAAGGATGAGTCTCAACCCGGGCACTTCCTGTTCTCCCCTCTCCCATCAGGTAGAAGGTACAGAAGTGTCAAAATGTATTTCTCCAGATTCAGGGACAGTTTCTTCCCAGCTGTTAACAGGAAACTTAACCAACCTATCACCAATGGTCCTGACCTTTCATTGGAGACCCTTGGACTATCCTTAATTGTCTCTTTAATTTGGCTTTAATTGGGCTATACTGGATTTTATCTTCCACTAAACATTATTTCCTTTATCCTGTAGCCGTACATTTTGGAGGGGTGAGGAAAGGGAGAAGGGGGAGGGTGGGAATATTAATGATTTAGATGAAGCGATTACAAGTAACATTAACAAATTTGCAGATGTCACAAAGCTGGGTGGCAGTGAGGAGGATGCTTTGAGAATGCAGGGTGACTTGGACAGGTTGGGTAAGTGAATTGAATTGAATTGAATTGAATTTCCTTTATTGTCATTCAGACCTTACGGTCTGAACGAAATTTCGTGCCTGCAGTCATACATACAATGATACAATAATAAACAACAATAAACACAAATTAACATCCACCACAGTGAGTCCTCCAAACACCTCCTCACTGTGGTGGAGGCAAAAATCTTAGGGCTGCAGTCTCTTCCCTCTTCTCCCTCTGCGCTGAGGCAATTCCCCACCGGGCGATGGTACAAACAGTCCCGCAGCTCACCGAACCCCGCGAACGGGCCGGTTCAAACACTGCGGCCCGGGGTGGTCGAAGCCGCTGCACCTCCAGTCCAGCACACGCAGCCGCCGGCCCGCGGCTGAACCCAGGACTCTGGACACCGCCACCAGAACGTCGTCCCAGCCACCGGAGCACCGTCCCAGCCCCCAGACCGGATCGCCCTCACGTGAGTACCGTTCCACCCTCAGGCTGGGCCACTCCAGCGGGAGTGCCATTCCTCCCTCGGGCTGGGCCACTCCAGCGGGAGTGCCGTTCCTCCCTCGGGCTGGGCCACTCCGACGGAAGTGCCGTTCCTCCCTCGGGCTGGGCCACTCCGACGGGAGTGCCATTCCTCCCTCGGGCTGGGCCACTCCAGCCCCTCACCATGCCGCTCTCACGGGAGCACCGTTCCATCCCGGGCTGGGCCGGGATCGAGCCCAGGACGAGTCCTGTCAGCTGCCTCCAGAGTCCCGAGGTCGCCGGCTCCGCTAGGCCTCAGCGTAGACGGAGGCAAAGAAGGGGGATAGGACGAAAAGGTCGTATTCCCCCGAAGGGAGTGACAGCAGCCCCCGTTTCACCCCCACCCCCCTCCCCATATAAACACAGCCTAAAAACCAAAAACATAACTAGACAAAACGAAAAAAAACAACACAAAAAAGTAAAAGACAAACGGACTGCAGGCGAGCCGCAGCCGTTCCCAGCGCCGCCACTTCCGGATAAGTGGGCAGATGCATGACAGATGCAGTTTAATGTGGATAAATGTGAGGCTATCCACTTTGGTAGCAAAAATAGGATGGAAGATTATTATCTAAATGGTGTCAAGTTGGGAAAAGGGGAAGTACAATGGGATCTGGGGGTCCTTGTTCATCAGTCAATGAAAGTAAGCACACAGGTAAAGCAGGCAGTGAAGAAAGCGAATGGCATGTTGGCCTTTATAAGAAGAGGAGTTGAGTATAGGAGCAAAGAGGTCCTTCTGCAGTTGTACAGGACCCTAGTGAGATCACACCTGGAGTATTGTGTGCAGTTTTGGTCCCCTAATTTGAGGAAGGACATTCCTGCTATTGAGGGAGTGCAGCGTAGGTTTACAAGGTTAATTCCCGGGATGGCAGGACTGTCATATGCTGAGAGAATGGAGCAGCTGGGCTTGTATACTCTGGAATTTAGAAGGATGAGAGGGGATCTTATTGAAACATATAAGATTATTAAGGGGTTGGACACGCTAGAGGCAGGAAACAAGTTCCTGATGTTGGGGGAGTCCAGAGCCAGGGGCCCCAGAATAAGGGGGGAGCCATTTAGAATGGAGATGAGGAAACACTTTTTCACACAAAGAGTTGTAAGTCTGTGGAATTCTCTGCCTCAGAGGGAGGTGGAGGCCGGTTCTCTGAATACTTTCACGAGAGAACTAGATTGGGCTCTGAAAGATAGCAGAGTCAGGGGATATGGGGAGAAGGCAGAAACGGGGTACTGATTGTGGATGATCAGCCACGCTCACATTGAATAGGCTGAATAGGCTGGCTGAAGGGCCGAATGGCCTACTCCTGCACCTATTGTCTATTGTCCTCAGTATGGTCTGTCAGATGGTCACTGCATTTAATCACATTGCTAATTACCAGATGTCCTAAACACCTGTCAATATTTGCCGGCAAAACTTAATCCATGTGCACAAATCATTCATCCCACATTCTCCCAAAACCCTCCTTGTGCCTTCATCACCTCTGCCCTCAATATTACTATGTATTTTTAAGATGTTTCCCATTATCCACCTTCAGTATATCCAGAACTCAGGTCTTTTCATGAGCCACAGCAAATGTAATTTACTAATTATTTACCTATATTGCCAATAATCCAAAATGTGACAGATTTAACCATCTTTTCGCTTCTACATAAATCTTTTAATGGACCAGTGGGTTTGGTCTACACAATATTTCTTGAAAACTGTCTATAAATTAAAAAAAAACAGAGTTTCAAAACCCTTTTCCTTTTCAGCTCCCCATCTTCCTTCACCCTGTATTCCTCAAGCTGGCTGGCCTCTGGAATATCTCCCATCCTGTCACCACATCATTGGCAGTGGT
Source organism: Leucoraja erinaceus (assembly GCF_028641065.1). NCBI lineage: Eukaryota > Metazoa > Chordata > Chondrichthyes > Rajiformes > Rajidae > Leucoraja > Leucoraja erinaceus. The sequence goes on along the minus strand of NC_073378.1, from coordinate 76,881,931 downwards.
GCCTTCACACCTCTAGGCCGATGTTCTGAAATTCAATCTTTAAATGTTTTTCATTTCCCATTCCTGCTTCAAGGTTATTGTGAAAACCTATTATTTTCTCGGGCTTATATTGGCCACTTATATTGGTCCGTTTGTCTTTTCTTTTTTTGTTTTCTTTTATCCTGTTTTTACAGTTTATTTTGGTTTATTTACAGTAGTTGTGTATGTGTGGGGGGGTGGGTGTAACATGTTCTCTGACTCTTCCTTCTGGGGGGATGCGACCTTTCTTGCCGTATCCCCGTCTCCGTGTCCATCTGCGCTGAGACCTATCGCGGAGCTGGCGGCCTCCAACTGCGACCGACCTCGAGGCTCCAGAGGCAGAGCCAGGACTTACCAACGCGAGGCTGGCCGACTTTGGGGCTGAGGTTGCGGTGCGACCCAACTTCCGACCCGACTTTGGAGCCTCGGAGGCTCGGCAGCGAGCCAGTGGACGACATCGTCGGGAGCTCACAGGTTGGTGACCTGTTTTTCCAGAGCTCCCACAACTACAGCTGCAGCCACTGGACTGGAGGGCGGCAGCTTCGGCAGCTTCGACCGCCCCGGGCCGCGGAGTTTGAACCGGCCCGTTTGCGGAGCTCGGATATCGGAGGCTTGGATTGCCTCGGCACAGAGGGAGAGCAAGGAGGGAAGAGACAATGATTTTGGGGACTTTAAACTGTGTTGAGCCTTTGTTTTGTTATTTATTCTATGTTATGACTGCAGGCTAAACCATTTTGTTGCACTGAAAGTGCAATGACAATAAAATTGAATCCAATGAATCCAAACTTTGAGTACCTTCTTTAATTTTGTTTCATGGTTGATTGTGCCTACCTGATATTTGATCCGTATTAAAGGTGGTGTTTGGTCATAGGTTTGGATGTACAATTTGCATCTGTCACATGTTATAGGCTACTCAAAGAAGCAGATGAAATTTGTTCCAAAATAATTCCTCGTATTTTCAAACAAAGGCTTCATTCTATATACTGTATATGTGTGTACGTATTACAAAAGCTAGGATTGTTTAACATGCTATGATTCATTTACCAAGATTTTTTGAAGATGAGTGAATTAGTTGGTGGTGTGGCGGCTTCCAAGGGTCGTGCCATCATACTGTCGAACCCCTTGGCACGGGAGTGGTTCAGTCTGGAGGCGGCCCTTAGCCAGAGGGTTTAAAGGCAGCGGTTTGGGTGCCATCTTTCTCTTGTTTGGTCTTCCCTAGAACCGGAGGAACATAATAAAAGGTGCCTCTCGAAACACTGGACTTTGTGCTTCCTTTTGAGACCCACGCACTACATTGGTGACCCCCGACGCTCCATTGGCATCATGATGGAGGGAAGAGAAAGCCCTACCTCCTCACAGGCCGGCCCGGCCCTGTCTCTGGACACGGTCTCGTTGAAACTGCCCAGCTTCTGGACCACCCGGCCACTCATCTGGTTCCAGCAGGCGGAGGCCCAGTTCAACCTGTGGGGCATCACGGTCGATGCCACCCGCTTCTATTACCTGGTGGGGGCCCTCGACCAGTACACGGTTGAAGAGGTCACGGACTTCCTCGCAGCCCTCCCAGACACTAATAAATATCTCGCCCTAAAGGAGCTCCTGCTCCAGATTTATGGCCTAAGCAGGATGGAGCGTGCTGCTAGGATCCTGCATATGGGGGGCCTAGGCCACCGACGGCCATCTAGCCTCCTAAAGGAGATGGTGGCTCTACTGGATGGGCACACGCCGTGCCTGTTGTTCGAGTACACTTACCTGCATCTGCTGCCGGCCTACATTCGTCTGCAGCTCACAGACGTCTCCTTTGCCGACCTCAGGGCCCTCGGGAGGCGCGCAGACGCGCTGTGGATGGTGTGCCCTGATGACGTCAGCGCGCTGGCCGTCAGCAGAGATGGGATCGCGCTGAGGCCAACACGCCCTGAAGACGTCAATGCGCTGGCCGTCGGCAGGCACTCCGATGACGTCACCCCGGCAGCTCCCAATTTCGTCCGGTGGGGCGGGGGAGCTGTGGAAGGAGTGACAGCTCCAGCCCGGTGGCCCGCACGATCGCCCCCAGTGGCAGTGAGGGGTACTGCACCTGCAGTCCAGCGCCAGCAAGCTGCAGGCAACACCTGCGGGAGCAGGTAAGCTCCAAGTAACACAAACTTGAGGCGCTGGTGCTATTTCCATCAGCGCTGGGGTGCTGCAGCACGACAATGCCGCCAGCCATGCACGTTCCCGGGAAACGCCTGGGCCGGCTGCCAATAGTCCCCGCGGCTGCCGGCCAAATTCACCGCCTTTTCGTCTGGGATCGGCGCTCCGGGACCCGCTTCCTCGTGGATACAGGAGCGGAGCTCAGCGACCTGCCCCCTTCGCTGGCCGACATTCGTTCCGGTAAGCGGGGGCCTGTCCTCACTGCGGCGAACGGCAGCCCCATCCGCTCATATGGAGTACGCATGGGTCAGATCGTGTTCGGCTCCTGCCATTTCTCGTGGTGTTTCACCATTGCCGACGTCTCCCAGCCATTGCTCGAGGCCGATTTCCTCCGGGCGCATTCCCTCATGGTGGACGTCAGGCGTCAGCATTTGGTCAAGGCCGCTACGATGGAGCCGATCACGTTGCATTTGTACCAACCGGTGGGACAGCCCCTGGCGTCCGTGGACTCCCGCTTCGCATGGATCTTGGCCGCGTTCCCAGACATTCTGACCCCGCAGTTTCGATCATCGACCCCCAGCCATGGAGTGGTGCATTTTACCCAGACTACTGGCCCACCACTCCATGCACGAGCACGCCGACTGCCGCCGGATAAACTGCGTCTGGCAAGGCGGGAATTCCGCACAATGGAGACCTTGGGGATCGTCCGCCCTTCGAGCAGCCCTTGGGCGTCCCCAGTCCACATGGTCCCTAAGTTGAGTGGGAGCTGGCGACCTTGTGGGGATTACCGACGGCTGAACGCCGCAACAACAGCGGATATATACCCCATACCCCACATCCAGGACTTCACCACCCATTTGGCTGGGGCCACAATATTTTCAAAAGTGGATCTGGTACGGGGTTATAACCAAATCCCGATTCACCCGGATGATGTACCCAAGACGGAGATCATCACGCCATTCGGACTTTACGAGTTCATGCGGATGCCGTTCGGCCTCAAGAACGCTGCGCAGGCCTTTCAACGCCTAATGGACGGGGTTTGTCGTGACCTCGATTTTGTGTTTGTGTACCTGGACGACATCCTGGTGGCCAGCCGCTCGCAGCAGGAGCACTACACCCGCCTTCGGCAGCTCTGTCAGCGGCTCAGCGAGCATGGTTTGGCCATCAACCTCGACAAGTGCCGTTTTGGTGTAACCGAGATTGACTTCCTTGGCCACTGTGTGACTGCGCAAGGCGCGGTTCCCCTGCCTAACAGGGTCGACCCCATCCGTCAGTTTCCCCGCCCACGCACGGTGCGTGGCGTGCAGGAGTTTGTCGGCATGGTGGCTTTTTACCATCGTTTCATGCCATCCGCGGCCCACATCATGCGGCCTCTGTATCAACTTCTGGTGGGTGGGCAGAACAAGAACGTTGAATGGACCCACGAGGCGGGGGCAGCTTTTGACGGCGCGAAGGAGGCCCTTGCTTGGGCCGTACTGTTGGTGCACCCGCGGGAAGATGCCCCGACTGCTCTCACGGTGGACGCCTCGGAGTCGTCGGTTGGTGTTGTACTGGAGCAGCTGACGGGCGGTGGTTGGCGGCCCCACGGCCTTCTTCAGCCAGCACCTCAACCGTGCGCAGTCGAAATACAGCGCGTTCGATCGCGAGCTCCTGTAATTGTAATTGTAATTGTAATTGTAATTTATTTATTAAGGGGACAGTGCATATTAATAAACATTTACATGTAATACGCAAGATTGTAGCCAGTAGCTAATTTCCATCTTTAGTCCCTCCTGGCTCTGTACCTGGCAGTGCGCCATTTTCACTACTTCCTGGAGGGCCGCCCATTCACCGCCTACACGGACCACAAGCCGCTCAATTTTGCGCTGGCGAAGGTCCGCACGACAGCAGCGGCAATTGGCCTACATATCGGAGTATACAACATCTATCGCTACATCGAGGGGAAAGAGGACAGGTGGATTGACAGGCGGAGGGAGCCATGAAGGGGGGCACCCTCAAGGCCGAGTTTGGGCAACCAGCACCGGCTGGTCAATGTCCAGGTGTGCTGGCTTCAAACGGTCCATCGACGCTGCCTCCGGCCGGCCCCCCATGTCCAGGACAAAAGTCGACTGCCCGTGTTCTAGCACCCGGAACGGGCCCTCGTACGGCCTCTGCACTACAGTGGTAAGTATTCCTGGTATATGTTTATTTGTAAAGTTTACTTGATAAAACAACAAAAGAATTCTAATTCATATAATTATGAACCGTGGGTTCCAAAGGACTCTGCATCAATCCCTTATATTTATGCATCGCTTTTCGAGTACATCACTCACATAGCGATCATGTGAATTGTCAGGTCTTGCACCCATTGAGCAATGTCACTGAGGACAAATGAAGGTGCTGAATGCTATATTCATTGAATTTATTTAGAAAATAATGTTCTTCACATCCTACCATTTTACATGAACATGTTATTCACGTGTGCATGGCAATTAGTAGCAATGTTACAAAATTTTGAGATTAAAAAAAACAAATCTGCAATTTATCCCATCAGATAAAGCCTAAAGATAAGTTTAATTTGACACCTAATTCACTTTCATATCATCAGTTTGAAAAAATTATGGCCATTTTCACACTCGGAAATTAGCATCTTGTTTCCTATTGCTTTTCCATTCACTTAACACAAAAGCTGTGATCGAGGACAGTCAAAAGCTCATAACTTTCTTAAAAATCAAGAGAACTGAATGAAACTTTCAGTTATTATAGATTGAAGCATTCTGAAACAAATATAAAACATCTTACTTGGATGACCTGAAATTAAAGCATATAATTAGTTAATTACCTAATTGTAGCTAATTACAAAATTGACCGTTCTGACGGAAATAGTAATAAACACCCAGACTGCCTTCAAAGTTCATAAATGTGATATTCTCAAGATCAGAACTTTAATATTATTGTATGATATGCTGTAAGTCAGTAACAGATAGGTAAATAAATTACAATTTCTAGCAATAGAAACATAGAAACATAGAAAATAGGTGCAGGAGAAGGCCATTCGGCCCTTCGAGCCGGCACCGCCATTCAATATGATCATGGCTAATCATCCAACTCAGTATCTTGTACCTGCCTTCTCTCCATACCCCCTGATCCCTTTAGCCACAAGGGCCACATCTAACTCCCTCTTAAATATAGCCAGTGAACTGGCCTCAACTACCTTCTGTGGCAGAGAGTTCCAGAGATTCGCCACTCTGTGTGAAAAATGTTTTTCTCATCACGGTCCTAAAAGATTTCCCCCTTATCTTTAAACTGTGACTCCTTGTTCTGGACTTCCCCAACATCGGGAACAATCTTCCTGCATCTAGCCTGTCCAACCCCTGAAGAATTTTGTAAGTTTCTATAAGATCCCCCCTTAATCATCTAAATTCTAGCGAGTACAAACCGAGACTACCCAGTCTTTCTTCATATGAAAGTCCTGACATCCCAGGAATCAGTCTGGTGAACCTTCTCTGAACTCCCTCTATGGCAAGAATGTCTTTCCTCAGATTTGGAGACCAAAACTGTACGCAATACTCCAGGTGTGGTCTCACCAAGACCCTGTACAGCTGCAGTAGAACCTCCCTGCTCCTATACTCAAATCCTTTTGCTATGAATGCTAACATACCATTCGCTTTCTTCACTGCCTGCTGCACGTGCATGCCTACTTTTAATGACTGGTGTACCATGACACCCAGGTCTCGTTGCATCTCCCCCTTTCCTAATCGGCCACCATTCAGATAATAGTCTACTTTCCTGTTTTTGCCACCAAAGTGGATAACCTCACATTTATCCACATTATACTGCATCTGCCATGCATTTGCCCACTCACCCAGCCTATCCAAGTCACCTTGCAGCCTCCTAACATCCTCCACACAGCTAACACTGCCCCCCAGCTTCGTGTCATCCGCAAACTTGGAGATGTTGCATTCAATTCCCTTGTCCAAATCATTAATATATATCGTAAATAGCTGGGGTCCCAGCACTGAGCCTTGCGGTACCCCACTAGTCACTGCCTGCCATTGTGAAAAGGACCAGTTTACTCCTACTCTTTGCTTCCTGTCTGCCAGCCAGTTCTCTATCCACATCAATACTGAACCCCCAATACTGTGTGCTTTAAGTTTGTATACTAATCTCTTATGTGGGACCTTGTCGAAAGCCTTCTGAAAGTCCAGATATAACACATCCACTGGTTCTCCCTTATCCACTCTACTAGTTACATCCTCGAAATATTCTATAAGATTCGTCAGACATGATTTACCTTTCATAAATCCATGCTGACTTTGTCCAATGATTTCACCACTTTCCAAATGTGCTGCTATCCCATCTTTAATAACTGATTCTAGCAGTTTCCCCACTACCAACGTTAGACTAACTGGTCTGTAATTCCCCGTTTTCTCTCTCCCTCCCTTTTTAAAAAGTGGGGTTACATTAGCTACCCTCCAATCCTCAGGAACTACTCCAGAAACTAAAAGAGTTTTGAAAAATTATCACTAATGCGTCCACTATTTCTGGGGCTACTTCCTTAAGTACTCTGGGATGTAGCCTATCTGGCCCTTAGGATTTATCGGCCTTTAATCCATTCAATTTACATAACACAACTTCCCGGCTAACCTGGATTTCACTCAGTTCCTCCATCTCATTTGACCCCCGGTCCCCTGCTATTTCCGGCAGATTATTTATGTCTTCCTTAGTGAAGACAGAACCAAAGTAGTTATTCAATTGGTCAGCCATGTCCTTGTTCCCCATGATCAATTCACCTGTTTCTGACAGCAAGGGACCTACATTTGTTTTAACTCATCTTTTTCTCTTCACATATCTATAAAAGCTTTTGCAGTCAGTTTTTATGTTCCCTACCAGTTTTCTTTCATAATCTATTTTCCCTTTCCAAATTAAGGCCTTTGTCCTCCTCTGCTGGTCTCTGAATTTCTCCCATTCCTCTGGTAGACCAAGTCTTTATGGAGAAGATCAGTTGCTAGCTGGTACATTGGCATATCATAATCAGTAGCCTCATCATACTCCTCAGATTGTAACCAATAAGCAACTCTGTACACCTTGTTTTTCCTCAACTTTTCAATTTTGGCATTGTAAACTACAAGTTTTTGCTCTTCAAACCACGCATGACATGCCTTTCTGCCCACTACTTTCCCTTCAAGAATGTCCTGTAGATTCCATTTCTTTAAAAAAGGATATATTTTTTTAAATAGCCTAAGTATCCAAATAACAAACTAATCCCATTCATACAAGAATTCACAATATGATTTTTAAATCTCACTGTCATGAATTTATATCCCAGATGAAAGGAATTTAATGTTTAATTCCCATAAATTAATCTAGAAACATCCACTCAATATGTTAAATTATTATTTTTATGCACAATACATGGGACAAAACTGATATTTAGTATAAAAATATTGACTATGGGTATACAATAGCACAAAATATAGACGATTTAGATGCTCTTATGACATAATGGTCCAAAAAAAAGAGAATTTAAATCATCTTGTGAGTGGGTTTTTCTGGAACGTGATCGATTGGAACGTTGCATTTCCGGTGAATTTGAACTCCATATCGGCAGGAAAAACACTGCCGGTTCGTATGGGGCCCAAATCACATTTTTGCAACGTAAAATTAGATTAAAGCCATCCCAAGAAGCAAGATAATATGTAAAATAGGCGACTTACCCTTTGTTTTGTCCCGTTCATGCGATCCGTTACATTGTAGGCGTTGAGGGCGTTAGAAGTCACTTTTTATTTTGATCTAATTATTAAATTGTCTCACGATTAAAAAATAAATAAATCGGGAACGGAAGTCGGATCGATTATCTTCAGCAGCTAGCAGGCCGAGGAAGTCCGCCTCCGACAGGCAGTAGAAAACGGCATTTTAATCCCCCCCCCCAAAGGCGCCAAAGACACGCACACGGCCAGTGGCAGAACTGCAGCGCCGCTGAAGGTAAGTTTTGTAACATTGCTACAATTAGTATCCGTGTCAAGCAGCCTCAGCTGATGGAGTTCATAACTTGGCTGAAAGCAAAGCTTTCTTTTCCTCTATCACACTGATGTGCCTTGGCGCAGTCTTAAAAGATCACAAAGCACAAAGCTGTGCGATTTGTTTCCACCATTCATATTTACTAACTGTATATCTCTGAAGTACAATCCACAAAATTGAGTGTGAATTTCTAGGTATTTATGTACTGTCATCCTTCAGCCACTGGGAATGGGGTTAAGGCTGCTTTGAGAGGTTAAATAAAATTATTGTCAACATAATTACACAGATCCAAGCAGAGTGAGGATGAAATGGTAAAAAGAAAAAGTGTACTCTCTCATTGGGGTAGAGTTTGATTCCAGAGTAATCCAAAGTAAACAATCACAAATCAGCAATCAATTTCTGAGTCAATTGAAGGAAATTTGAGCAGTGACATAACATGAGGTACCAATTCACTATCACTCAATTCACACGCTCGCACAAAATCAACATCTGTGCCTTCCAATCCCCTAGGAAGTCTCCTCATGGACACATCCCGTGGAAATGTTCCAGTCCTTTCAAATTATTCCTTGTAATAATCAATAGTTTGCTCTTATACTTCTAATTTATTTGTTGACATAATGGAAATAAAGAAATGTAAAGGAAAGAAAATGGGAAGAAATTGGTTTCACTAGCACCAGAGATAACAAAAAAATAAATAAACAAGATTCCATTGAGGATAAAGTCTCAGAGATTCTTCAAGTGTCAGACTGTACGTTTGTTTTCAGTACTTCTTTCTCAACATTTAGTGAGCACATTCCCCAATAGGACAGAGAGTAATTGAAGCTGTGGATGGAGTGCAGACATTTTTCTGCACCAATCACTGGTTGGAAACTGGTGATAAATTTCACTCAATCCTGAATGGCATCCTGTGTTGTGACTAAAATAACCCCCACTCAAGAGGTTAGCTAGTGCAGTATTGTTTCTGTCTGAAAGGTACTTCCTCAGGGTACACTTCACAGTTGATTAAATGGATACATCAGTGAAGAAAAGCAATTTAGTTTTCACACTGCAGCAAGAAAGTTTGCATTTTATGAAGAGAGCTTACATGAGTAGGATGATATTCCATTTGCTTTGAAATTATGTGTGTGTTAGTGCACTTCCGTGAAATTTTATTGTGTGTTATTTCAATGAATGTATCAACATGTTTATTTTAAATGGGTTCACTGGTATCTTGAAACAGGAAAGAAGACAAACACATGAAGTAGATCATTTTCTGTATTAATGACCGCTTTAAAATCATTTCAAAACAAGTTCAATACTTCGGAACATCCTGATGATGTTAAAGTCACATAAGTTTTCTCTACAATGCAGCTTCAGTTATATTCAAAATATAAAGGATTTCCTAGGCATGTATGCACAGAAATTGTAAAGTTATGACTGTGATCATCAGCCCAGTTTTCCATTATGTTGAGATAATCATTGCAGGCTGGTTCAATAAGTGGAACATCCATACTAAAATTGATGCAAATAGTTTACCCAATTTACCCAACCTTTTCTGCTATTTCTCAAAACATATGATTATATTCTCTTGTCAACTCTGATTTTACTTTCTTGAAATTTGTTCGCAGGATGAGTGTGTCAATGGCTGTGGTGAAATTTATCGTCCATCCTATTTTCCCATGGAAAGAAAAGTCAACTGTACGGATGAGTCTAGAGTCTCATACAGGCCAGATGGGCAAGGTATCCTTTCCTGGATGGCATTAGTAAACCAGATGGGATTTTACAACAATACTACAGCTCTATATTTACCACCATTAAGGTTAGTTTTTTTGCATGCAGATTTATTTTGGCCACTAGGGGCACCGCATGATGGCAGCCTCTGTTTTTCTATTTTTTTTAGTATTTCTATGTGGGGGAGGGGGTTAGGGTAAGGGTGAAATCCCCCTCCCCCCTTCGCAGCCTACCAACTGGATTGGCTCAACCTTTCCTGCCGGAGACGGCGGCGCAGCGCTGGATATATCGTGGAGCGGCGATGCCTTACCCAGACCATCGTTTGAAGTTGGGCCTGCTGCTTCAACATCGGGGAGCTGTGGTTTGCGGAGCTCCGAGTCGCGTGCGGCGCTAAGCAACATCGCGGAGTCCTGGGATCCCTTTGCTCAGGGCCACCAGTGTGAATCTCAGCTCAGCTCGGCCTGTGGATTTCGGGAGCCGCAGTCTCCGGTAGGAAGTGGCTGATGCGGAGGTCCAAGCCACTGAGAATGTTCTCCCGTTCTGACATCGGAGTTCCGTCATCCCTGCGAGAGGGCCTGAGCATCGGGTTTTTGTCAGTCTCCCTACCCGCTTCCACTACCTACAACCTCCGGCAACCACCTGCAACCTCCGGGAGCCACACGGAAACCTTGGGTGGGGCACAAAGTCTCCAGAGGTTTCCGTTCAGGTTTCCTAAGTGGGACAGGGGCATTAGTTAAGTATAGATAGATAGATTACATTCCCAAACAATTTCAATGAAGCTGTCAAACATTATTTTCCTTTCATAAATGCATCTTGATTCTGCTTGAAGTAATCTTGCTGCAATCTTCTTAACGGATTCCTGCATTTTTCCAACAAAATGGTATCGCATGGGTGGGCCAGTGTCGAGTGTCAGATGTTATGGGGAGAAGGCAGGAGAATGGGGTTAGGAGGGAGAGATAGATCAGCCATGATGGAATGCCGGAGTAGACTTGATGGGCCAAATTGCCTCATTCTACTATCTCTTATGATCTTATGATCTAATGCAATATCTCGTCAGCTCCCTAGAGAATTGTTTGGCTTCGCTTAACACTATACCACAACAAATGTATCTTAACATGGTGCAAAACACAAGAACAAGAAATAAATGTTGACTTTGCAGTTGTTGGGCATAATTAGAACTGTATTGTAGCTTTGGATAACACAGCACAGACACAGTGGGCTGAAGGGCCTGTTCTCATGTTGTATCTCCCTATGACTGTAACATAGTTTAACTAGAGCAGCCCCAGACAGGAAAGTTATTATAATTAGGATTTTGAGACAGTGGGAAGATTTACCCTGAAAAGGACAATAAGCTGCACGTTAAAACAAATGTGAGGGTAAATATTGAAAGGGTGTTTCTTCTGACTGGAAAGATAATCAATGCTAAATTCATGAATGTGGTAAAGTCCATATTTCATGCAGAATGTCTTTCTTTGAGCTTGGAATTATGTCCAAGAATAGTTGTTGAGGCAGATCCTTTTCCACCTATTCAAGGAAAATGCAGGTGATGATTTGAGCTGGATGACAATATAAGGCTGTGGATGAAATTTGATTCTGTAGAACAAAGAGCCAACATAAGGTTGTACCATCAAACCTCGCACACTGAAGCCCATCTGCCCTGCAGTCAGAAACTTCAGGATTCATATCAGACTCTTGTAACTTCAAAGCAAAAAAAAATAATCTGGGAGGGACTGACATGTCATGATGGTAGTTATTCCCGGTGTTCATCCCTCAACCGATATCAATAAAATAAATTACCTGCCTATTATGATACAGTCATTTGGGAATCTTTGTTAAATGAACATTGGTTGCCATTTGTCCAAAAGTATCACTATGCTAATATCCAAATATACTTCATTGGCTGAAGAGATCAGCGATGCAGTGGAAATATGTGAATGCAAAATTTATTTAATTTCCTCTTCTGCACCAAAAATGTCCTTGGATACTTAGCAACTTGGAAATAAGCGTACGGCAACTGAATACTGATGTCTAGAAATAGTGTGAAACCCTCGATACTCAACACCAGAGAGGTGTTACATGGAGCTGTCAATTTGATGGATGAAATGTGAACCACAAAGCATTTCTCTCTTGTTTCAAGTATGTATTAGGGCATTGCTATTGGTGTCTAAAATATTTGGGCTAAAGAAACGGAACATTCGAGAGTAACATCAATGACCACACAAATTAGCAGGCCTTCGAGCCATCGACACCATTTAATAAGATCATGAGCTGATCTGACTGCAACCCCAGATTAATTTTCTCAACATCCCTTAGTTTATCTAGAATCTATTGATTTGAAAGTTAAAACATATTCAAAGATTCTGCTTCCACTGCCCTTTAAAAAGGTAGTTCTATAGATTCACAAGTTCTGATGGAAAACATTGCCTTAAATGGACAGATCCTTATTTTTAAAACATTCATACTTAAGGTCTAGATTCTCCTTCAAGAGAACACATTCCCAAGACCACTCAGGATCTTATATGTTTCTATCGAATCCTTTCACTCTTCCAATTTCCGACAGATATGAGCCTATTTTCTCAATTTGTCCTTGTAAGAAAACCTACCCATTCCAGGCGAATTCCAGAAAACCTTCACTGAAATCATTTAAATAATGAAACCAATACCATACGTAGTGCTCCAGATGTGGTCTCACCAATGCCTCGTATAATACAAGTATAAACATACTACTTTTGAATTAAATTCCCCTACCAATAAACAACTATTTTTTGTGCAGGAAGGAACATCAGATGGTGGTTTACACTGAAGATAGACACAAAATACTGGAGTAACTCAGTGGGTCAAGCAGCATCTCTGGAGTAAAGAAGTAGGTGACGTTTTGAGACCCTATCTTGTTGGGTTCTCTAATTAATTTAGGGTTCTCAGTTTACAAGATATAAGATACAAGATACAATTTATTTATCATTTGGACCCCTTGAGGTCCAAACGAAATGACGTTTCTGCAGCCATACATTACAAACAAATAGACCCAAGACACAACATAATTTACATAAACATCCATCGCATTGCTGTGATGGAAGGCCAAAAAAACTTATCTCTCCACTGCACTCCACCCCCCCGATGTCAGAGTCAAAGTCAAAGCCCCCCGGCTGGCGATGGCGATTGTCCCGCGGCCATTAAAGTCACGGCGGGTGATGCAAGGTCGCACACCGGGTTCTTGATGTTAGAGCCCCCGGCGTGCGCTCGCAGAGTCCCGCAGCCATTCCAAGCCGCGCGGGGCGGTGCTGTGAGGCCCCGCTCCAGGAGTTCTTCGACCCCGCAACTCGGGCGGGAGAAGTCGCCGTTGCGGGAGCCCTGAAAAGCGGTCTCCCTCCAGGGACCCGCGGGCTCCCGGTGCCGCCATCCGCCAGACCCGCAGTTGCAGCCTCCGAATCTCCGGAGGTCGGGCCGCAGCAGCGCTCCACCACCGCTCCACCCGCTCTGGACTCTCAGCTCCGCGACGGTGAGGTGAGTAGTCGGCACCAGAGCCCCCGGTCTTCCTGTTGGAGGCCGCTCCTCGTTGCAGCCTCAACGACAACGGAGACCCGACAAGGAAAAGGTCGGGTTAAATTAGCTTATTATCCCTAAACTAAACTAAAGGGTTAACAAGGGTTAAAAGAGCAAACAAAAGTTTGACCAATGGAGAATAGTGTAGGAAATGTGAAATAGTCCATTTTGGAAGGATAAATAAATAAAGAAAGAAAGAAAGAGATAAAATAAATAGTTCACTTCACAATGTTTCTACCTTTCTTTGTGGCATCATGAAATTTCCCAACCACACCATCCATTTCTTCATCCAAGTCATTTACATAGACTGTAAAAAGATGAGGCTCACATCTAACCCCAGGGCACACCTCTTGTTATATTTTGCCAGTCAATCTATACCAGTATGTTATCGTCTACAGCATGTGCGTTTACTTTCTTCAATAAGCTTCGATGCAATACCTTTCATGCTTTCAGGGAGTCACGACGGGTTTAGGAACAACTCCTTTTTTCCAACTCTCAGGTTCATGAACCCTAATCCTACCAAGACACTAAGGCCTTACCTCTCACACTGCTATAGATGTGTTTTATACATATGTTTGCCCTAATGTCTAGTTTTTGTAGTCTTCTTTCCTTTAGAAATTGTATGTGTCATTTGTGTATGATATATTTTTGTGTCCGAATCTGTGAAGCTGCAAGTAAGATTTGCCAATGTGCCTGTACCTCACAGTTTTTAAAGTATCCTGCTATAACATCCTTAATGATTTAACATATTCCCATTAACAGGTCTATAGTTTCCTGCATTCCATTTCCATCTCTTTTTGAATAAAGGATTACATTTGATATTTTCCAGTCCAATGGAATTTTCTCCAGATTGAGACAACTCACTAGTCACTCCTTTTAAGACCCCGATGGTAAAGACAATCTGAACCTGGGAAAATGTCAGCCCACAAATCCAACAAATCAATTTTCCACTTCACAATTTGCAGATGTTTATGGCATGATACCTGACTCTGCTAAAATCATAGCATTATGCAGCAAGGATGCAGGCCCTTCACCACAACATCCATGCCAACCTAGATGTCTATCTGCATGGGCCATTTTCCTACGTTTGGTCCACATCCCTGCAGAGAATTTTCTACCGATAAACCCAGATAAATGTCTTTTAAATGTTATAATTGTACCCTCCTTTATAACTTCCAGATTCTAGCAGTTTGTCCATGTTGGAGTGGCCATTTTGAGAGGAACTGCATTGAGGTCAATGTGCTGCTGCTGGGGAAAACTGTGGGCTTTGGTGAATACTGGGACTTTCGGAGAAGAGAGAGAACAGAAACAAGGCAAGACTAAGGTCGGGTGTTTAGGATTCAGTTCCCATTAAGTAGGTATGTTACAAAACCTACCTGAGTCGTGGCTGAGAATCTTCCCCACCCCGTGTGCGTGATTTTGGCGTTGTTTAGAGGGGGCGGGTTTAAAACGCGATTTTTACTAAGCTGTTGCAATCGAAAATGTTCAGCCTAGTAAATCATTAACGAAAAATCGCTGAAAGACCCCGTCGCAAAAGGTATTATTAGTTTTTTATGGCCTGGTATAATAGTTATAGTAGTTTAAAAATCCCTCTCTGAACCCGCAACCTCTCGCAGCCCCAGGGTTTTATAAAGCAAACAATTAAAGGTATGTACCTTATTTTTACATTAAAATGGGCTTCTTAAGAACCCTGTATATAAATTTTTCTATAGCAAGTAGCTCATTTTGGGCTCTTTATATCCCGCAGTATTTTTCTGGGCATTTGGGGCACAAATCCAGTGCAATGTGAACGTTCTAAACCAGCGCGTTCACAGGAACCCACTAGAAAGCCAATTTAAATGGACTTTAATTTACAGCAATTGAACACTAAATTCCTTCCATTTGGCCTATAAATTGATGTAAATGAGATTTAAAAATCATGTTTTATTGTGAATTATTTGTGAATATTATTTGGACAGGGCTATTTAAAAATGTTAATCATTTATTAAGAAATGGATAGATGTTTAGATCTAGTAATTGAAGTTTGAAATTAGCTACAATTGGGTAACTAACTAATTATATGCTTTAATTTCAGGTCATCCAAGTAAGATTATTTTATATTTGTTTCAGAATGGTTCAATCTATGATAACTGAAAATTTCATTCAGTTCTCTTAATTTTTAAGAAGGTTATGGGCTTTTGACTGTCCATGATCACAGCTTTTTTGTTATGTCCATAGAAAATCAATAGGGAACAAGATGCTAATTTCCGAGTATGAAAATGGCCATAACTTTTTTATTACTTGAGATATGAAAGTGAATTAGGTGTCAAATTAAACTTATTTTTATGCTTTATCTGATGGGATAAATTGCAGACTTGATTTTTTAAATCTCAAAATTTGTAACATTGCTACATTAAGTCTGCTGGATTTATTGTTGTGAGTAATAGGCAGTCAGTGGAGTGGGATGTTCTTCCTGTTGATGTGGGAAACCAGGCAACTGTCACATGTTCCTGACTTCTATGTTTTCAGGAAGTATGTCCAGCTGCAGCTCCTCTCACACTCCTTGCATCTGTTGGAGCAGCTGTTGGGCACATTGAGGAATATACAGGAAGCTGGGAGGGTTATGGACAGTAATTTCAGTGAGGTGGTCACACCAAAGGTTCAGTCAGATAGATGGGCGATAACCAGGAGAAGCAGGGTGGCAGTGCTGGAATCTCCCTCTAATACAAGTGTTACCATTGGGAGTATGGCCTCTTAGTTCAGTTCAGTTCTGTTTATTGTCACATGTACCAAGGTACAGTGAAAAGCTTTTTGTTGTGTGCTAATCAGTCAGCAGAAAGACAATGTATGATTACAATCAATCAATTTACAGTGTATAGTATAGATACATAAGGGAACAAGGTTTAAGTGCAAGGTAAAGCCAGCAAAGTCTGGTTAAGGATAGTCCGAGGGACATCAAGTCAAGTCAAGTCAAGTCAAGTTTATTTGTCACATACACATACGAAATGTGCAGTGAAATGAAAGTGGCAATGCTCGCTGACTATAGAACATCAAAGACGTAGATTATAGTTCAGCACTGTTTGGTTGTGGTAGGATGATTCAGTTGTCTGACAACAGCTGGGAACAAACTGTCCCTGAATCCGGTGGTATGCATTTTTACACTTTTATACATTTTGCCTGATGGGAGAGGGGAGAAGAGGGATTGGCCAGGGTGCGACTCGTCCTTGATGATGCTGCTGGCCTTGCCAAGGCAGCGTGAGTTATAAATGGAGTCAATAGAAGGGAGGTTGGTTTGTGTGATGGCCTGGGCTGCGTCCACAATTCGCTGTGATTTCTTATGGTCCTGGATGGAGCTTTTCCCAAACCAAGCTGTGATGCATCCTGATAAATGCTTTCTATGGTGCATCTGTAGAGGTTAGTGAGAATTGCAGGAGACATGACAAACTTCCTGAGCCTTCTAAGGGAGTAGAGGCATTGGTATGTTTTCTTGGTCACTGCTTCAATATGGATGGTCCATGTGTAGTTGTTAGTGATATCGACATCGAGGAATTTGAAGTTTTTGACCATCTCCACTTCAGCACCATCAATGCAAGTCGGGGTATGTGAAACTTTCCTTCCTGAAGTTGATCACTATCTACTTTGTCTTGCTGACGTTGAGAGAGAGATTGTTGTCTTAACACCAGGAAACAAGGTTCTCAATCTCCCAATCTCCTGTACTCGCTCATCATTATTTGATATCCAGCCCACAATGATGGTATCGTCTGCGAATTAGAAAATTGAATTAGATTTGTACATGGCTGCACAATCGACGGTTTACAAGGAGTAAATAAGGGGGTTGAGAAAGCATTCTTGCGGAGCACCAACATTGAGAATCATCGTAGAGGATGATTTGTCCCCTATCCTCACTGATTGAGGTCTGTTGGTCAGAAAGTCGGGGATCCAGTTGCAGAAATGAGTGATGACTCCAAGTCCCATGAGTTTGGTATAAGCTTGGATGGTATAATGCTATTAAAGGCAGAGCTGTAGTCTATGAGCAGGAACCCGACATAGGAGTCTCTGATCCAGATGTTCTAAGGATGACTGTAGGGCTAGGGCAATGGCATCGTCCGTGGATCTGTTGTGGTGGTAGGCAAACTGTAGTGCGTCAAGGCCATAGGGTAGACTGGATTTAATGTGTTCCATAACTAACCTTTCAAAACATTTCATGATGGTGGATATCAAGGCCACTGGACGGTAGTCATTTGGGCATGAAGTCTTGCTTTTCTTCGGCACTGCGATGATGGTGGTCTTCTTGAAGCAGATGGGTACCAGAATAGAGTAGGGAGAAATTACCGATGTCCGCGAATACTCCCGCTAGCTGGTCCGCACGGCCACTAAGGACACAGCCAGGAACTCCATCTGGTCCAGCTGCCTTTCATGGGTTTACACTCAAGAAGGCCAACCCCTCCCACAATCACCCTGGTGAGAGGCACATTGGAGTCTGAAGGGCCAGGTGTTTGCAAATTTGCAGTGACACAAAGCTGGGTGGCAGTGAGGAGGGTGGTATGAGAATGCAAGGTGACTTGGACAGGTTGGGGGAGTGGGCAGATGCATGGCAGATGAAGTTTAATGCAGATAAATGTGAGGTTATCCACTCTGGTAGCAAAAACAGGAAGGCAGATTACTATCTAAATGGCATCACTTTGGGAAAAAGGGAAGTACAACAGGATCTGGGGGTCCTTGTATTTCAGTCAATGAAAGTAAGCATGCAGGTACAGCAAGCAGTGAAGAAAGCGAATGTCATGTTAGCCTTTATAACAAGAGGAATCGAATATAGGAGCAAAGAGATCCTTCTGCAGTTGTACTGAGCCCTAGTGAAACCACACCTGGAGTATTGTGTGTAGTTTTGGTCCCCTAATTTGAGGAAGGACATTCGTGCTATTGAGGGAGTGCAGCAAGGTTCATTCCCGGGATGGCGGGACTGTCATACACGGAGAGAATGGAGCAGCTGGGCTTGTACACTGGAGTTTAGAAGGATGAGAGGGTATCTCATTGAAACATATATGATTGTTAAGGGTTTGGACACACTAAAGGCAGGAAACATGTTCCCGATGTTGGGGGAGTCCAGAACCAGGCGCCACAGTTTAAGAATAAGGAGTAAGCCATTTAGAACGGAGACGAAGAAACACTTTTTCTCACAGAGAGTGGTGAGTCTGTGGAATTCTCTGCCTCAGAGGGCAGTGGAAGCAGGTTCTCTGGATGCTTTCAAGAGAGAACTAGATAGGGCTCTTAAAAATAGCGGAGTCAGGGGATATGGGGAGAAGGCAGGAACGGGGTACTGATTGGGGATGATAAGCCATCATCACATTGAATGGCGGTGCTGGCTCGAAGGGCCGAATGGCCAACTCCTGCACCTATTGTCTATTGTCTATTGTGTCACCCCTTTGGTCTTCTGCTCGAAGCGAGCATAGAAAGCAGTCAGTTCAGCGCGCAGATTCGCATTATATCCTATGATATTGCCTGACCGTGCTTTGCAGCCAGTTATCTTATTCAGACCTTGACACATTCTCCATGCGACAGTGTATCTAAGTGATTATACTAGGACTCCAGTTGCTGCCTTGCAGTGCCAGACAACCTGGGTTTGATGCTGACCATGGATGCTGTCTGTACGGAGTTTGTATGTTCTCCCTGTGACCGCGTGGGTTTTCTCCGGGTGCTCCAGTTTCCTCCCAAATTGCAATGATGTATAGCAGGTTAATTGGCATCGGTAAAAAAATTTGTGAATTGTAATTGTGTGTAGGATAATGCTGGCATACGGGGTGATCGCTGGTCAATGTGGACTGGGTGAGCTGAAGAGCCTGGTTCAAAGGTTCAAAGGTTCAAAGGTCTTTTATTGTCATGTGTACCAATGAAGGTACAGTGAAACTCAATTTACCATACGGCCATATTAAAAAAAGCAACAAGACACACCACTACATAAAAGTTAACGTAAACATCAACCGCAGCAGATTCCCCACATTCCTCACTGTGATCTGGGTCTCCTTGTTCATCAGTCACTGAAAGTAAGCATGCGGATACAGCAGGCAGTGAAGAAAGCTAATGGCATGTTGGCCTTCATAAAAAGAAGAGTTAAGTATAAGAGCAAAGAGGTCCTTCTGCAGTTGTATAGGGCCCTGGTGCATTGTGTGCATTTTGGTCTCCAAATTTGAGGAAGGATATTCTTGCTATATCTTGCGATTTGAGTATAGGAGCAGGGAGGTTCTACTGCAGTTGTACAGGGTGTTGGTGAGACCACACCTGGAGTATTGCGTGCAGTTTTGGTCTCCAAATCTGAGGAAGGACATTATTGCCATAGAGGGAGTGCAGAGAAGGTTCACCAGACTGATTCCTGGGATGTCAGGTCTGTCTTATGAAGAAAGACTGGATAGACTTGGTTTATACTCTCTAGAATTTAGGAGACTGAGAGGGGATCTTATAGAAACTTACAACATTCTTAAGGGGTTGGACAGGCTAGATGCAGGAAGATTGCTCCCGATGTTGGGGAAGTCCAGGACAAGGGGTCACAGCTTAAGGATAAGGGGAAAATCCTTTAAAACTGAGATGAGAAGAACTTTTTTCACACAGAGTGGTGAATCTCTGGAACTCTCTGCCACAGAGGGCAGTTGAGGCCAGTTCATTGGCTATATTTAAGAGGGAGTTAGATGTGGCCCTTGTGGCTAAGGGGATCAGAGGGTATGGAGAGAAGGCAGGTACGGGATACTGAGTTGGATGATCAGCCATGATCATATTGAATGGCGGTGCAGGCTCGAAGGGCCGAATGGCCTACCCCTGCACCTAATTTCTATGTTTCTATGTTTCTATGCTATTGAGGGAGTGCAGTGTCATGAGGTTAATACCCGGGATGGCGGGACTGTCATACGTTGAAAGAATGGAGCGACTGGGCTTGTATACACTGGAATTTAGAGGGGTGAGAGGGGACCTTGTTGAAACTTATATAAGATTATTAAGGGATTGAACACACTAGAGTCAGCAAACGATGTTGGGGGAATCCAGAACCAGGGCCACAGTAGGAAAACGTTTTCCCACAGAAAGTTATGAATCTGTGGAATTCTCTGCTTCACAAGGCAGTGGAGGTCAATTCTCTGGATGCTTTCAAGAGAGAGTTAGATAGGGCTCTTAAAGATAGCGGTCAATGGATATGGGGAGAAGGCAGGAACGGGGTACTGATTGCGGATGATCAGCCATGTTCACAGTGAATGGCGGGTCTGGCTCGAAGGGCCAAATGGCCTGCTCCTGCACCTATTGACTATTGTCCATTGTGATGGAAGGCAATAAAGTCTAATCTTCCCTCTTTTCTCCCGTGGTCGGGGGAGTCAAACCATCCGCAGTCGGGGTGATCAACCGGCCAATTGAAGGTCCCGCGTAAGGACGATCGAAGCTCCCGCGATCGGGGGCGGTCGAAACTCCTGCGGCCTGAAGCTCCTGTGGCCTCGAGCTCCCGAAGTCGGTCCCTAACCAGGGATCATGGTTAAATCACATGGCATTGGGGGTTCAGTATTGATGTGGATAGAGAACTGGCTGGCAAACAGGAAGCAAAGAGTAGGAGTAAACGGGTCCTTTTCACAATGGCAGGCAGTGACTAGTGGGGTACCGCAAGGCTCAGTACTGGGACCCCAGCTATTTACAATATATATTAATGATCTGGATGAGGGAATTGAAGGCAATATCTCCAAGTTTGCGGATGACACTAAGCTGGGGGGCAGTGTTAGGTGTGAGGAGGATGCTAGGAGACTGCAAGGTGACTTGGATAGGCTGGGTGAGTGGGCAAATGTTTGGCAGATGCAGTTTAATGTGGATAAATGTGAGGTTATCCATTTTGGTGGCAAAAACGGGAAAGCAGATTATTATCTAAACGGTGGCCGATTGGGAAAGGGGAAGATGCAGCGAGACCTGGGTGTCATGGTACACCAGTCATTGAAGGTAGGCATGCAGGTGCAGCAGGCAGTAAAGAAAGCGAATGGCATGTTGGCTTTCATAGCAAGAGGATTTGAGTATAGGAGCAGGGAGGTTCTACTGCAGTTGTACAGGGTGTTGGTGAGACCACACCTGGAGTATTGCGTGCAGTTTTGGTCTCCAAATCTGAGGAAGGACATTATTGCCATAGAGGGAGTGCAGAGAAGGTTCACCAGACTGATTCCTGGGATGTCAGGTCTGTCTTATGAAGAAAGACTGGATAGACTTGGTTTATACTCTCTAGAATTTAGGAGACTGAGAGGGGATCTTATAGAAACTTACAACATTCTTAAGGGGTTGGACAGGCTAGATGCAGGAAGATTGTTCCCGATGTTGGGGAAGTCCAGGACAAGGGGTCACAGCTTAAGGATAAGGGGAAAATCCTTTAAAACTGAGATGAGAAGAACTTTTTTCACACAGAGTGGTGAATCTCTGGAACTCTCTGCCACAGAGGGCAGTTGAGGCCAGTTCATTGGCTATATTTAAGAGGGAGTTAGATGTGGCCCTTGTGGCTAAGGGGACCAGAGGCTATGGAGAGAAGGCAGGTACGGGATACTGAGTTGGATGATCAGCCATGATCATATTGAATGGCGGTGCAGGCTCGAAGGGCCGAATGGCCTACCCCTGCACCTAATTTCTATGTTTCTATGTTTTCTATGCTATTGAGGGAGTGCAGTGTCATGAGGTTAATACCCGGGATGGCGGGACTGTCATACGTTGAAAGAATGGAGCGACTGGGCTTGTATACACTGGAATTTAGAGGGATGAGAGGTCACCTTGTTGAAACTTATATAAGATTATTAAGGGATTGAACACACTAGAGTCAGCAAACGATGTTGGGGGAATCCAGAACCAGGGCCACAGTAGGAAAACGTTTTCCCACAGAAAGTTATGAATCTGTGGAATTCTCTGCTTCACAAGGCAGTGGAGGTCAATTCTCTGGATGCTTTCAAGAGAGAGTTAGATAGGGCTCTTAAAGATAGCGGTCAATGGATATGGGGAGAAGGCAGGAACGGGGTACTGATTGTGGATGATCAGCCATGATCACAGTGAATGGCGGGTCTGGCTCGAAGGGCCAAATGGCCTGCTCCTGCACCTATTGACTATTGTCCATTGTGATGGAAGGCAATAAAGTCTAATCGTCCCTCTTTTCTCCCGTGGTCAGGGGAGTCAAACCATCCGCGGTCGGGGTGATCAACCGGCCAATTGAAGGTCCCGCGTAAGGATGATCGAAGCTCCCGCGATCGGGGGCGGTCGAAACTCCTGCGGCCTCGAGCTCCCGAAGTCGGTCCCTAACCAGGGATCATGGTTAAATCACATGGCATTGGGGGTTCAGTATTGATGTGGATAGAGAACTGGCTGGCAAACAGGAAGCAAAGAGTAGGAGTAAACGGGTCCTTTTCACAATGGCAGGCAGTGACTAGTGGGGTACCGCAAGGCTCAGTACTGGGACCCCAGCTATTTACAATATATATTAATGATCTGGATGAGGGAATTGAAGGCAATATCTCCAAGTTTGCGGATGACACTAAGCTGGGGGGCAGTGTTAGGTGTGAGGAGGATGCTAGGAGACTGCAAGGTGACTTGGATAGGCTGGGTGAGTGGGCAAATGTTTGGCAGATGCAGTTTAATGTGGATAAATGTGAGGTTATCCATTTTGGTGGCAAAAAACGGGAAAGCAGATTATTATCTAAACGGTGGCCGATTGGGAAAGGGGAAGATGCAGCGAGACCTGGGTGTCATGGTACACCAGTCATTGAAGGTAGGCATGCAGGTGCAGCAGGCAGTAAAGAAAGCGAATGGCATGTTGGCTTTCATAGCAAGAGGATTTGAGTATAGGAGCAGGGAGGTTCTACTGCAGTTGTATAGGGTGTTGGTGAGACCACACCTGGAGTGTTGCGTGCAGTTTTGGTCTCCAAATCTGAGGAAGGACATTATTGCCATAGAGGGAGTGCAGAGAAGGTTCACCAGACTGATTCCTGGGATGTCAGGACTGTCTTATGAAGAAAGACTGGATAGACTTGGTTTATACTCTCTAGAGTTTAGGAGATTGAGAGGGGATCTTATAGAAACTTACAAAATTCTTAAGGGGTTGGACAGGCTAGATGCAGGAAGATTGTTCCCGATGTTGGGGAAGTCCAGGACAAGGGGTCACAGCTTAAGGATAAGGGGGAAATCCTTTAAAACCGAGATGAGGAGAACTTTTTTCACACAGAGAGTGGTGAACTCTGGAACTCTCTGCCACAGAAGGTAGTTGAGGCCAGTTCATTGGCTATATTTAAGAGGGAGTTAGATGTGGCCCTTGTGGCTAAAGGGATCAGGGGGTATGGAGAGAAGGCAGGTACGGGATACGGAGTTGGATGATCAGCCATGATCATATTAAATGGCGGTGCAGGCTCGAAGGGCCGAATGGCCTACTCCTGCACCTAATTTCTATGTTTCTATGTTTCTATGTTTCTATCATATCTCCGTCGATGTAAGAGATGTTTTTAAATCGCATCTCTGTCGAGATAATAGATTTCAAAAAGTTTCCCCCAACACACCCACCACCCCCCCACATAAAACAAGCTAAAGAACACTAAAACATACATTTAACACGTACTTTAAAACAACAAAGAATGAAAGGATGAGACAGACTGTGTTGGCGGGGCAGCCGGCAGGCGCCACCTGGTGGTTGATCTATATCTGTGAAATCTACACACTGGGCAAGGAATAGTGATAATAAATTCCACAATCAGGGGTACAGACCTGTGTTTCTGTGGCTGTAAGAGAGACTCCATGACGGTATGTTACCTTCCTGGTACCAAGGTCAATGATATCTCTGAGCAGGTACAGAATATTCTGAGAATGTTGGGTCTAAATCTGATTTGCCAATGCCATTTCATGGCCTCTTTTGGCCCTAATGATTGCCCACGAGTTATTTCCTCCTTGCTCTATATTCCTCAAAGGCTCTGTCTGATTTCATCTTCTTAAACTTTGCATGCACTTCCTCTTTCTGTTTGGTCAGATTTACACCCTCTGGTCATCCCTTACTTTTCCATCCTCATTATTGGAACATGTAGTTCCTGAACATTGATCAACTGGCTTTTAAACGACTCTCACATGTACATATGGACTTGCCCAATGACAAATGTTCCCAATTTACCCTCCCGAGCTCCTGCCTAATAACGTTGTAGTTTGCCTTACTCCAGTTTAGTACCTTCCAACAAGGACTTATCCCTATCCAAAGCAATCTTGGCATCCTTTACATCAGTGAGACCAATCGTAGGCTCAGCGACCATTTCACTAAACACTCCATCGCTCCATAGATGCTGCTGCACACATTTTTTGTGTAACCTTCACTAAACACATGCTAAACCAAGGCCTACTGGATTTCCCGGTTGCTAACCAATTAACTCCTCTTTCCATTCCCATAATAATCTTTCTGTCCTGGACCACCTCCATTGCCAGAGTGATGTTTTACAGCCCAATGATGTGAACATTGAATTCTCCAAATTTAGTTAATTATTAACCAAACACCCCTCCCCCGCACAATTTCTCCACCCCACCTCCTTTTTACCCCCCTTTCCCTAAGCCCCACCTGGATTCAAACAAATTTTCCCTTTCCACTCCCTTTCCATCTACATTTGTTTGTCTGGCTTCACAATTCATAAATTGTCTAGATTTATCTCACAGTTTTTGTCTTTTCATCACTTGAAAGACTTTGGCCTGCCCTCCTGCCCCTCCTCTCTTCCATCTTTCTCCCTCCACCGTAATCAGTTTGAAGAAGCACCCTGTCCTGAAACATCACCTATCCATGTTCTCCAGAGATGCTGCCTGACCTACAGAATTCCCACAGCACTTTGGTTTTTTATATAAACCAGCATCTGCAGTTCCTTATTTCTACTTCATTTTGTTGAAGCATTGTGCATTGAGTCAAGAGTACAAACTGAAGCAACATACCAAAGTGCTTACCTTAATCTGGAACCGAACCAATACAAAATGTTAAGGCTCTCCATAGTCCACTTCAGATACAACAGTTGAAAATATGATTTTATTTGTTCAGACTATATAACTGAAGAGGAGGAGGAGAAATATGTCCTGCCTGGGCAATTGAACAGAACAGCTTTACATGATGCAGGACTTTGTTATGACTGTGACCCAGTGAGATTAATAGTACATTTTAATGAAAAAAATGACAAAAGGTGCTGTTGAGGTGATGTTTTGAGTCGGGGACCTTCGTCATTATAGTGGTTTGGGCTTTAGTCCCACTTCAGGAGCATGTCCTCCAAGTATTTGTCTGACACCCCTGTGCTTTCACGTGGGACTGCTGCATCATCAAAAGCACAGATTGTTGCATGAGATAATATGTCAACGGCCCCACGTGCTTTTTCTTTGATCAAGAGTCAAGAGTGTTTTATTGTCATATGGCCCAGATAGAAAAATGAAATTCCTACTTGCTGCAGCACAGCAGAATATGTAATCATAATATATAATATAACAATACTCAAAAAAAAACAATAACAGTGCAATAATAATAATAATAATAGTCTATTGTAGTCATTGTAGTTCATAGCTTATGAAGTTTTAGCGTTTAATAACCTGATGGTTGTAGGGAAGAAACTGTTCCTGAACCTGGACGTTACAGTTCTCAAGCTCCTGTATGGACCTTCTTCCCGATGGCAGTGGTGAGATGAGTGTGTGGCCAGGATAGTGTGGGTCTCTGATGATGTTAGCTGCCTTGTTCTTAGTTTTCTAGCTAACTTTTTATCCCACAATCAACATCAATAAAATAAACTAAATGGTCATTATCGTGCTGTCTTTAGACATTAGACTAGCTACAATTAGGTAACTAACTAATTATATGCTTTAATTTCAGGTCATCCAAGTAAGATTGTTTTATATTTGTTTCAGAATGCTTCAATCTATAATAACTGAAAATTTCAGTCAGTTCTCTTAATTTTTAAGAAAGTTACGGGCTTTTGACTGTCCTCGATCACAGCTTTTGAGTTAAGTCAATGGAAAAGCAATAAGGAAAATAAGTATTTCAGTATGAAAATGGCCATAACATTTTTAATACTGAATATATGAAAGTGAATTAGGTGTCAAATTAAATTTCTTTTGATGCTTTATCTGATGGGATAAATTGCAGACTTGATTTTTTAAATCTCAACATTTTGTAACATTGCTACTGAAACGGGCTTAACACTCCCCTGTGTGCCTGGGTCCTGGACTTTCTCACCGCCAGGCCCCAGGTGGTCAAGATGGAGAGACATACATCCAACTCCCTCACGCTGAACATAGGATCCCCCCAGGGTTGCGTCCTCAGTCCCCTACTTTACTCCCTGTACACACATGACTGTGTGGCCAGGTTTAGCTCCAACTCCATCATCAAGTTTGCTGATTACACTGTGGTGGTGGGCCTGATCTCCAATAACGATGAGAAGGCCTACCGGGGTAGCTGATCTGGCACTCTGGTGTCAAGACAACAGCCACCTCTTGAATGTCACAAAAACTAAGGAGCTGATTGTGGACTTTAGAAGGGCTCAACATCAGAGGACGTACACGCCACTAGGGATAAATGGGACCACTGTGGATAGGGTGAGCAGCTTTATATACCTGGGAATCCACATCACAGAAAATCTGATATGGACAACACTCACTGCCGCACTGGTGAGTAAGGCAAGGCAACGCCTTTACCACCTCAGACAGTTGAGGAAATTCAGAATCTCTCTGAGGATACTTCAGTGCCTCTACTCTGGGGCTGTAGAAAGGATCTAGTCTGGCAACATCACAATCTGGTTTGGGAACAGCTCTGCCCAGGATAGGAAGGCTCTGCAGAGAGTAGCGCGAACGCACTATGGGAACTACACTCACCCCTCTGCAGGACCTATACAGTAGGATGTGCAGATCCAGAGCCAGCAACATTATGGGACACCCCTACCACCCCAGCAACGGACTGCTACGGTCAGGCAAACGCCTCCACTGTCTTGCTGTGAAAACAGAGAGGATGAGACAGAGTTTCTTCCCACAGGCCATCAGGACTGCAAACTCTTATCTCACCAGGGACTAATTTACTGTACTAATTTACTGTTGTGTTGTGTCTTTTTTTTTTAAATTATTTTCTAACATGTAAATACTGATTCTGTTCTATTATGTTATGTAGTTTTTGCACAATCCGTAGGCATTGCCACTTTCATTTCACTGCACATCTTGTATGTGTATGTGACAAATAAAGTTGACTTGACTTGGCCTGAAGTGGACATAGGAGTTTGTTTGTATAGATTATGGAAACAGGAGGCACACTCCATTGTGTATGTTTTAATTGAGCAGCTGAATGTACTAAAATGTTAAGACGTAATGCTATACCCATGGCCCGACGATGAATAATGATAAATGACATTTTTGCACAGAAAAATAGAAAGAAATAAAAATCAATCTTGAACACAATGGAATAGCAATTAGAAGAATGAAATAACTATTGTAAAAATATCCTATACTTTTGAGTTTTATTATTACACAGCCAGGTATACAACTCAAAATTGCTGAACATGTTTGAAGTAATTGAAATTCGGGGACTCATTTTTCAGATCACAGTAGCTGTCCTGTATAGATTATTGCCTTTCTTCTTTTCTCCCTTGTACAATACAGACGAACATCAGACGTTCATTTGGTGATTTTGTGAATTTTAGATTATCTCGTAAAGGTTCTTTCTGCAATGTAGACTATAGAGAGCTTTCTAATAATTGAACACCCCTTTTACCAATGAAGGAATAAACGGTAGTTGGTTGCAATATTGAATGGTGCTAGGGTCTTTCGTGAGATTCTTAGTAGGTGATAAACTCTGAATTTATTTAAATTTAATTTCATTAAATTGCTGTAAATAAGTATTGATTGAGTAACATGAGATCATGTTGGATCACTGCTAATTATTCGTACATTTCAAAGTAAGCATGCGAGTACTGCAAACAAGAAGTAAGAGAAATGCCACAGAACTATGGAGACAACACTCTTTGGGCATTGTGTATATTTTTGGTTCTAATGCTTCATGCTTGCATTGGAAGTAGTTCAGTATAGATTCATTAAAATGGTTTCTAAGCTATGAAAGTAAGAAGGAAAATTAAGCAAAATTGTATTGCTTGTGCATTAACTTGTGGGGTGAAGAAGAGGAGATACTTATAGGATTCCAAAAGGATACTGAGAGGGCATTTCTTCAGGTGACAAAATGCAGCACCCAAAATATAGCCTCTGGTCAGACAAGGAATGAGCGTTCACGTCGCGGCCCTGTTTTCACCAATCTTTCTACCACCACGCACAAGAAGCACAAGAAGCGCAAGACAGACACCATTGTATGCAGATGCCGAGAAGTGTGTTCAGCGCTGGCTGAACAACTTCTAATCTTGTGTGTGGATTCAATAAGAAGAAGCCATATAGGAAAGGGATGAGGAGAAATTTCTTCACCAACAAGGTGGTAAATCTTTTGACTTCCCAAACACAAGGAACAAACATTGAGTAACCAAAGCTGAAGTTGACAGATTTTAAGGCACAGTGAATCAATGGATGTGGAGATTGGATGGGAAAGCAGGCTAAGTATAGGATCTGCCATGATCCTATTGAAAGGTGGAGAGGGTTTACTGGATTATTTCTGACATTTGTTTTGTTATTTTATGAGCCGAAAGACCTGAGGGAGATACATCAGATGGTTCTAAGGATAATGGTAAATAATTTGATTTGATTCTGGAAATTAAAATTTCAGGATTGGAGACATAAAGAACTGCAGATGTTTGAATCCTTGAGGAAAGCACAAAGAATTGGAGGAACTCAATGGACGAGGCAGCATCTCTGGAGGGAATATGCAGATGATATGCAGTTCCATCTCCACATCTCTACAAAGTTTAACACTGATTTAAACTTCCAATTCGATCAATTTGCCATCAAAGCCACTGTCTTTACATTGTCTCTGCCCTCAAACCTTTCTGCATTACTTGAAAAATGTAACTTGTCCACATGTATCCCTTCCCAAATATATTATCGTTGTTCTCATCATCTTCATTCGCTTCATTCACTTCCTCCCTTGGTATATCCTAAAGATATACATAATAAGCCAGTTGCTGGAGCTTGCCCAGGGGAGGGAAAGAGAATAAAGGGCACACACAATTTGGAGGAACAACACCCCATGTTTCTCTTGGGCAACTTACAACCCAGTGGTATGAATGTTGGTTTTTTCCTAATTTCAAGTAACCCCTACATTCCCTCTCTCTCCAACCCCTCCCACACCCTAGACATCCTGCCAGTTCCACTGTTCGCATCCATATATCCCTTCATTATCATCCCCTCTCCAGCCAACAATGGACCATTGTGGACCACATTTCCTTGGTCATCGGTACTGGCTCTGATTTGTTCTGAACCTTTTCATATCTCTATTTTCCATCTCCCCGACTCCAAAAGAAGGGTTTCGACTTGAAAATTTACCGATTCTTTTTCTCCAGAGGTACTGCCTGACCTGCTGAGCCACTCCAGCATTTGGTGTCTATATTCGGTGTAAACCAGCATCTGCAGTTCCTTCCTACACATATTGTTTCTCTTTCACCTGAGCCAAATGTAAAGTGTGTGACTGCTTGTAAAAGAGGTTTTCCAGCACAGCTTGCTGAAGCTGATAATCGATAGGGCGTGGGACTGTCTATGTGGAGGTGATGTAAATGGTTCCCTGTAATGAGACGCACATAGCAAATATGAATAATAATTACAGATTTTCAGTTGGGAGATATGGAGACCTGTAATTATTGACTGACAGGCTGGAAGCTGCGCCCAGGTTTTAGTGATGTAATCCATGCTGGGCAAGCAAAGACAGAGAATGTGAACCTCAATTTCTATGTGAGAAATAGTTTGAAAGTATTGCTTGTTGCCTTAGGGAAAAGCAGAACAGAGTTAAGAACACTTGAAACGCAACATTGCTGATACAGATTCAGGAAACATAATCTACATGTACAAAAAAAAATATTTGTGGTTATAAACCAGCCAAACATGTCTCAATATATAAACTACAAATCCTGCAATTGTACATAAAAGGAAATTAATACACCAAATAGAATTTTAAATTCAAGGAACAATTAATTAGGCAGATCATTATGTAACAGCTCAAGCAATGGGAATGGAAATTGTTGCATGCCCTGAAAAGAGAGCCATTGAGAAAGCTAAGGTCACTGCTGATGTACGTTTTTGTCACTTCAAGTCTTAACAGCATCAAAGTACGAGGCCTTGAGTGCTAACAACCAGGCCTATTTGTATTCTGAGCAATTGGGAGCAAGACAGGGCTGTGATCAGGGACTGAGGACTTGTTGCTGGAAGGAGATTCGTATCCTTTGGGAGGGAGGTTTCTTTCCTGCTTCTTTTCGCCCCCTAGCTTCACAATCCTCAACTATTTAAACATGCCACATGGCTTTCTGCTCTTATCCATTAGTTTAGTTTATTAATGTCATGTGTACCGAGATACAATGAAAAGCGTTTACATCATGTGTTATGCAGTCAGCGAAAAGACTATATAAGATAACAATCAAGCCGTCCACAGTGCACAGATACAGACATGGGATAAAGAGAATAATGTTTAGTGCAAAATAAAGTCCAGAAACGTCTGATTAAAGATAGTCCAAGGGGTGATGGTAAGTCGCCACCGCGCCCGCGGGGGATCCCGGGCTATAGACGCCGCGCCAGCTGGAGCTCTGCAGACCGCGCGTAGCTTCAGGTTGCCGGCTGCCGCGGGCCAGCGAAACGGAGCGCTCCCCTCCAGCAAGCCCCAGCGAGGGCTCGCCCGCTCCATGCCGCGAGTCCACGCTGCGCCCGCCGCTGAAGCCCCAGGCGCGTCTCTGGGAAAGGCCGCGTCAATCCTTGCTGTTAGGCCACGGGGAGGTGACCTGGAAAAAGTCGCCTCTCCATGGAGGCGGCAGCCGAAACGGTTTCCCCCTTACCCTCCCACACAAACAAGACACACAAAGAAACATTAAAAACATACTTTAAAACATACTAAAAAAATAAAAAAAGTTGAAAAAACTAACGCGCTGCTGACAGGGCTGCTGCCATTGCAGCGCCCCCACCGATATGATTGTCCACCTATCACCTGCCATACTTTGTCCCGCCTCTCCCCTTTTCCAGCTTCCTGCTTCCCCCTACAATCAGTCTGAAGATAGGTCACAACTCGAAACATCACCTAACCATGTTCTCCAGAGATGCTGTCTGACCTGCAGTTACTCCAACACTTTGTGTCCTTTTGTATATTAACCAGCATCTGTAGTTCTTTGCATCTACATAAAAGCATACTGTCGGGTTACATCATAGCTTGATTTGTGAATTGCTCTGCCGAGTCCTGGAACAGACTTGTGGACAGAGCCCAATCCATCAGACAGACTAACCTCCCCACCATTTACTGCATCTACACTAACCCTGATGTAGGTCACTATACTCCTCTAAATAATTAGTTATTTAGAAGAATAGGGAGCGGTCTTAGGTCAGGCCCACCACTTCTGTCAGAGGAAATCCAGGAAAAGGCAGTGTTTCCCCACTCTCATCTCACCCTCTCACCCAAAAACACAAAAACCCGGGAACACTTTTGGTCTTTGAATGATTTTATTAATGTCAATGTTGAACAATAATACACAAACACAATGTCAAGAACTATGAGTTTATTTATACCTGTGAAATTTTACACTAATTCCCGGCCCACCACTGCATCTCAACCATACTTGAAAATCACCCACCCGGGCTTAGCTTTTCCAGATGCACAGGGTAGAAAGGGTTGACCTTTTGCCCCAGAGAGCTGTCCCTTTTGTGAAGTTGGGTGACAAGCAGTGAGGGGGGTACCAATGAGTCCAAGCCTCTGGAACCTCTGACAGTCTTCAACAGCTCACTGCTGTCAAACGCTTCTGAGCAATGTTGAATACCTGTCACAGAATTTAAAAAACTTTTCAAATGGATTTCAATAATTTAATTAAACCAAAAAATATTTCAAAAGAATTGGAAGCAATTTTAAAGTAATGTCAAATTTAAAACTTTGAAAATAGGTGAACTATTTGCACCCTCGATTAAGTTGGCAACCTCACTCAAATTAATGCTGTCACCATCCATACACTCGTCCACCCTCGTGTACAACTTAGAGATTGAATTTAAAGTGCATTCAATTGCTCCCGTCAGCTCCGCAATGCTCCACCAATGGACTTTCACACTTCAGTGAACTCGAGCAGAAGTCTGAGATGTTAAGAACGTGTGAAAACTGATACCAAGATTTCTCTTCAAGGGAGAACATTTTCTCATCATAAAGTTGGACCAATGGATTTCCAAAGTGATACTAAAGCAATGGCAACATAACAAGCCTCTAGTGAATGCAATAAGCTCAGAGTTGTCCGAGTGCACAAGGCTCGAGTACTCTGAAACAATTTGGCAGGACAAGAAAGAAAATAGAAGATCATGCACAAGCACAATAAATCTCCTCAAAGTATGCAAACTGTCACGAAGTGCTCTTTCAGGCTCCTATGAAGCTTTTCAAAAGGGGGGGAGAGGGGTGGCATTACAGGATTACAAACATTTCATGTGAAGTAATGTGTGTGCAATGCACAACACGAGTGTGAAGTCCCTCGTAGCAAGCTCTGGGGTTTTAGATGCACTCTGGTGTACTCTGCCTTATTTTGGAGCATTTTTGCACCAAATCCATGACCAATATTTCAGAAATAGTTTTGGTTGAGTCAAGAGTAATGAGTGGGTAGAATGGGATGATTGGGGTCATTGTTGAAAATCAGTATTTTGCATGCAACCCCATGTATTCTCAAATATCAGTATGGAATACTGAAAATCAGTACTACTGAATTGTGAAACCATTTTTGAAATGTGAATTGATAATTCTTGATTTTGATTCCATAACATATAAAAATACATTATAACACAATACAAAATTCACAATTCATCATAAAGCTCACCAAACAATCAAACATGCTGGCATGATGCTGCATAATCATTCAGGTGCTCCTGGTAAATGTCACATAAAGATGAGTAGCATGTTAAGTACAATTTTTTTTTAAATCACCCAGTTTTACTATTGTTGAGCCATGCTGACTAGCATGACTGGAATTAGTTCTTAGTTCACTGTAACTCAGCACTCAGCAGATTGAACAAGTTAGGGCTTTATTCTTTGGAGCGCAGAAGGTTAAGGGGGGACTTGATAGAGGTTTTTTAAATGATGAGAGGGATAGACAGAGTTGACGTGGAAAAGCTTTTCCCACTGAGAGTAGGGAAGATTCAAACAAGGGGACATGACATGAGAATTAAGGGACTGAAGTTTAGGGGTAACATGAGGGGGAACTTCTTTACTCAGAGAGTGGTAGCTGTGTGGAATGAGCTTCCAGTGAAGGTGGTGGAGGCAGGTTCGTTTTTATCATTTAAAAATAAAATGGATAGTTATATGGATGGGAAGGGAATGGAGGGTTATGGTCTGAGCGCAGGTATATGGGACTAGGGGAGATTATGTGTTCGGCACGGACTAGAAGGATCGAGATGGCCTGTTTCCGTGCTGTAATTGTTATATGGTTATATAGCATGCTGGTATGATGCTGCAAAATCATTCAGATGCTCCTGAATGTATATTGCTATTTACCACTACTTCTACTAATGCAAGGGCACTCGTTGGCCTTGGCCATCCCTGGTTTCACGAATATACCACCTCAGACCAGGTCATCTAGCATGGCAGTCCTCAGTTTGTTAATGCTGTGAAAGCATGTGTAGTTCCACAGTACACTGATGTAGGTGGCCCTACTTCTACCTCTTCTTGCAGTGCCCCGTTTGGTCTCCCAAAGTGTGACTTTATCTTTAATGGCAGTGTTCAGTTCGTCAATGCTGTCCAAGGCCTGTGTCATTCCGCAGCTAGTACACTGATGTAGGTGGCTTGACTTCTACCTCTTCTTCCAGTGCCATGTTTGGGCTCCCAAAGTGTGAGGGATTAGCAGACAGTTCAGGCTTCCTCTCTCAGACTTTGACAACACTCTTGGCAGACTAGCATATATTGCCATTTAGCCATAAATCACATTTACCAGCTCCATTACCCGAGAATGTAACTGTGCAAACCTAGTCACCACTTTGTCCAAGTCATGGGCAAACTCATAGTGAATGTGCATTAAGGTGAGTGCAGACAGCCTGTCATTGCTCATGGAAGCCCTGGTGTAGTGATGCAGGTGACGGACACACGTGGCAGGCCGGCATATATTGTCATTTAGCCATAAATCATTTTTTCCAGTTCCATTTTCCAAGAATGTTACTGTGCAAACCCAGTCACAATTTGTCCACATTATGGGCAAAGTCATTGTGAATGTGGATTAAGGCGATTGCAAACAGCCTGTCATTGCTCATGGAAGTCCTGGAAGTCTTTGCTTCTTTGCGGATGTGAAAAATGTTTGTCCTCGTTGGCTGGATCAAAGTAAGAAGCCGAGCGAGATCGCGCCCACTGCAAGCATGCCGCCCGAGGCGAGTGTCTCTCTGCCACTAAGGCTCCTGACCAAAGGTCCCGGCTACCTCCGCAGTCAAATGGAAGGGGACAGGCAGGGTCGACAGAGCGCCGTGGAGAGACTGGCTGCCGACAAGACCAAGTACTTGAAGAGCCAGATGGCGAGGGGGTGCAAAGTGGAGCCCAATGGTTTGGGCAGCTCTGCCTCCGAAGAAGGCAGCAGCAGCGGCAGTGGGGCCAGCAGCAACACGAAGACTTACCTGGCCTCTGGCAGCCCCCAGCAGAGTGGGCAGCTGCGGCTCCCGCCTGACATTGTGCGTCGCTCCAGCTCCAGCTCCAAGAGGCAGCTCAGGCCCGACTCGCTGGTCATGTACCGGCGGAAGTGCAAGGTCGTGTGGGGAGCAGATGCCACCGGCAGCGCCCGCAGTTTCAAGGACAGTAGCAGCCTGGTTCGGTGGCTGCTGCCTGGCTCTAGCGGCCGGGCCGACAAGCAGCAGGGGCCGGCATCGGGAGCAGCAACGTCGGAAGGGGGAGAATTAGCAGAGAGTAAAGAGGCCGGCATGTGATCGGCGGCGAGGCTCTGACGCCACGGATGGAGGCTATGGACCGGGCAGCCAGACACCGCAGACCCAGGCCCGGAGAAGTGGGCACTCTTTTTTTTTTTTACAAATCATCCCACGGGCTGGATTGGACCCTTCACGGGTAGTTTGACACCCCAGATGAAAAACAAACAGACTTCCCCCTCCCGCAATGCAACGCAATATTCCACGGCCCCACTCACCCAAACTAGGCCCGGGGCATCGAGGCGATGCAGTGAAAATGGCAGTGATCTGATCCCGCCCACTGCGCACGCGTGGAGAGACGGCGACATTTTGCGTCGCCACTGCGTCACCAGCTTACCTCAACTGCGCAGGCACGGAGGGTCGCAAATATTCCCCACCCCCCAAATCATAACCAGAATTTCCCGAATTTCGGGTAAATTCCTTCAAAGTGGAAACACTGATTGGGTTCCAATATTTTATTTATTTTACTCGGGATTTATTTTTACTCTGGAAAAAAAAGAGGGGTGCAACCACACCCATCGCTCCCCACCCTTCGGAAGGCCATGTCCTCCTATCACCTGAAGAAGGGTCCCAACACAAAATGTCGCCTATCCATAATCTCCAGAGATGCTGCCTGATCCGCTGAGTTACTCCAGCACTTTTTACATCTTTTGTTTCCTTGTTTCTACATTCGAGTTAAGTAACTCATGTAAGTTACTTGCCTCATATTGTGTTTTGAATTGTATTCTGTCTTTACTTTGTGTACTAGTCATGTCTCTACTATTTATTTCATTTCCCTTACATGTTTTTCCTCTACCTGCTAAATGTTTGTAAGGTGTCCTTGAGACTCTTGATAGGCGCCCATAAATAAAATTTATTATTATTATTATAAGTAACTCATATGATCAGAATACATAGTGACTTCATCACAGATAAACAGGACATGGAGTGAATTACTTGATTTTTGAGTAAGAATAAACATTCTTATCTGAAGCTCCTGTGTCCTGTAACTGTTATTTTAAGGAGAACCTACCAGTACTCGAAGACCCACATAAGGATACATTGAACTTTCTCTATCTGAACTACAATGATTTCCTTTGGAATTGGGCCATGGGCATCATGATTCAAGCCACAAAATCGCTTTATAATTAGCATTGCTATCCACACTCAAAAGCATAGTCATAGAGTAATATAACACAGAAATAGGCCCTTCTTACCAATTTGACCATACCAACCAAGATGTCCATCTAATTTAGTTGCAAAACCACTTTCTGTCATCATATTCCTGGTGAAGTTACTGTTTCCCATGTACTGTATTTCCAGCGTCCCATTGCACATGACTCAATGCAACTTGCTTTAGTTGAAAGAATGGAAAACTGAAGTTCAAAAACTGGAGGGTTCAAATCCAACTAATCACATATCATAAACTAATATTTTAATTCAATAGGTAAATGGTCAAATTACATTGCCTTGATCTTTAGAGGACAATTTGAACAGCTCATTCCAGGAAAGTACTTATGCAGCATGGTTGTCACTGAAAAGTAAATTATTTTCTGGAAAGTGAACTACATGGTACCATTGAATCACAGCATCTTTCTTTTGAAAATAAATGTCCATCTTTCAACAACCTACATGTGCATAGGACCAATCACCCAGTAAAAC
The DNA here is from genome assembly GCF_028641065.1 of Leucoraja erinaceus. Taxonomy (NCBI): domain Eukaryota; kingdom Metazoa; phylum Chordata; class Chondrichthyes; order Rajiformes; family Rajidae; genus Leucoraja; species Leucoraja erinaceus. Next base: position 76,844,899 of record NC_073378.1, on the reverse strand, counting down.
ACCATAAAGTGCTACAACTGAACATTAAGTATCAAATCAAAGAGATGTTATAAGTACATTAAGGGAAAGAGGGTGACTAGAGAGAGAATAGGGCCCCTTAGAAACCAAAGCAGTCATTTCTATATGGAGCATAAGGGCAAGGTCCTTTTTTTGAGGAAGCAACTAAAAAGATTGATGAGAGCAAAGATGTATATGTTATCTATGTGAACATGAACTTGAGCAGAGTATTTGATAAGGTTCCACATAGTACGATTCTCGGTAAGGTTAGATTGCATGGATTCCAGGAAGAGCTAGCTGGCTGGATAGAGAATTGGCTTCATGGAAGGAAACAGAGGGTGATAGAAGATTTTTTTGGCCCGGAATGCTGTGACTAGTGGTGTGTCTCAGTGCTGGACACTGCTTTTTGTCATCTATATCAATGATTTGGATGAAAAAGTATATAGGGCACATAGGGTGGTCAAGATGGCTTTCAGCACATTGGCCTTCATCAGCCAAAGCATTGAGTATAGAAGTCGGGAGGTTATGTTGCAGTTGTATAAGACATTCGTGATGCCACATTTAGAGCATTGTATTCAGTTTTGGTCTCACCCAATTATTGGAAAAATAATTTCTTATGAGACGGAGGCCGGTTCTCTGGATACTTTCAAGAAAGAGCTAGATAGGGCTCAAAGATAGAGGAGTCAGGGGATATGGGGAGAAGGCCGGAACGGGGTACTGATTGGGGATGATCAGCTATGATCACATTGAATGGCGGTGCTGGCTCGAAGAGCCAAATGACCTACTCCTGCTCCTATTGTCTATTGTCTATTGTCTATATTATTAAGCTGGTAAGGTGGAGAGAAGATGTATGAGGATGTTGCCAATACTCGAAACCTGACCTATAGGGAGGGAGAGGTTGAGCAGGCTCAGACTTTATTCCTTTGAGTGCAGGAGGATGAGGGATGATTTTATACAGGTATACTAAATTGGAATATTTTCCCCAAAGTAAAGGAATCAAAAACCAGAGGTCATATGTTTAAGGTGAAGGGGGAACCTGAGAGGCAACATTTGTACACAAAGGGTGGTGGGTGTATGGAAGGAGCTTCTAGATAGGCACAAGGAAGTGCAGGGAATAGAGGGCTATGGATCATATACTGGCAGGTGAGATCTAGGCATCATAATCAGCACAAACATTGTGGGCCGATGGGCCCATTCCTGTGCTATGTTATATATTCTAATATATTGGTTAAAGTATAACCCATTTTGCTTAACAGATCCCACCTGCCCCACAAATGATCCCAATGATACTGCAACATAAGGCCCATTCCCCTACACTCTTCAGCCAACCATTCATCGGACTGATCTTTCTATTCCTTTACTCACAGATTTATGGCACTTTATAGAGGCCAAGAGACCTACTTTAACCTAACCTGTAGACGGGCATGTTTAAGAAGGAACTGCAGATGCAAAATCGAAGGTAGACAAAAATGCTGGAGAAACTCAGCGGGTGAGTCAGCATCTATGGAGCAAAGGAAATGGGCGACGTTTTGGGTCGAAACCCACTTGCAACACTTAAATCTTTTTTTTCACTTTAGTCTTTATTGCTTTTATGCATACACAAATAAAACACAAATATAACAACGAAACATACAACAATGCAGTGAAACGTACAACAGTGCAGTGGGGGGTTCAGTTTACAATTAATGATGCAGTATGCAGAACTGTTTTCTTAGGGACATTTAGAGAACGTGTTCAATCATTAACGGAGACACAACAGACTGCAGATGCTGAAACTGAAGCAAAAAAAAACAAGGAACTCAATGGGTTAGACAGCATCTGTGGAACAAAGGGATAGTCCACTGTCCTGATGCAGGGTCTTGACCTGAACCATCGAGAACCCGCATGTGAATTCACTGGAAATGTTATTGAGACTTGCAATGCATATCGTTAGATGTTGCTGTATTTGTTCAGCTTTCTCAGTATGTTATTGATGCAAAGAGTCAGTCGATGTAAAGAACATAAACTGAAAATCGCAGACTTTATAAAATATACTATAGACTGGGGTTCCCTTTTTATTTTCCATGGAAATTATATTAAATAGGTACAAAAATATAGAATAACCCTAGGTAATTTCTAGTCAAATATATATTTTGTATTTCATAAAGATCGCCACATGGAGTGCAATAGTTTCCATGATGTGCCATGGTTAAAGAAAGTGGCCTCATAAGACAGAAGCTGGCCCACATTTGTCAAAATCATTCCAATCAGCACTGCTAATAATAGTTTGGCCGACACTTTTGGCTGGATCATAGATTTGAATCCTCCTGATAATATCTGTACAACCCCAGTGAAGAAAGGGAATTAGATGCAGGTGGTAATCAGACAGTCGAGCTTCGCTGGATCTTTCAGGCCAGAAAACACTTCATCTGAATCTGTTACTGTTGCTAATTCTACATCAAGAATTAGTCACTCCATGCACAATTTAATTTGGTTGAGTAAACTGTTGAACAAACTATAACAATGTTCTTTGTCTGGTCTCTGGCTTAATAAATGAAAAAAGCTGTGAACTCCATTACCACTTTCTGTTTCCACCAATCTTGTGCACTCTGGCAATATTTGAAGAAGGCTCTCTATCCGAAACGTCACCCATTCATTCTATCCAGAGATGCTGCCTGTTACTCCAGCATTTTGTGTACAAGATTTTGTGTAAGCCAGCATCTGCAAATCCTTCCTAAGCATTTCCTGAATGTCATGTTTCACAACAATTCTGCATCGATTTTTTGTCTCAAACAGTGCCTAACCAAAATGATGCAGAGTATAAAATAGTGGAAACAGCGAAGATTGCAGACGCTGGAATCTTGAGCAAAAAACAAACTGCTAGAGGAACTCAGTGGGTCTGGCACCTTTGGGGAGGAAAATGAATAGACAACATTTCAGGTTGGGTCCTTTCTTCAGACTGATGGAGTAAAGGAGAGATAGCTGGTAGAGTGGGGGCAAGAGCTGACATGAGATTTGGTGATACTGGTCAGGAGGTGTTGGTTGGCAGATGATTCAGGTAGGGGGGAGAAGGGTGGAGATTTAATTTAGTTTAATTTAGAGGTACAGCATGGAAACAGGTCCTTCGGCCCACCAGGTCCACACCATCAAATCAATCACCCGTTCACACTAGTTCAATGTTTTGCCACCTTCCCATTCACTCCGCACACGCCAAAGGCAATTTCACAGAGGCCAATTAACCTACAAACCCACATGCCTTTGGGATGTGGGAGGAAACCGAAGCACCCGGAGGAAACCCACGCGGTCACAGGGACAACGTGCAAACTCCGCACAGACAGCACCTGATGTCAGGATTGAACCCGGGTCTCTGGCACTGTGAGGCAGTGCCTCTACCAGATGCACCACTGTGCTGCCCACAATGGCAACCTAGGCAAAAGACAAAACAATGTCAATGGAGGAATCTCATAAGAAAAGAAGGTGGGGAATGAAATGTAGATCAAGAGGGAGGGAGAGCGAGTGAAGATAAAAAGAGGACTTGGGGTAGGGAGGGCTGGGTGATGAACAGATGGACGAGATAGTGGACAGAGGCAGAAGATAATGAAAGTAAATCTATGCATGAGGGGAGATGTTAGATAAATGAGTATGGGGTTGGGGTGGTTGACCTGAAATTGGAGGATTCAATGTTCCTGCAGTTGGGTTGTAAGCTACCCAAGTGGAACATGTGCTATTCTTCCAGATTGCTGATTCCAGATCTGGAGGAGGCTGAGACAAACAGGTCAGTATGTGAAGGGGAAGTGGATATGAAGTAGCTAACTATCAGAAATTGCAGCTGGCCCTAAAATATTGGAAGTTCTGGATTGGGGTTTCAATGAATTATTTATAAGCATATGGAAAATATAAGGTGGCTTTTAAACAGTTATTTTTAATCTATGTACTTTTACCTTTAGCTACTGGACCATTAGCTATTTAGACCAAAAGCTACTGGACTTTATAATGTGTTCCAAAATTCTTTCCATCAATGTATTCAGGAAAACTATGCTGCCTCTTCCAAAAAAATCAATCCTTTCCAATGAATCATCAGTTTTCTTTGTTAAATCACTGAAGTGTGGACATGTAAATATCTCACCCTGCATGCCAAACAAAAATTGTACATGGATAGCCTGCTTAGTGCTTCCCCCTTAAGCCTATTCTTGTCATATTGTTCTTGTCTAGTGAAAAGGTATTTTACAGAAAAAAACAATAACAAAAACTTGATTGAAAGCCAGGATTATTCTAAACTTGCATTTTCATTCTCAATGTCCATTAATCTTCATCTGCGACTTGCTCATTGAAACCTTCATGTCCTTCCTGGAAACCCGGAGCTACTGAGAAGATGCTGGAATTTTGAGCAATACGCAAAGTGCTGGAGTAAACTCAATACATCTGTGGGGGAAATGGCTAGGTATCATATTGGATCAGGACCCTTCTTCAGCATTCTGTTCACTTACATGGCTGCAGGCTAGTTATGCCCATTGACCCAAAGATTGATAGACACCTTAGATTTTCAGTTAAGCCCCATACATGTTCTAACAAGGAACCTAACACCCGAATTATGTCCCTTCTGAGAAGTCAGATGTCCTTGTACCGTACTCCATTTTAGATCAGCCATACTTACAACCTTTGTAATGAAAACCATGCACAGATGAAATTACATTAAATGGGATAATGGATATACTGGCTTTTATACCTGCAGTACTGGAAGAGGAGAGGTTTTGATATTCATAAACAAAATCAGGTTAAACCAGTATGTCCTTGCACTGAGCAGTTCCTGGCTGCAAACCTCAGTGGGAGAGTAGCATGAATTTACCAGAATTATTCTGGACGTCAATAATTAAATTACGGGCAGAAATATCACAAACTGGGATTGCAGTCCCTGGAATTTACAAGGCTGTGAATAGCATGGAACACAATCTAACAACGAAAGCCACAGGAGGAAACTCAAAAAACTTAAAAAACCAAAGGAGGTAGAAATTTGGAAGTTTTCCTGTAGCAGCCCAGCTGGTAAATCTGATTCCATACTTGCAAGAGACTGTGAAGCACATTTAGGATTTCACAGTATTCATTAACTGAACTCGCATTTCATTCTTCTATAGAATAGATGTGTGTTTCACTGTGAGAACTGAGTTTAAGAATAATGCCACTTTATTTTGGTCCCACATGTGTTATAACTATTTCCTGTAACCTACATTTAGACAATGCCGCACAACTGAAGAGGAAAACAAGAGAGCAAAATCGAATATAGGTCAGCGCTTTCCTGGAGGCATCTTGTCAAACCAAAAATATGCATAATCCTGCTGGAAAGTTCAAACTAGAACAAAAAGGATGAAGGAATGTTGCTGTAGGACAGCTACAAAAAAGTTACTGCAGGTACAAATTTATGCTCGAACAATGTTGAACCAGATAACAATGCCACAGTGACAGTATTATAAAGTACCAGTAATCCAATTTCTTGACAACATTTTAACACATACACAAGCAATATTAGTGTTCACATATTATGTTTGAGTTATTAAAGTCAATAAATCAACAAATATCCTTCCTCAGAGGCTTCTAATTTCTTTAAAAGCTGTCGTAATTTCAAGAATTTCATTCCTTATTTTCCTAAAAGAAATTATTTCATTTTTGTGTCATCATTCACTTCCTGCTGTTGCATTTTGTGTAAACCATGCTATTGGAAGTGTGGCTTTTGAATTTTCATTGAAGATTTTATGGACTTCATCTCTGGAGTTTGAATTGATTTCAGGGTACCTCCTGAAAAGATAGTAATGCGGCATTCTTCCTGTTCCTGTGGTGATGTGGCAAACTCCGCAAATGATCCAGGAAGTAGTCATGATGAGGATGAGAAGATGAATACATGAAGGTTTAGAAATAATTAATTCCAAGAGAACAGCTAAATGTATACAAGAGAGTTAAGAGTTCTGCATCCTCTTGGTGCATTCACCACATAATGGCAAGCAATATAAAATGATGAAGCTCCTCAATGATTCAATGGTACATTATTGGCTCACATACCTAGGTACATTGAAATCCTTGGTTTTGCCCACAACCTGGTACAATCACGTAGTGGGCCTCACCTAGGCAGTACCCAAGTGTTGCCATGTTTTGATGCCAAAAGTTGCAAAAGTTCACCGAACAGTCCCATCTACTGCCTGCAACCGTGCATGGCAACACAGCACCCTCTCCATCTACCCGGTACCCACTTCATACTTGGCACCCACCCTCCGGGACTCTCATCCGTTCTTGGCATCCATCCTCACTCTCTGATCGCTCTCCGACGATCCTCTCACTCTACGCCGATCTTTCTCATTTTCCGACGGTTCTTCCTCTGATATTAAACTTGCTCTTTTACTTCAGCTGTGCATGCAGCACAGTAAAAGCATCCACTCACAATTTCAACTCAAATACAATATTACTCGCAGCATAGAAGCAGGCAAAATTGATTTCAAGGATAAAATAAGAAAATAATTTCTAAAAAATGCACGATGAAGAGGACATAGGAGAAGGTCAGATTCAATGTATCAAGGTCAAACAATCAATGTACCATATGCCAAACAAGGTAAATTCAAATGAAGGATCCTCAATCAAAGTTTTTGCTGACAGCTGATTAATTGCCAATTTTCTGTGAGATAGACTTCTTCATGTACATTCATTCATCACCAATTATTCACAAGCTTAAAAGGCAGCTAGCCAGACAGCATCTCTGTGGTGATACCATAGATAGACGTTGGATGAAGATCATAACAAAGAAGAACAACTATCGTCTAAGGAGGCTTGTTTGAAGTAGGATGGAGATATCGGAGGAAGCTCCACAAATCCTGCAGAGCAAGAACACCACAGTTTAACAGAACTACAACTAGTTAGGGCCAAATTTAGGTTGTCAGTATGTCAACTCAATCTCCTGGAAGATTTAGATCAGAATTAAAGCAGACAGTGACAATTAATTTGATTGCTTAGTTTTGTTTTCTATGTTGATATTCATAGAGTCATAGTGTCGTACAGCGTTTTCATTGTTAAAGCAGGAGTTTGACAAATGGAACATTTGTAATATGGGTTGCATATCATCACTAAAATTTGTGCCATGTGACCAATTTTATGTGCCTTGTGCCTTTTTCTATGTTGTAACAGTGTTCCACTTGCAGAAGCTTTCAGGTTTGCATGTCTCTGTGATGTTAAGCACACAGTATATTTTTCTATGTCTCTTTTTACCACCCATTATCGGTTTGCAACCGATCATCCAAAAAGTGTGTGGTGATGTCCAAACAACTCAGTTCCTTAACAGTGGAATTCACAAGTAAATATAAATCTGTTGCCAAGTCAGCTGTAGATCATGTGTGTTATTCACATTATTCCCTTTCTCATGTATCTGTACACTGTGGATGGCTCATGAATTGTCTTTCCACTGACTGGTTAGCACGCAACAAAAACTGTTCACTGTACCTCGGTACATGTGACAATAAACTAAATTAAACTAAACTAAATTGAAACTTCATTGCATTGATTTCTGTGTTTGGATGAACTTATCCTGCAACATAAAGCAAAAGATTATCAGCAAAGTGTTATTAAGGCTATATGTGCAGTATGCTATGAACTCAAAGTTGTTTATAAGGGCCAAGGCAGTGATTAGTGTGAGTGGGAAGTCAGAGCAATGGCTGCCATAGTGGCTTAGGCATCTGTGTGTGTGCGCGCTGAATGTGAGGGGTATAGGTGTTGGAGGCTTGTCAGCTTCAAGGCTACAAGTGTGAGCAACAGTTCAAAGAGAGGAAAACACTAGTCTCAACTTACGTTTGAGGCGATGAAATATTTTCCTGCAATTTTCCCAGGTGCAGGACAAATCAGTGCAGCTTACATTCTCTGCAGCTACTTCTTGACACTTGTATTTATGCCCTGAGGGCCTTCCTGGCATTCTTGATGTTGATGAGATGCCTCCCCTGATTTACTTCAACAGGTCAGAATCTGTACAGAGAGGTCCACAATGCTGTCTCTCTCCTCCAGCCATTAATAATCAACATGCCTTCACATCCTACAGCACTGTGACTCTTTGGATAGTGCCTTTGAAGGGCTAAAGCTTTATTATCAATCAGCGCAGGAATTGGGAAGCACGTGTGCATTAGAGAGCCATTACCGATTGTATTCTGAACATTAACTTGGGCGGCAACGGTGGCGCAGCGGTAGAGTTGCTGCCTTACAGCGCTTGCAGCGCCGGAGACCCAGGTTCTATCCCGACTACGAATGCTGTCTGTATGGAGTTTGTGCGTTCTCCCCGTGACCACATGAGTTTTCTGTGGGATCTTCGGTTTCCCCCCCACACTCCAAAGACGTACAGGTATGTAGGTTAATTAGCTTGGTGTATGTGTAAAGTTTCCCTAGTGTATAGGATAGTGTTAATGTGTGGGGATCGCTGGTTGGCGCGGACTCAGTGGGCCGAAGAGCCTGTTTCCGTGCTGTATCTCGAAAATAAACTATATTAATGTGACAACGATAGCACTCAAAATGTACACAAACGTTCTTACAGCATTGTATTCCACAACCACACCTGTGAATTAACCAGATAGGATTAATGTAGGATTAGTGTCAATGGTCATTGGTTGCACAGCCATGGGGCTTATTTAGTATATCTTGGGCCTATTTAGATGTTGTTTCTCTTTATGATAGGATTCTGAGACTCTATGAAGTTGTGCACTGCAATTAGAAACAGCTTATTTTTTATGTAATGCAGGATCCAGATCAAATGTTAATATGGATTTTCCTTTTAGTGGCAAATTAAATTAACGGCACGTGCTGCTGAACTTGAAGATACCCATCTACAAAGCTTCAGATTCAGATTCAAGATTCAGATTCAGATTCAATTTTAATTGTCATTGTCAGTGTACAGTACAGAGACAACGAAATGCATTTAGCATCTCCCTTGAAGAGCGACATAGCAAAACAATTTGAATTAAAAAAAAAAATAAGTGTCCGGGGGGGGGGGTGATTGGCAGTCACCGAGGTACGTTGTTTAGTAGAGTGACAGCCGCCGGAAAGAAGCTGTTCCTCGACCTGCTGGTTCGGCAACGGAGAGACCTGTAGCACCTCCCGGATGGTAGGAGGGTAAACAGTCCATGGTTGGGGTGAGAGCAGTCCTTGGCGATGCTGAGCGCCCTCCGCAGACAGCGCTTGCTTTGGACAGACTCAATGGAGGGGAGCGTGGAACCGGTGATGCGTTGGGCAATTTTCACCACTCTCTGCAATGCCTTCCGGTCGGAAACAGAGCAGTTGCCATACCATACTGTGATTCAAACGGGCATTGTCATATTGCTATCTGTTCCTCAACATCAGATGCCTGTTCAAGGGGCATTGCGGCACCCAGAAACAGTGGTGTCATTAAGCTGGCAGAGCATCCAACTGGGTTAGTCTTCTGACAGGGAACAAACCTAAAATTGAAATACTACCATTCATAACTGACAAATGATCCTTTAGCAGTTAAAGATGGGAATACACCTGGATTACATTAACTGCTGAGATGTCATAAACACAACAAATATTGTTTTTCTTTTCAAATTTACGGGACCCTGAAATAATTTTGAGACCTTGTTGATCTATATTTATAAGCATAGCTTTTCTTTTCAAATGCTTATACTTATAAGCATTGTTTTCCTTTTCAATTTCACGGGACCGTGAAATAATTTTGAGGCCTTGTCAATCTATAGTTATAAACATAGCTTTTCATAGCTTGAGAGGTTATCTTAGCTTAGCTCAGTTTAGAGCTTAGATATACAGCGTGAAAAAGCGCCTTCGGCCCACTGATTCCGCACCGACCATCAATCATCTGCACACTGTCCTACACATTAGGGCTTTTTTTGCAGAAGCCAATTAACTTACAAACCCGCATGTCCAGAGAAAACCCACATGGTCACAGGGAAACTTTGCACACAGCACATGTAGTCAGGATCAAACCCGGGTCTCTAGCGCTGGAAGGCAGCAACTCTACCAGCTGGGCAAGTGCCGCATTTATGAATTAGTAGGAACGTGCAAACTCAGCTTCAATTCATTCAACAAGCAATAATATTTTCAGTGTTTTTTTCTGCACAAAATAGCTGCTAAAAATTTGAGTTGTCAATTCACTGATACGCTATTGATTGGCCGAGAATGGCCAAAGAATCCAGCAAGATATCAGGAGATGGGGAAGCTGGAACAAGCCTTTGGGTGTCTATACACAACTGCATGTGCTCATCATGTCCAATCTCCTCCACTATTACGGGAGTGTTGATAACCTCAAAGCATGGATTCTGGATTGAGGCGCCCTGGGTGGTTGTTTGGTGGCATAATGCATAAAGGAATATCTATTTGGATTCCTTATGCACCTACGGTAGTGCTCTTTAAGGCTAAAGCTTTGATGACAATCAGCCCAGGAATTGGGAAGCATGTGTGCATTGTTAATAACAATGAAGCCACAACTTCTATTTAAGTGAAGCTGTAACTTATCAATGACATACCAATGCATGTCAGTAAAAAATGATCATGCAGAAATACTGTCACCGACCATAAAATGAGATATTAAGTCAGTTGAGGAAAGGTTTGCTTGAAGGATTTCAAGAAGGTTGGTGAGTTGCATAAGTTATTGAAAATAAGGATGAGAATTTGCTTAGCAAGGATCTAAGGAAGAGATCAGTGAGTGAGACTTTGTGTGAAGTACAGACAGAAGAGCTTTGGATGACTTTACAATTTCAGAGAATCTGCATGGAGGTGAAACCTTATCCACTGAATCTTAGCAAACTAATTTATGTAATTAATTTCTCAGTGTACTGCTCCTGACATAAGTAATAACATTTGTTCTGGTCTATTTGATAGTTCCTTTGACTCTCTCTAATTCTTTGCCTGTGCTTCTGTTTTCCTTTGAGCTGTTTTTATTCCCCTGTGCACTCTGCATGAAAAACCTGTGAATATGTAGAGCCATGAGTAGTTTTCAATGGCTGAGCAGGCTGAGTAAATAGAAATTGTTTTAGTTTATTCTATCTTTTTTTCTGAAACTCACACCTTTCATTTGCTTTGCCTCACTTCAGTATATCTGCCACTTTGTCCATCTGGGATGATCAATATTCACATCAAAATATGCAACAATCGTCAAAGTTAACCAGAATGGATGGTTATACGAAAATATTTTTTTTCTAAAGCTCCATTCCTTGGTTTAGTTTTAAAGATACAACATTCAAAAAAGCCCTTCGGCCTACTGAATCCACACCGACCATCGATCACCCATTCACACTAGTTCTATGTTATCCCACTTTCGCATCCGCTCCCTGCATGTTAGGGACAATTTACTGAGGTCAATTAGAAACATAGAAAAATAGGTGCAGAAGTAGGCCATTCGGCCCTTCGAGCCAGCACCGCCATTCAATATGATCATGGCTGATCGTCTAAAATAAGTACCCCATTCCTGCTTTTTCCCCATATCCCTTGATTAGTTTAGCGTTAAGAGCTAAATCTAACTCTCTCTTGAAACTAATCGTAGAATTAATCTGCAATCCGCGTGTCTTTGGGATGCCGGAACACCTGAAGTAAACACATGGAGAACGTGCAAACTCCACACAGAGAGCACCAGAGGCCAGGATCGACCTGGTTCTCTGATGCTGTGAAGCAGCAGCTCTACCTGCTGCACAACTGTGCCGCCCTTGAGGCCCTCTCCTATTACAGTGTTGGTAAATGTAAACATGGGCCACAAAATTAGTTGAACAATCATGGTCTTATCACTGACCTACACTCTTGCTGTACATTCCTTCTCATGGGAAGCAGAACCTTTCAAATTTGCCCCCCAAAGTCGAGCTTTGGAACAGATTACAGTATTTAGAAGGGGTTATTTTGAGCTTTATGTATTTTAACCAGAAACTATGTAGCAACAATCTAATAAATAGATGGTTAGAATTGAACTTTCCTGAAGAAGGTCAAATTACATAATCCTTTGAGTTCACAATTCTTCGGATTCACGGGTTATGTACAAGGTCATGGATTCAAGAACTATTAATATGACCATTGCACCGTTCCATATCATTTCACACTAAATCTATCAGTCAAAGGATGCTAACAAAGCAATTAACATCAATTTCAATCTTCTATTTAATCTTTTAATACAAACTAATCTTAAAGATGAATAAAATGGAACTTTGCAATACATTTTAATGTTGGAATTAATGTCAAGGGGGCAATGAGTAGCTAACTTTTTTAATTGATCGATCCTGTTGCATGTATAACACACAATCTGTTGTGCGATGAGATAGAGTGCTGTTGAGGTAAGTGTAAATACTATTTCCTTTACTGCTGAAGGAGTTACTGCAGTCAGCATGGGATTCTTCCCTTTTATCAAAAGCATTTGAGAAATCTCCACAGGCCTTGATACAATTACTGAAACTCCCTTTTCCATCCATTGCTCTTGCAGCTAGGCAGTCACAAGTCAGATGGGACCTAACGTTCTAACCGCTGCAAGATTTGGTCAGTCAGGCATCCACAGCCATCGCATCTTAATAATTACACTGGACCAGTGCGTCAGGAGCATTGTGCTGTGTCTCTTCACATGCAGCTCTCAAAGCAAGAGGGAATTCTTGGTTTGACTAAAGCTTTTCATTTTTCACACTAAATTATTAACAAGAATGAAGTCCATTCATATTACGTACCATTATTTTAAATGAAATATTATATCCGCTGACTCAGTGTAAACATCCTGATGAAAACATCTTCCCCTCTACTCCTCTACTCACTGTCATGATGTCATGATCTGCCAGCAAAAGATGGAGTGCCTTTTACATTCAATGGTCACAATACATCAAGCAGTCATTATAATACAATGGTGCAATCTTTATTTACAATGCTCTCGACCCCTTGTGGGACCAGCTTATACAGAAGGCCTCCAGGGTCCCCATGGACACCACGTGTTCTCTCTCCAAGGGACATAGGCCCGGAAGAGAGGCAGGCAGCCTGGACCTGCGAATGACCATCTTGGCCAGGCCCAGGAGCAAACCGACAGGGAGATCCCACCCTCCCGATCGGCCCTCCCCACTCCCTGCCATGTGCCCAAACACCAGGATCGTGGGACTAAAATGAAACCAAAACTTGAGGAGCAGCCCCTTCAGATATTCATACAGGGGCAGCAACCTCACACACTCCATATACATGTGGAACACGGTCTCTTCCTCGCCGCAGAAGTTATAGGTGGCTGGCGAGCCCGTGAACCGACTCAAAAGTTTATTACACACCACGGCCCTGTGCAACACTCTCCAGCCCAGGTCCCCGATGTAAAGGGGGACGACTTTTATAGAGAGACGTCCACTGGGGCCCGCCCCCGCCTTCAGGTGGTAACAGGGACCGCTAAGGCGTGTCTGGACGGAAGACGAAGGCAAGGAGGTGCAGAACTTCGCTCCATGGAACGGCACACTGGGCATCTCGGAAAGGCAGCTCATGTTGTGTGGGGCCGGCGCCGGGGGAATATTCCGGAGACTGGGTCTGATGAGCAATTCCGGGGGAGCGGGGTAAGTACGGTCAGAATCACTCTGAGCACAAGCCTCTCCTCGACACCCACTGTGACAGGGTGAAGACCGGCCCCCATTGCAGCCCCAACACCCCTGCCCTCCCCTTGAGGAGCAACGCACTAGCTCACACTTAATACATCGCGGTAGAAACTAGGCAGACCCCGTGTGGCAGGTCGACTGATGCCCGCCACCGGGAGCCGCGAAACCCCCCCTTAGGCAACGGCCCCGCGGAAAAACTACGTGGCCAGAGTGTGCCATCTGGGGGGGTTCTCCGCATACATGTACCTCCACAGAGTCCTGAGATGGCGAGCCTCCACCTTGGTATGCACGCAATCCAAGCACTGGCCGCCCTCCTCTAACGGGACACTCAGGACCACTGCGGAAACCCAATGCTTCCTATCTCCCCAAAAGAAACCCACTAGCCTCTTCTGTATCGTGGGTTGCAAAGATAGAGGTCGGTACAAGAGTAGCCAGCCGGTACCATCACATGGAGGCCACCAGCTGGTTTATGACCAGCGCCCTACCCTGGAAAATAAACTCTAAGCAAGCCTGACCAGCGTCCCAGCCGGGCGTTGACTTTTGTCTCCATCTCCTGCCAGTTTGCCGGCCAAGCACATTAGTGGGCCTCAGGTAGACCCCCAGGTAGAGGAAGTGTGTGGTGCTCCACGCATACGATGTCCGAAACACTTACTCCAGTTGATCCTGGTGGATGATGCAGCCGAGAAAACCTGCTGGCATTCACACATCTTTCGCAGGTCAACAGGGTCAGTGAACATAAGGAGCACATCATCGGCATAGGCATCGAACCACCTCCACCCCCGGTCCTGGTAAAGCCGGGCTTGTCAACCGCCTCTGAAGAAGATACAGGAACAGCTCCACACAGATCGAGTACAAATGACCACACATGAGACATCCCTGGTGCATCCCCTCCCAAAGTGAATGGGGGCCAACAACGCACCGTAGACCTTCACGAGACATTCCACTGCGGCGTACAAAAGCCGGACCCGGGCCACAAAATGCAGTCCAAATCCGAACGCTTGCAGCATCCCGAAAAGGTGATCATGATCTACCCTGTCAAAAGCCTTCTCCTGATCGAGGGACAGAAAAGCAGCTGACTGACCAGTTCCCTGGGATAGATGAATCTGGTCCTTTACCAGGTGGATGCTATCTTGAATAGACCGGCCAGGGACTGTATAGGACTGGTCCGGGTGGATCAGTTTGGCCAGCACGGAGCCCAGGCAATTTGCCATTGCCCGTGCAAAGGCTTTATTTTCGGTGCAGAGGAGAGAGACCAGGCGCCAGTTCTTCAACAGGCGGAGTTCGCCCATTCGTGGGCAGCAGGACAACGACTGCTCTGCACCATGAGAGGGGCATCTCCCTGGTCGCCAGGCTCTCCTCCAGGACTTTCAAATAGTCACCCCCCAGGACATCCCAGAAGGCTCTAACAAACTCTACTGTCATCCTATCCAGCCCTGGGGACTTGCCTCTCCTGAGCTGGTGCAGGGCACGAGTCAACTCCTCCAACTCCTTCAATGATAAGGGGTCATCAAGGAGTTCAAATACCGCTCTATCTACAGGTGGTAGACCCCCTCACAGGACCCGCTGAGCCTCCCCACTGAAACCATCTGCAGAGAACAGTCCCATAAAAGGACCGAACTAAAGCACTGATCTTCTCTGAATCTGTGAGAGGAGCTATTATCCACATGCAGCTTGACGAGTTGTTTGCGGGCTCCCCGCCCTTTCTCCAGAGAGAAAAAGACAGATGAAGCTTGGTCCAGTTCGTGCAGAATCTGGACCCGCGACCTCTCATAAGCACCTCGGGACAGCACAAGCTGCAGGTCCCTCAGCGCTTCCTTCCTCTCCAGATATTCTTCCCACTCACAGGAGCCCTCACCGATCCGGCCCAAGCAAGACTACGTCGAGTAACTCCCTCTCGAGTCGTTCGACTGCCACGTCCCGCCTTCTGGTCGACCCCCATGTATACTCCTGAGTAAAGAGATGGATGTAAGCCTTTCCCACATCCCACCACCACCTAAGGGAAGGGAAGCCCCTATCTCCACTTCACCCAAACCGACTGAATGATTCCTGGAATCGGCGATCCTCCAGCAGCCGGTTATTAAAGTGTCAGTACGCGGACCCAGCCTGTGTGCGCGCTGGGATAAAGTCCACTCGCACCAGGCAGTGGTTCGAGCATGGTATCGGCCACATAGAGGCCGCTGAGAAACAAGAGACATACGCTCTGGAGATGTATATGCGATTGATACGGGAACCACCCCCCTCAGAACTCCGTGAAAAAGCGTTGGAATCAGGGTGGAGATTCCGCCACGCATCAACAAACTCATAGGAATCAATCAAACCTCTCAACATCTTCACTACAGCAGGGGCACACTGAGTACCACAGAGATCTTGCACCTCAAGGGTGCAATTGGAATCCTCCCTGAGGAAGACACGCTCTCCACAATCAATAGTGCTCAGCAGAGCAGTCATCTCCTGAAGTAGGCATACATGAATCGCGCCGGTGCTGGGGGTGTACACGTTAATTAAATGTAACGGCATGCCATCCAGGATCACGGACAGATAGAGCAAATGGCCTGACACAACTTCCTGCATCTTCAGGATCTCTGGCTGGAAAGTCGGGGCCGACAGGAAGACCACCCCACTCGAATCTCTGCTGAGGTGGCTCATGTAGACCCCCCCCATTCCCACTGCCAGGTGGGTTCATCTCTGACAACAGTGTGATCTCTTGCAGAAAGCTCGCTGCATACTTCCCCTCTCTGAGGACTGATAGATGGTGAAATCTACAAAGGTCCCCCCCCTTCCGCCATTTATGTTTCGGTTACCTACTGTGATCTTCATGTTGAAGTCACACTGGGGTTTTTTCCTCGCACTCCTCACGGGAGTGGGGCCCTCTCTCTTAGGAGCTTCAAAACGTCCCCGAACTGACGCTTCTCAAACTCGAGAAGACCACCATCCTTACTGCAAAGGATAGCTTCAAGTGTCCGGATAAGTCCCGACAGGTCCGGCCACCATTTGACAGCTAACTGGACTTTAATCCTACTGCCATTGGATTCTTTCAGAAACTCCCTACTCTCCCAGATACCGGCCCTTCGAGACACAGCACTGGAATCCGGGCATTCTGCCAACCCACTGACACCTGAAGCAACATCTTCCCAATCATCACATTCAAGGTCTTCATGGTGAAATTCAGCGAGCAAACGCGATAATTCCCGATATTTTGGACCTTTAAATCTCCACGGCAAATGTCCGCTGTTCACTTCCGCTGGATTGGCACCTTCAGCTCCCTCTTTAATTTACCTTAGTTTCTATCTTTTTTTTTACTGTAAATCTAGGTAGCTGTGCCTCACGGTCTCCCCGACTGGCACAATAAATTGCAGATCAAAACCTGGCCGTTTCCTATGTTTTTAACAGGTGGGAAAGTGCGTGTTTTCCCATCCACTAACATGTACCGGATGTCTAGCATGTCCTCCACTTGAGATTTTCGGTCACGTGGGTGCGGATCTACGCTCCAGTGACCTTTCGTGAAATCACCCTATATTCATAAACACCTGCTTCTTAAAGCTCAGGACCCATTTAAGATACAGGTCGCGCCAGGGCTGCCTAAGCCTAGTCAGCCTGGACCAAACCTCCCCAATCTTTGCCAGGTGTGAAAGAAGGAGCGCATCCCGGATAAAAGTGGAAACGCAGTGCAGGAGAACCACGGTTCCACCGGTACAAAGATCCCACCCACTGTGAACCCCTTCTCCAAAGCTAGGGCCACCTCCTGCTGTGACTTTAAGGTAAATTCACATTTCTCCCCCTGCAACCACGGAAGAGGCAATCACGTTATTCTGAAAAAGATCATGCATATCAACGTCTATTGCCTCCGAGCATAGATCGCTGCCATCCTGACAGGGGTACAAACCACCACCAGAGACAACAGCAGTCTCAGCTTAAAAGCGATCTCAGAGTCAGTCTAAAAGAGCAGCAGAAGCAGTTCTCTCCAGCCGAGCAGGGAAAGACACCCACATTTAACTTCTCTGCGAGAGCAGCTTTTGGGAGGCTTTTGCGAGGTCTTCCGAGCCTCCAGAAATTGCCAGATTCAAAAAGTACCTTCTCTTTGTTTATGCCCAAGCGACCTGGTCTGGGCAAAATGGTATGGGAGCAGGGTTACGATGCTAGAACCCACATAAACACCGCCTCTTTCCGACTCCCAGTCTCCAGATACGATTGGCAATCCGCCAGCCACTGCCATTCCCACGGCAGAAAAGCGCTGGAATTTCTCAATTAATGGGGAAAAAAAGGAAAATTTCCACAGTCCGACATTGTCAAATTTCAAACTCTCACTGCCTCTGTCACTCTTCCTTCGACGAAAACTTTAAAACTTAGAAACTGCTCAAAGAGGAAGAGACACCACCTCTCTCTCTCTCTCCCTCTCCCTCTCTCTGCCTCCCCATTTTATGCTCACTCACTCTCATGCCCCTCTCCCTTTCTCTCTTTCATTCTCTCTCTCCGTTTTCTCCTTGCCATTTTCTCTCTTTCTGCCTCGTCCCTCTCTCTTTCTCTCTTTCTTTCTCTCTCACTCCCCTTTCTCTCTCCAACTCTGTCCTCTCTCTCTCCCTTTCTTTCTCCCCTTTTCTTTCTCACCCTCTCCCATTTCCTCCCTCTCTGTCCTCTCTCTCTCTTTGTCTCTCCTCTTTCAATCCACAATCCCTCAATATCTTTCATATGATTTGCAGGTAAAATAACCACAACAGCCGCCCATCCCTTCCCACCACTCTGCTGTCACTCCCTGATATCCCTCACCCCCCTCATTTTAATTGTTACAACCATACAATCAACCTAAAAAATCCGTAAGTAAGAGGATCATAATGTACACTCGGTCTCCAGTGATTTATAGGGTGATTAATGAAAATGATTTGATTGCTTTAGATTTTGGTTTGTACCCCTGTTTCCACTCATGTAATTTGTGACATGTATAATGAACTATGAACAGGCTCCAGCTCAAACTATACTGAGCAGCAGGTGAAAGCATCACAAACTTTGAATCTCTTTGAATTAAAACATCGCAATATTCTCCACTGAATCCGAGTTATAATATAGCAACTTTTGGCATTTTCCCAATAGAATTCCCACAGGATCTTTTGAATGTAACAATCATTGGAATGATTCTGAGAAGAATGAGCCCCTTTGATCTCTTCAAATTGATTGGTTACATAATTTAAGTAATCTTTCACACTCAATACTCCCTGATATACGGAGTTCAGAACTGTGCAATTGAAGTTTCACACTCAACATGAAAGGAAATGTTCCCACTGCTTCACAGAAATGGATGCCAGGATGCATTACTTGAAATTTTGTCAGGATTGTATTCAACTTTTCCCTCTAGTTTTGTCAATGCCTCAGACAAGGCCCTGTAGGCTGACATGGAAAAGAAGAACGCACAGCTGCCCAGGAATATTGTGCTATAATCACAGGCTTCTGTTCTCACAGGTCCCACAGCCATCTGATTCATTTTGCTGCAAAGGTGCTTTTGAAAACATATTCCAACTAAAGGTTTTTATATCAATGGTGTAAGATGTTAAAATGTTAAAATTTCTGAATTACAGGTAAGTATATCGGTTCCAACTGTGCATCAGTCCACTATGTAAAGATAAGCTGTGTTTCTTCCTGGAACCTTTAAGTGCAGACATAAGATACTTGGGCTTTACTGTAATCTGACTGACACTCAAATGCATTAGTCACATTTCACATTCATTGGACATGGTATGTGGAAGCTGAGCATAAAACTGAGCAGGAGAGACAGAGCAGGGAGAGGGGAGGAATGGACAGAATAATGGGAGGAGGAATGAAGGTAGGAAGGGGGGGGAATAATCACTAGAAGTACATTGAAATCAGCTGGTGGGTGGAGAGGAATGGCTAGTGAGGAACAATGCCTGGCTGCCCTGTCTCCTCAATAGTCTGCAACTGGCTGTCTCTTGAGCAAAGGGTGGCACAGTGGCACAGCAGTAGAGTTACTGCCTTAGAGTGCCAAAGATCCGGTTTCGATCCTGACTATGGGTGCTGTCTGAGTGGAGTTTGTACATTATCCCTGTGACTGCGTGACATTTCTCCAGATACTCCGGTTTCATGAGTTCATAAATTATAGGAGCAGAATTAGGCCAGAGAGGAGGGGAGGGAAATGATCATTGAAGGTATGTTGAAATCAGCTGGTGGGTGGAGAGGAATGGCTGGTGAGTAACAAAATGAGTCTGAAGAAGGATCTCGTCCTGAAACATCACCTATTCCTTTTCTCCAGAGAAGCTGCCTGACCTGCTGAGTAACTCCAGCATTTTGCGTCTATCTTTGGTGAGGAACAAGGCCTGGCAGTCCAAGAGGGTGACAGATGATATATATCTGAATTGGATGGCTGATATATCTTCTGAAGCTCAGAGAAAGATAGCAACTGAGGAAGATAGGTTGGTCATATTTTACTTCTGAAGGGGAGGAGAGGATTAACTTAAAATTTGGAGAGAACGGGTAACACAGGAGTAGGGTTGCCAACTGTCCCGTATTAGCCGGGACATCCTGTATATTGGGCTAAATTGGTTTGTCCCATACTGGGGCCACCCTTATTCCATATTTGACTGCTACTACTCGGGCCAAGGGGACTGTCGGGTCAGTGCCCCACATCCAGCAGCGCCTCACCCGTCCCGACGTAGTGCAGCCCATGGAGTGCAGCAACAGTGCCTCGCCCATGGCCCCATCGGTCGGCAGCCTGGCCAGCTGTCTGAACTTCGGACCTTTGTTTACCGCCAACACCACCACCCCTCCTTCTCATGGCCGATCATCAGTTCATGAGTTGGATGGGGTGCCGGACTTTGCTCGCGACGTCGCGCGGGATAAAACTCCTCAGCTGGCCCACCGGCTGGGCTTTGTGTGCAGTCCAGCACCCGGGCCAACTCATCATTCACCCAGCCACGGCCAAGTCGGTCAACTAATTGCCATCGGGAATTTGTCCCTTACTTTGACCTTTTGTCCCTTATTTGGGAGTGAGAAAGTTGGCAACCCTACACAGGAGTAAATTTAAAACGCAAAGCAGTTGGTGTTTGGTCAGGTGCAATGTAAAAATGTTAAAAATTGCAAACATACATTCAGCTGTCCTCAAAATAACTCACTACTATTGTTAATGGAGGCAGCCAGACAGCTGGAAATGAATAGCTCATTTAAATTCTATAATAAGATGTGTGCCTGGGATTTGATCTTCATTACAGGTTTAACACATCTGCTGAAAAGAGGACAGAGATAGACATTGCCTGTGGGCCTTGGGGAACAGGAGTACTTCTTTAACATTATCCCTAGGCTAACTTAGTGCATCTGACAACATTCATTCCAAACTCACCAACCTAAACTTCCCTAGGCCCCCTTCTCATCTTCCCTGTTGATCTGGTCTTTCCAATCTTTCAATCCTTCTTCAACATGTCGTGACTACAGTCTCTGATGCTTCCTTCATACTAGCAGTCTCTAAATTCCTTGAAGGCTCCTTAGACATCCTGTCCCTCTTCTCTGTGACCAGCCCGATGTCAAAAAATGCACCTGACCACCACCAGCTTGTCATCTAGACAACCAATAAAGTTCCCATTAGCTCACCAAAGGAAACCCCTTCTTCCAGATTTCTGGATCAGAATATTCCTCCCTGTGCCTCCCAACCCCCACACCCAATTACAACCCTGTCTCCTCAATAGTATGGAACTCATTGTCTCTTGAACAATGGGTGACACAGTGGTGCAGCAGTAGAGTTGCTACTTTACGCGCCAGAAACTCGGGTTCAAGCATGACTATGCGTGCTGTCTGTGTGGTGTTTGTGCATTCTCCCTGTGACCACATGGGTTTTCTCCGGGTGCTCTGGTTTCCTCCCACACTCATCCCAAAGACAAGCAAGTTTGTATATTAACTGGCTTTTTTAAATTGTAAATTGTCTCTAGTGTGTAGGATAATGTTAGTGTATTGGGATGATTGCTGGTAGGCGTGGACCGAGTGGGCTGAAGGGCCAGTTTCCATGCTGTATCTCTAAATAAACAATTAAAGAGAAGACCAATACTTCCTTTGGGGGAAGGGGAATGTCAGACAGTGCAAATTTTTCATTCTTCAGTAAAATGCTTGCAAAAAATATCCTCGGTAGCATAGATTCATAATTGTGAATCCAAAACAATGGTTTGAAAAATTAAAATTGCTAACTAGACATCTGTTTAGCAGAGAAAATCTTTAAAATGAAACTGGAAAATTAATTGTATTAAGAAGATGTACAATAAACTATGTTCCGCTTAATTACTCTTAACTATCTGCATTTAGGAAAATTCATCACATTTGCCTTGGCAAGGCTGCAGAGGAAACCCCTTTGATTTATTGCTGTAGTGAATCTTTTGAAAAAAACCTGTATGCAGGAAGGCATTTCTGCAGGACTGCATCTGACACCTCTCTCTTTCAGGCCAAAGCAGTTTTTCACTGAATTTCACTGAGTCTCCTTGGAAAACCACTTAGCTCACATGCTGCCTTCTTTGAAATGCCAAAAATTATCACTTTTGCATGTTTGTATTCTTTCTCAGCTAAAAATAAAGATGAACTGGACAACACATAAGATGCTGAAACAAATGTTTCTGTTGGGCAAAGGTTCCTCTCAGTGCTTTATGGAACAAGATTTTTTAATGGTAATTCACTGTGTTTGATGATGAATCTAAATTTATTTGCCTGGAGCATAAGTGGTACAAGCTCCGAATAGCGGACATTTTTCGGTCCTTGAAGAAAGGTCCTTGAAGACGTTCACCGAGGGCGGCCCGCAGAGGAGACAGCGGAACCTCCGGTCGGTCCTCGAAGAAAGGGGAACTAAATCCCCATTCATAAAAGAGAAGGTGAGGGTATATTGCGCGGGAGGGTTAATAATTGACAATCTGCTGCTGCCTGCCCGCTGAGTTAAAAAGTTCCCATGGTAGACTCACGATACACAGTGTATCGTGAGTCTTACGTGGGAACTTTTTAACTCAGCGGACAAGCAACAGCAGATTGTCGCTCCCTTCAGTTTCACCCCACCTACACCCCTCTGCTTCCCGGCCATGTGTGTGACCCCTTCCCTCCCCTCTCCAGCTCCCCGCCCATTGCACCGGCACTGTCTTCATGTCGGCGATGCCAGCAGGTCAGTGCCAGTCACCGGAGACGTCAGGACAACGGGACACCGACCCCCAGGCCCACTGCAAGCACGGAGATCCCAGAGACCCACAGCCAGCAGCAGCCCAGCCCCGTTCCAACTCCGGAAGAAAACTGCAAACTGGCCAGAGACGTCAGGACCACCAGAAGCTGCTCCCTGATGGGCCGCTATGGCGACAAGTGGCAGTTCGCCCACAGCCCGAGCTGCGTCCACTCATCGGGACACCGACCCCCAGGCCCACTACAAGCACGGAGATCCCAGATCAGCAACTCCAGCCCAACCCCGCTCCAACTCCAGAGGAACACGCTCCCCGTAGGGGCAGAAGCTGATGGTGTGCAAGGTACGTCTTGTTCTTAGTGTGGCGCAGCTCGGGCTGTGGGCGAACTGCCACCTGTCGCTGTAGCGGCCCATCGGGGAGTGGGTTCCTCTGGAGTTGGAGGGGGAGGGGGGTATTGTGCTGTTTGATCGCTCCCTGCTATCCCAGGGACAGGGAGACACAGCGACTTTTGAGAATGGTGGGCAATCACTTCCAAAGTTCTGCCCACACAGTCAGTACACCTCTCCTACACTTGTCTCCCGCACTAAGATCATCTCGCAGAGAATGATCTCAGCCTAACCCTACCTATTATCTCCTATTCTGCAAGAAAAAAACTACATTGATGACTCAAACTCGCGATCGAGTAACTGCCGGGATCGAGGCGCAAACTTGCGACCTTGCGGATATGAGCCGAGCACTCTACCACTGAGCCAGCCGTTAAAATCTACGCTAAAAATCTTCCATTCCGAAAGCTGAAAAATTCCGAATTACGAAAAGTGTCTGGTCCCAAGGCTTTCGGATAAAAGGTTGTGCACCTGTATTTCCAAATCAATCTACATTGACTAAGAGTTGATACACAACACCTTGCCCATTAAAGGACACCAGGTAAATAGGAGGCATATTTTTGTCTAATCATGGGAAAAAAAAATTGTGGCACAGCTGGATGGTGTTCTCCACCGTTCTTTAGCAGCTCATTCATGTAAACTTCATGTGTAGTAGGAGCAAGCTGCAAGGAAAGATTACAAACATGTAAACTCGATCCAGATAGAAAGTTATTAAAGAGCAGATATGTTCATCAAAATATAAAATCATACAGATATGACTTTTTTTCAATGCGTCCCATAAAAAGGTGGCAAAGCATTGGGAGAAGTGAAAAGTAAATGAAAAAGATAACAGAAAATATTTAATAACCAAATGTTTAAGAATTCTTGTCAGACAACGTCACGAATACGTAGGAATATTAATACATTAGGATGAATATTTGACTGTATTATTTGCTCTCTTCATTTCAATGGGAGGAAAACTTGTGAGTCTCTTCCTAATTTTCTTTCCTGACGAGATGTTAAATTGACCATGCACAAAAACCACTATCTACCTCTTTGGAGACCCTCGGATTATCTTTGATTGGACGTTACTGGCTTTATCTTGCACTATATTCATTTATCATATATCTGTACACTGTGGCTGGCTCGGTTGTAAGCATGTATGCCTCTTCGCTGACTAGCTAGCACACGGCAAAAGCTTTTCACTGTACCTCGGTACACGTAAAAATAAACTAAACTCGAAGAAGGTATGAGTGTTCCATTTTTAAAGGCTGTGTAGCGGCACCTAGTGGTGGCTTCGGGCAATACGAACCCTCGCTATTGGCTGGTGTGGTCACGTGATCGCTGGTGTGTATTCGCGGGTTTTTGTATAGTCAGTTTTGTCAAGGTTCACCCGTGTAGAAGGAGCTTTGTGCGTTTGGCTGACCCAGAACGCGGTTGAGTTGAACACTTTGTTTGCCGTTTAATATAAAGATTTCTACTTTACTCAACTGACTTGTCTCACCAAAGTGACCCCGTCAGTCCGATCGTCAATTCGGACCTCGATAATCAATGTCGCTGGTAACCCCGACGCCCAGCCTACCCAGCAAAATGCCATGGGCCTGAATCTGTCTGTTTTCTGGGCGGTGCAGCCTCAATTGTGGTTCACCCACATTGAGGCCCAATTCAAACTCAGAAATATCGTTGCGGACACCACTCGATATTGTTGGGGCTCTGAGCCAAGAGATGGCCACACGTTTGCTGCCCTACCTGCAGGATCCTCCCGCAATCGGCTAGTACGAGGGCCTCAAGGTGTGGCTGCTCCGCACTTTCGGGCTCAGCCGCCGCGATCGCGCCGTCCGCCTGCTCCATATGGACGGCCTTGGCGATCAAAAGCGTCCACGCTCGTGAGCGAGATGCTCGCCCTGATGGATGGCCACCGACCCTGCCTGCTGTTCGAGCAGCAGATGCCCGATGACATCCGCCTGCTCCTCACTGGTTCAGACTTTGCCGAATCCATGTAGCTCGCCGAACAGGCCGACGAACTGTGGCTCGCCAAGCTGCTGGACGGTGGGTCCATCAATCGGGTGTCCGCGACCACGCACCAGCAGCCTCGCAGAGACATCCAACCCTCCGCTGCCATCGCCGCGCCGCAGTCGCCTGCCGGAGACCGTGGTAAGCACCACTGGTGCTATTTCCACCAATGCCGGGGTGCCGAGACTCACCGGTGTGCACCCCCTGCTCGTTTGTGGGAAATACCTCAGCCGATCGCCATTAGAGGCTATCGCGATCGGCCAGAATCACCGCCTCTACGTTCGGGATCGCTGTTCTGGACTTCGCTTCCTCATGGACTCCGGGGCCATCGTGAGCATTTTTCCCCTGACTGGACTGGACACCCATGCCGGTAAGCAAGGCCCCGTCCTGACCGCCGCCAACTGCAGCCCCATCCGCACGTACGGCACGCGGACTATTTCCCTCATTTTTGTCTCCCGCCCATGTTCATGGACTTTCACAGTCGCGGATGTTTCCCAGCTATTGCCATCGGGCCTTTTTGTTGCTGGTGGTCGTGCGGTGCCAGCGCCTCATCCCTCCGCAGTCTCCCAGGCCCGCGACCCGGGGGCCGCAGACCCTCCCAGCCCACAGCTGGTCACAGTGGCTGTTGGGGACAACCCGTATACCTCCCTGCTCGACGATTTCTTGGAGCTCATGAACCCCCTTTTTCGAGCAACTGCTGTTAAGCACAGGGTGGTGCACCACATCCCACCACAGACCCCCCACTGCATGCACGGGCGTGTAGGCTCCCTCCCGACAAGCTGCAGATCGCAATGGAGGAGTTCCGCCTGATGGAGGACATGGGAATTGTGCGGCGCTCTGACAGCCCATGGTGGAGACCGTGTGCAGATTATCGGCACTTGAACGCTGTCACGATCGCGGACCGCTACCCGGTCTCTCATACTCAAGATTTCAGGGCCCACCTGGAAGGTGCCACCTTCTTTTCCAAGGTGGAACTGGTCCGCGGCTACCACCAGATTCCTGTCCACCCCGATGACGTGCCTGAGACCGCTACCATCACCCCATTCGGCCTTTTTGAATGACTGCGCATGTCATTTGGGTTAAAGAATGCCGCGCATGCTTTCCAATGGCTGATGGACATGGTGGGCCGGGAGCTGGACGTCATCTTCATATATCTGGATGATATTCTGGTCGCCAGCCGCTCTCACCAGGAACACTGCACGCACCTGCGGCCGCTGTTCCAGCGGCTTCAGGATCACGGGCTTGTCTTCAACCCTGCCAAGTGGCAGTTCGGCCTGCACTCCATTGCCTTCCAGGGCACCATGTTACATCGCAGGGCGCGGCACCGCTACCCGCTAAGGTTCACCTTTACCAAGGTGTCCGACCCCTGGTCCGCTCGTCAGCAACGACATCTGGCTTCTGTGTCTGAGTTAACCACTGACATTCAACACGTGACCGGTAAACTGAACCTGGTCGTGGATGCGTTGTCTCGGCGTGGATTATGCTGAGCTCGCCGCAGCACAACTCGATAGTGGTGAGATGGATGGGTACCGGACGGCTACCTCCGGGTTGCGGTTGACCGATGTCCCTTTCGGTCCAGCAGCAGTGTTAGTCCACTGTGACGTGTCCACCGGGAGACTACGCCCTATTGTCCCCGTGGGTTGGCGGCAACGGGTTTTTGACGCTGTCCATGGTCTGGCACACCCATCCATCCGGGCGACTTCTGCGCTGGTGGCGGACAAGTTTATCTGGCTGGGCCTTCATAAGCAGCTCGCGACTGGGCAAGAGCCAGTATTCCCTGCCAGACATCGAAGGTCCAGCAGCACATGCGGGCACCAGTGCAGGATTTTGTGGTTCCCTCTTGTCGTTTCCAGCACATCTACGTCGATTTGGTGGGCCCACTGCCGCCGTCTCGAACGTGCCACACACCTGCTGACCGTCGTGGATTGCTTCACGAGGTGGCCAGAAGCTATTCCGCTTGCCGACAACTCCACCGCGCCTTGTGCTCGAGCTCTTGCGGCTCATTGGATTGCCCTTTTTGCCGTGCCTGGAGAGATCTCCACCAACCGGGCGGCTCAATTCACTTCAGCTTTGTGGTCGGCTTTGGCGCAGCTGTATGGGGTGTGATTGCACCAGACCGCTGCCTATCACCCTCATGCCAGCCGCCATTTAAAGTCGGTGCTGAAGGCGTGGCGCACGGGCCCGGACTGGGTCGACCAGTTGCCTTGGGTGCTGTTGGTGTGTTCACACGGCTCGGAAGGCGGATTTGGATATGTCATCCGCCGAACTTGCGTATGGCTCACCGCTGTGGGTATCCGGGGATTTCCTTCTCGTGGCTCATGGGCAGCCGGACCCTGTTTTGTCTGTTTTGGCGAGAAAGTGGGTGGCCTGGCTCCTGTACAAACCTCGTGGCACGAGACGGCTCCGGTGTATGTGCCGCCGGAGCTTAAGAACTGTTTATTTGTATTCCTTCGCAGGGACTCACATTGGACACCGCTGCAGCAGGTTTATGAAGGTCCTTTCCGGGTGTTGAGCCCCAGCATCGTGGCTTTTCTGTTGGATGTCGGGGGCAGAGAGGAGATCATTTTGGTCACTCGCCTCAAGCCCGCCAACCTGGATGTCGATAGCCCGGTGATCGTGGCTCAACCCCGGCGTAGAGGCTGGTTGTTCCGTGTGGCACCTGCTGTGCCTGTCTCCGCGGCACCGGTTATGCCTGTCTGCCCTGCACCGTTACTGTTTGCTGGCTCCGTTCCGTCAGTCCCACTTGTACCGCCAGTCATGACCCTCGTTTCCACTCAGTCCAGTCACCTCATTCGGCCTCCCGCTCGGTTCCGTACCTCGTCTTCTGGGGGGGTTCCTCTAGCGGCACCTAGTGGTGGCTTGGGGCAATACGAACCCTCGCTACTGGCTGGCGCGGTCACATGATCGCGGGTTTTTGTATAGTCAGTTTTGTCAAGCTCCACCCGTGTTGAAGGAGCTTTGTGTATTTGGCTGACCCAGAACGCGGTTGAGTTGAACACTTTGTTTGCCATTTAAAATGAAGAATTTTACTTTACTCAACTGACTTGGCACGCCAAAGCTGAATTATTCTTTTAAATCTGTCCATTCGGTCGAGTGCATTCCTTAAATCTTGAGAACAACTTATTTCCCCCTCCCCCCCTTCTTCAAGAAAGCTAGGTCACCCGCCCATCAGCAGCAAGTTGGTGACTTGCCGTGACTTCACGTCAGGCCTTCCGAACTTGCCCATGGAGATCCAGCTACTGCTGTGTTGGAGCAATCCATGGGGAAGCTGGAAGCTGGACGCTGGAAGCCCAACCCCACAGATGTTGTTCAAATGATCCTCAATCACTTGCAGGTATGTTGGTGATTGAGCAGGAGGTTCGCAGGTTTTGTTCAAACAAGTCCATACACTGTACCGGGGCAAATAAATTGAAAGGCCGGTCTGTCTGCTTAAGGTCTAATTCACAAAAATGGTTTTGTACAAAGTAAAAAGGTAGAAGTAAAAGATTTATTTGACCAATAATGTAAAACATTCCACTAAAAGCTACAACAGCAATATAACATTATCACATTGTGAAAAAAAAAAGATTAATGGGAACTAAGAGCTAACAATATGAGCATGTAGATTCATGTGACAAAAGCAAACTGATAATTTATGTCCTACGATCTGTATTTGCCTCCCAAATGAGATAACACTTCTTGTATAGATCAGTTCAATTACAACAATTACAAAGACTCAATTCTTATCATTACTGCCTAGACTAAAAAAGTGCAGCACACATCATTTGAATATACTGTCCATTTTATAAGCATACATTACTATTTGCACAGGCCAGTAAACCCGTTGCTTACTAATGTTAGAGTCGTGTTAATATCAAAGTAAGCATTGTACTGCATGAGACAGCTTGCTGTGAGGAAATCAAATTGCAATACCATTCAATCAGAATGTAAAGGTGAATATATTTGAATATAAAGAATCACAATATAGGGAATATTATTCTGTTTTTAACATGGACTTGCTCTTTGTGCTTTTCATTTTTCTGAAAGTTGTTAAGAATTGCTAGGTCAAATTGGAGTAATGGTGGCAGTTTTGAACATCGACATGATTTTTCAACAATTGTAATTGTACCTGGGCTATAGTGAGGACACTGAAAGCTACATCATAATGTTCTTGGTGTGTGTATCTTGACACACATACATAGAAAAAAAGGAAAAAAGCTTTCACACTGATGATCATGACCTTAATTCTGCATGTTGATAAGTCAACCTGCTTTCCAGCATAGATGTTATTCTTTCCAATTTAAACATTCTTTAAATATTACTTGCTAGCTTTGATCTTCTGAAAATGTGCACTGGTCATTTTTTTCACATTAGTGCATGAAATAGAAAGAGGCCATCCAGCCCATTGAAGCAATTCCAGATGAGCACATTTCCATCCAGCCTTATTTTTTTGTAATTTATTTTCACACACGCGCCCATTAAGATCCCACTGTTTCTCCTAACAAGCACCTAGGTTGCATGTAATTTAAGGTGGCTAATTAACCTAGGACACCCAGAACTTCCTGAGATGTTGAAGAAAAACTCAAGTTCAACCCCTTGATTACTAGGAGTACATGGAAACACTATGGAGCCAGCACTGGAAATCAAAATCATACCTGGGTCACTGGAACTATGAGACATCTGCACGACCTCCAGTGATACAGTACATCTTGTATGAAGTGCCTTGATCTGAAATGTTAATCATCTGTAGTACATTCCTCTGTTTTAAATTCTTTGTTTAGTTTTCAATAAAATAGTGTGTTGTTTTCTACTAGAATGTGTTCACCTGAGTTTCTGCTTGATTGTATTACAAACTAACAAAATAATTGGAATTATTTATTTCAGAAAAAGGAATATTCTATTTAAAAGTTTAAGAAACAATATGACAGATATATGGAAAGGACAGGTTTGGAGGGATTTGAGTTAAATGCAGGCAGGTGGGGCTAGTGTAGATGGACATATTGATCGGAGTGGGCAAGTTGGGCCAAAAGGCCTGTTTCCACACTGTATGACTGTTTGACTCAATGACTAAAAGATTTTTAAAAGATAGATAATGCGACCTAGACGAATTGTAAATAATATTTTTGCTTCCTTATATTCTTTCTTGTTTAAAATAATTTTAGCATGAATGTTTTACCAGGATGAATAGGGCATATGCTCCTGTGTCGGGGATTACAAAAAAAATAAGATGAACTTAAACAGTAAACGGGGCTTTGAAAGCACCAGCTTGATTCATAGCTTCAGCTATTTCTGAAATGTTATATTGATAAATACTAGTGGCAGGAGAACAATAGCCTTGTACTTTTCCACTGTTATTATTTGTGGATTTTTCTTACTTGTTGAAAGTAAATGGACTTTACCCTATATTTTTTAAATCAAAACAAGGTGTAGATAATGACTTATTGATCAACCTGTGGTTTTGCAACTGAAGGTAGGTTCTAAACAGAGTATAATCTATGCCCGATGCACTCAAATACATTTTTCATTTACAGTACTTCTGAAGGACATATACTTTAAATGAAAGGCAAATAATTAGATTATGCATTGTTAGAAAACTATAGAAATAAAACCTTTCAAGAAGACTTTTCTTCACTTTAAAAGAACAGCTTAAAGTGATGCATGATTTGGAGTGACCCAAACCAGCGATGAGGTGTTTGAATTGAGCCTAAAGCCCTTGAACCAGGGTGAGGATATCATCTGTTGTCCCAACCATTTCCTAACTGCTTGGAACTGTGCCATTGTAGATGCCAAGAGAGGGCTTAGCACGTGATGTTTCACATGCCATAGCAAAATAATTGTGTTGCTCTCTGGGTCTGAAATTTTACTCTGTGTGAAAGTATAGATAAAAAAATCCTTCCAATTTTTGTATCAATCATGTTTTACAATGCTATCATAAACTTACGGGAATCAGATTGAAATCAATAAATCTCTCATTTTATTGATGCAGTATGAAACTTATTATTATATGGATTTCATATACTAATATAACTTCCAAATCATGAATCATTGAATGTTATTTTTATATCCCAAATAGTTGGAGGAAGATGTTTTGAGAGAAAATTCCAGTTGGAAAGAAAACATGCAAGAATTATAGAAGTTATTTTGTTATGTTTTGTTTCCATCATTCTTGAAATATACCCAGAAAGCACGATTACAGGTGGGATATTAATAATACTTAGCACTGTTTTAATGTGTATAGACATTAAATTTAGGCCAGGGATTCTGAGTCAATATACTGAATTATATAGAAAAATGAATTATGATTAAATGTTTGGGAAAAGCATCTGCTTTCAGTGTTAGAACAATAGCTTGTAAAATATTACACTTTGAGAGATAGGTTAATGGAAAAGTCTAGTCACCTGCCTAGGTATCATAAATACAATATCCAAATACATTCTGATTTGCCTTTTCTCATTTCATATTAATCTGTCTCTATTAAATTATTGATATATTCAGATTACAAAGACACATTAGTGTATAGAGAAAACATTACTGATCAAAAAAAGAATGATTTTCAAATAAACCATCCTGCCATTTCGTAGGTTGTCATTTACACTCCTTCAGAAAAAATTGATGTCAGAGACACAGTAAATCATTCTTGAGACTGCACAGTATTTTACAGAGAGAGACACAGAGAGAGAGAGAGAGAGAGAGAGAGAGAGAGAGAGAGAGAGAGAGAGAGAGAGAGAGAGAGAGAGAGAGAGAGAGAGAGAGAGAGAGAGAGAGAGAGAGAGAGAGAGAGATGATTCAAGCATGAGTTGCTAAAATAACAAAAATAAGTTAAACTTTTGTATGATTTAAAAGGAAGGTAAAGCTCATTTATATCAGTTATTAGAGTCAAATTCCTTTTGAGATTTTCAATGATCCATATTAGAGCCACATTTTCAAGTCATTGTTTAGGATCCAGCTATAAACCCTGGAGTGGTTTTACCTGCTCGGGCACCTTTGCTTTTATCTGCTTCCCTTGACTTCATTAAATATTGTAAATATATTCAATACTTTTAGAAAGTCAAGAAAGTCCCTGAGGCCATTTCCCAGTGATTTATGGTCACAGTAATTGAACACACCATGGAATAATATATAGTCACGACTTTACTCATTCTTTTATTCCTGCCTTTGTGTAGAGAAGGGACCTTTGGTGTTGAAATTCTATTTCCACGTCCGCAATAGAAACATAGAAACATAGAAATTAGGTGCAGGAGTAGGCCATTCGGCCCTTCGAGCCTGCACCGCCATTTAATATGATCATGGCTGATCATCCAACTCAGTATCCCGTACCTGCCTTTTCTCCATACCCTCTGATCCCCTTGGCCACAAGGGCCACATCTAACTCCCTCTTAAATATAGCCAATGAACTGACCTCAACTACCCTCTGTGGCAGAGAGTTCCAGAGATTCGCCACTCTCTGTGTGAAAAAAGTTCTCTCATCTCGGTTTTAAAGGATTTCCCCTTATCCTTAAGCTGTGACCCCTTGTCCTGGACTCCCCCAACATCGGAAACAATCTTCCTGCATCTAGCCTGTCCAACCCCTTAAGAATTTTGTAAGTTTCTATAAGATCCCCTCTCAATCTCCTAAACTCTAGAGAGTACAAACCAAGTCTATCCAGTCTTTCTTCATAAGACAGTCCTGACATCCCAGGAATCAGTCTGGTGAACCTTCTCTGCACTCCCTCTATGGCAATAATGTCCTTCCTCAGATTTGGAGACCAAAACTGCACGCAATACTCCAGGTGTGGTCTCACCAAGACCCTATACAACTGCAGTAGAACCTCCCTGCTCCTATACTCAAATCCTCTTGCTATGAAAGCCAACATGCCATTCGCTTTCTTTACTGCCTGCTGCACCTGCATGCCTACCTTCAATGACTGGTGTACCATGACACCCAGGTCTCGCTGCATCTCCCCCTTTCCCAATCGGCCACCGTTTAGATAATAATCTGCTTTCCCGTTTTTGCCACCAAAATGGATAACCTCACATTTATCCACATTAAACTGCATCTGCCAAACATTTGCCCACTCACCCAGCCTATCCAAGTCACCTTGCAGTCTCCTAGCATCCTCCTCACACCTAACACTGCCCCCCAGCTTAGTGTCATCCGCAAACTTGGAGATATTGCCTTCAATTCCCTCATCCAGATCATTAATATATATTGTAAATAGCTGGGGTCCCAGTACTGAGCCTTGCGGTACCCCACTAGTCACTGCCTGCCATTGTGAAAAGGACCCGTTTACTCCTACTCTTTGCTTCCTGTTTGCCAGCCAGTTCTCTATCCACATCAATACTGAACCCCCAATGCCATGTGCTTTAAGTTTGTATACTAATCTCTTATGTGGGACCTTGTCAAAAGCCTTCTGGAAGTCCAGATACACCACATCCACTGGTTCTCCCCTATCCACGCTACTAGTTACATCCTCGAAAAATTCTATAAGATTCGTCAGACATGATTTACCTTTCGTAAATCCATGCTGACTTTGTCCAATGATTTCACCACTTTCTAAATGTGCTGCTATCCCATCTTTAATAACTGACTTATGATACAATCATAACACAGAAAATTTAAAACCCGTGGACAACCATAAAAAAATACAGTACGGAAGTAAATCCAAGTGATTGTCAACCAGAAAGCATGGATGAACCATGAGATCCACTCCCAACTGAAGACCAGGTCTGAGGCATTCAAGTCAGGTGATCGTGACTTGTGCAGGGAGTCTACGTACGACCTTTGCAGAGCAATCAGGGATACCAAGAGATCATTCCAGACCAAGCGAGAGTGGCAGATTAACCACACCAACACTGTCAATTGTGGGTGGCGGCACAGTGGCGCAGTGGTAGAATTGCTGCCCAACGGCGCCAGAGCCCCGAGTTCAATCCTACCCAAGTGCTATCTGTATGGAGTTCGTGCATTCTCCCTGAGACAATGTGGGTATTTTACGGGTGCTCTGGTTTCCTAACACGCACCAAAGACTTACAGGTTTATACGATAATTAGCTTCAGTAAAATTGTACTTTGTCCCTCGTGTGTAGGTTAGTGCTAGAGTACTGGATGATTGCTGGTCAGCATCGATCCAGTGGGCTGAAGGGCCTGTGTATCTCTAAAGTCGAAAGCTAGCATGCTAGAATGGGCTACAAAGACAGTAGGTTTGTAGGTTAATTGTCTCCGGTAAAAACTGTAAATTTTCACTAGTATGTAGGATAGTGCTAGTGCTTGTGCAAGCATACAGGGTGATCGCTGGTCAACGCAGACTCAGTGGGCCAAAGGTTCTGTTTCCCTGCTGTATCTCTAAAGTTGGTTGTCAGTGACAATTGGTGTCAGTGACAATTGGTGGCAGTATTAATCAGACTAGGACTCAAACTCATCCACTGGTTGAGTCCATTGTTCCAAATTTTGGTTCTGCACGAAATGATTCGATACCGTCCATGGTTTACAAATGCTCAACTTAATGGACACCCCTACATACAATTGAGTTCCCAAAATATTAAAAAAAGTCCAGTGTACATACATGTGTTTCTTCCAACAAATGGCAGAATTAGACTCCTATCTCACTCTCAACTTCTGGGAATTCTTCTTTTTATATGCTTTAGATGCCACCTAAAGCGGCATGGCCACGGTGGCACAGTGGTAGAGTTGCTGCCTTACAGCGCTTGCAGTGTCAGAGACCCGTGTTCGATCCCGAATACGGGAGCTGTCTGTACGGACTTTGTACATTCTCCCTTTGACCTGCATGGGTTTTCTTCGTGATCTTCGGTTTGCTCCTACACTCCAAAGACATACAGGTTTGTAGGTTGATTGGCTTGGTAAATGTAAAAATTGTCCCTAGTGTGTGTAGGATAGTGTTAATATGCAGGGATCGCTGGTCGGTGTGGGCCCAGTGGGCTGAAGGGCCTGTTTTGCACTGTATCTCTAAACTAAGCTAATTATGTGGAGACATGGTTACCATATTGATTAATTTTGTGTATTTTCCAACTTATGGACAAAATTGACATGAATCTCTGTAACACCAGCACCTATTTGTTACCTTGGGATGGCCTGTAGTCATTGGTGCAAATGTGACCACAATTTCTAACATTCCCTTAGTAACCAGCAAAAAAATGCTGACGCTAAACGGATGAACTTTTTTGATCCTCTCCATCCCTCCCGCCACCTCCCTGCAACTTAAACTAATCTCTTTTATCTCTTTTTCAGTTCGAATGAAATGCCTCCAACTTGAAACATTAACTCTGTGTCACTTTCTGCCAGTGCTGCTTGACCTGCTACGCCTTTCCAGCATTTTCTATATTTAACAGCAGATTTATTACTTGAAAAACCAAGCCAAATTTAATGTTTTGGCATTTACAATTGCCTGTAAGGTTGCCATCGATCCATATATGGACAGTACATATTCCATATCTCACTGCAAGAAAGAGCTATAAAAGTATCATAGTCATAGAGTCATACTGCATGGAAACAGGACCTTCAGCTCAACTCGTCCTTGCCAACCAAGGTACCCCATCCCTTTTACCCACACTTGGCCATATTCCTCTAAACCTTTCCTTTCCATGTACCTGTCCATGTGTCTTTTAAATGTTGTTATAGTACCTGCCTCAACTACCTTCTCTGCCAGCTCATTCCATATACTCAACACCCATGTGAGTGGTTTCCTCTTTTAAAAGCATTAAATGTAACTGTGGGATGCTACTGCTATTGAAAAAAACAACCAGGTTTCCAAAGATTTAACAAACTCTCTAAATAAGGTCTCCGAAGCTTCTCAGGATGTATATTCCCACTGCACGGCACTATAAGATGGCTGGCAGTCTTGCTTCCAGCTTAAAACAATGTTTCCTTGGAACTAATTACCAGCAGCATATTCAACTGTAAGATATTCAAGCTGTCACTCTAATTGGTATGGGTACTGGATGCCTACGATTCTGTAAACATTACAACAAGCAATATCACTTGACTATGTTTCATCAATCCATCAAATTACACAGCCTCTGGTATTAAAACCCTTATCACCATTTGGTTAAATTACAAAGGGGCTGTGACCCAAGGGTTAATTGAAAACCTGTTGAATTATTAGAACTTAATTGGCCAAAATTAGTGTTTGCTTTTAACATACATTGTGATTACATGTTCACAATGATAGGCTGGATGCAGTTTGTTGTTCACTTTTGAGTCGGGCATTATGGTGGTGAATGAATGCATTTGTGAATATTACAAGTGATCCTTCGATGAGTCACCTCTTTCACACAGCAAGGATTGGAAATCATAAAACCCTTTCATGAATTGACTTGTGTCAATCAATTTAATAGTGCAGCTACCGTGTTTGGAAACTTCAAAAATGTAATTCCTTTGTACCTATTTTTACCTCGTTTTATTTCAATTTTTCAATGATTTCAATTAATAATAGTCATACAACACTTAAATATGCCCTTCAGCCCAACTTGTCCCTGCCAACCAAGGTGCCCCAACTACACATTTGCCTAGTGTTTGGCTCGTATCCCTCTAAATCTATTATTAGGCAAGAGAAAAATCAGAGAAACATATTTTCCGGCATCCTCCCCCACTCTTCAAATCATCCAAGAAGCAGAATTTAAAATCTCCCAGAAGGATTATGATCAAAATTTGTTTTAAGCTAATTACAGTTTGCCAACAAGGAAAGGACTGTGGATATTTGTGATGGAGTTTCTAATTATGGGCTGATTCAACAATGGGATAAAATCAAAAGATCAGTGCAAGCAAATGCTAATCTTTGATGTTGTGCATCAAGTTTTAATGCATTGTTTTAAGAGAGATGTTCAGTAAGCAACGTATTACATTAACTTAACTAGCAAAATACCAAATTAATGTTATAAATTGAGTTATTGAGGTAATTAACATCACCATATGCAATTCAGACACAGTGCAAATTCTCAACTGCTTTGATAGCTGTAATGGATGTAAAAATTATACTATAGTGGCCAAGGCCATTGAAACCAGTGATTACTCATTCTAGCCTGAGTGCCTCGCAACAAATAAAGGGCCTGGCTCTTGCATGTAAACTATTGCTTGGCCCAGGTGTGTGACCAGGGTCAGGAGGTTTCACTGGGATGGGGGCACGAATGTGGATGGCCTAGACTTAAATATGCATGACTGGCTGCAAATGGCCACAAATCAGCAATATTGGGAAATGTTCAGTGAAAATTTGATGGAAGTTATTATTAAAGATAATTGTAAAGCACATTGAATTTGAAAGAAATCATCTCTTACAGCAGGCAATAATGGAGTTTATTAATCATGGTCTGCAAATTTAATCACCTAGCACATGCATTTTAAGTGCTGGGCATTTAGTTTCAAGTGAAAGATCATTCATGGACGAGGAGCAGCAACAAATTCTGCACATCGTATACGCTGAGAGCGAGATTCCATGCGCGACGTGTCGATGCACAGATCATGTTGAGTGTGCACTTCGAGCATTAATCCCCGTGGAATGGTTAATTGGAGAAATGTAATTAATGCTTGGCTTGGACACTCAGAGGGAAGCAGGTTTTAATAGCTGGGACATGCCCTGTACCTGTGCTATTTAAAGGGATCATTAATCACCTGCGGTTTTGTTGGGGAGTCAATTACAAATTGTTTCACTTCATTCTGGGGTCAGAAGACTCCTGCACAGAGTCAGGACGAGTGCATAGTTCATGTTT
The DNA here is from genome assembly GCF_028641065.1 of Leucoraja erinaceus. Lineage (NCBI taxonomy): Eukaryota > Metazoa > Chordata > Chondrichthyes > Rajiformes > Rajidae > Leucoraja > Leucoraja erinaceus. Next base: position 76,807,163 of record NC_073378.1, on the reverse strand, counting down.
GCCAACTCACAGTTAGAAAAATGGTGCTGCAACAGTGGCCCCACAGGAATAAGAAGAGAGGAGCAGAGGGTAACAGTAATTTAATAGAGGAGCTTGAAGAAAGGACTAAATGGCTCTTTCCAGCAGGGCCTATATTTTAAGTGCCTTCTCAGAGCTACACTCCTATTGCCAGTTGCCTAAGAAGCAATGTTCCAGGATACTGTTTATTAAATGCAGTGATGACAGCGATCTGTCAGATGTGAATGAAGCTCCAAACATCGACCCACTATGAATGAAGCATCCAAACCACCTTAACCACCCTGAACCTCCTCGTTTCAGGATAATTCCAGACAGCAGCAACTGATCATCATTTTTGAAGAAGTAACCAAAAGGTTGATGGGGGCAAGGCTGTGGACATTGTTTATAGGAATCTCAGCAAAGCATTTAATAAGGTTCCACTTGGTAGACTGCTCTGGAATGTTAGATTGCATGGGACCCAAGGAGAATTAACTGGATATAGAATTCGCTTTGTAGAAGGAAATGGACGGCAGTGGAGAAAGTGTTTTTTTTTTTCAATTGCAGCAGGATCATATCAGCAGGACAAGTGGGCTGGGGATTGGAGTTTAATGCAGATAAGTGTGGGATGCTGCATTTTGGGAAGTCTAACTTTAAGAGATACAGAGCAGAAACAGGCCAGCAGCCCACCGAGACAACGCTCGACATGTATAGTAGGGAGTGTTATACATTACAGTACATAGTTCCCTGCAAGTGGTGTCACAGGTACAGTAGATGGGTTGGTAAAGAAGGCTTTAGACAACAGACAATAGGTGCAGAGGCAGGCCATTCGACCATTCGAGCCAGCACCGCCATTCAATGTGATCATGGCTGATCATCCACAGTTTGGTACATTGGCCTTCAACAATCAAGGTATTGTTGAATATCCTGATTCAACAATAGTTGGGATAGTTGGGATATTATGTTACAATTGTACAAGACATTGGTGAACCAACATTTGGAGTGCTGTGTTCAGTTTTGGTCAGACTGCTATAGGAAAGATGGCATTAAGCAGGAAAGAGTGCAGAGAAGATTTGCAAGGATGTTGCCAGAACTTTAGGGTAGGTGGACAGGCTAGGATTTTATTTGCTCATTCACAGGAGGCTGAGGGGTGCTCTTTTTAGAGGTGTATAAAATTATGAGGGGAATAGATAGGGTGAAAGCACAATCTTTTTTGCTGGGTAGAGAAATCAAAAACACAGTGGAGATGGGTTGTGAGAGGGGCAAGATTTAATAGGAACCTGAGGGGCAATTTTTTCACTCAAACGGTTGTGGGTAAATGGTATGAGCTGCTGGGCGAGACTGTTGAGGGAGGCAGGTACTATAATAGAATTTAAAAGATACTTGGACAGGTGTATCAATGTGGAAAAGTTTAGAGGGATATGGCTCCCAATACAAGGGGATTTCCATTTATTCTCTTCCAGTCGATACCAAATGATGACATAAGCATATCAGGATCAATGACGGTTCGGAGAGGATAGACAGCTCTCAAGCATGTTCCGTGTAAACCTGGAGCTTTGCAGGAATTACAAGGATGACACCCTGAATTTGTAAGCGGTGAATTGAATGAAGAATGCCGTTGAGAGTTCATTGAATCATTTGTTGGCACCAGTAGGATTCTCCAGAGGTCTAGCTCTTTGGCATCCATCTTTTACATCACAGCATGAGCATACTGTTAAGGTGAAAGTAACCTTCATTCAATAGGCAGTGGGTACATGGTGAGTGCTCTGTCCACAGGTGACAGATCTCTGTCATCAGTGCATTAAAAAAAAAACAGTATCCTAGTGCTTTGCTTCTTTAGGAACTGGCAACACCTAGAGCAAGATAAGATTTTTGATCAGGTGCAGGCGATGGAGTGAGGAGTTAAGGGCCTGTCCCATGAGCATGCGACTCCATGCGGCAAGCGCGACCTAAAAGGGCCTGTCCCACGAGCATGTGACTGCATGCGGCAAGGGCGACCAAACCAGAAGCGGGGGCCGCGCGGAGATCGAGTGAGTGACATGAAGTTCGAGCAAAGAGTGCGGGAAGTTCGCGCATGACGTACGGCGTCGAGGCGGTGCGTATGGTGTCGAGGCGGCTGCGGGCCGGCAGGCCGTTGCCGCGCGGAATCTTTGAACACGATCAGTTTTTCGGAGCCCCGCGCGATGTTGGGACCAGCTCCGCACAACTCCATACGGCTCCGGCGATCGAAGCGGGACCGGCCCCGCGAGCCGTACGGCTCAAGCGACCACGTTAGGTTGCGCTTGCCGCATGGAGTCGCATGCTCGTGGGATAGGCCCTTTAGGTCGCGCTTGCCGCATGGAGTCGCATGCTCGTGGGACAGGCCCTTTAAGGATCAAATAGTACATTTATGTTCCCTTCTCGGACATTCCAAGCATGGATCATTTGGGTTGGTGATCCTCTGTTAAGGAGTTACACTTCAATAAACTTTGCAGATTCAATAATCAATACTTTTTTCTAAGACTGTAGTCCTTTTCATAATAATGGCCAGTGCCAGATTACTGGTTACAAAGCTGTCCATGGTAAAATTGTGGACACTTATGTGCTCAGAATATCATCAGTCTAAGCTTTTACTTTAGACTTTAGACTTTAAGAGATACAGAGTAGAAAGAGGCCTTCAGCTCACCGAGTCCACGCCGACCAGTGATCACCCCATACACCAACTCAATCCTACGCACAAGGAACTTTACTGAAGCCAACTAACCTACAACCTTTGGAATGGTGATGGTCGTCATGTAAATTCTTCATAAAATGGCATTACCATTGATTCACAAGAAAGACCACATGTTAGAAATAGAATAGATTGTATATTGATTTCTTAAATGCAAGCATATACCATTTTGCTTACAGATCCTAGTCCTTAGGGATTCACTTCAATGAGGGCAGCAGATTCAGTGATTAAGTATATGTTCTTTCCTACACTGTATTCCACCTCATATTAGTCAGCACAAAGTTCCTAGTTACAAAGCTGTCCACGGTAGTACTTTTCAGTGCCATTTAGTGCTCCTAGTATTGAACAATCTGCTTTGTCATGTTGTGTATGATTCAGATTGGACTGTCAAAACTCATGAAAAGTTCACCAGCTCATCCTTGCTTCTGATTGTTATTATGAATCAAGCCATGTTGCCTGCAGTTTAGTGTCAAGGTGTGCACATTGGGTGGATCCATCAGCAACAGATCACCAAGGAAGGCCAAATTATCCATGCGGCTTTAAAGATCTGTTAAACACAGTAGACGTGCACAAAGAGCACTGTGATTGCACGGTTAGAGTGCAGGCTACTGTAGCTTTAAATAGCACAGAATCACAGAGCAAAAAGTCTCCTGCAGTGCCATGCAACTGTATAGAAGCAGAAAGCAATAGGTTCGACCCATGAGGTTGGACACGTTCACTCCTTTACTGCATTCAGAATTTAATACTGATAAATTAAATGCAAACATTGGCATAGGTACTAAGTAAACTGCTGCATTGAAAGAAAAGATTAAACTGTGCTGCCAAGTAGAACCTCAAGGGCACACAACTAAAGTACTACCAGCATGTCTCTTGTCCCACCAGGGGCTAGAACACCCTTCATCGCTGCTGTACATCAATAAGAAATGCCTACCGTTCTGTCCCTCAACCTCATTTTGGGAAATCTGGTCACCAAGCTGTGCTTCTACTCCCTGCCTACAAACAAAAACTGAAGTCGGAGGATCCGGTACAATAGATGTTCAATGCTGGTCGGCGGACACGAATGACATCCTACGCGACTGCTTTGAGTTAATGGACTGGTCCATATTCAGGGATTCTACAGCCAACCTGAATGAGTACGCCATTGCTGTGACGGACTTTATCAGCAAGTGCGTAGAGGAGTGCATGCTAACGAAGATAATTCGAGTGTTCCCCTATCGGAAACCACGAGGTACATTCAAGTCAATGGATGAACCACAAGGTACATTCACAGTTTAAGGGCAGGTCGGCTATATCAAATGATCCTCAGTGGGACATGAAAGTTTGTTATGATCTCCACAAAGGATGCCAAGCGACAATGCCGGGACAAACTTGAGTCCCAGTACAGGTGCACAACCTTTTATCCGGAGTTCCGGAAACCGAAAAATTCCGAAAACCGGCCATTTTTTCCAGGATGTCGTCTGCACACCAAAGCTCGCGTTTGGCGCCAAACTTGACCTGAAATGACCCACGGTCAACCCAGGTCTGTACTACTGTAGCGGCTCCCTCCTCCCCGGAGACCGGGGAGACACTTAAACATCTGTAAATCATTGTTTAAATGTTAGTCAGTTAGTTTGGAGGGCTTTTATGTGAAGTGGGGGGGGGGGGGTGAAGGGGTAAACTTTAATTCTTAGTCCCCTACCTGGTCGGAGAGGCGGGGAGTGGTCAATGCCTTACCGGGTCGCCGTGCAGTAAGCTCCGCAGCGCTGTGGAGCTGCGGGCGTCCGGCCGCTGGCGGCGCCGGTTGTAGCTCCGACCCCGGCAACTCTACCCCTGGCTGCGCGGTGCTCCAAATCCAGCGCCGCCCACGGCCGGACGCCCCAGCCCCAGCTCCGCGAATGTTGGGAGTCGGCGGCGTCGCAGCGCTGGGATACCAGCGGGGAACGGGCAATGCCTTACCGGGTCGCCGTTCGGTAATCTCCGGAGCGCTGTGGCCGCCGACTCCCAACATTCGCGGAGCTGGGGCTGCGGGCGTCCGGCCGCGGGCGGCACTGGATTTGGAGCGCCGTGCAGCCAGGGGCAGAATTGCCGGGGTCGGAGCTCCAACCGGCGCCGCCTGCGGCCGGACGGAGCCCCCAGCTCCGCGATGTTTTGAGTTGGGACTAAGAATTAAAGTTACCCCCTTCACCCCCACCCCACCACCACCACATAAAATCCCTCCAAACTAACTGACTAACATTTATGCAATGATTCCCCGGTCTCCGGGGAGGAAGCAGCCGCTCCAGACTTTTCAAGCCGCCCGCGCTACCTACCTAATTTACGTTAAAAATCTTCCATTTGGAAATCCGAAAATGTCCGAAATCCGACAAGTGTCTGGTCCTAAGGCTTTCGGATAAAAGGTTGTGCACCTGTATAATCATTCGGACACTCACAGAATGTTGTATGGTCTGAATACTATAACTGCCTGCAAATTGAAGTCATGTCGCGTCACTGGTGATAGTGCGGCCTGACCTGATGAACATAATGGTTTCTATGAATGCTTTGAGCAAAAAGGCCAACTTGGCGATGACATCCTTCCCTTCAGACTTAAGTGTGCCCCTTCCCAGGGTCACTGTTGAAAAAGTTAGATTGGTCCTCCTGAGGGTGAACCCACAGAAAGCAACAGGCCCAGACGGAGTCCCTGACTGTCCTTAGAAACTGTGTGAACCAACTAGCGGAAATATTCACGGGCATCTTTAATCTCTCCTTCTGAATCTCTCATCTGAAATACCCACCTGCTTCAAGAATACCACTCTCATCCTGGTGGAGAAGAAATGCAAGATCTCCTGTCTTAACTGCCAGAAGGTTGTGGAGGCCTTTAGTGGATATATTTAAGGCAGAGATAGATAGATTCTTGATTAGTACAGGTGTCAGAGGTTATGGGGAGAAGGCAGGAGAATGGGGTCTGGAGGTGGAGACAGATCAACCATGATTGAATGACAGAGTAGATGATGAGCCAAATGGCCCATCACATGATTTTATGATGCTTTAGAAACATAGACATAGAAATTAGGTGCAGGAGTAGGCCATTCGGCCCTTCGAGCCTGCACCGCCATTCAATATGATCATGGCTGATCATCCAACTCAGTATCCCGTACCTGCCTTCTCTCCATACCCCCTGATCCCCTTAGCCACAAGGGCCACATCTAACTCCCTCTTAAATATAGCCAATGAACTGGCCTCAACTACCCTCTGTGGCAGAGAGTTCCAGAGATTCACCACTCTCTGCGTGAAAAAAGTTCTTCTCATCTCGGTTTTAAAGGATTTCCCCTTTATCCTTAAGCTGTGACCCCTTGTCCTGGACTTCCCTAACATCGGGAACAATCTTCCTGCATCTAGCCTGTCCAACCCCTTAAGAATTTTGTAAGTTTCTATAAGATCCCCTCTCAATCTTCTAAATTCTAGAGAGTATAAACCAAGTCTATCCAGTCTTTCTTCATAAGACAGTCCTGACATCCCAGGAATCAGTCTGGTGAACCGTCTCTGCACTCCCTCTATGGCAATAATGTCCTTCCTCAGATTTGGAGACCATCCATCAATCTGAAATGCTTTGAGAGACTAGTTATGGAATATATTAAATCTAGTCTACCAAGCAGTTTGCACAAGTGAGTTGATAAATAGGTATTTACATGTTGAAATTATAGCCATGAGCAGGAGGTTTTATGGTCAACTCAGACTAAATGCTGGACAAACCAGGCAGCATGCAAGGGACTTTAAATCTGATGACTTTTGAAAACGTGAAACACACATAAGATACACAGGTGCATTCTCATTATGCTCAATAATTATTATGAGCATGTCCCTGTTTGGGATAAATTAAAGTTGGAAGAGAAAGAGGAAGTGGTGGTGAGAAAGAGCTGAGTATCATCAGATTAGGCATGAAACCTTCCGCCTTTACAGATAATGCTGTCAAGAAGGTAAATATTAGATGTATAAATCTTACCATAAATTTTGCCTCGGAGCCAATTCTGAAAATGAATAACAATCAGCAGAAAGTGTCAATTTCTAATGATTTTTGGCAGCTTCAGTACCTATGATAGTGGGCATTGGGCCAAGAGGCCAGTGGGCCAGTTGGACAAGATTACAGATCCATAATAAGTCTTTGTTAGTTACTCCCAGTTATTGCTTGTGATTCTTGTAACATTTCAATAACAATTTATGAATAACAGTGTTCAGCTCAGGGACTGACGTGAAGTGCAGTAATTAGAGGAGTGCATTAGAGAGAGAGAGAGTGAGAGAGAATGAGAGAAAGAGAGTGTTTTATTGTCATATAAAACAGAAGAATGGGCTCCCGCAAGGGTCAGTTTTAGCCCCAATCCTGTTCAACCTTTACACAAATGGCCTACCCACCACCAAATCCCCCAAATTCATCTATGCAGATGATATCTGTTTGGCCTTCCAAGCACCAGATTTTGGTACATTGGAACAGGTGCTCAATGGAGACCTTGCTAAACTGGACAAGTACTGCAAAAACTGGCGCCTAAAAGCAAGCCCAGAAAAAACGGTCTCCAGTGTGTTCCACCTCCATAATGCAGAAGCCACAAGAGAACCAACATCTATCTGAGCAGGACCTAACTGAAGTATGCCCCCACTCCAACCTACCTCGGAGTGACCCTTGACAGGACCCTATCCTTCAAGGAACATCTCAAAAGAACAGCAGCTAAGGTGAAGTCCAGAAACAATCTCCTCAGTAAGCTTGCTGGCTCAAAGTGGGGGGGGGGGGCAGCAGCCCCCACACTGCGCATTTCAGCACTAGCCCTTGCATTTTCTTCAGCCGAATATTGTGCCCCTGTTTGGTCCAGGTCATCCCACACACACCATGTGGACACTCAATTGAACTCAACAATGAGGATCATCACAGGAACAATCCGCTCAACACCACTCCCCTGGCTCCCTGTCCTATCCAACATAGCCCCTCCACACATCCGGCGAGTAGTCCTCACTCAAAGGATGCTCCAAAAGACCAAAAACTCCCCTCACCTGCCAATTCACATGGACATCTTCAACCCACCCACTGCTCGACTTCCATCTAGACGACCAATTTGGAAGAACCCACCACCAGCTGATTTCACCATCCAATCAGCTTGGAAAAAGGAATGGGAGTCCAAGGACGTCCCAAATAAACATCTGGTGTCAGACCCCACCCTACCGGTCCCTGGCACCAATCTCCCAAGGAAGCAGTGGACGACGCTGAATAGATTCAGGACTGGACATGGCCCCTGCTTGGCCAGCCTTCACAAATGGGGCAGCAGTCCAACCCCACGGTGTGCTTGTGGAGAGCAGCAAACAATGCAACACATCATTGAAGCATGCCCTCAACAAAGACTCAAAGGAGGACTTGTCACCCTTCATACAGCAAATCAAGAGGCAACTGCTTGGCTAAAGGACTTTGCATTCGCTAAATAAATTGTCATATGTACTGAAACAAAACAATTAAATTGTTGCTTGCATCAGCACATTTGCAAACATGGTATTCTGTAGTTAATATAATAAAAAAACAAAAACGCAATACATTAATATAGTACAAAAACAAAACAAAACCCGCAGTCCCCAGTGCAACCTAGGCAACTCGTAGTTCATAGTGTGGTTGGAGTTCATAGTGTTCAGTAGCCTGGTGTTTGTTGGGAAGAAGTTTCCTGAATCTGGTCATAATGAGAAGCAAGTTTCATCATTTTTATTATTAATTTATGATTATTGTTCTCAATTAAAACACTGAGTTAGCACCTGTAGGTTAAGTACAAAATGGCTGTGCTTTCCCACATGGTTCTTCTGTTTACGTTCTATCTGGAATTTCAAGCACTTTGCTTAACATCTGCAAAACAAAAATGGATGCCAGGTGATTTTGAAAACCCATGACTTTAAAAGGCTTGGTAGCTGGGCAATGGGTTAATATTTTCCACACCAAGAATCTTGTTTTACATCAGTACGTCATCACAATGAAATTTGGTGATCATTCAATGGATAATATTTGTTTTAATCTGCTTGTTTTTAGCAATTTTTAAAGATATTTTTGTTGTTTTACCTGGTACATTTTTAGAGCAACACTAAAAGGTGAGAGGATGCTCTGACTGAGGTGTGAAAATACTATTTAGGGAGTAGTTTACTCACCACTTTTATTTCCCATCTGAAAATGATCATTGATACAGCAGTAGTTATCATCAGCCTAAAAGAAAAGAACATCTATATTATTAGAGTCATAGAGTGATACAGTATGGAAGCAGGCCCTTCGGCTCAAATTGCCCACATCGGCCAACATGTCCCAGCTACACTAGTCCCACCTGTTTGCACTCGGTCCATAGCCCTCCAAACCTGTCCTATCCATGTACCTGTCTAACTGTTTCTTAAACATTGGGATAGGCCCAGCATCAACTACCTCCTCTGGCAGCTTGTTCCATACACCCACCACCCTTTGTGTGAAAACGTTACCCCTCAGATTCCTATTAAATATTTTCCCCGTCACCATGAACCTATGTCCTCTGGTTCTTGATTCCCCTACTCTGGGCAAGAGATTCTGTGCATCTACCCGATCTATTACTCTCTTGATTTTATGCACCTCTATAAGATCATCCCTAACCTTCCTGTGCTCTAAGGAATAGAGACCCAGCCTATTCAACTTCTCCTATAGCTCACACCCTCTAGTCCTGGCAAAATGCTTATAAGACTGTATATCTTCTTTGAACCCTTTCAAGTTCATAGAAACATAGAAACATAGAAAATAGGTGCAGGAGTAGGCCATTCGGCCCTTCGAGCCTGCACCGTCATTCAATATGGTCATGGCTGATCATCCAACTCAGTATCCTTTTCTCCATACCCCCCTGATCCCTTTAGCCACAAGGGTCACATCTACGACAATATCTTTCCTATAACATGGTGCCCAGAACTGAACACAATATTTTAAATGCGGTCTCAAAATGTATTATACAACTGCAAAATGACCTCTCAACTTTTATACTCAATACTCTGACTGATGAAGGCCAATGTGCCAAAAGCTTTTTTGACCACCTACCTGCGACTCAACCTTCAAGGACCCATGCACCTGCACTCCTAGATCCCTCTGCTCTACAACACTGCCCAGAGGCCTACCATTCACTGTGTAAGTCCTGCCCTTGTTAGACGTCCCAAAACGCAACACCTCACATTTCTCTGTATTAAATTTCATTAACCATTCCTCAGCCCACCTGGCCAATCGATCAAGATCCTGCTGCAATCTTTCACAACCATCATTGCTGTCTGCAAAACCACCCACTTTTGAATCATCAACAAACTTGCTAATCTTGCCTGGTCTCATCCAAATCAGTGATGTAGATGACAAACAGCACCACCCCTGAGGCACGCCACAAGTCACAGGCCTCCAGTCAGAGAAGCAACCTTCCACCATCACCCTCTGCTTCCTTTCATGAAGCAAATTTGCTAACCATTCAGCTATCTCTCCTTGGATCCCATGCGATCTAAACTTCCAGAGCAGCCTACCATGCGGAACTTTGTTGAATGCTTTACTGAAATCCATGTATACAACATCTACAGCTCTGCCCTCATTGGCCGTTTTGGTCACGTCTTCAAAAAACTCAATCAGATTTGTGAGACATGACCACCCACGTACAAAACCATGCTAACTGTCCCTAATCAGCCCTTGCCCATCCAAATGCCTGTATAACCTATCCCTCAGAATACTCTCTAGTAACTTTCCAACTACAGATGTTAAGCTCACGGGCCTATAGTTTCCAGCATTTTCTCTGCATCCCCTCTTCAATAGGGGTACAACATTTGCCACCCTCTAGTCTTCTGGCACCTCTCCTCTATTTAAGGACAACATAAATTTCAATGTTGAAATTTATCCCGCAATTTCCTTTCTAGTTTCCCACATTGTCCTTGGATATATCTGATCAGGCCCTGGAGATTTGTCTACCTTCATACACGACAGTACCTTCAGTACCTCTTCGATGGTAACATTGACTGCTCTCAAGACACTTCCATTGACTGCCCCAAGTTCCTCCGTCCTACTGTCTTTCTTATCAGTAGACACAGAGGAGAAATACTCATTGAGGACCTTGCCCATCTCTATTATTTGAGATCTTCTTGTCTTCTTATTTTAGGACTATTCTTAAAACCCTTTTCTTATAAATGAGTACTCGGTTCTGTGATTCTCCACATGGTTTAGCTGTTTATAAATGGCTGCATTTAGTTGTGGTTGGTTAGTATAATAAAATTATGAGAATACATTAATGGGAAAGAAGATTCTTAATGTAGAATACGTAGAATGCGGATGACACTAAGCTGGGGGACAGTGTTAGCTGTGAGGAGGATGCTAGGAGGCTGCAAGGTGACTTGGATAGGCTGGGTTAGTGGGCAAATGTTTGGCAGATGCAGTATAATGTGGATAAATGTGAGGTTATCCACTTTGGTGGCAAAAACAGGAAAGCAGACTATTATCTAAATGGTGGCCGATTAGGAAAAGGGGAGATGCAACGAGACCTGGGTGTCATGGTACACCAGTCATTGAAAGCGAGATGAGAAGAACTTTTTTCACACAGAGAGTGGTGAATCTCTGGAACTCTCTGCCACAGGGGGTAGTTGAGGCCAGTTCATTGGCTATGTTTAAGAGGGAGTTAGATGTGGCTCTTGTGGCTAAGGGGATCAGGGGGTATGGAGAGAAGGCAGGTACGGGATACTGAGTTGGATGATCAGCCATGATCATATTGAATGGCGGTGCAGGCTCGAAGGGCCGAATGGCCTACTCCTGCACCTAATTTCTATGTTTCTATGTTTCTATGAAAGTAGGCATGCAGGTGCAGCAGGCAGTGAAGAAAGCGAATGGTATGTTAGCATTCATAGCAAAAGGATTTGAGTATAGGAGCAGGGAGGTTCTACTGCAGTTGTACAGGGTCTTGGTGAGACCACACCTGGAGTATTGCGTACAGATTTGGTCTCCAAATCTGAGGAAGGGCATTATTGCCATAGAGGGAGTGCAGAGAAGGTTCACCAGACTGATTCCGGGGATGTCAGGACTTTCATATGAAGAAAGACTGGATAGACTCCGCTTGTACTCGCTAGAATTTAGAAGATTGAGGGGGGATCTTATAGAAACTTACAAAATTCTTCAGGGGTTGGACAGGCTAGATGCAGGAAGATTGTTCCCGATGTTGGGGAAGTCCAGGACAAGGGGTCACAGCTTAAGGATAGAGGGGAAATCCTTTAAGACCGAGATGAGAAAAACATTTTTCACACAGAGAGTGGTGAATCTCTGGAACTCTCTGCCACAGAAGGTAGTTGAGGCCAGTTCATTGGCTGTATTTAAGAGGGTGTTAGATGTGGCCCTTGTGGCTAAAGGGATTAGGGGGTATGGAGAGAAGGCAGGTACGGGATACTGAGTTGAATGATCAGCCATGATCATATTGAATGGCGGTGCAGGCCCGAAGGGCCGAATGGCCTACTCCTGCACCTATTTTCTATGTATCTATGTATCTATTATGTCTTTTCCAACTTAATCATAGGAAATGAAACATGATTTTCTTAAAATAAAAAGAACACCAAGTGCTGGTTTAACTCAGTGGGTCAGGCAGAATCTCTGGATTGGTGACATTTTGAGTCAGGACCCTTCTTCACCTATCCATGTTCTCCAGATATGCTGCCTGACACGTTAAATTGCTCCAGCACTTCCTTGTTTCTACTTCTTTAAAATAAAGCTTATTTTAGGATATGAAGGATAGATTCATTAATTGTTCACCCTTTCTATATTTAATTTTTTGATAATACACCAATCACTTGGGCAGAACAACCAAGATTTATACCTTTTTCATAGAAACATAGAAACATAGAAAATAGATGCAGGAGTAGGCCATTCGGCCCTTCGAGCCTGCACCGCCATTCAATATGATCATGGCTGGTCATCCAACTCAGTATCCCGTACCTGCCTTCTCTCCATACCCCCTGATCCCCTTAGCCACAAGGGCCACATCTACCTCCCTCTTAAATATAGCCAATGAACTGGCCTCAACTACCCTCTGCGGCAGAGAGTTCCAGAGATTCACCACTCTCTGTGTGAAAAAAGTTTTTCTCATCTCTTCATCTCCTCATGTTCCTCTTTCCCCAGGTCACTCTTTATCGGACTAGGTATGATCCAAAATTGGAATTAAAATCTTGTATACTGACAATTATCAGTTAATCCAAATTGTGCTAATGCACTGTTACTGATCATTAATTCAAACTAACTTTTCTTACCTGAATGTATGATGCATAACCTACCGATGAAGAGAATTGAGAGCAATAAACTGTATATTCATCAATCCATGGCCTTTTAATGTAGAATTTGAAAGTTTGCAAACCATGTTTATATTGATTCTTTGCATCAGCAGCAAACTCATCAGTGAAGAACTACACTGAAACATTGCACGAGAGAATGGAGGAAGAGGATACAAGAAGTCGTGAATATGATGTATCAATGATATATATCATTTACATTAGCTATATCTTACATTAAAATTAAGAACATAATGTTCAAACAAACTGGCATATAGTATAAACTTCCATGGATATCTTTCCATTCCATTTGCCACATCTCTGCTTTTCATTGCCTTTTCCCATTTTGCCATGTATTCATCTGTTCCATTTGCCTCATCCACTCTCACAGTAATGTAACATTCTGATCACTCTCTGAGTAAAGCAATGTATTCTATTTTCTGAGTTTCTGAGTTTCTACAGCATTTTTGTCTACCTTCGATTTTCTAGCATCTGCAGTTATTTCTTAAACCTATTCTATTTTCTTTATTAGATTTATTGATGACCTTCTTTGATTTACAGCTTCCCGTTTTTGAATCTTCCAAAAATGGAAATGTTCTTTCCCCCTCTATTCTGACACAACCTTGATAAATACACTTAAGCATCTTATGAATTTTCCCTGTTCTCGAAAAAAAAAAGCCTCAGCCTCTTATACATTTGCAGTAATCCTTCAATTTTGATGATCACTTATACATTTTTGCACCATGTTCAGTGTGCCCTTATGTCTTCTTTATAATATGAGGACTAGAATTATAAATTTATAATCTAAGTGCAACAAACCCAGGGATCTTTATATTTGCAATTTTTCATGATTTAGATGCATCTATAAATAAATCATAATGCTTTGTTACTATTTTGAGTGGCTTTATTAATTTACATTGCTGGTATTAATAATGTTTTGACTGAAGATCACTTTATTGCTGCCCATTTTCATTTTTGTCTCTCCCAAGGTGTGGGTGATAACTCTGTTTTTTTCCTTTCAAAGTGCATCACCTCACATCTATCAGTTTTAAAGTTAATTTGCCACTTAATTATCCAGCCTGCAAATTGCCTGGTATCTTTTATATAATGTTGCATTCCTCTTCAATATTAGTTATGCACCCCATTTGTTATCATCTGCCATTTGATCCCAAGTTCAAACCATTAACATAAATCATGAGATGATGCTACAAGGAAGTATAGAGGCGAGAAGGGAATTAATAGGTTCGCTATGTTGGAACATGCATGGATAGACGGACCAAATAGCCAACTGAATTATAATGAGTAAGTAAATAAGGGCAGTCTCGGAAATGATCCTTCTTACACATGGCTTTTTGCCTTCTACCAGCTCAAATAACTACTTGGCACATAGTAACTCATTCCTAACTCTTCATTTTGTAATTGTTCCCACTACACAATCCTACCATTGTCATAGAGTGATACAGTGTGGAAACAAGCCCTTCGGCCCAACTTTCCCATACTTGCCAACAAGTTCCAGCTACACTTGTCCCACTTGCCCATATTTGGTCCATATCCTTCCAAACCTGTCCTCCATCCACCACCCGTTGTGTGAAACAGTTACCCATCAGATTCCTATTATTTTTTTTCCTTTTCACCTTAAACCTATGAGGGATCCTGAATATGGTTATCAACTGTTTATGCTGACTAATTATCAAAAGCCAATTTGATATGAAGATTTTTTTTTGTCTTTTCTGCCTCTCTGTGTTGTTTTAATCACCTAATTTTACAGATGTTAATAACTCGTCTACAGTTCCAAGGCTTTGTTCTGCCTCCTGAGTTATATTCAGCAACAGTGGTCACTAACTTCCTAATATACTTCTGACACATAGAAACATAGAAACATAGAAAATAGGTGCCATTCGGCCCTTCGAGCCAGCACCACCATTCATTGTGATCATGGCTGATCTATGGCTGACACCTAGACTAATTGTAGCACATTCCTTAAAGCACTGGAAAAATATTGCCAATATTGCCTCTGCAAAAGTTTCTGAATTCACTTGAAGGATAAATATCTGCATCCTCTCCCAAGATAACATCCCCAGCACCTCAGTTATAGAGTCATGGTCATACAGCACAAAAACAGGCCCTCAGCCCAACTTCCCCATGCTGACCAACATGACCCACCTACATGAGTCCCAACCACCCCCCATTTGGCCAATATCCCTCTAAACCTTTCCTATCCATGTATCTGTCCAACAGTTGGCTTAGCACTTGGGCAGCTCATTCTATATACCCACTTACCCCATGTGTGAAAATGTGGCCCTTCAGATTCCTATTAATGTTTTCACCTTAAACTTATGTCCTTTGGTTCTTCATTCCTCTACTCTGAGTAAAAATGTGCATTCACCCTATCCATTCCCTTCATTATCCTTTTCACCTCTGTAGGATCACATTGTCCTCGTGCACTCCAAGAATATAGTCCTAATCTGCCCAACCTCTCCCTATAGTTTAGCCCCTTTAATCCTGATAACATCCATGTACAGGTAAATCTTCTCTGCACTCTTTCCAGCTTAACAACATCCTTCCCATAGCAAACTCAGTGCTGCGTTGGGCAGAAGATGTACATGCAGAAGAACATGTTTAACGCCCCAAACACCCAGAACAGAACATTTGCCGTACAGTCTGCCATGCAAAGGGATTTACCTGGTGCACGCAGAAAAATATTCAAGCAGGTGTCAAAAACTTCCTTGAAGAAATAAAATAACTCGTACTGACTCCTCATCTTCTGACTCATGACCCCAAAGTGGAGAAGATGTATCCAGGATGACATTCAGAATCTCAAGACCATGCATCAAGAGCACATTAAAGCCCTGCGTACGTGGTTGAAGAAAGATACCATTCAGAGCCTACCCAGCTGCTTGTCCTGTCAGATACTTCCTGCCCCATTTATGAATGAAGATGCAGTTCCCACATTGGCCTCATTTGTGGCCTCAGAACCCACAAAACCAGAGTAGATGCAAGTCATCTGAATCACAGAGAATTTCCGTAGAAATGTACTGCATAGGGACAAGTCTTTTGGCCCACTATTTCCACACCAAACATCCACTACGCATTTACACTAATCCAACAGTAATTCTATTTTTTATTCTCCCCGCATGCTCATCAATTTTCTCCAGATGTTTACCGCTCACTTGGCACAGTAACGGTAATTTACAATGGCCAATTAACCTACCAGCCCGCAAGTCTTTGTGAATAGAGTCAAGTCAAGAGAGTTTATTGTCATGTGTCCCAGATATTGTCATGTGTCCCAGATAGGCTGCACCCAGAGTACTGAAAAGTTCTTGCTTGTAATAATGCAAAACAGACAGAAGTATTTCCTGTATAACCCCACTACAGAACAGGGGAATTACAGTGTTAGTCTATATGGGGACCAGAGTCAGACCAGCATGTGAAATCATTGGACAAAAATCAATTTATAATCATGTCTGACGAATCTTATAGAATTTTTCGAGGATGTAACTAGTATAGTGGATAGGGTGTATCTGACAGAGTTTGTTTGGATGGCGAGGTCAATAGCCATTTATAATAAAGACAAGGCATTGGGGGTTCAGTATTGATGTGGATAGGAAGGAAGCAAAGAGTAGTTTGGGGTACCCCAAGGCTCAGTACTGTGATAAGGACATTGTGATTCTGCAGGACAGGATTGAGGGTGACTGATAGGCTGGGTGAGTGGGCAAATGTGGCAGATGCAGTTTAATGTGAGGACGTGCCACTTTGGTGGCAAAACAGGAAAGCAGAAATCAAAAAAGGGGGACAGATTATAATCTAAACAAAGGGAGACTGCACATTAGTTTAGTCCAGAGGGCTCTAGGTGTTCTAATGCATGAATTTCAAGAAGTTAGCAGGCAGTACAACAGGTCATTAAGACGGCACACTGTATGTTTTCCTTTATTACTATGGAGGGGATCTGAACTATAACAATATGGATGTGTTGTGACAATTGTACAGGTTTTTGGTGAGGCCACACCTACAATAGAGCTTTAGTACAAGTTGTTGTAGAGGTTGTTGGTGAGGCCACACCTACAATACCATACACAGCTTTAATACAAGTTGTTATGTAGGTTGTTGGTGAGGTTTACTTAGATTAAACACAATAACATTAGAGGCAGTTCAAAGGTGATTCACTATGCTAATTCCTGGAAAGAAAGGGTTGTTCTAATAAGGGTTGCAGTGGGACCTAGAAGTCATGGTATTTCCCAATGATTGCTGTCTCTGACAGCCGTGATGATAATTGTCATAATCTAGATTGTACACAAAGGTGTTCCAGTCACCTGATAAAGCAGAGGGTGGAAATTTATAACTGTTTTTGTTTATAACAAATGCATCAATATAATTAACAGTTAAATGTTGCGCCAGTCATACTGTGCACCCATACCAGCAGTTGAGGATAGTGAAGAACTGATGAATAGTGGTGTAATTAAAGATCATTGATAGTTAGGCATCCACATGATATAGCTAGATCTTGTAATGGGTAATGGGTATGAACGTTACCTGCCACTTCTCAAACCAATTCTGATTTTGGCTCGTACCTGTTCCATTATTATCAGCAGTGGATAAGTATGTTAGGTTCCTTCCTTGCTTAATAACTGGAATGATTGGCCATGGACAACTGTGATCAGCACTGTATGCCTAAATCACTCCCCCATAACTGCCACTAAACTCAATGCTGTTTTGATTCCTTGATGTCATGTTCAATGAAATACTGTTTTGACTTTCCTAATATTCAGGGAATGGACCATTGCGTCTTTCAGAAGGATCCCCAATTCATGTAATTTGAAGTAATATGATGTCTGAGGAAACAACACTAAGAATTGCTGAGCAAACCTCTGGAAATATTGATGATGCTATTCTTTGCTTAGCTGACAACGCTAGAATTCAACCAATTCTTGTACATGCGGCAAAAATTAATTAATTTTACATTAAATGGTTTGTTTTGGGATTTTTTGTGATTTGCTGTATGATTGTAACTATGTTTAACAATTGTCTCAAATGTTGTCACTGTTTGAAATCAGTATTTTCAGAAATATAAATACCACTAATATTTCATATGTTTTATTGATATAAAAGCTTAATTTATATCAAATACAGTTTTCAAATATCCTTAGATATCTCATATGCTTTGGAAATATGTATTGTGAAGCCCCAGATAAGTGGCTCATGATTACAACTGCAGTTAATCTTAGGGCGCTGCATAACCAATGCAAATGTGATTGAAAGGTCACTTTATGCACCTACATTTTGAAATATTTCTTTTCTCCCTGACACCAAGTTGATTTATGATGCTTGATTCCAGGCCCACTGGAAACAGAGATACCAGGTCCTAAAGGAGGAGAGCTTCAACTGCCGGTGTGCAAGGGAAGTGATTGTGAGAGAATCTGCCCTGGGGTTCAATGGTATCGACTGTGGGAGATATACTGTTGCGGAATGCAGCTTGTGAAGACAAGCTTTGGGTATTGAAGATGTGTTGTCAGCTGACTACACTGTGGGTGTACTGTTTGTCATGTGCTGAACCCAAGGGAGTATTGTGGTGAGAACATCCTGATTGAGTTGTTAGTCCATGGATGTTATACCAATGCTCCACTGCCCACAGCTATGATATAAATTGCTGTGTAGAATATATGGAAAATGTGCAAATCAGATGGAACTTGTAATTAAAATAACCTTCGTACAAATGTTGCAGTTAGTGAGCATGGAATCTGGCTGCACAATCTGGATATGATGTCGATCTCACTGTGATGGCAATTATATTTGAGATCACTCCATCAGGGTACAAAACAGGTTATGATATATTAAACCAAGCCTAATTATTTAATCTGTTATGGAGTCCATGGTGATAAGTTTAATTCAGCTCAGTGAGGATCAGAACAATGCAAACATTATCCCTTATTTTGAACTTGCACAGAAAGTGACTATGTTGGTGCCAAGATAAGTAGCAGTGATCATATGTAGCAAAGGCAAAGTTTGTGTGTGGCATACTAAATAAATACCACTAATATTTTGTCAGACTGGAGTTTAATCCTCCGTAAAATATATGGCATACTAAACCATTGTAATTTTTTGCATTAGTTTTACTAAGCAACATCTTGCTTGTTATTGTTCTGATCGATTAATCTGTTTCATCATGAGAGTTTTTGCAAAAACATTCCATATATTCTGTCAAGTTGAGTTCATGCTGACAAGACAACCATTTGCATCATTCAGTATTTTGAATTGCATTTTTGTCCAGAAACCACAACATGCTATTTTATCTTTTTTTTCATTGTTTGAACAAGTTGCTATTTCCTTCGCTGTATAATTTATCATTCCATAGGCCAAATGCAAGTATACCTGTACATCAGGACGTTTAACAATATTTACCCTAATGCTCCTGTAAACTTGTGAACTTTGTATCAACCATTGTTATTCAATATAATGTTAACATATTTTTGATAAAAGATACATCTTTTATTAATTGTGCTTTCTTTGGGTACATGGTGCATTGGTTATATATGAGGCGTTTTTGCTTTGCTCAGTTAATTTTCTGTTATTAATTTTGTACCAACAAATAAACATCAAATAATTTCCCCAAATGATGGAAATGCGTTATTGCAAAGTGAAAACGCTGCTATACCAGATTTAATATAACAATGAAATAAACTAGAATCTGCCATTTCCATTTTTGTATATGTCACCCAAACATATACATACGATAACATTTATGTGGTTGAGTGGCAGAAATTCTGCTGCTAAAGACTGTTCTGATTTCACATTTGCAGAATTATATTCTTCCAGATAGTGAACAGAGTGTAAACAAGGAAACAATCTCTTGGACATTCCAAGATTAATTTATATAGTCTGATTCTTTCAGATAGTTAAGTTTCCTTTTCTGGAGATTGATTCCACATTGACTAGGAAATATTATTTATAAAATCACTTAATTAAACTGATTCAGAAGTACTTCATGTCTGGATATTAATGCATGCTATATGCTTTAACAATATTTATCCTAATGCTCATGTAAACGTGAATTAGATATAGAATGTATATACTATATGTATGCTTTAATATCCAGACATGAATTGTATTTATATATGTGCATATTTATATGTGTGTGTGTGTGTGTGTGTGTGTGTGTGTGTGTGTGTGTGTGTGTGTGTGTGTGTGTGTGTGTGTGTGTGTGTGTGTGTGTGTGTGTGTGTGCATGGGCATGTGTATGTGTGGTATGTATGGGCATGTGTATGGGTGTATATGTATGTTTATATAAACATATGCAATATTTATATATATTCTATGACATATACACACATACATGCATATTCTATAAATATTGAGAGATGCGTGAATTTCCACTACCGCAGGGAAATTGACCCTGATCTCCGTGAGCATCGGTTGCTTAGAATATGCCAGCGACATTGAGTGAAACAGAAAGAGAGGAAGATTCGCGCAGTGACTGCAGTCGCAACTTTGAGGGGGGATGAAAGCACTGGCTGTATCATCGCCATATGACTCATTTGCATATCTATGCACATTGTTACTAGCTACATAATCCTGTTTACAGCGAGCATCCTCAACCCTGCATGGTCTGATAGCAACAATAGTGGTTGCAAGACAAACGTCATGTAACCATCGCCGATAATAATGATATAGATCATTTATGTCTATCAGAAGCATTTCTATGAATTCCACTTTAGACACATTGAATATCCAACTTTGAATATATCACAAATTGCCCAGATAAATAAGTTTAACCAGAACAGAGACAATAAATGAAAAATATCAGAAAAGCAAAGTCGCTTGCCAATGATAATCCAATCCCTTTATTGATTAATGATAATTATTTAAGCATAATTCAAAACTTCAGTGCAAATTTATCTTCGGGTTGACATTTTTTTAAAGAGCTTTTTTAGATACATTCTCCACAAACTCGTTTTAATGATCAGGCTGCTGACGGCCCTGACAGTTATGAGAAACATTATTGACAGGATTGGACCGAAGGTAAACGCCGGCGCTGTTTGAATCGTGGATTAATAGCTTGACTATATTGTATTGATCTGCCTTGTCTAAATGTCGTTGTTTCTGTCATGAATACCAAGAAAGGAGCCATTGCCGCAATTCTGTTTAACAAGTACGAGACGCGCTGGTGTTTGGGCTCATGGGATTCGGAAAGGGGGACCGATGAATCTCACAAAGTTTACTCATCCAGTTTTGCTACCGGGATCAAGGAAAAGATAACCGTTCTGATGCCCCTGCGACTCCTCTGATGAACCGGCTATGTCAAGAACACTTCGGTTAAATCCAGAAGGTGGAAATATTTTGAGATGGGTGAATTTTATTAAAAGGGCAAGCGTGCCTCAAATTCGGATCACAGGAGTTCCTCCAAGGGGAATACTTTAAGGAGAGTGAGTCAAGGAGTTGTGCTGCTCCTGTACGTCACGGTTTCACTGAAGTGTTTGTGGGACTCAGGCACTGGAAACATTTCCCCAATTGTAGAACTGTGGGGAATGGCTGCAACAGCTCTCCCTCTCTCTTGCTGCAGGCACCATCGATAAGGTCGCCTGGGCCGCAACGCCACCTCAACTTTACCTCCTGTTGGCACCAGACTACCAATGGAAATGTACCATCGCTAAAGCCCGAGCAGGAACAGGTAATCATAAAAGCACAACAGGCATCCATTTGGTTTGTGGTTGCGTTCGCTGATGCTTTTGTAACTAAGTTTTTTTGCCATTAAAAATTCTTAAACTTTTAAAAATGCCGTGTAAAGGATAATTTGCAAAACGTTGCATATTTCGGGAAGGCTGTAGCGTGGATTGTCAATGACATTAATAAAAAATTAGGCAGTAGAATAAAATTAATGAAAGTGGGAAGGACTGGTTTGACATTTATCCCTTATTTTTCAAGTGTCCCTTGTGTAGCTGTGTTCTGGGCTATTTTTTGTCAGTTTAAAATATTCGTCCTTCGGCGCACATTAAGTCAGTGTTTCGGGTGGATTACTTGTTTAAAGAAAAATGCAGTTGCGAATAATAAAAGTTTAAATTTTGGTTGCAGGTGAGATTACAACTTTACAGTGAGAAGAGTCCGCTCCCTGCGTGGTCGAGTAAGTAATGCTCAGCTCGGCGAGAGATTAATTAAAACCAAGGTTACATAAT
Organism: Leucoraja erinaceus; assembly: GCF_028641065.1. Lineage (NCBI taxonomy): Eukaryota > Metazoa > Chordata > Chondrichthyes > Rajiformes > Rajidae > Leucoraja > Leucoraja erinaceus. The sequence goes on along the minus strand of NC_073378.1, from coordinate 76,785,044 downwards.
GTTTGCTGAGGGCTGGTTATTTGTCAAAGTGCGCATGGAAAGGTGCGTGGACCATTATATAACCTGCGTTCAAGAGGTATAAGTTTGTGTATCTGAATGTTCCGATAATTTGGAGCGCTTGGTTTTAAGAGCATGGGTGCATTTCTACTTTAGCCAGTGTTGTTTGCAAGTGTGTTTTGTTGCTTAGTTTCATTTTCTTATTCCTTTGGAATGGGATTGTGCAATAGGGGAAGAAGGGAGAGCAAGGTATCCCAGAGCAGAGGAATACTGAGTGGCTGAAAACGGACACTGACGGTTCGCTTTGGCGCTCAGCTCTGTGATACAGCCCTAAATGAATAACATGTACACCTCACTTTACTTGTCAGCAAATGTCATATTTGCTTTAAATCTTTAACATGAACAATGCCGACTCATTTTCACTGGGCTCTTGGCACTGTTTTTTTTAGTGTAAAGACATACGCTGATGTAACTAAATATTTCATAGACCATTAAGAACACAATAGCCTTCGGAGAGACAGCGCAAGGAGATTCAGAAAGTTCACGGAAAGTATTTCCTCTTTAAGTTGGCTGGGCGTTAATATGTCAGGGCCCCAGTGAAAGGTAACTAAACTCTTGCTTATACTTTCAATACTTCGATATTTAGTTTGATACCTGAATCTAACATTGTGTATACTTGCACATAAAGCGATGAAAAATTAAATCTGCCTGTGCTCTTTAACAAAAAAGAAGTCCCCCTTCAGTGTTCAGTCTCCTGTTACAATCATGTTAAGGATGTGACAAGTGGGAGGGGATAGAAGTAAATTTCAGTGTTGTTGAAAGCAGTACAAATCGTGAATTTTAAAGTAGCCAAAATGTTATAAGACGACTAAAAGTTATTAAAGCTGCTAATTCATTAAATGGATCCGTTGATGCATATTCGGTGCCGTGAAATATTACCCAACCATATCGCAGAGTCACCAGTTTACAAACATTGTGTTTTTGTATTTCAGTTCTTCCCCTTTTGTGTAGGGAGGTGTCACTAAATCTCACCAACCCACTAATACAGTTTGATATGAAACCACTTGACACGGGTGACCTGCGCTCTGAAACGCGTGTGTGTTCCATTACCAGGATCTCGTCTGCTCATTCGTGCATTGCTAATAGATATTTAATAGGTTTGTGTAAAGTTTAGTTGCGGTTTGCGTTTTGGAATCTTCTCCAAAACCACCACCTTTAAAAAGGCATGGGGAGTCTGTTTTATAGTCTTATCGCCTTTTGATATCTCCAAGTATTGTGTTCGAGGTGGAAAATCTTGCTGTCTCGCCATTCTCTGTCGAATTCGGAGCCTTATTGGTCGTAATTTGTTTAACTTGGAGGAAAATCATTCCCGTCGCTGTTTTTAGAGTATTTGATTTTACCTTTCAATAATAATAGACAATCTGCGCTGTATTCCGCTGTAATATTGCCCCACGTACAGTACTGGCTGCAACAAAACGTTAGAAAATCTTCGATCTTAACATAACCGAGTCACCAACTTCACCCTCTCCCCCGAAAGTGCCTAAAATTAAAGGAGCCGCTCGCCAGCTTTGGTGTCGTGTCTCACTCTAGGATGAACAGTAAAGGCTCATCCTAGATCCTAGATGCTGAGAGAATGGAGCAGCTGGGCTTGTACACTCTGGAGTTTAGAAGGATGAGAGGGCATCTCATTGAAACATATAAGATTGTTAAGGGCTTGGACACGCTAGAGGCAGGAAACATGTTCCCGATGTTGGGGGAGTCCAGAACCAGGGGCTACAGTTTAAGAATAAGGAGTAAACCATTTAGAACTGAGACGAGGAAACGCTTTGTCTCACAGAGAGTGGTGAGTCTGTGGAATTCTCTGCCTTAGTGGAGGCAGGTTCTCTGGATGTTTTCCAGAGAGCTAGATGCGGCTTAAAAATAGCGGAGTCAGGGGATATGGGGAGAAGGCAGGAACGGGGTACTGATTGGGGAATGATCAGCCATGATCACATTGAATGGCGTTGCTGGCTCGAAGGGCCAAATGGTCTACTCCTGCGCCTATTGTCTATTGTCTATTTTCTATCCCGCCCGAGTAGGATCACCCATCTCCAGATCCGCCTCGATATCTGCTGGTGAGAAGTTAGTCCATTCCTTTGTTAGCACTAAGTTTCACAATTCCAGTTCACCCCTCTCCAGTTGCGTGTATCCTACCTTTCATTAAATGGAGGTCGGCCAAACTCAGCTGCCTAATTCCTCACTGCTAACTTCCTGTTTAACCATTATCCCTGTGCTTTCTGGCCTGTATTGGTCCAAGTTTGAGCAAGGCCTGGATTTTAAAATGATGGCTTATGTATTCTCCGTGAATTTTCACCCCATCAATACAATTTCCTCAAACCTGCAATAAATTCGTGCTCCTCCAATTCTGGCCTTTTGATCATGCCTTAATGGGACCGTCCCACCATTATATGTAACACCTTCCAAGCTTTGGTATTCATTCCCTAAACTTATCCGCCTTCGCAACTCCAATTTCCTTCATTGAGACCACTGAAAACTGAATTGTTGAAGTTTTTGGCTTGTCAGCGCTACTAACCTTCTCAAACAGCTTGGAGTCTAATTTTATTCTGGTGAAGCGCATGGAATGTATTGCAAAATTGGTCACAAAACCGATAGTAATAAAGCTTCAGAATATATATATGAATATATATAAAACACCTTATTATTGGTCAGTAATATTGATCTGGGCTTTAATAGCGAAATCCATTAAACATCTAAGGAGTATTTATGTTCCCACGCTTACCTCAGTTGACACTAATCGTTGGCAGATAGATAATATCACTGCAAATATATCACTGGAAAGGTGTAACTTTGTTAGAGTTACCGATTTCTGTGAACATTATAAACCCTTGTGTACCTGTAGAAATGCAACTTGGTGATCGGGATGTAAAGTACTATACATAGGCTGCATTTACTGTTCCAAACTGAATTTCATTTAAAAATAAACTTTTCATCCACAGACTTGCTATTCCTTTAATTGGGCTGCTTTAAGAAACTGTCATTTGCTGGTTAATTTGCCAAAAAGAGAGCGTTACTTCGAAACTTTTTAATCACCTTCCCAGTTTCTTATAGACTACATAATCTAATTGGAAGATTGGATTGATGGTGCAACTACTCGGCCGCGCAATCCTTCACACCGTACAGCGCCACGGTCACTATTCTGCCTGGATATTTTATCTGCTGGTAATTTTCATTGTTTTTTTTAACAATAAGATAAATGTGCCAGAATACCACTTTACACGGAGTAACTCAATTTGAGAACACGTACTTTCATCTGCAAATAGAAGCAATTATGCAGAAGATATTATATTATGTAGACTATGGTCTCTGGATAGTCATCAATCACCCACTATCGAGCTGTCAAAGCAGGCAGATTCGTTTCTTGGAGGCAGTCTTCCAGCTGGGGAGAATACTAGAACATCATCATTAATTAGAGTGTGACCCCGCGGCTATTCACATGTCTGAACTCATGAACATTCGAGCAAGTCTACACACCATGGGTTTGTACAGAAATCCACCACCGCACCACCAAGGCAAGGCACGGTTTAAGGTGGAGGACACCTTCATCGCATTCCCCTCCAGTAGCAAGACAGAATTTCGCACATCCATCTGTGATTCTAGATGTGTTCGGATAGATAAAATCGCTCAAGCGAGATTAAAAAATAGATTTACGATGAAGCCGAAATTAAAAGCATAGCTCGGCAGTAGTCTCTGTGTATTGACAAAAGCGGAATAGTTTCCTGTATTTACTCGGCGACAATCTCAAGTCCCCGTGACTTACACTCACACACCGGGAGGGAACTTTTGGTTTAATTCACATAAAGCAAAGGTGGGGGAGGGGAGGGGGTGTTTGATGTTTCATAAATCACTGGTATGGCAGTGTTTTGTAAAATGGTATAAATATGCCTGGTTATTCACTGTTTCCCATAAATCTTGTGCTTTCAAGGCGTTCATTTCTAGCAGCGAATGAGACAGATTCTACCTATTGTAATGTAATGTTTCGATACTTGTTTAGAACCCAATGCTTTACATATAAACGCATATGTGCTACGTAATATATCAAGAATTGATCCCTTAGCCTGCAGGATATCAGTCCAACTGATTAGCTACTGGGTTGTTAGCACAGTAGCGAAAGCTTACGGACTGAAACATTGTGAAGCTCACTGTTGCTTTGCCTGCCCATTTTCATATCCTCTATAACTGCATTGTAATAGGGTGAACCAGAAGCGGCGACTGATCAGAAATACATTTCGAATTACGTTTGCCTCTTTGCCTAGGGATCAAGAATAATTATTAATCCAATAATGTAGGTCCGCGGACTGGGCAGTTGTTTGCACGCGATTATAACCATGGCTAAAATTGCACAAAAATATAATATTTTGCTCAATTCACCTATTATAAGTATCAGCATCCACCCATATGTTGTGTTAAACTCAGTGCTGCTCTGAAGCTCTTATATTTGAAGCATTTGAGTTCATTTTCCCACCGTGGAGTTAGGCAGCTTTTTTTTAAGATGGCTTTATCTGACGTCTTGCCGACTGATATTAACTAAGTTCAGTCTTAGATCACTTTGTATCAGTCTTTGTATCCTTGAGGGGCTATTTCGCTCTGCAGAATGATTCACTTTTCGAAATATGCGTAACATTCAGTCGTCTTGAAGGGCAAGGTACATAAATTAGTACTAAGAAAATAAAGTTTTAAGCCTTATGTAAATAAATTGAAGTGCCGTCTTGTTTCGTCCTATCAAGCATCTAGGAGCCTCTGCGCTTGCCAATCAATTGGTACAGTGGAACGGAGCAAGGCAGCAATAGCGTGGAGATCAGGCGTCTCTCTCTCTCTCTCTCTCTCTCTCTCTCTCTCTCTCTCTCTCTCTCTCTATCTCTCTCTCTCTCTCTCTCTCTCTCTCTCTCTCTCTCTCTCTCTCTCTCTCTCTCTCTCTCTCCCTCTCTCTCTCTCTCTCTCTCTCTCTCTCTCCCTCCCCCCCCCCCCCCCCCCTCCCCCCCCCCCCCTCCCCCTCTCTCTCTATCTGTCTATCTCTCCCTCTCTCTTCTGAATGTTGGGAGACCTGGACAATGTCGTACCCACAGTTCGGATATCCCTACACATCTGCGCCTCAGGTATGTCATATCGATCCTTCAATTGCTCTAATCGCAGCCAAGGGGCCAATTGATTGCTGGCGATCGTTCCGGCTTTTCAGCACCGCCTCGCTTACAGCGTGATCTTTAACTCACTTCAATAGGGATAAATATAGCATGCCTTAACTTTACTATATGGAGCAATAAATGCATGCTTGATTGCAAGGAGCTAAGTTGCTTTGTAAAAAAACGCGCTTACTGCGATAACATTAAACAGAATATCCGCATTGCAAGAATACCAAGGAGTGTTCGGTAGCAAGCAGATATTCAGCAGCAATCATCCAACTTATATACTTTATTATTATTTGCCTTTCTTTAAACAACATATAGTTTCTGATGACCACCAATCCCCTGACTACGTGCTGTGAGTCAAGTGGCAGAACGCTGACGGATTCGGGGGCAGCCGCGTCTGCACAAACTCCTGTCTATTGTCCCGTGTACGAGAGTAGGCTGTTGGCCACCGCCAGGCATGAGCTGAACTCTGCGGCTGCACTCGGAATGTATGGGAGCCCGTATGCCACGAGCCAGGGATATGGCAACTATGTCACCTATGGGGCAGATCCTTCTGCTTTCTATTCACTGGTAAGTCATCCTCTGATCACTACTTTCACATCGATGATTGAGCAGGTTGAGCAGATAAGTTACCCTTGTTACCACGCTGGGAGGTTTAGTATCAGATCGGCCGTAGATTTAGGTTGTCAATTAAGTCTTTCATTTCAGCGAGGATGTGTTCCACCAAGATCCGCAAATTTAATTTAGCAACCCTTTATGGAAACACGGTACAGTGATATAATCCAAGTAACTCGATCAAGTCAATTTGAAAATCCATGGGAGTCAACTTGCACTACATATTGTCGGACAACATTCCACTCTGACACGCAACATATTATATTCACCTCGACCAAAGCGGTAAAAATGTTGCAAATTATCTCTTATATTGTCAATGCCCCCAAAATGAATGTTAGTATGAAATTGATTATCTGTGAACGTTAATTTTGATCTTCTCAACTGAAAGGCCCATTACTCACTAAGAATTGTACGAGCATTTAAAATATACATTTACAGTGAGTACATACACTGCTGAATTAAAACACGGATTGCAACTTGGAAGCCTTCGTGTTTAATGCATTTTGTTTAATTATTTTGGCAAAGAGCATCTGCGAACTTACAAATCTATCTATTGACTAAAATAATAGTTGGATTATGTTGTGAACTCAGATACAGATAGCTCATGTATACATGTACTCGCATTATGTGCCAGTTCTCCCAATGGCAGAGTGTCTCTGTAACATTCAGCAATTTAACAGAAAGCTTAAAGTTTCACAGAAAGTGAAACCGTAAAGAATAGTGCAGTATGAAAATCTGGGCAAATCTGTTTAGTTTTTCCCACTGTTTGGGGCGTTTTGCTAACGTTGAAGTTTAACAAAATAAACACCCAACGCATCTGTGCTTAAATCCCAAATGACCATCTTGTAGTCTTCTACTGTATGCGGTTATTCATGTTAAATGTTATGTAACGCTACTTTTCGATGATCAAGAAGATCAGCATACACGTTTCAATTAAATAACCGTGCCGGTAATGAAGTCAAGATGTGCGAACATGTCTCTTACAGAGTCCATTTGACACCAAGGATGCAGCTGGATCTGCGCATGCGGGGATCGCCCAGGCAGCTGCCTATTACCCATATGATCCTAGCTTGGGACAATATCAATACGACAGGTGCGCAAATACATTGGCTCTTGGCTCTTTGGTCCGGTCGAAACATTTACACTCATTGTAACAATAATGTAAAACTCGCTGCTAAAAACACACCAATTAGTCCTTTCGGTATAAATGTACTATATATGGGGAGATAGATAGAAAACGTCAAACCATTTTAACTATGTAACATTAACATAGAATTATTTCTTGTTTTTTCAGTGAAATTAGATAGGGTCAAAGCACACAATCAAACCGCATGAAACTCTACCTGTTATTTTTTGTAATTACTTGTGTCTGGTCTTTATTGACTTGATAAAAGGCTGAATTACACGCGAACGCACGTTTATGGTGGCCCATGTCCCTAATATAAAAGCGCCTACTTTGTGCAAATCTATGTCATTCTTGGTTTCAACATTGTCTAAAGTCACGCTGCCTGCGATTGTCTTTTAAGATTGAATTGCCTGAGATATTACAATTAACTCGAATGTCTTATTTCAACACATTTTTACTGTCCTTGTTTAACAGGGAGGGTTATGAGTTATACAGTAAACTATCTGGGAAAATGTATAGCCGTATAATATAGTATAGTAAATGTATAGTAAATGAGTAGAATGAACGGGAGCTTTATACAGTTTAAGAGAAACGTAAGCCTCTGGAAATCTAACTAAAAGATAAGAGGGGGTAACTACGGCCACCTTTACTTCCCAATTCACTCTTGACATTTTGCTCTGGACCACCTGCTTGCTCAGCTTTTTCTCAGTAGACTTAATATTTTCTCCTTCCATTCAATTTAGCTATCGCCCTTTCAATCGTATATTTTATCTCATCGGGGATCAATATTATATTTCAAATGCCTGTACACCCCTGCAGTCATCAGACATAAATGAATTGTACTGGTGATCTCAAACTAAATGTACAGTACACCAGACATTTGCAAGTAGCACGCAAATGCTATTTACTTTTTCATGCTTTTTGTGACTATAGCAAGTGAAATGAACAATTTAAAAAACACTAAAGGAAGGATAGAAAGAACACGATGGCAGCGATAACACTCACAGCAAAGAAGGGACAGTGAAGCAAAATGTCTTGTTTAATAGAAAATATACTTTGTTAGACCACGTTATCGCGTGTTTTAGTATCTTAACCATTCTTTTGGTCAATTCATCATTAATTAACCGAGCAGATGCCAAGTTTATGACGTGCCATAATCTGATGCAAAAGCACCATGTAAGGACTTCGCGGTTCCAGAATCCTTGCCAGGAATTAATAATTGAATATGTTTTGCGCGTTGACATTTTTCCTTCTGATTTGAAATTATTTTGCACAAACGTAGGTACGGGGCGGTAGATCCAGGGGCCAGGCGGAAAAATGCAACCCGAGAAACCACCAGCACGCTGAAAGCTTGGTTGCAGGAGCACAGAAAGAACCCCTACCCCACCAAAGGGGAGAAGATCATGCTGGCCATCATCACCAAGATGACCCTGACCCAGGTCTCCACCTGGTTCGCCAACGCCAGGAGGAGACTCAAGAAGGAGAATAAAATGACCTGGTCGCCGAGGAATAAATGCACCGATGACAAAAAACCCTATGAAGACGAAGAAGACGAAAGTCCAAGCCGTAAGAGTCCGGAAGATAAACACAATGATGGTTCGCTATCACTACTTACTCTCCGTGTTAACAACCCAGTTGACCTCGCATGGCGGTAGATCCAAGAGTGACTTGCTCTTGTTGCACATAGCTAAATGGAGAGTCCGGAATATTGAGTGGTGGTGCATTAGGGGTGACGGCGGGGAGGGGAGGGGGAGGAGAGAGCAAAGCGCCATTTAAGAGGATACATACATATAAACTACACTAAACAGAAATAGTCACTGCATTTAATTTGTCATGTTTAATAGAGGAATGTTGTACGACAAATCGTCAGTCAGTAGGCTTTTCTAAACGTTCAATCGCATCATCTTCTCATTCTTTAAACTGTATTTCTGACAGATACCACATGCAAAGAGGACAAAGAGCTGCAGCTGAGTGACCTCGATGACTTTGATGGAATCGAGACGGAAAGTGACGAGTGTGAGCTGAAAGGCCCGTTTCAACAGATGGACAGCGGTCAGATCAAGGTTTCAGAATGCCAGGCTGACCAGTGCAAGAAGGTCGCTTTAAAGATACCCTTGCCAACCCCGGGAGATCGCTATTCGGAAAAGGTCAAGAACTGTCTTAAGCGAGTGATGACGAACTCCGAGCAAGACCTGATGGCAGGAGGACAGAGGGAATGTGAATCTAAGTTTTGCTTCCAGCAACAGCAACAGAGTCAGCAGATGATGGACAGCAAGCCTCGGATTTGGTCCCTGGCTCAGACGGCTACTTCACTGAGCCAAGCTGAGTATCCATCTTGCATGTTGAAGCGGCATCAGCAGGCAATCTCATCCTCGCCCCCTTTGACCTCTATGCCAACCAGCGTGGTGGACAGGCAAGATTCCCCAGTCACCACCCTGAGGAATTGGGTGGACGGGGTTTTCCACGACCCTCTATTCAGGCACAGCACTTTAAATCAGGCACTTACCAACACCACCGTTTCCTGGGCCGCCACTAAAGGTGCTATCTTGGATACAGAGGCAATGGGGCGCTCTTTGGGAACTCCTACAAATACCATTAAAGGACAGATCCCAGGCTTACCCCAACAAGAAAATAGTAAGGACCTCGTAGCGTTTCCTAAAACAGGAAACAAAATGTTTTGTTCATAACAAACCAAATATTATGGACTCGTGCAGTGGGGGCGCTTTTGATGCACTAAGGAGAGGCAGTCTATCTTCAGACTTTAACAAGACGTTCTATTCACAAACCCAGCCCATCTTTTACTAGACTTTATCACTGTTTAAAACTTTTCACAAAACAACCGAAGTTATTTCAAACGCTCTTTAAATCAATAGTGCTATGTAGTTTATTCAAGATCGTGTTGGAAAGCACGCCTAAACGAAATTATAGACATTATCGGTAAGGTTTACAAATCCCAGAGTTTACAAAAGTGGGTAGCTTAGGTTGGAGTTCGCAGACTGCTTGAAAGCATGCAAATATAATTTCCCGAAAATTCATCTTTGACAAAAAGTATGTATGCTACTATCGAGATCTGCCCATGGATCACTAGCAACACTTGTTAGAAGTTTACACCGTTGCACAATTCTTTAGCTTTAAGAGATACAAGGATATATGTTAAACATGTCTGCACTGAAATAAATGTGCTCTTTTAGAGGTATCCAACGAGTGGTGTCTGGTTACATTATGAGTGGATAAAATGATTTAAGAATGAGTTAAAACGATACCAATTTTCAATTTTTAAGTTATAAACCATCAGACGGTACTATTATTCTCCTTGAATATTAAGTATTAGATACAATACTAAGTACCTGGTACCTTAACTTATACCTGGTATAACAGAATAGCATGCACTTGCTTCACATTAAAAATATTCTTCCAGAAATATTTTCAGTTTCTCCCCTAGGCAGCTAGTTATTAATGTGCGAAAACAAACACCCGCCTCACCCCCAGAATGTTTCTTCGTCGTGCACTCCATGTACAATGAGACAGTCGATTATCTTTCATCTTAAACAATTAAATATACCTTCATCAACTCTGCAAAAGTTGGATTAAAGTAAATGTTCAAGTCAGTATTTCTGTCATGGTTCCGATTGCGGGGAAAAGGGGAAGTCTTAGTTTATGCGTTCAAACTTCAGAGATCAAGATACCAGAGAACGTGTTCATTACTCTTAGTGGATCGTGCGTATATGTTCAATTTGGAGATTAACTTTAAGGAGAAAAATGAGTTTAATGCTGAAGATCCGAGATGATGGAAATGTGAATGGTATGCAAAAGCATTGCAGACATGTTGGGTTATCTCAAAGACATTAAAGAGTGCATTAATTTATCGTACACTTTCAAAACACTTTTAAGCTCTTCTCTACGTTGAAACAAAAGCTATAGAACTTAACTATTCAGGTAAATGTATTCCATTAAATGTAGTTTGCGAACAAATGCTGTTTGTTACCTCCGTTCCCTGTATTTTGAACCAAGGGAATAACTGCGCAGTTAGTAACTATTCACAGAATATAAGGTTATGTTTTTGCATAAAACACCCAGAAACCAATTTCTATTACTTTTTTTTAAACTTGCGAAATGAATTAACAAATCAAGGTGTCATGATAAATGTCGTTCTTAGTGTTCAGCAATTCTAAATCACCGCCACAATACCTCTGTAAGTTCCAGCAACACAGTATATAGTGTCTGTAATTTTATAAGCAGATTGGAATTTTAATTAAGGCTGCGACCTTACCGTATGAAAACGCTACACGGCTTTGAAATCACGATTTAAGAAATTGTCTTTTATTCCTTTCCTGAACTTCAAGTATGCGGATTGTAAATATGATACAGCTGGTATAAAACAAGCGGGCATTATGCACATTATCCTTAATAAGGAAATAAATTGAATTTGGCTACTGTATTTTTAATTGTTCATTAAAGTGCAAGAGAGGAACCGTTTGAAACATATTGCTAATCTATTTAGTCTTGTTTGTAAACACTAGTTATTATATAATTCTTTGGCGGAAATTATGCACGAAAGAAGAACATTCAATTTGTAATCGCATAGGTGAATACGATATATTTTACGTATATCATGAGGCAGATCTACTACAATAAGATCTACAATAAGTGGCTCGACCCACTTGTCAAAGACTCTGACAATAGCCCTGGTTGCAAAAATGTGCAACAACCAAGATAATTTGAAGTGAAATTTTCATTTTGACACTAACCCCTCAATTTCCAGAGGCTCTGCGCCCTGTGATCGCCAAGGCAGGTTTAGCTTTACGGTGAGCCACGTCTTCTCTGAAAAGGGCAAAATAACTTGAATTAGTTGTAATAGATAAAAGGGCAAAAAAAGAGTCAAGGGTACTTGACAGTAATAGCGAAAGTCTATTCTCCAGGGGGAACTGTACAGCTAGAGGCTGAAGTATGATGAATTTTAATGTAGCCCGGGCCAGCCAGAGCCTTTAACTGAAACCTTAGACAAATAAATAATTTTCAAAAATAATACAACTGACAAAGTCTGGATAATGTAGCCATTAGATGGTGGAGGTGAAGAGATGCAATTGTGTTGAAATTGGAATAGAAAGGTAGATTGTGCTGAGGGTGAAAAAAAAGAATCACTTTTCGCTGGGTACTAAATCATTCAGCCGTGGCAAATTCAAACACACAGAGGAGGGGATGCTAAATTAACAGCGCTTTTTACATAGAGCCCAAATAAAACTGTAATCACCGACGCGTTACTTTTCATTAACCGAGTTTGACAGCAGCATATTCAGCCTCGACAAGGGAACATAAGCGAGGAAATAACCGCTCTCAAACAGAGAGTCATAAGATAATTCCTTAAGCTCCATTAACAACTCTTAGCCGCAGGAAATGGGCTCCCTGAAAACATCTCAAAATCTAAAAGCTTTATCGACCTCTCAAACCCGTGCTGATGGTTCTATTTTTTAACTTAGAGGAAGATGTCCAGCCGAGGTAATAGACTCTGACACAACACCTTCTCATTTGTAAAAGAAGTCTTAAATGATATTTGAAAATCAACCAATTAACTCTTAAAAATCATTGACACATAAGAACATTTATGATTTATGGCACTTTCATTTCATTGGTTTCAATCATTTATGTTATTGACATAGCTCCGGTTAAAAGAAAATAGCAATGCGCATTTTACATTAAAAACAGGTAATTTGGTGCAGGCCGAACTAACATGCTGGAAGATTTATGTATTGCACCAGGACAACATGGAGCCTTTTCAAGAACAATGAAACAAAAAAATGGCTAGCTCACTATGGAAATGAGTCAGTTGCATACGTGGATTTTTTTATTTTATATTCATATTTGTAGTTTTTTTAAAATAATAATTTAAAAATAGATTTTAAAGAATATTCCACATTACAAAGATGATTTGGTTTATTAAGTTGTACATGCAGAACATGTACACACAAAATTGTTAAGTTGTAAATAGTGAAGCATAGTTAGATTCACATGTGGGAAATCATCTTTGGACATCTTTGGCATAAGAAAATGTTTATCAAGCTTTAGTTTGTTCTAGTACTGGTGTAACCTATGGAAGTTGGGTTATATTGTGAATATGTTTGGGCCAATGATATCCATGACATGTGAGAGCTACTTTATCCAAGAATCCTCTCAATCAACAAGAAATGTTTTACTCAATCATATTATATTTTGAAGGCTTTCTCCACCATGTTTTGTGCCATTAAAGGCCAGTCAAAAACAAGCTGCCTATTTCTGAACATGAGTTTTAATTTGCAGTGTACTTCAGTGATCTGAAGTGGCCCTTTATCCACCCAAAGGACTGCATCATTAATTGCCTATTAATAACACATTATAGAGCAAAAGCCACACAATGTGATGATTGTAATACTTTATTTGTGTTCTTTCTTAGAAACTGTATTAGACAAATAATTTGCCAAATACATAATTTGTGAGAATATTGCAGGGAGTTTATTTATTTAACACCACTCAGCTCAGTGTTGGTTTGCATTAGCAAAACTTGATTCAGGAAGGTTTTCTTTTGGTTATGTCTTTACACATGTAATAAAAGTCGATCATTAAGCTCTTGAGTACAGAAATTTAGCAACTGAGAAATCTAAAGTGTTATATGAAGTGCAGACATTCCCTCTGAGGACACAAGTCACAAGTTACGCACAGCTCTAAGAACTTCCTTAAATGTATCACACAATAGTGCTTGAGTTTAAACACAGAATAATGGTAAGTTTCCCAGTCTTTTCCACTTGCCATTAGGAGTGTACAGAGTATTCTAGATCCAAGTAGAGGAGTCTCAAACATCAGCGACAGGCCCATCCATCTCCCTGTGTTGGCGTGAGACATACGGCTATGCAATGATATACAGTGCCTATGTGTGTTCCAGACTTCCCTACTTCATGTCTATAATTATGCAGTCCTTTACAAAATTAGCACAGAACAAATGTATGCTGCATTATCCCAATACATCATTTCAAATTTTACTGGGGGAAGGAAGGAAGGAAGGAAGGAAGGAAAGGAAGGAAGGAAGGAAGGAAGGAAGGAAGGAAGGAAGGAAGGAAGGAAGGAAGGAAGGAAGGAAGGAAGGAAGGAAGGAAGGAAGGAAGGGAGGAAGGTAAGGAAGAGAGGAAGGGAGGGAGGGAGGGAGAGGGAGGGAGGAAGAAAGAGGGAGGAGGAGGAAGGAAGGAAGGAAGGAAGAAGGAGGAAGGAAGGAAGGAAGGAAGGAAGGAAGGAAGGAAGGAAGGAAGGAAGGAAGGAAGGAAGGAAGGAAGGAAGAAAGAAAGAAAGAAAGAAGGAAGGAAGGAAGGAAGAAAGAAAGAAAGAAAGAAAGAGAGAGGGAAAGAGAGAGGGGAAGGTAGAAAGGAGAACAAAAGAGAAAGAAAAAAGAAAAGAACGAGAAAGAAAGAGAGAAAGAAAGAGAGAAAGAAAGAAAGAGAGAAAGAGAAATGAAGGAATGAAGTTGGGAAATGAATAAGAACAAACTTTCACTACAAGAAAGTACTTCAAAACTCAGTATGTCAATGATGGAATTTAGAAGATTAGTCAAATGTGAAATGAAAAACGCAGCAGCCAATTTGTGCACAGAATTGTCGTATAAATCGTAATTTTATAAATTGGAAAAACACTGGCCATGTTTTACTCTTTTACTTACAGTCCAATTCCCTTCAACAGTGCTAGCCTGGATTATGCACTTGGGTTTCTGGTGTTGTTACTGAATCGAAAAGCAGGTATCCATTGTCCTCAGATTTCTAGCTGAATTAGGTGAATATAAATAGTAAGATTAAACGAGAACTTACCAGTTTGAAGTTTGATCATTATTTTATGAGGAGTAACGTTGAGGGATTACGTGAAGAACCCCGCCAGGACGCATGCGTGTCATTCTTCAAAGCAGCGGTGTGAAATCACAGATAACTGTAATGACTAAACATAGTAAGATTAGAGAAGAGATACCAGTTGAGTATATGATCAAGGGTGGGAGCGGAGGGCACGTAATCCCTCAACGTTACTCCTAATAAAATAACAATCAAACTTCAAAATGGTAAGTTCTCGTTTAATCTTACTATTTTACTTCGGAGTCACGTGAGTGACTACGTGAAGATTTTAAAGCTCTGTGATTTCATGCCGTGGAAACGAGTCCATGCATCACACCTGCCTTGATTATGGGGAGAATAGTGTTAACATCATTAGACATCAATACGGTATTGAAAACCCAACGATAAATATATTAACACCAAATTATAGCCCCTATTTATGGGGTAAAATTATATTACAGAACTTAAAATTGTTTCTGCAAATGTTCCAGGTTCAATGACTGGTTTGTTATAAAATCGTTGGAAAGTTTTCTCCGTTGACCATCCTGCTGTCTTGAGGATTTGGTCCATAGGAACATCCAACTTCATAGCTGCCGATGTAGCTGCAGCCCTGGAGGAGTGAGATTTAAAAATGCTAGTGTCTACTCCAGCCTTTATTAGGACCTGTTTTAGCCATCTAGAGATGGTCTGGACTGTCACTTTTTTGAGTGGCTGTTTGTAGCTGACTAAAAGTGACATTTCTTTGCCTCTGATGATCTTAGTATACTCCATATATAATAGTAAGTGTGTTACAATACAGAGACGATCATCTGTCGGGTAGGCCCTGAATTCTGTTTTTAGGCCTGCTGACCCCTGTCTGTTCTGTTTGACTAATTCATTGATGTGAAAAATTAAATTTCCAGATGAAATAGTCATGTTGTCCAGCCTTAGTTTCTGTGGCGACTGGACCCTTTGTGCTGTGACCAAGGCCATCAGCATGACTGTTTTCATAGTCAGTTTCTGTAGGGACAGAGCTGTAGCTGGAGACCAGTTTCTTAACCTGGTCAGTACAATGCTCTCATCCCATATTTGGGAGTACCTGGTTCTTGGGGGATTAACATAAAAAATGCCCCTCATGAGTTTGGTTACCAGGGTGTGTCCCAACAGAATGCCGCTCCGTTCCTTGCCACAGGTATGTTGACAGAGCACTTCTGGCGCAGTTGATGGCACTATGACTGAGCCCCTCATTGTAGTGGAGGCTTGCCAGGAATTCCAGAACAGACGGGATGTTCATAGATCTGTGGGTGATGTTATTGTTGTGACAGTACTTCCCATTTCTTGATGACACCAAGTACTGTTTTTTGGTGGACTGTCTGTGGGCCGCTGAAATAATATCCACTGTTCGGTCTGTCAGTCCTAGATGTAGTAGAGGTGCTTTCAAACTCTACAAATTAATAGGTGTATATAATTATGACATGGGTAACCACCCCTTGTTACGGGATGAACCAGTAAATTAGGTCTATGATAGATGGTGATGCATGGTTCTAATACCATGTCAAGTATCCCCGGGACCCATTGTTGAGTAGGCCAATCGGGTACTATCAAAATACCAGACGCGGTCTTGCTGTATTTTCCTAAATACCCGACTGATGAGGCAGAAAGGAGGGAATGCATAAATAAACAATATCCCCCAATGCAGCGAAAATGTATCTGTTGCCGCTGCCCCAGGTTCTGGTTCCCATGAACATAATTTGATAACTGGTGTGAGCCTGGATGCGAATAGGTCGATATCTGGTGTTCCATACCGTGCTGTAATTTCAACAAATACATTTTTATCCAACATCCATTCAGTGTTTTCATTGAATTTGCGTGACCTGGTGTCTGCCACTAAATTTAGTTTACCTGGTAAGTAGGTAGCTGATATCCAAAATCTCTCTGGATACACTATTGCCAAATTGTGTTGGCCAGATTGTCACATGATGTCGATTTGTTTCCAGCCAAATGGTTGATATATGCTACCACGGTGGTATTGTCAATTTGTAGTCTAACATGCTGGTGATATAACCCAGAACAGTATGACTTAAGGCCATGGAATTCACTTAACATTCCCAGGTAGTTTATGCCCAGTGTTTGTAATAATGATGCCTCCTGTGCATTCCATCTCCCCCACAGTTGGAGATGGAATTGGTAGCACCCCAACCAAGTGCACTGGCATCAGTACGTAGTACCACAGACGGGTTGCTGATAATGTTTGGATTGGAACAATGCCTAATGTTATCTTTCCACCATTTTAGTTCCATTATGGCCTCTGTTGGTAGCTTCATTTGTCTGTCAAAATGACCACCATAATTTTTGAGTGATCGTATTTTGCCCTCTGTAATTTTTAATAATGTAAAGGTCGATCTGTGTGGCTGGAAACGCAGCCACTATTACCAATTATTCTTGCTACCAGTCTGATGGATGGTTTTGTGATGTCAATGATTTTGCTGCAAGCCTCCATTAAGGCTGTAACCATTTCTTTCGGCAAAGTCACTGACATGTGAACTGAGTTAAGGGTGAATCCCAGATGATCCATTGTGTTAAATAACATCTGTGGTCACCTCTAATGGGTACTATATAGTAAGCATCTTTAAATCGATGCTTGCCATGTAGTAACCTTAGGAAATCAATTGCATAGCAGTAACAAAGGTTTCCATCTAGTAATGTATATATAGTACGAAAGTATTCAAATTAGTCAAATCTATGATGATGCGGCAACCACCATCTTGTTTATGATAAAGATTTTGGACACGAATTCCTGTGATTCGTGTTGGGTTTCCTCCATTACTCCTTTTTTATATGGGCACTGTAGTTCAGCATGCGCTTTTGATTTTTCTTTGCCTGTAAGCACGAACATTCGGTTCGGTACATGCTGAGCTGGAGGGTTATGTTTTTGTATAAATTCTATGGTATAACCCTATACTTCTGAAAATATAAGTGTCGGTAGTTAATTTGTTCCATGCATCCAGATAGAATTGTAATCTCCCACCAACCTCGTAAGGAACCAGACCCACCTACCTCCATGGTTACTATTGGTAGGTTTGTTACTTTTTCGGCATCCTCCGTGGACGTTGAAGCGCCGGGGTCTGGATCTGTAGTTGGGTCGGTGTTGAGGGTTAGCGCATTCCCCAGGAAGGCCGGTCTGGGCCATGGCCTAAAAAGACCGATGTTCAGTGTTCCTGGCCTTTGTGCTTTCACCAGTTTGTCTTGGCCGACTGGTGGTGCGTAGGGGTGCTTTTTCTGGCCGAAGTAGTTTTTAGACGTTGCTTTAATGAGCCCCAGGGTTTTACCCTCTTCGTCAAGTTCTTTTGCCTGTTTTGATAAGTTGCCTCCAAATAGTAATATTGGTGGTTTGGAGGTTCCAGGTTTGCATAGGCCTGCAAATTAGGGTCTAAAGCCGGTTGGATGGCACTCTTCCTAATGCTGTTTACTCATATTGGTAGTTGCGAAATAAAGCCAGTGCATCCTGGTGATCTTGTGTCATGTCTTTTTCTTTTATTGTGCAGGCGAAAACCGTAATTCCCGCGTTAGGACTTTCAGAACTTTCTGTAGTTTCAAGTTCCTGGCTCTGATTGAGGCTCCGACATGTTTTCAAATACACTGGTTGACACTGGGAACATTCAGTGTTTTGCAGTTCCCTGGTGGTAAGTGTCTTGCTATGGTGTCCAATAATGCCTGTCCTTGTAGCTGGTTGAATGACAAGTAGTCGATACTTGCAGCTATTTTAGGTTCCAGGTTTTGGCCAGTTTGGTTGGGTTGAATAAACTGGGACACCATATCCAATAGGTTTTCTTGCACCCCATGCCCACTAGGGGTATGTTCTGCACACCCCTCTTCAGGGTCAGCCCAGAATTGACCCCCTATACTCCCCTCTGATGAGGGAGGAACACTGTGCAGCCGTACAAGAGGTACTGCTGTAGGACTTACTAGCTGCCCACTGTGACTAGTCTCCATCTCCCGGAGCCTGCCACTTTGGAGTATTTGCTCCAACAGCCGCTCCAACTGGCTCCAATGCTCTCGGGCACTGGCCACTCGCAGCTGCTCCTGTCCTCAAGCCACTCCAACCGGCCCCAATGCTCACGGGCACTGGCCGCTCGCGGCCATTCAGAGTCGGACTCATCGGAGTCAACGACTCTGTTGGTATTTTGCTTCGCTCTACCGCCCGGCCATGGCCGGTGCGGGAGCGAAGTCGGGCACAGCTGTTCCCATTACGGGAGATTGCCATGCCGTTGGCTGCTGCTGCTGGCTACCCGCAACTCCGCGGTTCTCCCCCGCCAGCTTTTTTGCAGCCTTCGTGGATCTGGTGCATGCCTCCACCTGTAAGGTAAGTGGAAGGAATGCAGAGTCTCCTTACCTGCTGTTCCCGGCCTTCAAATTCTGCCGCTAAGGGGAACTTACTCACGTGACTCCGAAGTAAAATAGCCAACTAGATAGCACACCTTGTATTATAATATAATATATTACAAACTTCCTGCTCTGAATTCTAAATTTAATCAGAATATTATTGTTAAAAAGGGTAGATAGGGTGATGAAGAGGCATTTGACAAGCTGGGCTTCATCAATTAAGGCACTTGAGTACAGACATTGAGTTGTTATATTGCAGTTGTACAAGATGTTGGTGAGGTCGCACTGGAGTATTGTGTTTGGTTTTCATCACCCTGCTATTGAAAAGACAGCATGAGGCTAGGAAGAGTACAGGAAAGGTTTGAGAGGTTATTGCCAGGACTGGGGACTGAACAGTAGGGAAATGTTATGCAGGCTGGGACATTATTCCTTGGAGCAATGGAGACAGAGGGGTGATCTTGTAGACATGTATGAAATCATAAGAGGCCTTTATAATGCAAATAGTCTTTATCCTAGGGTGGGGAATCAAGAACTAGAGGTCATAGGTTTGAGGTAAGAGCAGAAAGATGTGAACCTGTGCGTCAACGTTTTCACACTGAGATTAATGGGTATATGGAACAAGCTGCCAGAGGAAGAGGTTGTGTCAGGTTCAATAATAACATTTAAAAGATATTTGAATAGGAACATTTTGGCAGGATATGGTCAAATGCAGGGAAATGGGATTAGCTTGGAGGGGTATCTTGGACAGTTGGGCCAAAGGGCTTATTTTCAGACTCTATGACTCCTTACCTCTATCAGCATTTATGTCAGTAAGAATCTTCTCCATTAATTTCTGCATTAAGTTAAATGCTATGGAACTGGATTTTGTATTTGTGAATCTACAATAATTTATTATGCTACAACATGCCATCATCACACAATAGCCACAAAATGAAAGATCCAAAATGTATTTAGTATTTATGAATGGAAACCCATTGGTAATTTCTTAACAATTCTAGGTATGACTGTTCATACCATGTGTATTTTTGTCATACGTTAAGCAAAACTGCAGGATTATTTTGCCATTTAGAACCTACATCATTTAAGAATTTTTAACATTTCCAGGCACCTATTTACTAAGATTAAAAATTATCTGACTAAGCCATACACACAAAAAAGATGTATTATAATTGTGAAGCAGAATAATGAAAACTTTTTCATGGAATATCTCCTCTCTTGATGTTTATTATCCTGAGCTCAGATCATAGCACTAGGCATGTAACAAAAATCTTATGGCATATAATTTAACCAGTGCATTTCTTCACAAAAATTACAATTTGCAGGAAATATACTAATATTATAAACGATTCATTTTTAAAGTGTACTAAAAGAAATTTGCAAATAAAAATTGAGCTTTTACATAACATAACATCCATAAGTTTGTAACACATTGAGTAACATTATGTAATTGTGTAATGTAAACAAAAATGCTGGAGAAAATCAGCGGGTGAGGCATTACCCTTAAATCATTTCCAATTTTCTATTTAGAATCTATATTAAATACGAATTCTGTTTTTAAAAAAGGTGATTCTCTGTGATCTTTTTGAGGGAGAAGAGTGAATCAAAAATAATAACATTGAAAGTTTGGGGGAGAGGAAGAAAAAAAAGATGAAGAGATATATTCTATGGTAAGTATGCTTCAACAAATTTCATACACATCTGGTCTGCTTGTTTTGGCTATGGGTTTCTGGTCTGCCCAAGCCTTTGGTGATAAATTGTTTGCACATCTTAGATGATAAAATGTTTCTGCTTCTGGACTAATGGACTACCTCCATAGCCTGCCAGATTGCTTGTTTCTGAGTACAGTGCCTGTGTCTGAATTTCTCCGATGTCTGTGTTACTGATCTATCAAGGCATCGAGTATCAGTGTCCCAGTGTACTGGTTGATTCTGGGTGTTACTTGCAGTTGGACTAATGTTTTTTTTTTCATTGTTTGAACTCTTCTTATATATTTCTGCTGGACTACCGTGTAGCCGAACACCACAATTTGCTGTGCATCTTGGAGAAATCAGAGGGATCAGAAATGCAAGTGGTTCATTTTTCTGCAATTAATGGCAGATAAAAAAATTGTAAAGGGTGAATGCACAGAGTATTTTACTGAAGGGAGCGGTATCAAGAACCAGAGCTCATAGGTTTAAGGTGAGTGGGGCAAAAGTTAATAGGAACCTGAGGAACAACTTTTTCATTCAGAGGGTAGTGGTAATATGGAACATGCTGCCAGAGGAGGTAGTTGAGACAGCTTTTTAAAGACCCTTGCACGGGTACATGGATAGGAAAGGTTTAGAGGGATTTCAGCCAAAAACAGGCATGTGGGACTATCTTAGATGGGACTTGATCAGCATGGATGAGCTGGGCCAAAAGGCCTGTTTCTGTGCTGTATGACTTTATGACTCATTGACTCTAACTGACTTTCAGATGTTTGTTAAGATGGATGACAGTACTGCTCCTCCCCAGCTAATGAACATCTGACTTTTGCATGAGCAATTGAGAGACCGGCAATATGGTTTGCCAGCTGCAATGAGCTGCAGGCATCCTCTGACATGTGGGAATTCTGTTTGTAGCCTCATGTTGGGTTATGATCAGTTCACAAGGACAGAAACGCCACAAACTTGGGATGACCTGTATTATCCATTTGAATGTGATTTGTTTATTTCAAATAATTTGATTCATACATCTTTGGGCTCATGCATTTCTTCGGTGAGTTTCTAATTTGCCAACTGTTTATATCCTTTACACCAATCATGAGTCTTGATGGGGCATCTATATTGCTTATTTACTGAGATCATTAAATTGGCTACTTGGCAAGATGGCAATTCTCCATTCTAAAAGGGTTTTAGTTTTTTTATTAAGTGCTTACAATATTCCAACTGCTTTATCCATTTTATTGGTAACTTTTCTTCGGGATTATAGTTCTCCAAATACTATGGTCAAGTGCAATTTCAAATGTCCTGATTACTAGTCCTGTCAAATAAGAATTACTTCGTTATGCACTTCCATGTTGATGATATTGCACTGCTTGTGTTTTTGGAATTTGGAACTGCCTGAATATCTTGGATGTTCTGCCCACCTGGAGTGTTCAGTTATTTATTTCTTGAGTATTGGGTTGATCTCTTGTCTGAACTGTTGGGAAGTTGCATTAATATAGTCTAGGCTTGCCTCTGTATCTCAATTGTTGTATTATCCACACATCTGGGATGTTGTATTGACTTGCATCAGGAATAAGGTGGCTTTGTATCTATGATGCTGGTGCCTGTTTACCTGGCATTCTTTAGATTTAAAATGCTAGATGTCTAAATTTGAAAACAATCCAGAATATGTATCTGTAAAAAAAGGTCTGGCTGTGCAGATACAATTCTGAACACACAGACAGACCACTGTCCCATATACTGCATTAATGAAGATGCAAAGAAATGCAGATTTTTCTTAAGTAAAACACAAAGTACTGGAGTAACTCAGCAGGTCAGACAGGATTTGTGGAAGGAACAGTATGGTAAGGTTTCGGGTCGGGATCCTTCAGCTGAAGTAGGTTCCCAACCCAAAACATGGTCCTTCCATTCCTTCCACAGATGCAGCCTGACCTGTTTGGTTACTCCAATACTTTGTATTTTATCCTAGATATGCATGGCTGCACATACTGGACATATCTGGAATTCTGGAATCACTGTCTACATGGAATTCTGATTTGTCAGTATTTCTGTGATGCAGAATGTCTTTGCATTTGTTTAGGTACAGGTTAGATACAGGTTTGAGTATCTCGATTGCCAAACTGGGGGTAGACTTGGAAAACTGTCTTGTCAGGTGCATCTGAAATTCTGGATTGCCTCTGTATCTGAAAATCTGGATTGTCAGATTACAATATATGTGTGTCTGGAAAGCTGTGTCGCCTGTGGATGTGGGGAAACTGGGCTGTCTGTGTATGGGATATTAGATTGATAGTGCCCAGTTTGATGGACTGCCTCTGGAGGCCTGGGACTACCTGTGCGTCTGGTCTATGCCTTGTCCGTGGGTCCGTGATGCTAGATTAAGCGTGTGATTGATTTTCTCTGCTTGGATTGGACCTAACCGAACCCATTTCCCCGCAGCGGAAGTCCTACTTGTGTGCATCATTTTGCCTCTCGGCTCTGTTCGCCTGGATCACAGTCAAAACATTGTCTGATTGCGTTTGACTTGCTTTAAAAAAAATCCATGATGTATCTTCACGGTATTTCACATGGGCAACTATCTAGTTTGTAGAACTTGAATTGTGTTCATAATTTCTGCCGGCAAACACAGTGCTGTTTATTACACGGGGTGAATGGTCAACATCATCACTTGTAACAATTATGTTAAAAGATTGCTTGTAAATTTAGTCGTATATTATAAAGCCCGAAAGTAAGGTGGGGGCCATATATTATGTACTTGACTTCTGGCGCTATTTGCATTGATAAAAAACAGCTTTGCCAAAAGACAATCGCGTTAAGTATTCATCAGTCTGGAGAATTCGTGAGACGTTTGTACGGTCTTAAATATATCTAACTTGAATAATTAAACACAATGAGACGTGAGCTCAACGGAGATCTTATTTTACTTTTTATCCCGTATTATAAATAAGTAACATATGGAATAATAAATAATAATGAAATTTTGCATCTTAATTTTAGTTGCTCACCCAAGGGCCTCGCTGAATCAAAATGCTATTTCTGGCAATACAGCGCGGCTCTGGAAACAAACGGACGCGTGAAATCAACCCCACTGTTTTCTGCGTAAACATCATTTTGCGCTGCCTCAGGATGACTCCAGTTAGGGTCTTGGGTGGCGCTGAATTTGGGTTCGTTTTACCCAGCTATTCCCCCATTTCATTGTGATGCAGTGGTTTTCAGTCTACTTTAACTAGATGGGGGGAAAAACGCATGTAAAATTAAATATTTAAGATTGGCGGCGCTCCAAAGCAATCTACTTCTCGCATATTGTGCTCTAAATAACTTCATGTATTGATATGCGTTGACCTCGGGTCTGTAATTTCAACGCTCAGCTCTTATCATGGGCCTGGTTGGACACAATTAGGAAGTGTACGGTGCGCATAAGCATAGGTACTCTGTTTATCAGGTGTCCCAGAACATTTCTTTGATATTGGAAATGTAACGGGTTCGAGAATTTACAGAATCGAATCATGTTTGGGTTTTACTGGAATCATAATGTAACTGAAAATTATAAACTTGCACTAAACGCTATTCGCGTCATTTACTTTATCTTGTTGGAGGAGGTGTGTGATGCAGGGACTATCGCAACATTTAAGAAGCAATTAGACAGGTACAGGTCTCTTTACTCAGAGAGTGGTGGCTGTGTGGAATGAGCTTCCAGTGAAGGTGGTGGAGGCAGGTTCGTTTTTATCATTTAAAAATAAATTGGATAGTTATATGGACGGGAAAGGAATGGAGGGTTATGGTCTGAACGCAGGTGTATGCGACTAGGGGAGAATACGTGTTCGGCACGGACTAGAAGGGCCGAGATGGCCTGTTTCCGTGCTGTAATTGTTATATGGTTATATGGTTATATGGATGGATAGGACAGGTTAGAGGGATATGGGCCAAACGCAGGCAAGTGGGACTAGTGTAGATAGGACATGTTGGTCGCTGTGGGAAATTTGGGCCGAAGAGCCTGTTTCCACACTGCATAACTATGGCTCTGTGTATCTGTACACTGTGGAAGGCTCGATTGTAATCACGTATTGTTTTTGTCTGGTTAGCACGCAACCAAAGCTTTTAACCGAAGCCACACTCATTAAAAAAATGTATATCAACAAAAAAAAGTCTCCCCCTCCACTACATCTATTGATTTCCCAGTGGGCAATTCTCTTCTCAGAATATGTTTCAAGGATGCAGCATCTGACCAGATTACACATTTACGGCTCTGAACCACCTTGAGAAGGATCGGGGGGGAAAATCATGCGTAAAACAAACTTTTGTTGTTGGCGAAGCTATTAAAATATCACACTTTCCCATTTGCTGCGACGCACTACACGCAATTCAATATTATCTAAAGGTAGTTCTGAGTTGTGTGCACATCAAATGAAAAGTTAACTGTTGGGTGCCTTACTTTCGGTGAATCTCTGAAAGGACAAAAGTGCTGGAGTAACTCAAGCAGCATCTCTGGATAACATGGACTGGGTCGAAAGCGGTTTTGGGTCGAAACCGTTCTTCAGATCCAAAACGTTACCTGTCTATGTTCCGCAGAGATGCTGCCTGACCTACTAAGTAACTCGTTGTTTTTAGGAAAGAACTACAGATGCTGGGAAAATCTGCATTCCAAATCCGACCTTTCTGTCCTGGGCCTCCACCCTGGCCAGAGTAAAATCCCACCGGAAATTGGAGGAACAGCACCTCCTATTTCTCTTCTGTAGTTTACACCCCAGCTGTATTAACATTGACTTCTCCAATTTCAGGTAGTCCTTCATTCTCCTTCCTTCCCCTACCCTTCCCAGCTCTCAGCCTACCGTCTCCGCCTCTTCCATTCATCCCCCCCCCCCCCCCCCCCCCCCCCCCCCCCCCACATCAGTCTGAAGAAGGGTCTCCACCCGAAACGTCGCCTATTCCTTCGCTCCATAAATGCTGCCTCACCTGCTGAGTTTCTCCAGCTTTTTTGTCTACCTACTTAACTCGAGCACTTTGTAGCCTCATGTGTATTAACCAGCAGTTCATTGTTTCTATATATTTTTTATCTGTTTGGAAATAGCAGATATCAAATGCCATGTCAGATTAAAGCACAAATTATGACTATATTCTAGCCGTAGTGGAACTTCATGTTGAACCCTTTGTGAAACTTGGACGCTTCTGCTTGTTTTATGATATGAGTTTATGATTAAACTATCATTCCCGCGTTGTATTGAAAGCAACAGCGCGTGTAGCTGGTTTCGCTCCGTGCGTTTGATTAAATGACCTTTCCGAAGCATCATTATAGATTCTAGCAATAAATACAGAAGTTAGGCAGCAATTGAAACTTGTTGCAGCATTGAACGACGGCTGTAATATTGGAACTTCGGGCAAGGTTCATTTAAAGAAAATCGTTTTGTGCCATCATACGATCTGTATTTTGCACCGAGTGACATCCAATTAGAATTTTTAAAGGGAAATGAGGTGCTGTTAAAAATAAAGCAAATCGTAAACTAACTTTCGCCTGAGTTTGTAATCACAACTTAAAAAATGTGAATGATTGTGTTTGTACAGATAAACTATTCTATCTTTTTTCCAAATTGAAGGTTTTTATCATTAAACATTAAGTACAGCTATGATTTCATAAATTGTAGTTAAACTATAATTATGGTTTACAGAGGAAGTAAAGTTGTTGCGGGGTCCACATCAAACTGTCATAACGTAGACACTAGGAACTGCAGATGCTGGTTTACAAAAATAAGACACAAAGTGCTGGAGTAACTCGGCGGGCCAGGCAGTACCTCTGACTAACGTGAATATGTGATGTGTTGCGCCGGAACCGTTCTTCAGAATAGCAAAACTTCCGGCATCAGATATTTGGCTGCCCTTTCAAAATAAAAATACTCGTTCGGAAGAATTGCATTGGGTTGCACTGCTCGTTACTGCCGGGAAAAAAAACTTCTGTGTTTGCAAGACTTAATGCATTCAGAAAGAACTATTCGTGCCACTTAGGCGCTGCAACTTTGTGGACTCGGTACAAGGAAATGGAAATTTGTCTTCCTCTCTTCAAATGAGCTTGTCTTTCGGCACCAGAGTGCGCTCTTTCAGTTCGCTTCCAACGAAAGTAGAAACAAATGAATTTAATTGTGTCATATGAGTTAACGGACATTCCTCTCGTATCTGATAGTGAAAATATGGTCCGTGTCGTCCCTTACTGACAATAGTAGCGAGTCGGATTCCCAGGGCCGGCCAACCTTCAAGAGCTGACGGGAGGTCTGAGAGATGTCCATAGACGGACAGCGGCGCTACGTTGATATGACAGAGATTGGTGTACAGGCTAAATCTGTTCTGTTCTATCTTCACTTCGACTTGCTGTGACACTCTCTGACTGCTAGATGGCTCTGTGACTGCGATGACCTCCAAGATGCACTTGAGTATCAAAGCAGTGCCACAAAACCCCACAAAGGTCAAATTAAGATAACTCCAAGAGCATAAAGCTTCAGGCTTTTCCTAAGACTCCCGATTTTAATCTATTATGGTTTACATGCCATGTCCCTGAAACATATTAAAACGCTTTCTAGAAAAAGGTCCAAAATACATGGTTAAAAAATTGCTATTTACGCAACGATGGTCAAAATGTTTCTGTTTCTCATCTTGTTAAAAAAAATGCTGGCTTTTTCGCTCAAAGTGTTTCAACGTAATAACTCCGCCATTATCTTATCTCGGGGTGATGATAGCACCTAATGCATCCGGATGCAGTGAACTGACTGTGAGTTATTGATTAGATAGAGTGCAGTCATTTATAGGAGCGAAATTTACAGAATCCTCGCCAATCATTCTGCGTAGAATTTCATCTCAGAACATCGGCGACAGATTATTGTTACATCCGAGCCTTTTTACAGAACTATAATCAAGAAGACTTAAGATCAAATTCCGTCATCTTGTCTCGAACCGAGAAATACAGTTTGATCGTGTTAGGGAGAAATGAAAAATAATAATGGACCAAGTCACCAATAGGAGAAGCATGAAAGTGTGGAATTAAAGCAATGAAAATAAAATAGTTTACTCTCATGTGTTGATGTTTTAAAAGTTAATTCGGTGGTATGTACGATGCAAGTATAAAATCTACAAAAGCTGTAAAGTACAAAATCTTGAGTTACCATATCACATATCACAATCCAATGGCCATTGGCGGATAATTAGAAGGACGGGGTGCATTGGTTCCACTTGACATTTAATGCAAAATCTTCCAAACGTACAACCTAACCACGTTTGCGCGCCACGATTCGGAGGCAATGCTCATTTGCAAAAGCTCACCAACACTGTGCCATCCCGACAGAGTGTGAGAAACACTCGGGGAATGAGTATTTGACCAGTAAACCTCCTCTACCATAAATTACGCATTTTAACTGTTCATATATCCTTAACTGTTCAATAGCCCCCGTAATCCCGCATATTTAACCGCAGAGCAAGTAGATGGGAGTGGAAGTACATATTCTAAAGATAACAAAACTGTAGGCAAGATGGTACACATATTGAGACTCTAAGCAAAACCAAAACTATCAGATTAACAAAGTTCAATTCATTTGAGGTTCAGAGACATTTTGGAGCAGATATGTTCATTCTTGGAACTGAGCCCTTGAACAGTTCTCTTGCCAAACACTTCCATTGATTTGTTTATATATATATATATGTATTCGTGATTACGTTAATTAAGGTACTATATTAGTTATAAATAAGTTTGAAACCATTAAAGAATAATGAATGCAGTGATTGAGAACCGTTTCTGGGATACAAAAAATAATACATTTGATGCCAGGAAAGTGTAGAATGTAACTTTTGATATGCACTTTGCACGTGCCCAGTTTTCTTTTTCACTATCTGTCAATGAAAATCATAGAAAAAGATGGACTAAGGAAAATGAGCTGAAGAAAACCCAAAACAAACAGAACAAGAAAAGGATTTGACAGGTCAAAAGGTCTTCCCTTATGCCAGGCGCACTACAACATTTCTGCGCAAAGGGTGCAGAAAGTAAGTCAAAGTACCTATCAGATTACATGAAGGCACATCCAACATTAAAGGAAGTATATCAAAACAACAAAAAAACTATTGAATTAAACAGAAATGCCCTCATTTACAAGATTTTTCACTATTTATTGAATTTTGGATACACAAATCAATTTCTCCAATGTCATTGTTTGTCATGTTCTGCACATTTTACTATAGGAAAATTAGAAGAGCTATTTGCAATGCATGTTTTATAAATTTTAACCTCATTACATCAATTTCACAATGCTTTATAAAACACCTAGAATCTAAAGTTGGCAGAGGGATGGTTTGGTTCACCTGTTTGTGTAGTCTCACAGAAATTCATGTCAAAAACCTGGCTGCTCAGCTACAATTTGTTTTCCGTCAAAATGACTTGTTTTTCTTTTGGATTTTTTTTTGTATCCTGCAGTATTCTGAAACCAACCTTAACTTGACCCAAACTATTCCAAAAAGAGACGTTCATCTATGTCAAACTGTTTAATTACATTGGTCCGGGGCCTTCGGATATCTGTAAGACTTAGCCATTTCGAGTAAAAATAAATAAATGTTGCAAACTTGACAGCTCCCTAATCTAAAATGGTTTTTGATGTTATAACTAGACTTTCAGAACAAACAAAATTCCAAGTCAGGCCTGCATCAGGTCTTTCAAAATAGCAAATTGACATTTATTTCCGAAAGCCAGCTGACCATCTCCACTCTTCTCAAAATAAGACTAACTGAATACATTCCCAAAAATATACACTCCTGCAAAATAGCAAGTAAAACCATTTTTGTTTTGCAATTTAGAGAATTTTTCATTCACTTTCTGGAAATAAAAAATATCCTTCCAAGCATTCACGCCAAAACCTAAAGATCTTTCTGAAGTAGACAGCCTATCAGAATTCACCCAAAGTGAAAAGGACAACACACATTTTCACCAAAGCACAGACTCACACCCACTGCCATACAAAGCTAAAGGACAACATTTTCTAAGAGTTATATATATATATATATATATATATATATATATATATGACTAAGATCTCTGCATCCAAGAGAGCAACTTACATTTGTTGTTAGGGAGCACAGAAAATATTTTGAATAGAGGGAGGTGTTGTACCTTTCCCATTGGAGATAGCTGCATCAACTGCCCACCACTCACAAAGGAACATAATATAAATATATTGAATTCAATATGTTTATATTAAATTACAGATATAGGTAAGATAAATTGAACATGTTTTGTGATGAGTTTTGGAACTTGATACTGAGAAAGGTTTTATCGAGGTGCATAATCCAAAACAGGGAGACAGAATCTTAACTATAGAGGCATGATATTCAACTGAATGGTCATGAAGCATTTTTCCACACAAAAGGTAATGGCAGTGTAACCTGCTCCCCTCCCCCACCTCAACCCGCATGCAAAAACAAGCTTTTGATAATGCTTTCTTTTTAAAGAGATTAACAGATGTTTTGGGTAGATTTACAATATAGTAAAAACTATTGGAGAAACATTGTTGCACACAGATGAGCTACCGGTCAGCTATGGTCTAACTGAATGACAGGGTTGAATGACCAAATGGCCTGTGGTGGCAGATGGATATTGGAAAGAAAGGTCACATTGCTTGAAACTGGATGGGGTGCAGGTAGTTTGTATGAAAGCACAATGTAAAGCCTCAACCACCTCCAAAGAACACAAACAGTTATGTGATGGATGGATGGACTTTTCAAATAATCAAAGCTTTTGCATTTATTTTTTACCAAAAGGCTTTTTAAAATGCCTCAAATGTTAATACCCGGTCTTGTGTATAGAGTTCAAAGGGAAAATATTTAAACTGATTTAATGTTTTCTGTGCTTGTTGAAAGATGGGGGCATAAAATATCACCTGACTACTGCTCACCTAAAACCTTACAAAGGGATATTGCAGTTGAACTCAATTCCATGCTGCATGTAACACATACAGTCCCATTAACATTTGAGATGCTTTTATCTTTTGGAATGTAATAAATGCAAGAACGTTTAATTATATGAAAAGTATTCAAATCAATGACATTACCGTTCGGGACTGAAGGTGCATACACTGTGCTTTCTAACCAATTACCTGCATTTTCCACCAACTTATTGCAAATGTGACCTTTCCTTCCAATTTGATTGCAAGCTTCTGGTGTATATACTATCTCTGTGTCTTGGAACTGGTCATTCTCTTCCCTTGTGATGGCTGCTATTAATGTTAATATACTCTGACGGTTGGAGCCTAAATAAGTGTTTCTGACATAATACAGAAGCTTTTGGAGGTGGATAAACGGGCAGCCGGTTTAATGAGGCAAGTTCAGCCAGCCGAGGCCAAGCGCATGACAGCCAGGCAACTTCACTCAAAAGGATTGCACGAACACCGAGAGATCCCCCGTCTGTTGTAACCGCATAAACATAGAATGAGATTAGAAAGGTGAAATGATTATCCACAAACAGTTTATAGTGATATATTGCTGAATGTTAATTTGGTTGAAATTTAGGGACTTAATCCTTATTTTTAATTCACACGTGACGGATACATTTTTTTGGGAAACACGAATTAAAACGTCCTAAGTTTAAAATACCTCGCATTGGTGTCAACGTGAAGCTTGTAATGAATTGCAGCTCACCTGCCCCGCTGAATCACACCGAACGATTATTACTTAAAATTGATAAATATGAATGTATGTATATGCCGCCTGTAGATGATTGGATTGATGTAGATTTCACTATCCCTCCGGGGTGGCGGGATTCCTATACAGTGACACTGCCCATTCCTCAAATAGGCAGAGGCTGACCGAATGCCAAAACATCAACTTGTGTTAACATCCGGAACCGCGGTGTCAGAGATATACAGTGTCGGTTAAGTATGGAGAGGGTAATGAATTTCTGGTTTTAGTGAGATCAATGCAGATTTTAAAAAAAATATTTCGCATCTTATCTCAATTACCTCACAATAAAAATATGGTCAAATATATTCTTAATCTGCGACCTAAACTTACTCCAAGCGAGTTGCATACCAAGATGCCCCTTAAATCAGTAATGACATTTGTTTCTCATTCGTTGCATATGACTTGCCTCTTTACAATAATATTTCATATTTTTTTTAATTGAACTAAAACGCAAGAACCTATTGCCAATAAATCTCTGGCTACCAGACAAGATTTTTAAATATATAAACGT
This sequence comes from Leucoraja erinaceus, assembly GCF_028641065.1. NCBI lineage: Eukaryota > Metazoa > Chordata > Chondrichthyes > Rajiformes > Rajidae > Leucoraja > Leucoraja erinaceus. Next base: position 76,753,032 of record NC_073378.1, on the reverse strand, counting down.
GGATATTCTATAAACAAATGAAATAGCAAATACATATAAATTGAGTTGTTTTTTTACGAGATCTGCGTGAATAATTTGTAGTTTAGGTTTTGTTTTGCTTAATTCAATTTCCCTGGCAGTTGACAAAGAGAGATGGGAGGTAGGCGAAGGAGCTATGTTTTATTCTTCTATCAAACAGTTCTGATATGTGATGTCTGGAAGCCGGAAAATAAGAAGCCACTGATAATTTGCAACATCGAATTATTGATTTACTTATAATCCCTACATTAAAAAAGCACAAATGTACGAGATCCATATATCATAGAAAATGTCAAATATGACATCCCTTTCTTATTTCTCCAAGGAAAACCCCATTATTTCAAGAATGTGAGATGCATGAAGATTAGCTGCATTTTCACCCACATTCAGTGATTATAGAGTTATAGAGTGATACAGTATGGAAACAGCCCCCTCGGCCCAATTTGTCCACACCGGTCAACGTGTCCCAGCTACACTACTCCACCTGCCCGCGTTTGGTCCATATCCCTCCAAATGTGTCCTATCCATGTACCTGTCTAACTGTTTCTTAAATGTTGGGATAGTCCCTGCCTCTGGCTACGTCCTCTGGCAGCTTGTTCCATACACCCACCACCCTTTGTGTGGAAAAAGTTACTCCTCAGATTATTATAAATAATAAAGCTAATTACTAGTTTGTCAAATAAAAATGCCACCGTGTGTCTCTAAACGTATCGCCCGATAAGTGCAACGTATTTAGAAGGGTCTGAAGAAGGGTCTCGAACCGAAACATCACCCATTCCCTCTCGCCAGAGATGCTGCCTGTCCGCCGAGTTACTCCAGCTTTTTGAGTCCATCTTCGTATTTAGGGAGAGGTTTTCTATAGATAACCGACAAACAGATTCGGACGGAAAGCAGGTAAATGAAAAAGTGGGCAGACAGAGATTCGGTCAATGGGTTTTCAAACAAGACTGAAGAATTGCTAATTCTCAAACTCAAGGAACCGTCTCGCAGTTCCCTGGACCAACAGCGCCCTCATTCTGTCGAGGCGCCGAAACAGCTTGAAATATTCAGTACACAGACATGGAGCTCTCCGTTTGACCACGCGTTTGTGCGGGCTTTGATTACCGGGAGTTGTTATGCATCATTCCTGCAAATTCAATGTACGTGATGTTAATATAGTTAGGACTAAACGAATACAAATAAACTTTTCGTGGACCTATTAAACGCAACTTTTTTTTTTCTCAACAAAATCCTTTTAATCTGAAACGACTCCCCTGTTTGCGTTGTGTTGGTTGATATTTGATTGGGTGTGGGGGAGGGGAGGCGTACAACAGGCGCTAAACTGGGCGTTTGCAACAGGGGCTTGACAATACCATGAGGGACCAAAATAGCCAAGTCCCAGGGGACGCGTCTGCTGCATTGGCATGCAGCGGCTCCTGAGCCAACTGACACATAGAGCCATCTATCTACCAGTTAGACGTGCACTTACTTCTCCATGCCTTCGATAGCAGCTGGCCATGGAGTGGTAGTTGTTGGTCAACTACTGCTGCCCCGGGGGTGTTTATTGGGGCATAAGGTCATAAGGTATAGGAGTAGAATTAGGCTATTCGGCCCATCAAGTATATTCCGCCATTCAATCATGGCTGATCTATCTCTCCCCCCTAACCCCATTCTCCTGCCTTCTCCCCATAACTTCTGACAGTTGTACTAATCAAGAATAGTAAGATTAAACGAGTACTTACCAGTATGAAGTTTGATCTGTATTTTATGAGGAGTTACGATGAGGGATTACGTGAAGATCCCAGCCCAGTGCGCAGGTGCGGCATACTTCGAAGCAGCGGTGTGAAATCACAGGATAGACACAATATTTGAAGTAAGATAGTAAAGATCATGAGACATCAGTTTATTAGTTTGATCTATATATTGAGGGTGGGAGCGGAGGGCACGTAATCCCTCATCGTAACTCCTCATAAAATACAGATCAAACTTCATACTGGTAAGTACTCGTTTAATCTTACTATTTTACTTCGGAGTCACGTGAGTGATTCCGTGAAGACTTCAAAGGTCTGTGATTTCAAACCGTGTAACAGTTTTTATTTCACTCACTGCCGAAGTTTTTGAGGGAGGAAGTGTTATCGTAATCAACCAATGGGTCTGCTTTCATAAGAAACAGAAAGGTATTTGTTAACAATAACAACATAAATAGCTCCCCTGAGCTTAAATTAATATTGCAGTTTGTAATATTCTTTCTGCAATTAAATCAGGCTTATCAACGGTTTACAATAAAAAATGTTCTGAACGTCGTTTCCCTTGACCATCCTGCCGTATTGAGAATGTGGTCAACCGGGATGTCCATTCGTTCAGCCGCTGATATCAATGCTGCCCTAGTGGAATGGGATTTAAATGTATTATTATCTATTCCGGCAGCTTTCAGTACCTGTTTGAGCCACCTTGAAGTGGTTTGGCTCATTACCCCGTCTTGGGGTTTCTGTGGTTGACCCATAGGCTTTCCTCTCCCTCTAAGATTGTGGGTTGTGTCTATATATTGTTGTAGATGGGTCACCACTCTCAACCTGGACTCTGGTGGGTAGGCCCGGAATCCCACCAGTGAATTGGGCGTTCCTGGTCCATATAACCATATAACAATTACAGCAACAATTCTAGTCCGTGTCGAACACATAATCTCGCCTAGTCCCATATACCTGCGAGTTAGGTTTTTACCAGACCTAGAATATGAACGTGATGCGTCTGGGGTAATCACCATGTTATCCAGTCTAGTTTTATGGAGTGACTGGACTCTGTGAGCGTATACGAGAGCCATAAGCATGAGCGTTTTTAACATAGATTGAGCAAGCTGAGCGATCTGGCTGGTGCCATTCTCTGAGATATGTCAATATCACACCGATATCCCATACATGGGTATACCTGGGTTTTTGGGGCTTATTATTATAGTTGCCCTTCATAAGTTTATCTTCAGTGGATGGGATCCCATGCTCTGCTGTCCTGCTGTTTTTAGATAAGCAGACAAGGCGCTCCATGCTGTATTTACGGCACTGTAACTCACCTTTTAGTCATGGTGTAGATGTTCCAGGAACTCCAATACATCAGTGGTTGAATAGTTTGGTATGTTGTCCCTGCGTCGTGGCAGTATTTTACCCATGTTAGCTCTTGGTGACTGTTCGCAGGGATGCCAACATGGTGGTAATGGTTCCTTTGGATAATCCCAGTCCCTGGTAAGGTCTATTCAAAACCTGCACCCAGGAGTTTGATGTTTTTATGGCATGGGTGGCTTATGCCTGATACTGGGTTGAGTCAGCAACCATGGTCCACTAGGGAAATCCATAGGTGACTCGCCCACCATGTCGTGATGAACTGGGAACCATGGCTGTGTAGGCCGGTCGGGCACGTTCAATATCTCGGAGACAGATTCCATCTGTATTGCGAAGTGCCCGACTGATGAGGCAGAAGGGAGGAAGGCAAAGCAGGAATTCCCCCTTCCAGCGTGTAGGCATCTATCGCTGCGGCCTCTGATCTGGTTCCTAAGTCACATACATAGGTTACTGGTGATTCCGTCTTGTGCAACCAAATTGATATCTGGCTTTCAAACTGCTTAATACCTTTAGCAGATATTTTGGGTTTGACATCTATTCAATATTGTCATAACTTTTTACCCGTGACGTGGTGTCTCCCACTGTGTTCTAGCTTCCTAGGAAATAGGCAGCTGATAGTTAAAATGTTTTTTGACACGCCATTGCCAGATCTGTTTGACCAATTTGTTGCACGATAATGATTTTATGCTCCCCATATGGTTGATATAAGCCACAACCATAGTATTATCGATCTGTAACCGCATATGTACGTGCTGCATTTGAAATGCATATGTTTTTTAGCCCAATAGGCGATCTCCAATCCCAAATAGTTGATGCCCGGTGTGTGTAGTAACGATGATTCTGAATTGGTCCATCTGTTACCTGTGCTGGATATGGAGTTTAGTTGCTCCCCAGCCTAAAGTACTGGCATCGGTTTTTTAAATAACCAAGTTGGGATTGGTGATAATAATAGGGCTGAAAACTATGCCAAACATATGTCTGCCCACCACTGTAATTGTGATATAGCTTCAGTGGGTACATTCATGATTTGATTATAGTGACCCAAGTACCTTGGCAAAGTAACAGTCATATGGATGGAATTGATATTGAAGCCCAGATAATCCATGGTAGTTAACGGCTTCAATTCTGGTTTATCTGGGCGTGGGATGAACCTCAGTGCTTTAGGGAGCTGTTTCGTAGCTAGAACTGCTGCCACAGCTAATTCCTTTGTTTCCCCTAATATGAGGATATCATCCAATATATGCCATGATTATGCTTGTTTTCTTAATATTTTCATGGCTATTTTTAATATTTATAATAGTTTAGGGCTGAGGTTAGACCATTGGGAATGCTCTATACTCCCATAGTTGCCCTAACCGGGATATCCATTATCCAGGTAAATATTTTAGGTATCTACAATGATCCTAGTGTATGGGTATAAGATAGTTTGCATCTTCCATATCAATGCTCGCCATAAGGTATCCTTTGGAGATCAGATGTCTGGCAGTGACAAAAACCCCGTCTCCATCTTAAAGTGTATATACTCAACAGATTTATTTAGTGATATTAGATCAATGATGATGCTACATTCACCATCTTTTGTAGTTTTAGTGAATATATTCGATACAAATTCCAATGGTTCATGTTTATTCCCATGATCCGTTTAGTAATGAGCCTTTCTAGTTCAGCTTGACCTTCTCGCTTCTCTTTCTTAGAGGGAGAAAATGCCCTTTGGGCGCATTGCTGAACTGGCGCTAATATGCCCAATTTGAATTCAAGTTTTTATCCACTAATACTGTTGAGTATATATTAGTTATTTGTGACAGCACCCCATGCTTTTATCAACAAGTGTAAATGCCCACCCCCGCAGTTAGTAGAACACCCTTATTTTGTGTAAACTGGGAGGAACCAGACTACCTACCTCCATATTCATTGTTTTTTCATGAAGGCTTAGTTTTGCTGGTATGCTGGTGCTGTCGGTGGGGCGGCGCATTTTCCCACGGCTCCGCTCTGGGCCCCTGTCTAAAAAGAACTTTGGGGGTAATGTGAATCGGTCGCCAGGCTTTCACCAGTCCTTGTTCGATATTTGCTGGTGGATGCCGAGGGGTGCTGCCAGCTGGGTGTTGGATGCGATGTCCTGCTCATTCCATGGCCTGCCCTCATGAGGCGCACAGGTTTAGCTGCCTCTCTTCCCGCAGCAGCGGTTGCATAGCCCCGTATATTTGGGGTTGATGGCAGGTCTTATATGCACAAATGTCAGTCGAGTATCCCAAATTTGGGCACATCTTAGGCGTCAGCACACTCATAGTGCAACGGGATAGTCTCATCCTGGGAGAACCACCTTGGTGATCATGGCGTCTCGCCTGCCAGGTGAGTATGATCCATGGAAAAAACGAGCAAAGGCGGTGACATCTTGACCCTCTGTTAGGAGCTTCAAAGTTCGCTGCTTTTAGCTCTTGTCTGCGAGTCTGCTGACCCAGCTGCCTGCAGATTTGCCTCTAGAAAGGCCTACTCCTGCAGGGCTTTGTTTGGGAAGATGGTCGCGTGGAGGAGCCATGTAGTGGCCCACGACACCCAGCAGCTCTTCCTGATCCTGCTCCCCTGGCATACTGCTGTTCTCGTCCGCCTGCCCAGCGTTTAAGCCAGCCCAGCCCTGGCCTCCTTAGCTAGCCTCAAAAGAGGGAGCAAAAGGGTGTGCTGTAAATTGGAGGAGGCATAGCTCAAACTCCGTTGTTGCATCAATCCCTCGACAAGGGAGATGGCTAGTGCAATAGCACTGGGGTAGGAGTGTCAGCTCCCTTGGCATTCAGCCAGTGACCCCTCGTTTTTCCTGGAGGTTTTGAACTCCATGACCTCCTCTGGCTTGGGGAGACAGATATACTTATTTTTGCTGTCTCCACCTGTTCCAGTGTTGGAGGAAAGTTGATTCCTATAGAACCTGTAGTTTTAGTAAGGTTTTGTCTTACCTGTAGTTAGAGGCTGCCTGCCGTTTTTCAGGCGGCATTGTAGCGGTTCCCGGGCGGCGATTCTCCTTGTCAGGAGTCTGCAGGGCTGCCGGTCGGGTTTTTAAATTTCCCTCCGGTCCGCTGCTGTTAACCAAACAGCTGTTCAGCGGACCGGCATCAGCGCAGCTCTCTGTCAGCGGTCCGCAGCGTGTGCGGTCCCGTTTGCGCCTATCCCCCTCCACTGTCGGCTCCTTCGCTGGAGTCGAACGGGGGCCGCTTCCTCTGCTGCTTTGCTCCCCCTGGAGCAAAAACCACAAGGCCCGATTAAGGTAGGTACTTACCTCACGTTCCTTGGTTGCGGGAGCGCCCGACTCCCGCTGGCCGCGTGTGCACAGCTGTGCGATAATGCCGCAACTGCGCACTGGGCTGGGGTCTTCACGGAATCACTCACGTGACTCCGAAGTAAAATCTATCTATCTTTGCCTTAAAAATATCCACTGACAGCCTCCGCAGCCTTCTGATCAAGAATCTATCTCTGCCTTAAAAATATTCACTGACTTGGCCTCCACAGGTTCACCACCCTCTGACTAAAGAAATGTCTCCTCATCTCCTTCCTAAAGGAATGTCCTTTAATTCTATGACAATGGCCTCTAGTCCTAGACTCTCCCACTGGTGGAAACATCATTTCCACATCCACTCTATCCCAGCGTTTCATTATTCTGTATGTCTCAATGAGGTTCCCCCTCATTCTTCTAACCTCCAGCCCAGTGCTGACAAATGCTCATCAGAGGTTAACCTACTCATTCCGGGGATCATTCTTGTAAACCTCCTCTGGACTCTCTCCAGAACCAGCACATCCTTCCTCAGATATGGTGCCCAAAATTGCTCACATTATTCCAAATGCAGCCTTACCAGTGCCTTATAGAGCTTCAACATTACATCCCTGCTTGTGTATACAAGCCCATTTGAAATAATTGCTATTTAATTTATGGCTTCACTGATGATCTTCTGATCAAGAATCTATCTCTGCCTTAAAAATATTCACTGACTTGGCCTCCACAGATTCACCACCCTCTGACTAAAGAAATGTCTCCAATGTGACTTCAGGAGGTCACATAATGGAGAATAAGCCCCAATCTCCATCTACAGGGACAGTGTGGAGAGAATGTCCAGCTTTAAGTTTCTGGTCACTCACATTTCAGAGGACCTCACATGGTCCACCAACCACTGCGCTGGTCAAGAAGGCACAGCAACGACTGTTCTTCCTGAGAACATTAAAAAAGACTGGTCTGCCCCAACAGTTGCTGTCAACCTTCTACCGCTGCACCACAGAGAGCATATTAACGTATGGCATCTCTGTGTGGTATCTCAGCTGCACGGAGGCGGAGAGGAGAGCTCTTCAGCACGTCGTCCACAGAGCGCAGAGAATCATTGGGACAGAGCTACCAGCCTTGGAGGGCATCTACCACACACGGTGCCTCAGGAAGGCCATCAACATCCATAAAAACTCCTCACACCCTTGTAATGGACTGTTTAAACTACATCCCTCCGGCAGACGTTACAAGGCCTTCCACGCCCAAACCTCCACTTAGAAACAGCTTCATTCCCAGAGCTATAGTGGCTCTGAACCGGCCCTGCTGAGTGCCCCCCAACCTCCATGGACTGTCTCCCTCGGATGGTCACGTCACACAGACACATCTGCACTTTAGTCTGTTTGAACTGTTTTACTGTTGTAATGTTATTTTTACAAACCATGTTTCTAGAGGTATCTAAATCTAAATGTTATTAGTTATTTAAGTATGACATTTTATGGAAGCTGCAAACCCAAATCTCGTTGCACTTATGTGCAATGACTATAAAAAGATTTTATTATTATTATTCCAACATGTAGTCAGATGTTAATTGATAGTCACAAAATGTGCAATTGCATTTGCAATATTTTAGGAAACATGCATTAACATATTTCAACACCCAAACATCACTCAAGCATAATGAACAAGCAGAATTTACACCATACAACTGCCAAGCCATTGCTATCTCCTTTGAAATTACAATGATATTACCACCAGTGAAATCCACACCATCAACATGGGGCACACCAGGTTAACAATTGAAGTTAACTGGATCAGACACAAAAATCACTTTCTTGTTGAAGAAGGAACTGCAGATGCTGGAAAATTGAAGGTAGACAAAAATGCTGGAAAAACTCAGCATCAGAATCTATGGAGCGAAGGAAATAGGCAACATTTCGGGTCGAAACCCTTCTTCAGGCTGATGTGAGGGGGGGGCGGGAAGAAGAAAGAAAGAGGTGGAGCCAGTGGGCTGAGGGAGAGCTGAGAAGGGGAGGAGAAAGTAGGGATTACCTGAAATTAGCTAAGTCAATGTTCATACCGCTGGGTGTAAACTGCCCAAGTGAAATATGAGGTGCTGCTCACTCTGGCCATGGAGGAGGCCCAGGACTGAAAGGTCGGATTCGGAATGGGAGGGGGAATTGAAGTGCTGTGCCACCGGGAGATCAGGTTGGTTATTGCGAACCGAGCGGAGGTGTTCCGCGAAGCGATCGCCAAGCCTACGCTTGGTCCCACCGATGTAGAGCAGCGGACATCTAGATCAGCGGATGCAATAGATGAGGTTGGAGGAGGTGCAGGTGAACCTCTGCCACACCTGGAACCAGGGCCGGATTTACATATAAGCTTGACAAGCTTAAGCTTAGGGCCTCGAGATCTAGGGGGGCCTCGCAGAGCCGGATTTACCACTAGGCTTCATAGGCTGAAGCCTAGGGCCTCGAAATCTAGGGAGCCTCCGGCCAAGGCAGGACACCTGCCGTTCAACTCTGGGCGGGCCCCCCTCTCTATCTCTCTCTCGTCTCCGCCCGCCATCCGTATCTCCATGTCCGGGTCTCCGCTCACCAGTCGCTCCTTATCCGCCGGCACGGCAGGCCGCCTTGCACATGCGCACAACCACGGCCAGCACATCCTCCCCCCTGCACATAACCACGGCCAGCACATCATCGGCCGCCCTGCGCATGCGCACTGCCACAGCAACTGGTCGGCGCTGGGCACTTTCTCCCTCGCTTTGAATTGTGGGAGATCTGGCCGCCATTGCTGTCCGGTCGCCACCTCGCCGCGAACGCTGAAAACCAACGCAGAATCACTCCCTGACCTTGGATCTGGAGTAACTCCCTGGAGTAACTCTTGCTTCCGGTTTCCTGGTCCTCCATAAATATTCTAAATGAAATTTAAACTGGAGGTGGTGGAGTGCTGAACAATAACAGCCGATTGCATTTTATCTTATTTATTGTGTGTATACAGGGCCAGATTTACGTATAAGCTTGACAAGCTTAAGCTTAGGGCCTCGAGATCTAGGGGGGCCTCGCAGAGCCGGATTTACCACTAGGCTTCATAGGCTGAAGCCTAGGGCCTCAAAATCTAGGCAGCCTCCGGCCAAGGCAGGACACCAGCCATTCAACTCTGAGCGGGCCCCTCCTCTCTATCTCTCTCTCTGTCACTCTCCGTCTCCTTGATTCGTGACTTGGACCTAAGCAGAAAATGGTTCTCGGGGAAAAAAGATGTACCTTAAATTTAGTTGCTTCTGGTTGGGTAACTATGGTAGGGTGAAGACTATTCCATGCTTTAATTGTGCGGGGGAACTCCATGGAGCAGCCAGCAACTCTGGATAGAAGAAATTGCGTGACATTTCGGGTAGAGACCCTTCTTTAGACTCCCTCTGGTTTTAGTGTTTTTAGTTTAATTTAAAGATACAACGTGGAAACACTGTATTCTTCGGAAACACCTTTGGCCCACCAAGTCCACGACGACCACCGATCACCCGTACACTAGTTCTATCCCACACATTAGCAGAATAAGTCAAGAGTCAAGAGTGTTTTATTCTCTCACGTCCCAGTTAGAACAATGAAATCCTTACTTGCAGCAGCACAACAGAATATGTAAACATAGTACTCTGTAAACAATGTTATAAACGAGAAAACAAAACGGTGTATATTTATACATGAATATATAACTATATAAATATACATATATATGTGTGCATACATGTAATACACATACACACCCACACACCCACCCACACACACACAATTTCCCTCCTGGGATTAATAAAGTTCTATCGTATAGTATCGTGTGTGTAGGAAGGAACTGCAGATGCTGGTTTAAACTGAAGACAGACACAAAAAGCTGGAGTAACTCAACAGGTCAGACAGAATCTCTGGACAAAAGGAAGATATTACGTTTTGGGTTGGGTCTGAAATAGGTTCCTGCACATCTTTGGAATGTGGAAGGAAACAAGAGCACGCGGAGAAAACCCAAACGATCAAATGGAAAAGGAGCAAACTCCGTACAGACAGCACCCATATTCAGGATCAATTACGGGTCTCTGGCACTTTTAGGCAGCAACTTTATGACCAATGTACTGCCCCATAGTCTTGAACTTAATTAAAACATACAGTAGCTGTAAAGAGAGCCTAGGATCCTAGGATCTCTAGATGAGATCACCAGTTGTGGAGCTCCAACCGGCGCGGCCTTGTTGGCTTTGGAAGCTGCGGCCTCCAGTACGGAAGCGGCCGTTCCAAGGTTCCCAAGCCGCTGAGAGGACTTTCCCGACCTCGGAGCAACATCACCCGGCGAGAATGGCCTGGAACATCGGGCCTCCGTAGAGGCAACTGTGGAGGCCTCAATGGGCCCGACTATGGGTGAACTGGGGTTGGGGACTGGACTTTGTGCCTTCCCTCATAATGGGAACAATTGTGGGGGGATGTTGTTTATGTTTAAAACTCTTATTAAGGTTATGTCTGTATTCCTTCTTTATGTGCTGCAAAATGGCAAGAAGCATTTCACTTCACTACACCTAGGTGTATGTGAATGTGACCAATAAAATACCTTTGAAGGGGGGACATAGCGTCACTTGGAGATTTAAAACTGAAAATGGATATTTTCATTTTTTTAGTAACCAACGTACAATTTTTTGTGTATTGGGAAACAAAATATAGTGGCACAACTGGTAGACTTGCTGCCTCACATGCCAGAGATCTGTGTTCCATCCTGTCCTCAGGCACTATCTGTGTTGAATTTGCACATTCTCCCTGCAAACGTGTGGGTTTCCTCCCACATCCCAAAGACGCGTTAGCTTTGTAGGTTAACTTGTCTCTGTAAAATTGCCCCTAATGTGTAGGGAGTGGGTGAGGAAAGTGGGATATCAGAACTTGTGTGAATGGGTAGACAAAAATGCTGGAGAAACTCAGCGGGTGAGGCAGCATCTATGGAGCAAAGGAAATAGGCAATGTTTCGGGTCGAGACCCTTCTTCAGACTGATGTGAGGGTGGGGGGGACAAGAAGAAGAAAGGAAGAGGTCGAGACAGTGGGCTGAGGGAGAGCTGAGAAGGGGAGGAGAAAGCAGGGATTACCTGAAATTGAAGAAGTCAATGTTCATACCGCTGGGGTGTAAACTTCCCAAGCAAAATATGAAGTGCTGCTCCTCCAATTTGCGGTGGGCCTCACTCTGGCCATGGAATAGGCCCAGGATAGAAAGGTCGGATTCAGAATGGGAGGGGGAGTTGAAGTGCTGAGCCACCAGGAGATCAGGTTGGTTATTGCGAACTGAGGGGAGGTGTTATGCGAAGCGATTGCCAAGCCTGCGCTTGGTCTCACCGAGGTTGATCATACGCTGAATAATCCAACCACATTTTTGTTTGGAAGTGGAAAAAATTAGAGAAATGGCATTAATTGCAATGTGTAAAAAGAGTTGAGATACTGTATTATAATTTTGCTACATTACATTGTGGTATATATCATGTCTTGATTGGTGAATATGTTTAGTTTGTGACTTTAGTTGAAGCAGAAATAGTATGTGAATGCTTCATTGAGCATAATTCCGATTGGTAACTACGCACTTCGTCCGAGCACATTATCGCACGCGCCATGCAAGCCGTCTTAAATGACCACCTAAACTGTCATTTGGCAACTTAAATGCTGCCAAGGTTGCCCAGCTGACACCAGAGAAAAAAAATTAAGTGAGAGCACTGCAAGATGTATGTTTTTGACACTGTCATAGGCCTTTCTTACATATGCTGTCACAATGCACTGTAGTCTCTAAACAACCCTTCAGTAATTTTCCTTGCCCTCCATTTCAGAATAATAGTGTTTTAAGCCAATAACTCAACACTAGCACTGGCAATAAATAAATAAATAAAAGCACAGCTTTCCAGCCCCTTATCTCACTGGCCACTCTCGGCTGCAAATCCATGTCAATGTGGTGGACCATCTTCCTCTAGTCGTGGGGGTGGGGCATTGGGAGGGGCCTCACAAGTGGAACAGCTTAGGGCCTCTCTTCATCTAAATCCGGCCTTGGGGATGTCGACAGTGACGTGGATATAGAACAAATGAATGAAAGATAGGCAAAAAAGTAACAATGGTAAAGGAAACGGGCCATTGGTATCTGTTTTGTTAGGCGAGTATGGCAACCTTGTGCGACCTGTTAGGCAGATATATGGAGAGAGTGAAGGGTACAGGGGTTACTTGAAGTTAGAGAAATCATAACTCATACCACTGAGCTACCTTTTTGATTAGCCTCACTTTGACAGTGAAGGAGGCCTATGACAGAAAGGTCAGTGTATGAATGGGAATTAAAGTGTTTGCCAATCAGGAGATCAGGTGGATTGAGCGAAGGGGATTCACTGAAACGATCGCCCAGTCTACGTTTCGTCTCGCCAATGTTTAACAGTCCACATCTTCAACAACGGATATTGTAGATAAGGTTGGAAGAGGCTCATTTACACAATCTACCTTTTTTATGGACCCTCAAGACTATCCTTGATCGGATTTGTTGGCTTTATCTTGTACTAAACGTTATTCATACCAAATCTCGTTGCGCTTATGTGCAATGATAATAAAATATATTATTATTATTATTCCCTTATCGTGCATCTGTACATTGTAAATCGATCAATTGTAATCATGTAATCTTTCTGCAGGTAGACAAAATTGCTGGCAAAACTCAGCGGGTGCAGCAGCATCTATGGAGCAAAGGAAATAGGCAACGTTTCGGGCCGAAACCCTTCTTCAGATGTTTTGGCCCGAAACATTGCCTATTTCCTTCACTCCATAGATGCTGCTGCACCCGCTGAGTTTCGCCAACAATTTTGTCTACCTTCGATTTTCCAGCATTTGCAGTTCCTTCTTGAACATTTAATCTTTCTGCAGACTGGTTAGCACACAATAAAAAGCTTTTCACTGTACCTCGATATACGTGACATTAAATTGAACTGAACCCCAAACGTCACCTATTCCTTTTCTCCAGAGTTGCTGTCTGACCAGCTGATTTACTCCGTTTTTTTGAGTCGATCCAATAAATTAAAATATTGACAGCACCTCGCTGGATCTTATAGGCATGGTTCGCCAGCCAGGAATCATTTTCTGGAGAGCTATACCCACTTGCCTTCACCAGATGCAAAGACTTTAACTCAGCAGAGCTCTGCTTCCAGTGTCCAGTGGCCAGGCCTCAGGTGGAATAGGTACTGTAAGTTCGATTAAGGTAACCAGTCCCTCCCCCACACAACTTCAAACATCTGGCAAAGCCCTATCCACAGTTTTAAAATAAAAATAAAACGGCAGATGCTGGCTGGAAAAGGTGTAAATAATTTAAGTTGATGTAAAAAATAAAATGAACTAAGTAGAAATCAAGAGTTATAAAACGTAATTACAGGAAAGATCATTTAAAATTAACCTCTTTGCACCCATAATCCTTGGCCCACATGCTCAGTGAATCAATGAGGTTTTGGTATGATCAGATGAATGATTCCTCAACATTATGCGAGGGGGGGGTGGGAGATAGCAACCTTCACGTGGTCCGCCCTGTTTCGAAGAATGCAATCTACCCGGCGTGCACAACTAAATAAGATCAAACAGAACAAGTTGTCTTACAACTTTAGGCTGTGCAAGCAATACGCAAGATGATTATGCTGGGGAATTCCAGCAAGACTAGGCACTGGCACTGGTTTCCACGGGAGTCTAGACACAGATCAAACCAATCAATCCTGCTTTCAACATCAGTAAGCTCCAGACTTGTGTGCTTGATCACAGATGTCTGGGTTGGCGTGTAGTTTCAAAGGCTGAACGCTGAGAGTTCCGATCAGAACAGCTGGCAATTGCTTGCAAAACCCAGCATATTATTCTAAAATTTAAGTGATCTCCACGTAAAAACATAGCATATAAAACATACATGGTCTGTGTAAAGCTGAAATGTTGTCTGATAATTAATGGTGCAAGTTATCCCTTCCATGATCCCATTTCTGCACTGCTGATGTATCCCCATGACTTGGGAATGGAAGACATAAGCTCAGGAAACTGTTTATTAATGCCCTGATAATAAAAGCAATATCAACTGTGCAATGGTTGATTTTGAGGACTGTCAACTTGATTAAACAATCATTTATAAATGATTGAATACATTCTTATTTTTCAACTCTGATTTGATCTAAACATTATCTCATTAATTACAATACAATCAAACATCTTAAAATTAGTTACATTACTCCCCTCTCCTCCTCTGCCGCACTCTACAACCTCCCACTGCACCATCACTGGTGGGAATGAATTGAAAACCTTTTTTGTAAGAATGAAAGATTCATAATTGATTGAAATACAAGTTGGAAAACATCCAAAAAATTACTTCATGTTGAATTGAGTTTGATCCAAACGAGAATAGCAAGTTCCCTGATGCCATAAACAAAAGGACTGAAGCTTCCAGTTTTACACATCTCAACTGAAGCCAGATTTTAAACATTCACAAAGCTGAGATCAACTTTAGTGTGACAGTTACATATAATCAGCAAAAAGGGCATTTTATATTGAGCATTACCACCAATTAATGTTGTATCAAATATATTTTTTTAATTCACTGTGATCAATATAAGACCCCTCACACCCCAACATCCCTCACATCAAAGACCCCTCACACCCCAACATCCCTCACATCAAAGACCCCTCACACCCCAACCATGGACTGTTTGCCCTCCTCCCATCAGGGAGGCGGTACAGGAGCCTCAGGTCACGTATTAGTAGGATGAGGAACAGCTTCTACAACAACACAATCACATTGCTGAACTCGGAGTCCCACCGATAGATTTCACTGGTCCCTCCGTCCCCATTGTTTAATTATTCTGTATTTTTTGATTATTCTGTATCTTCTCTCTTTCTATTTTTTTATGCACAACTACTACGGACTGACGCAAAACTGCATTTCGTTGTACTCATACTTGTATTTGTGCGATGACATTGTGCGATAAAGTTGAATTGAATTGAATTGAATAACACGGTGGTGCAGTGGTAGAGATGCTGCCTTATAGCACCAGATACCAGGATTCGATCCCGATTACGAGTGCTGTCTGTACAGAGTTTGTACGTTCTCCCTTGTGAGTTTTCTTCGTGAGCTCTAGTTTCCTCCTACATTCCAACGACACTCATTTTATAATTTGATATGTCTGTATAATATAATGTATTCGCAGAGAATACCAAACGAATACCTAACAATCATTTCACTGGACACCGAAGGCTTTTGATCAAGTGGAATGGTCTTATCTTTTCAGTGTTGGAAAAATTCCAATTGGGAGAAAACTTCACTTCATGGGCGAAGCTTTTATATACTAATCCGACAGCCAGAATACTAACAAACCAAATGCTTTCACCTAAATTTCATTAATTCAGGGGCAATAGACAAGGATGCGCTCTCTCCCTGATGCTATTTTCATTAGCCATAGAACCTCTTGCCGAGAGTATCAGGTCCCATCTAGGCATATATGGATACAATACTAAACATACTCCTAATAACATTTCTCTATATGCAGATGACGTACTCCTATACTTTACTAACCCCCAAATTAGTATTCCAAATTTATTAACTGCTATAGAATAATTTGGTTCCTTTTCTGGCTATAGGATCAATTGGAACAAAAGTGAAATTATGCCAATAAAAGAACAAGACGTCACCCAGCTCCAACAGTTTCCCTTTAGAATCGTTACTGAAAAATTCAGATACCTTGGAGTTTACATTACCAGAAAATATTCCCTTTTGTTTAAAACACATTTCCCACCATTAATTACTAAACTCCATATGTATATTCAATTTTGGAAAACACTGCCTATTTCTCGTCTCAGTAGACTAAATGCTGTAAAGATGATCTTTCTCCTGCAACTTCTATACTTATTCCAGTCAATACCGATATATCTTCCCAAAAGTTTTTTGTTTTTTTTAATTGATTCCATTGTCACTAATTTCATCTGGGACTATAAAAGCCACCGAATACACAAATGACATTGTGCAAATTCAAAGAGAATGGAGGACTAGCCTTACCTACCTTCCTCTTTTTCTATTGGCCAACCAATATTAAAACTATAATTTTCTGGCTGGATGATTCATACCAACAGGCAAACTGGCTAAAAATGGAAAGGGAAGATTGCGTGCCTTTATGTATAGGCTCGATTGTCCTGTCTCCAATATCCCTGAATAAGTCAACGTATGAGCATAACCCGATAATACACAGTACTATCCGTATCTGGACATAGTTGAAACTCAGTCTCAAACTGAGAAACATGTCTCTCCTTCTCCCCATTACAAATAATCCCTCTTTTAAACCTTTACTGTAGATGTGGTTTTTGTTCAATGGAAGAATCAGGGAATGAATACTGTGGGAGACCTTTATCAGAAGGGGACTCTTTCCTCCTTTCAAGAATTGCAGGAGAAATACGAGCTGAACACCAATAACTTTTTTAGATACCACAGGTAACCATATAACCATACAACAATTACAGCATGGAAACAGGCCATCTCGACCCTTCTAGTCCGTGCCGAACACGTATTCTCCCCTAGTCCCATACACCTGCGTTCAGACCATAACCCTCCATACCTTTCCCGTCCATATAACTATCCAATTTATTTTTAAATGATAAAAACGAACCTGCCTCCACCACCTTCACTGGAAGCTCATTCCACACAGCCACCACTCTGAGTAAAGAAGTTCCCCCTCATGTTACCCCTAAACTTCTGTCCCTTAATTCTCAAGTCATGTCCCCTTGTTTGAATCTTCCCTACTCTCAGTGGGAAAAGCTTATCCACATCAACTCTGTCTATCCCTCTCATCATTTTAAAGACCTCTATCAAGTCCCCCCTTAACCTTCTGCGCTCCAGAGAATAAAGACCTAACTTATTCAACCTATCTCTGTAACTTAGTTGTTGAAACCCAGGCAACATTCTAGTAAATCCCCTCTGTACTCTCTCTATTTTGTTGACATCCTTCCTATAATTAGGCGACCAAAATTGTACACCATACTCCAAAATTGGCCTCACCAATGCCTTGTATAATTTTAACATTACATCCCAACTTTTATACTCAATGCTCTGATTTATAAAGGCCAGCACACCAAAAGCTTTCTTTACCACCCTATCTACATGAGATTCCACTTTCAGGGAACTGTGCACAGTTAGGGATTACGTGAGAACATGAATACAAGACTGCTCCTCTGTAAGTTCAGACACACTCGATGAATGTTTGAATAGATATGCAGATACAGAGATGTTGATATCCCACATTTACAAAGACCTCCAAAACAGCGACACTCCGTCATCTGAGATTTATCGGCGTTCATGGGAAGATGAGATGGGTCAACACATCTCCAAGGATATATGGGATGAAAGCCGACAACACATACATCATTGCTCTTTAAATGCCAGACACTGCCTGATAGTTTAAAGTACTGCACAGGCTATATTACTCAAAGACCAAATTGAGCAAGATTTTCCCCAGTGTTTCCCCCTTTTGTGACAATTGTCATTCTGAAGAAGCCACCTAAACCCATACTTTTGTACTATATACAAAAATAGACAATTTTTGGACGGAGGTCTTTAATGTTGCCTCTAAAACAATGAAAATTCCACTAGAACCAGATCCAAAGCTGATAACACTGGGAATATTAGAGGCATGTGTCATACTAACGGTATTTCAAAGACGCTTTCTTGATTACGGTCTAATATCAGCAAAAAAACATATACTTAAATTTTGGAAAAAGACAACAGTCCCCTCAGTGAAGATGTGGATTACGGAAATGACAGAGACACTACATCTAGAAAAAAAATAGGTTTGTCTTGACTGACAAACCAGATCAATTTTTAAAAATATGGTCTCCTTTTATTGAATTTCTTGAACAATACAATGGTTGAACACAAACTCAAAACTGATTGTAAGGCTGGGTGAGCGGGCGCATGGGTGAGTCGACAGACATATCTCTTCTTTCTCCTTCTTTTCATCTTTCTCTTTCCTTTCTTCTCTTTTTTATTTCAATTTAATATTCTGTTTATAAAATGTTAAAATTGAAGCTGTGCTAGAGTTGTAGAACTGTTAATTCATTATTTTTTGTACAATTGCTTCCAATAAAATTATAATTCAGTAAAAAAAAGTCAGGAACAAATCTGAATCTCTGGAGCTGCAAGTGCTAGTGCGACATCCATTATTTCACTCAAGTGAAAATATTGTATAGGCAACAAAATTATACAGTAATAAAACTTAATCACGCTTTCATAGTAGCCTGGAATTAATCCCAAAGGATAACTTTAAAAGTCGCTGCAATTATTAATGTAGGAATTTACCCCCTTTTATTATTAGTACCATTGCATTCCTATTTATTTCCTCTTCCATGACCATTTCAATTCTAATTTACCACTGCTTTGCTGTTTCTTTAGCAATATTTCATTTATGGAGACAGACTTGGCCCTATCATTCCCTTGTCACTTCATTAATAGCCTGCATTTTAACTCAACAATATGAAACATTTTTAAGCTGAAGCCTTGCTACCTGGGACACAGTGCAAGTTGCCACACAACTGCAAATTCTGATCATAAGCAATTATTCAAAATATACGTTATCATTGTATATATGAATTTCAAAACATACCTTATCGCACATCATAGCTACTACGTAAAACTCTGATCAGAATAATTTGAAATGAGAGATATGGCTAAAATGTGTAGATTAATTTATCAAACATTAATCTGTGAAAGTGCTTGTACAGTGAAAGCTGGTTTAAATTAAATCCTTAGTTTCAACGCTTATTAGTTATATTGGTTTCATAAGAGATGTTTTTATTCTATTTTCATTTTAAACTTAGCAACAATCAAACGCAAAGAACAATTAAGTAATTTTCACATCTTTATTTGCCGGCATATAGAAGAGAAAGAAAGTAAGTCTATTCTAAATGATGTCATCTCAATGATGATGCTTCTGTTTAAAACGAAGTCCACAATAACCGCACGTTCCAACTTTTGTCTCTTTATCCTAAAAAAAGAAAGATGAAGCTTTAATTCATTAAATATAACGCAGGATATATTCACCTTGCAATGGTACAGAGCTTTATGCTTAAGAATCATGTCCAGTTATCCAATATCTAAAAAAAAAGCAGCATAACCCAATAGAGTAAAAGTATGATCTCCTTGTGATCTGAACTGTATTGTTTGTTGTTTGTACCAAGGGAGACCTTTAGAAAAACTTCATAAAACTATGTTATTTACAGTTTGTTCTATTATTTCACATTAAGACCAGTCTTGTAAATGTGCACATTGATTCAATTAGATTACATGCGTGATTTACTCATTTACCATCTTCCTTAACTTCGTCATAAAACATAGAACAGCAATGTAGGCCACATGTACACTCAAACCTGATCTGCCAGTACTAAAACAGCTGTCCCTATGCCCTGTCCACTTTACAACCATATCCCCATATCGCCATACTCTCTTATCCTAGAATAAACTCATAATACTTAGCCTCTATTCTTTCTTATCTCTGTCCGAAATAGCTAACTTCATATATTATGCTCCGAATTTTTAATTCAAAAAGACTCTCCAACTTGAGATAAAAGCATCTCTTTAAATCCCTTTCAAAATTTATGGCTATATATCAGTCATACTCAATCTTTCCTCGTGGGAATAAATCCCCTGAATCTCAGGTACAAGCGTAGTAACTAAGGATTTAAAGGTACACTGGCCTCACATATATCCTTTGGCTTCAGAGATCAAAAATATTGCAAATGCGATCTTACCAAACCATCCATAGTAAGACTTTGTCTACATCTCTAAGTTCATTACATTTGTACTGCTCTTTGCAATAACAGAAAACATATCAATAGACTTCCAAATTAATAAATGCACTTGTTTACTTGGAGTGTTGCGAATTAATAAAAATCTAGTGATCTCAGTCTTGAAAACTGATTATAACTAGAATTCCGCATTCCTCAGGGGCGAACATCTCAGATTGCTACTAATCTTTGTATGAAAAAGTGCTTCCTAATTATTTCATTCAGGAATTGAATTTTAGTGACACTTTAACCTCACTTTCAATCAAAATATTAAAATAGGACACCAAAATTAATTCTAATGCCAAGTGCATAATTCAAATCACTAACTAAATATGCAGCATTATATAAACATTTTATTTTATGTATTTTTTCATTTGCTTCCTGAGCCACAACCTGTATGACGTCCGAGCCACATGAAAATGACATCTCCAAAGTACTTTAGTTTGGAGATACAGCACGGAAACAGACCCTTTGGCCCACCGAGTCCACACCCACCAGCGATCCCTGCACATTAACACTATCATGTACACACTAGGGACAATTTACACTTCTACCAAGCCAATTAACTGACAAACCTGTACGTCTTTGGAGTGTGGGAGGAAACCGAAGATTTCAGAGAAAACCCACGCTGTCATGGGGAGAATGTATAAACTCCGTACAGGCAGCACCCGTAGTTAGGATTGAACCCGGGTCTCCAGCGCTACCTCTGCATTCAGCAAGTGGAAAATATCCCAAGAACTGAATCACTTGCGCTGTTATAATTTTGAGGACATTCCCCCAATAAAAACAACAGTTCTAAAAATAAGCAAATGTCTTTCATGGTGATCAGCCATTTGTGCTACTGAATGGATTTGTTTTGTAAAGAAAAATAATAAAAATAGCTTGTATGAAATTTCAATAGGAAATATACTTATGAAAATTGGTAGAGGTCTTATACTGCTTATATTAAAAAAATGTGCTAATATAAATATAATGCTACCACAAATATCCTGTTTCCAGATTTCATATGCATAAAGTATACGGTAATATTTTTCACTAGTTGTTTGCAAAAGTAATTGCTCAGCAACAAGAACATTTATGATCAATTGCTATTGCTGCAACATGCATTATGTAAGTGGTTGCACTTACCAAGTTTATGTACACCTTAGGATGCCCAAGGGCTCCACCACCACCATCACATGAAACCACTCTATCCGTTACCTCAGATATTGGTTCCTCGGCAATTAGATCAATGGCAAACTTTTCATTTACCTACAAAAATAAGATTTGAAAGCAGATTTTTGATTTAACGTTGATTGTAGTAAATGCAAAAATCTCTATCCAGCTGAATACACTTGTGATGTTTTGCCCAAAATGCACTTTGATTTGTTCTGAGAAAGTTACAGCTGTGACCATTTGGCAAGAACTTACCTCAGCCTCTCAAACTAAACTGGACAAGCAATGATGTGTGTCCCTAACCAAATGAAATAAAAACTAAATGAGCCATTCTATCAGAAGTTGAATATGGAGAGGTAATTTACTAAATTTCATTCCATGTCCAATCAGGCACAGAAATAGAGGGAGAAAACCATGGAATTATAAAAAATATGAAAGAGCAAACAAATTAAAAAGTTTTTTTTCAAAGCACACAGCCCATAAACAATAATAAAATCAAACTTGCCAAATAGACAGAATATGCTGAAACCATTCAAGAGAGAGAGAGAAGCATGGTTAATATTTCAGATCAATTACCTTACATCAGACCTGGACCTGATGAAAGTTCATCAACATGAAACACTAACTCATCTTCTCTCCTTCAACAACTAGTTATTTCTAGCAGTTACTATGTTTACGCTATTGAGTGACTATGTTATGTGCCGCCACCTCTCCCCACCAAATCTAATCTTTCGCACCCAAGTTCTGTGCACAATTTAATACATCTGACTGTTATATCACACTTTGACACCATCACACAATTCCCACATTGGTCTATTAGGTGAAACTGCAGATATCCTTTCCTTGAAGAAATGTCAGCATGTTGGTAAAATTTAGTTTTCACGCAGCCCCTCACGCAGATACAAGGGCAACTTGCTATGGATAAGACGAGTTTAACGTTCACAATCTCTTCTATCTTAAAGTTCACTTCAGCGCAGTGCCGTGTCATTGCATTATTGAATGTATTGAGGCTATGGTGGCTCAGGTAAAGAACTAAAGCATTAACTCATCTCTCAAAAAATGCCACAATGCACCCCATATCCAATAAATGAGCATAAGATGTTCATAGATGGGGTGAAATTGTAACTGATAAGATTAATTGATGATAGATATGGTCAAAATTAGTAAGGAGATGGTATCAAACAAGGCCAGTTTTCTCAAAATCACCTACTGTAGATTGATATAGGCCAGGTGCTGAGGGAAATGAGGATAGAGTTGTAGATAACAGGAAAGTGTTAAAGAAGAGCAGGGATTTCAGTGATGACATGTACAATGAGCGATTGGTGAGGGGAGGAGTTGCGATGCTTTGAAGGTAGAATTTGTATGTTTGCAGACAGCAAGAATCAAGTCTGCATTTTGAGAAGAAGTTTGATGATACCAGATGCACCAATGAGAGGGTACTGTTAAAAATAGCAGCTAAAGGAAGAGAAGTTGGGCAAGTCAATACTTTGATTAAAAAAAAGTAAGGTTGAGCTCAGCGAGGGCATGATGGGAGACATAAACATTTGGCCTAGTAACGTAGGGGACGGGAGAAAAAGATCAGTGGCTACTGATCAAATTATCTCCATCTTGATAAAACAAGTGCATGAGCTCCTCACACCTACTGTTTGAGGGGTGATAGTAGGGGTTACAATAGAAACAACTATTAAGAACAATTATGGCAAGAACTGAGAAAAGGAACAAAATAAAGTGCAGAAGTTGATGTTTTTATGTGGACCACCAATCATCCACATTAGGATCCCAGTGGCATGAACAGTGTTTACTAGAGAATGATGGTATGTAATAGATGATTAACTGTAGTATCGTAACCACTGGGAAGTGGTTTCATGCTCTCTCTTTACACAAAAACAGTGACGTTTAAATGAAATTACAGTAAGAGCTCACAAATTGAATCAAAGTAAGGCAGCACTAAGAATTTTAAACACTAATTTTCTTATACTTTTTGAAGTGTGCTTTTAGAACTAAAAGTTCTCATATTAAAGTTGTTTCACTCCTATAAAATTAGTGCTGTTTACCAAATTTTAGTGCATGAACTGAAAAAAAGAGCCAAGTCTTTTTCCGATAGCATCTCAATACAGTCACAATAAAAAAACACTTACTTCTTTTTGTCGAGCAAGAAACCTGACTCTTCTGTAATCATCCTCTTCATAAACCTGAAGCAAAATAACAAAAACTTTGCTATGAATACCTACGTCAATTCCATCGATATCAATCTTCTGCAACATTATCATAAAAACTATACAATCCAAACAAGGGCATTTGATCACTTTGATTTCTTAGCATGAGAACTGCAATTCATCTCAAAGTATGGTTGTATTGGTATTATGTATAATAATGCTTTGAAAGTAGATTTTGAAAATAATGGATTTATTTGACATGACCATAAGAATCCATGGTGAAAGCAAGTTCAGCAAAGGGGGGTGGCCTGGCAGGATTACAAAAATTTCATGTGAAATAATGTGCGCACAACGCACATCACGAGTGCGAAGCCCCTCACGGCCGGGGTCTAGGGCCCGCTTAATTATATTAAAAATGATGCAAAAAAAAGTTGCAAACTATGGGATTCATATTTTTCAGTATTGTTATCAAGAAAGCAGGCCGGAGCGGCGCCTGGTGTCGGGTCACTGCTGCTGCCAGGACTGGGTTCAGATTCAGTCGTTCATGCTCCCGCCAGGCGATGGGAGAACGGTTTCCCTGGACCGCCAGCAGCGGACCCGCTCCCTGGACACCAGGCTGACTGGCGGCGAGGCTCCGACACCGTGGGTGGAGGCGATGGACCGGGCGGGCAGTTTGACACCCCCGATAAAAACAAACAGAACCCCCCTCCCACAACGTGATATTCCAAGGCCCCTCTAACTCACCCAGACTAGACACGAGGCCTGAAAATGGTGATGAGCTGATCCCGCCCGGGTCCACTGCACATGCGCGGAGAGACGGCGTCATTTTGCGTTGCCACTGCAGCACCGGCTTCCCCCAACTGCGCAGGCGTGGATGGTCGCAAATCTTTTTTCCCCAAATCCCGTGCGCCGGAACCAGAATTTCCGGTAATTTCTTTCAAAGTGGAAACACTGATTGCGCTCCAAATTTGATTATTTTTGGGGTTCTTTTTTTACTCTGGAAAAAAAGGTGGGTGCAACCGCACCCATCTCACCCCTCCTTCGGACGGCTATGGATATGCATGATGAAATGGCAGGATTTGCATGGTTAGTACAGCAAACAATATTGATAGACTTCCGCGTCAACCATGATTAACCCAGACAACCCAGTGAACTCTTATAATTCCACAGCACCATTACTGGGGGACTGGGTTTGCGTACGATGAGCTTTTGACAGCACTGGGCCTCGACTCGCTAGAGTTTAGAAGTTGAGGGGGGACCTCATTGAAACATAGAATAACTTATAGAATAATGAAAGGCATAGAGTGGATGTGGGAAGGAAGTTTCCACTGGTGGGAGAGTCTAGAATCAGAGGTCATAGCCTCAGAATTAAAGGGTGTTCTTTTAAAAAGGTGAGGAGGAACTTCTTTAGGCAGAGGGTAGTTAATCTGTGGAACATTGCCAAAGATGGGTGTCAAGGGTTATGGGGAGAAGGCAGGACAATGGGATTATGTGGCAGAGATCCGCCTTGATTGAATGGCGGATTAGACACGATGGGGCAAATGGCCCAGTTCTGCTTCTATAACTTGTGAATTTGTGACATAACAAGCTGTTACAGACCAGTCAAGAAACAGCCAACAATCATGCTCTGCATCATGCCCTTTATTCAATGTCTCAGATTCCTTCCAAGTATATCGTGTCCCACCAACAGAGTAGATGAGACAAAGGTAGTGTGAAAGAATTAAGGTAAATACTGGCAGTCACAGGGCTAAACAATCTGATGTAATAATTGGGCATCATCAGGTCTCACAACCTCAAGTACAATGGAACATGTTGGTGGCTTTTCTCAACTGATGTATCAGGATTCCTTCATGGACGGACAAGGGATATACTCTGGGAGATCAAATTTCAACATCCATCACCAAAGGCTCAATAATACCATTTGCTAAACAGCTCGTCCTGAATGATGCAGCTACCAGACTGAGCCTGTGTCGGGTACAGAACGATGATCCAATACCAGGCATCACATTTTCATCCTTCCCCATTTGTCTGTTGGGGAGGTATTGATCCATTATAACATTAAAAGGGTATAGACTTAGTTCCTCCCACACTGTTGAGTGCATTGGGCAGCAAGCTTTCACCATTCTATTGTGGCAGTTCAGGTTCTATGGACCATCAGCAACAAAATGGTGCTCATGCATAATCTTTAATAGAGGTTATTGGGTCACGAAAACAGTCACCTTGGCTTAGCATGTCCATATTGACCATCAAACACCCATTTACAGTTCTCCAACACTACTGCCATTTTATTTTCCCTACATTTTCCTCGATTGAATGCAGATTCGACCAATGACCTACACAACTAGGGACAATTTACAGGGGCCAATTAACCTACCAACCAATGTTATAGCTGGGTATATATGCCACTCCAGATAGTGCTCAAAGATCCCTCAATCAACAGGTTAGATAAAACCAATAGGTCTGTTATATCTATAGCGGCAGATTTTTATATCGTTCAAGAGATTATTCCCTCTAGCCACCAAAGTAGACTACATGATTAAGGAGAATGTCATAATACGCATGTGAGCTTTCTGTGATACATTTCCTTTCATTCCATCTGTCCTTTCTACAGGTATGGTTGCTGTAGCAAAACTACTTCTCATAGGTTCTGATCTTTCTACAGTTTTGGTAAAGGTAGAACCTTTATTAGTTGCAATTGGTTTACGATCTTCAATAGTCCCGTGGTGTGGCTCTAACATGTATCGCACTTCCTTGTCCAAGAATTTTACCAGGTCTGGTAGCCTGTCTACTTGCTTCCTCTCATCAATTATTTTGCCTGTTTTATATCTCCACTTTTCTCTCAGTCTTCTGGGCAACTTGCTAATGATGACTCTAGTATTACTTGCAAGATTCATTTCCTTCATGTGGCCAAGATTTCTCATCGAGCTGCAACAACCTCTCAGAAATATTGCATAATCATTCAATGCCTCACCATATTCTGACTTGATTTCTTTCCAAGCATGGGGCTGCTCCAGGTATGCGTTAGCAATCCTCTGTTCAGTGCCATAACGTTCTTTAAGTAACCTTCTTGCCTTTTTATGGCCATGGCAGTCTGGCTCATTTTGACAACTTTCTACAAGTACTTGAACATTTCCGCTTGTGTACTTCACCAGAAATCGTAAGCGCTCCTTTTCATCTGTAATTCTCGTTTCTAATACTTCTTCTAATGCCCTTATGAAAGCTTCATACCGCAAAGGATCTCAAAGGTTCAAAGGTTATTTTATTGGTGACATACACCATAGGTGTAGTGAAATGCTTCTTGCCAATGCAGCACATAAAAAAATAAAAATAAAAGAACACAGACATAACAATAATAAAGAGATTTAAACATAAAAAAACATCCCCCCGCAATGGTTCCCATTATGAGGGAAGGCACAATGTCCAGTCCCCATCCCATGTCCACCCATAGTTGGGCCCATTATGGCCTCTGCAGTCGCCTTTACGGAGGCCCGATGATGGTGCTCCGGCGTCGGGAGAATCCTCTCAGCGGCATGGGAAACCTGGAACGGCCGCTTCCCTTACCGGAGACCATGGCTTCCTAAGCCAAGAGGCCGCGCTGGGAAGGAGCTCCACCGCTGGCGATCTTGGCGAGATATCCCAGGCTCCCGATGTTAATGTCAGCGCTGCCGCCAGGAGCTGGCCACTCCACAGACCCGCATCTCCGTGATGTTTCATCGGCGGTCTTCAGCTCACCGGAGCTCCAGCGCGGCGACCTGAGCAAGGCAACGCCGGCTCTTCAGTAGCGCTCCAGTGCTGTGACGCCGCCGAAGCTGGGGTTCTGGGCGGTCCCCTCGGAAAACGCCGCTCCAGGCCCGCTGGTAGGCCATGAGGACGGGTCGAAAGTGCAGTCCGGAGAAAAGCTGCCTTTCCGACCAGGTAGGGACCCTGAAAAGTAGTTTCCTCCATCCCCCCCTCATCCCCCCCCCTCCACCCCCCCCCCCCCCCCCCCCACACCCCCCCACATAAAAAAGACTAGAACTCCAAAAACAAAAAACACTAAAACTCACTATAAATTTTAAAAAGAGTGAAAAAACAACAGCTGCAGGCTGGGCAGCCATACCATACAGGGCGGTATCTCCATCATATGTAGGAATTTCTGCTGGTGGTAGAGTGAGAGAGGTATTTTGTCAAGCTGTGATATGGTTGAATTCAGCTTGCCTATTCGCCCATGCAAATAATCCATCCTGATAACTTTGACCTGGCTCCAACAAACGATAGACAGGCCTCCCTGGCTCAAACTGGCTTGTTTGAGCCTATGCACCAGTCCTCGGAAAGCATGGTCCGCTAATGGCTTGTCCCGAGCATCTAGACGCTCCATAAGTAGTTTGTTTCCATCTAGCACATTAGCTGAGATTAAGTTTTACCCATCTTACTCTGGTCCAATGGGTTTTCAAAGCCATGAAATCCAATGGACCTCGATTGTGGAATTGATCCAGCTGCTGAACAGTTTTTCCTCTTGGTTCAGAGTTCATTGTCTTCGATGCTCTAGAGCCGCATTTGAACCCTCTTTCCAATATCTCCTTTGATTTGCCCACCACCATCTTTGTATCTAGTTACAGTTGTTCCTTTCGTCGCCTCCTTTTGTCACCTCATCTCTTCTTTCATCTGTTCTTCTTGTCGTCTCATCTCTTCTTTTTGTCATCTCATCTCTTCTTTTTGTCACATCTTTTTTCATCTGCTCTTCTTCTCGCTCAATCTCATGTTTCTTCTTCAAGACATCCGCTTCAATTGAGAGAGCGGCTAGGTCAACTTCAACTCCCAATCGAGCAGAAACGCTTGAAACCGAACTGGCTGTAGAACCAGATTTATGTCCTGATCTTCATGTAGATACTTTTGAGATTATCTCATGGTGTAATCTCATCTTCCATTCGTAAATTGTGGTGTAATTTCAGATAACCACTCCTATGCCTTATCCATGAAACCATTGAATATCTTCACCCTGTCTTCCCTCCACTGGGTGTGTCTTACGCATTCTTCCCGAGACTGCTGTGAACACAGCAGCACATTTTGTTTCTTTCCAACCTCTTGGCAGAGGTTCCATAGTTGGCTGAGATTAGATTCTACTTTGATCGCGTTCGGTACTGATTCCATTAGTTTCTTCTGTTTTTCAATTGATTTGGTAACGTTGCCATAACTTGTTTCTCTCCTTCTCGGTTTCTTTCAGGTAGGCAGCTTGAGTATTATCTATTTCTTCTCGATACATGAGTTTTCTGTTGCTTTCAATTGACTCTTGTTCCCATATCGAGTTTTCCTCCTTCTTAGTTTCTTTCAGGTAGGCAGCTTGTCCTTGACTAAGCTTGACTTCGCCACCTTGTGGTTCCTCTGGCGTGGCTTCTTCTTCACCTTGCTCATGATTAAACAGGTCCTGGCAGATTGCCAAGTCTTTTAATTGAACGAACAAAGTCTTCTGCTGGTTGCTCTAATTTAGTTTTGTCAACATTTTCATCAGAACAATAACAAACTGAGACTGTAGCCAACATCTCTCAAACATCCACGGGCTTAACAATGACGTTAGTTCAGAAGGAATGTGTGTATTCGAGACTTCAAAACAAACCAAGGTCAGTTGTCTCCTTTCTCCAGACAGATTGGAAAAACACTTATTTGGCTCTCTTCCAAGCTAGTGGCTCGCATTCATTTATCTGGCTCTTCTTACAAGGAGCCATTTAAAATTAAAGCTTTGCAGTTTCAAAATTCAAAGAATAATAGGCGATTTTACTCACAATATCTTGATAATATCTTCAGATCTTCCGATAAGTCTCTTCGCTGTCGATAGACCTCGAGGCCATCTCTGGCCGAAATCTATTGTCTTCAGTTCCTCGGCTGGAACGGGTCTTCTGGCCAAAGCCTCTTTCGAGATCTTAGCCGAATCTTCTGTCCCCAGCTCTGGGACAGGGTTTCATGTGAGCTCTCCGTGAGACCTTCAGAGCTTCTTTAAAGATAAATCTTCATAACACAGTCTTTTGATTAATAGATTATTTATTGTTGAAGAAAAACCATAAGGCATACATCCAACCTTTTTCCGACTCGTACATTATAATCTTTGTCAAATTCCAGCATATCGTTTTAAAGGTTAGAAAACTCCTCGTGTCTCTGTTAGACTTCACATTGTCAAAGGGTATGCCTTCCTCATGCAAGTCCAAAACAAATCTAAAAACTAAGCTTCTGCGCAAGAAACCTAGCTCCAAACACGCCCTAGAATACGTAATAAATCCCACCCACATAATAACGGGCAGTCTAAAATTTAAAGACACATGCCATAATTAATGACACACAAAAGAGCCAAATGGTAGCGATGTTACAAAACCTACCTTGCAGTTCTGCCACTGGCCGTATGCGCGACTTTGAGGGGGGGGGGGGGGGGTTTAAATGTAGCTTTGTACTGCCTGTCGAGGCGGATTTCCCCAGGCTGCTAGCTGGTGAAGAAAAATCGATTGGACTTCCGTTCCCATTTTTTTTAGTTTTTTTTTTTAATTCGCAGGACAATTTAATAATTGGATTAAAATAAAAAGCGACTTCTAATGCCCTCAACGCCTACAACGTGACGAATTGCAAGAACGGGACAAAACAAAGGGTAAGTCGTGTATTTTACATATAATCCTGCTTCTTGGGATGGCTTTAATCTAATTTTACTTTGCGAAAATGTTATTTGGGCCCCATACAAACCGGCAGTGTCTTTCCTGCTGATATGGGGTTCAAATTCACCGCAAATGCAACGTTCCAATCGAACGCGTTCCAGAATCACCCACTCGCAAGATGATTAAAATGTTCTTTTTTTGGACAATCATGTCATAAGCCGTCTAAAATGTCTATATTTTGTGTTATTCTCTCTCCATGATCATTATTTTTAAACTAACTATTCCCAACAGTTTGAGTCACATGTATTATGCAGAAAACAATAATTTTGATTATATTTTGAGTGGATGTTTCTGGATTAATTTATGGGAATTAAACATTAAATTCCTTGCATTTGGCCTATAAGTTCATGACAGTGAGGTTTAAAAATCATGTTATATTGTGAATTCTTGTGTGAATGTTATTTGGACACTTAGCCTATTTAAAAATGTTAACCTTTTCTTAAGAAATGGATAGATGTTTAGCAATAATAATAATAATTTTATTATTATTATTAAACATCTATTGAGATGTTTAGATCTAGTCATTGAATTTAGATGACTTTAATTGATTAAATTGATTTGATGAAACTGATGAATTATGAATTTCTTGTTGGGTATTTACTATTTGTTTTAGCGTTTAACTTTATCTATAATAACTGAAAATTTCATTCAGTTCTCTTAATTTTTAAGAACGTTATGGGCTTTTGACTGTCCTCGATCACAGCTTTTGAGTTAAGTCAATGGAAAAGCAATAGGGAACAGGATGCTAATTTCCGAGTATGTAAATGGCCATACCTTTTTAAATACTGAAGATATGAAAGTGAATTGGGTATCAAATTAAACTTATTTTTATGCTTTATCTGATAGGACAAATTGCAGACTTGATTTTTAAAATCTCAAAATGTTGTAACATTGCTACAAATGGCCACTACAATATCTGGCTATTAAGGGTGTACAACGGCTACTAGGAAGTTGTTGTCCTGATTATCACCATCCTAAATGATGGCAGAGCCCAGAAGAGGTACAAGAGATGTGCCTGAAGTGTTGAAATCATATCTGTTGGTCAGAGTGGAGTAAAACATTGGTCAGCCAAGGGGCGGAATACAATATGCCACTGACAGAAAGGATGTGAATGCACTGGAAAGGTGTAGAAAAAATCCAAAGACGATGTTTGGGATGTAATGGTTCAGTAGTTGCTGCATTCCAACATATGCTGCTGTGTTTTCCTGCGCCTTTCCCTTTGCCCCACACACACGTTTCCCAGACCTCTCCATTCTTCACCATTCTCTCTTGGACATTCATTGTCCTCTCGCCAGACCCTCCCCCGTTCTTCCCTTCTCTCTCCTCCTGGTCATCCCAAGCCCTCCATCCCGCACTCCCTTCACACCAGGCTAGATGCAGGAAGATTGTTCCTGATGTTGGGGAAGTCCAGAACAAGGGGTCACAGTTTAAGGATAAGGAGGAAATATTTTATGACTGAGATGAGGAAAACATTTTATACACAGAGAGTGGTGAATCTCTGAAATTCACTGCCACAGAAGGTAGTTGAGGCCAGTTCATTGGCTATATTTAAGAGGGAGTTAGATGTGGCTAAAGGGATCAGGGGGTATGGAGAGAAGGCAGGTACAGGATACTGAGTTGGATGATCAGCCATGATCATGTTGAATGGTGGTGCAGGCTCGAAGGGCCGAATGGCCTACTCCTGCACCTATTTTCTAAGTTTCTATCTCTCCCACCCCCACCCTAGACCAGACCACCCTACACCACACTCCCTTCACACCGACATCTCCCCCACCCTGGACCAGACCAGACCACCCTACACCACACTCCCTTCAACACCAACATCTCTCCCACCCTAGACCAGACCACCCTACACCACACTCCCTTCAACATCTCCCCCACCCTGGACCAGACCAGACCACCCTACACCACACTCCCTTCAACATCTCCCCCACCCTGGACCAGACCAGACCACCCTACACCACACTCCCTTCAACATCTCCCCCACCCTGGACCAGACCAGACCACCCTACACCACACTCCCTTCAACACATCTCCCCCACCCTGGACCAGACCACCCTACACCACACTCACTTCACACCAACATCTCCCCCACCCTAGACCAGACCACCCTACACCACACTCCCTTCAACATCTCCCCCACCTCCACCCTGGACCAGACCAGACCACCCTACACCACACTCCCTTCAACACCAACATCTCTCCCACCCCCAGACAACCTAAACCTCCCCAGAACCCAGAGCCGCTCCCTCCACCGACCTGTCCGGTGTGGGTCACCCTCTCCCTCTCCCTCGCCTGCAGGCTGATGCTCGGGCCGCCGCTAACCCGCCTGACGCCCGCTTGCAGGGCCGCCGACAGCTCGCTGCGTGCCCGCCAGAGACGCCGCCCCGCCGCCGCCGCCGCCGCCATGTTATACCGGTCACCTTCAGAGAGACGAGCGGAGCGGAGCGGAACTTCCCTGCTGGGTCCTAGCGCCCGCCCCATGCGCAGAGAGCGGAAACAACCAGTCCTGCAGCCCGCTGGTCTGGGCTATAGTCGCGTCTACTTCAGATCTTGAAGTCAGCCAGTGCATAACTTAGACTGCTCTTTTCCAACCTTCTTTAAAACAAAAAATCCTTCGACAGAACACTTTCCACAGATGCTGCCTGATTAAATGATTAAAACATATTCTGATTTGTAGTACTACTGATTGAGGAATAAATAATGCACACCTAATCTGCATAACATCCCTGTTTTCTTCGAAGGGTGTCGTGGCATTACCTACATCTACAGGATAGTCAAGAGTCAACTAAATGTCATTGCCATCTGTACTGCCAATGGAAAAATTAAATCATTATTTGCTGCAGCTTTACAGATCATTATCCATCAAATGTACTTTAATGTGTTAATAATGCAATAATAAATAATCAATAATACCATAATGGTGTAAAACCGGAGTTCATAGTGCAACCAATGCAGGGTCCATAGTAGACCACAGTTACTGAAGTAAGTCATTGTTATGACACCTGTCCGGTGTGGGTCACCCTCTCCTTCGCTTCGCCTGCCCCACAGGCTGGCGCTCGGGCATTTGAGCGTTTCCTGTAGCGTTTGACAGCACTGAGCCTGTGCTCGCTGGAGTTCAAAAGGTTGAGGGGGAACCTCATTGAAACTTACAGAATAATGAAAGGCATAAAATGGATGTGGACATGATGTTTCCACTGGTGGGAGAGTCTGGGGCCAGAGGTCATCGCCTCAGAATTAAAGGGAGGTGAGGAGGAACTTCTTTAGTCAGAGGGTAGTTAATCTGTGAAACTCGTTGCCACAGAGGGCTGTGGAGCCCAAGTCAGTGGATATTTTTAAGGCAGAGAGACAAGTTCTCAATGGGCCGAATGGCCTAATTCTACTCCTATAACTTGTGAACGTGGAGTTTTACAAAACCTAATGGTTGCTGGGAAGAAGCTGTTCTTAAACCTGGAATTTACAGTTTTCAGTCTCCTGTACCTTCCTCATAATGTTAGTAGCAAGATGAGAGTGTGGCCATGGTGATGCAGGTCTTTGATGATATTAGAAATTCTGTGTAGCCAGACGCTGCTCCAATGCCATCTTTAAATTTGTCAACAATACCACCTTCATTGGACAAATAAAAGGACAAATGAGTCAGAATACAGGAGGGAGACTGAAAATCTAATTGAATGGTGCCAGAGCAACAATGTTTTGAGGAGCTGCTTCAAAAAGACACCAATGTCATCAATGATCCACACCACCAGGCTATGCTGTCATTTCAGTACTGAATTCGGGAAGAAGGTACACGAGCCTGAAAACAGTGACCACTAGGTTCACAAACAACTTCCCAGCAACTATCAGGCTCTTGAACACTACACAACATTAACCTCAGCAACTATGATCTTCCTTGGACAGTGTCTTTAGTTACAATTTTGACTTTGGTTTTGCACTATTATAGGCCAGGTATTAATTCTTAATTTATTATATTATTGATTATTATCTACTTATATGTGCGTTATTAAATTTAAGAGCCTGCAAAGCTGCAGCAAGTAAGAAGTTCATGGTTCTGTTGTCAGCAAAGATCTTATAGCGGTGATCTGCTATAAGATCTTTGGTTGTCAGCACATAGGAGAATTAAACACTCTGGACTCTCACCCCTTGCTGGTGGGGAGGTCAGTACCCGCGATATACTAGGCATTGTCTACCACACTCTGCAACCAGGTTTGAGTTACCGAACAAGGATGTGATGCAACTAGTCAATATGCCTTTTACTACAATTCCTGAAGAAGATTCTCGACCCGAAACATCACCTATCCATGTTCTACAGAGATGCTGCCTGATCTGCCGAATTACTTCAGGTCGTTGTGTCCTTTTGGAAACAAGTTGATAGTGTACTGAATCTCCTCCATCTTTGAAAAAAGTAGAGGTGTTGACGAGCTCTCTTTGTGATTGCATCAATGTCCTGGGCACTGCACTGCTCATCAGTTAGGTTTGTGGAACCTCGGCTTTCTCCTCCTGAAGTCAACAATCATCTTCTTTGTCTTGATAATATTGTTGTTCTGACACCATTCAATCATATTATCGATCTACCTCCAGTCTTCTGATTCATGATACTAATGGTGCTGATTAACCTGAATTTTATATTTCAAACGAAAGATGCCACCTCTGAGAGAGGGACACATTAAAGAATCAGTCTTGATGTGCTTCAACTAGAAGTGAAACCTATCGTGAACAAGTTGACAATGCTGATATTTATATAACAAGTGAGACAGTGACATAGATAATACAATTGCAAACTAGTAATGTTCCCATTATTTTAGAAATCTTTCAGTAATTGTTGATTCTATTGAACTAATTTTGTCAAATCTGTCTTCGACTTCCTATCGCAACAGAACGGATTACAGTTTTGTTTCTGAGGTGACGCCGGGCGTGAGGACCCCGCGGAATCCAGCTGCAGAGTCCAACGCATGCGCCGTGAAGCAATGGTCACCCTGATCCCGGCATCCTTCCTGGAGCGCGAGTACGCAGGCGCGGACCTCCACTGTGCGGTGAAGCGGCGGCTGGAGAGCGGGTTAGTCTTGTCATGTCGTGTGGTGGCCTGTGTGACCGGTAGACCGACCGCCCGACCGCAGGCGCTGCTGCTGCTGCTGCAGCCCTGGGGTATGGGGGCGAGGAGAGAGGGCACATGGGGTGGGCGAGGCGAGGGGCAGGTAGCAACTCTGGAGAAAAGGAGCAGATGACGATTGGGTCGAGACCCTTGGTAGGTGGTGGGTTATTCGGGCCGGGCCGCCCCGGGTGCAGGGCCGGGCTACCCCGGGTGCAGAACCGGGCTACCCCGGGTGCAGGGCCGAGCTACCCCGCTTTCCCGGGTGCAGAACCGGGCAGGACCCCGGGTGCAGGGCCGGGCAGCCCCGGGTGCAAGACTGGGCTACCCCGGGTGCAGGGCCGGGCTGCCCCGGGTGCAGAACAGGGCTACCCCGGGTGCAGGGCAGGGCTTTCCCGGGTGCAGGGCCGGGCTGCCCCGGGTGCAGGGCCGGGCTGCCCTGGGTGCAGGGCCGGGCTGGGCTAGGCTACCCCCGGGGGAGCATTAAGGTAAGAATTTGAGGGGACTGTACTGTTTGCGAAGGAAATGGTTTTTGGACCATCATTTGTGAGGTGCAGGTTTGGGAATTACATTAGTGTTTGGTCATCTGATTTTTTACATAAACATACAGATCAAACAGAAAACGCTCCGTGAACTCAGCTGGTCAGGCCACATTGCTGGTGAATGTAGCAATGATTCTTCCAGGAAATTCGAGCATTTTCTGCTTATTTAATATATGTACAAATAGTAATTTTGCTCTGGTTTCAAGAACATGTTGGAATTACTATATTTGAATTAAATGTTATTCTGATAATAATACCTAAACCTCTCAGTGTGCGAGCATTTCAGCCCACTTTTTCATTTTATGGACCTTTGGGCTGAAAGTATCACCAGCAAAGACTGCACTTAATGTCTACTGACTATTCCGAGAATGTAGACATTACGAATTGCAGATGATGGAATCTGAACCAAAACACACAATACTGGGGGAACTTAGAGGGTCAGGCAACACTGTGGAGAAAATGAACAGGTTGTTTCAGGTTGGGTCCTTGCCGGAGGTTCTTGAATACTTCAAAGATAGACAAAAATGCCAGAGAAACTCAGAGGGTGAGGCAGCATTTATGGAGCAAGGAATAGGTGACACTTTGGTTTGAGATGCTTTTTCGATTTTTTTTTTCCAGCATCTGCAGTTCTTTCTTAAACATTTCTTGAATACTTTTATGTTTTGATCCTGCAAAGGTAGTCGTGGGCCACCACATTGAAACAAATGGCTTGGTAGGCTAAGTCAAAGGTAGTTAACAACATGAGACTGGAAAGTAGTTTTCTGCATTAGGCATGTTTATGATAAATCAAAATGAAGTAGTTATTTGGCTCATAGTCTGCATTTGTACTAATTCTACAACAATCCCATGTTATCCGTCCCACAGTTCCATTAGCAGCTCTGTGTCTCTGCCACTCTACTGTACATTTAAGGAAATTTATAGCAGCTCACCAATCTACACATCTTTGGAATGTGGAAAGAAATTGGAGCACTTGGAGGAAACCCATGTGATCACAAGGAGAATATGCAACTTCCATACAGGAGTTCAGAATAGGAAACAGTCAGACAGTTTACAGTTTACTGTTACTTCGAGACAAGGCAATGGAATCCGGAGCAAAATACAAACTGCTGGAGAGAGGAACTCAGGAGGTCGAACAACATCAGTGGAAGGAAAGAAAATGTCAATGTCCTGATGTTATGAAACAATGACAATTCCTTTCTACAACCCTGGCTGTGAAGCAAGTGGACTGCTAGCTATGGCACAGATGACATATTGTAAACAGGAAAAGAAAATGCTGGAATAAAAATTCTCAAATCAGGTAGCTTTTACCGAGAGATGCAGTTAATATTTCTTTAAAAATCTGTGGAAAGAGAGGAAGAGTTAATATGTCAGATTGATGGTCAATTGTTGGAACTGGGAAATGATAATATTTTTGATTTTCCATTAAAAATAAACAAGTTTGGGTTCTTTCCTTTCAATGTGTTATAAATGACGGTACTTTATCGTGGAGTTAGGCCCAAAGTTTTTTCTTGAAGTTCCAAAAGGAAGTCGATCATAACAGTGCTTCACAAATTCCTTTGCACCATTACCCAACATCTACACCAACGTGCTTCGACTACTAACCTTTGGCATTAAAAACAGGAAGATAAAACTATTGGAGGAACTCAGCGAGGGAAAGGAATTGCCAAGGTTTTAGAACATCAGGACATTGACGTTTCCTTTCCTTCCACTGATGTTGTCGACCCTCCGAGTTCTTCCAGCAGTTTGTTTAGATTCCAATGTCTTGTCTCAAAGTAACAGGAAACTGCTGACTGTTTCCTATTAATCCAAATATTCTGAGGCCAATGGTTGCTACAGTTGGCCGAATTCAACCAGCTTACCAACCATTGGATGTCA
This sequence comes from Leucoraja erinaceus, assembly GCF_028641065.1. Taxonomy (NCBI): domain Eukaryota; kingdom Metazoa; phylum Chordata; class Chondrichthyes; order Rajiformes; family Rajidae; genus Leucoraja; species Leucoraja erinaceus. The sequence goes on along the minus strand of NC_073378.1, from coordinate 76,715,378 downwards.
GACTGGTAATATATTGCTGGTGAAGTTGCACACTAAGTTGTTGAAAGAATATATATTTCTAGACATCTATGTGCAGTTATTAATATGGTAATTTTTAAGACATCTGTATCATTCAACCCAGTTCAACAGAACATATATTTGCAGGTACACAAAGGTACACAAAAATGCTGGAGAAACTCAGCGGGTGCAGCAGCATCTATAGAGCGAAGGAAATGGGTAACTTTTCGGGCCGAAACCCTTCTTCAGAAATGTACAGTCTGAAGAAGGGTTTCGGCCCGAAACGTTACCTATTTCCTTCGCTCCAGAGATGCTGCTGCACTCGCTGAGTTTCTCCAGCATGTTTGTGTTCCATATATTTGCACTTGATAGGCATATTTTTTCAAAGAAACCCAACTTCCTAAAAAACAGGAAATTTAATAAATATGTAGTAAATATGCTATAATGGAAAACAAAATACATTTAATGAATTACTTTGAAGTGTTTGCTCTGTGTTAAACCTTTGATTAAATAAATTGGATTATTTCTAATCGCTTTCATTTTCTATTAATTTCTGAGATTAAGATTTCTTAAGAATCAATTTCTTCTAGATGCAATACCTCTAGAGAATCAATTTATATTACTATCCTCTGCTTGCCTTAAACATGTACTTTCCATTACAGGTGCCAACAAAATGGCCCTTTTTGTCAAGAATCTGGTCCAAGCAGTCAACAGGCCTCTTTTGCAATGGAATAGATGCTCATTCCTTTGGATGTCGGTTTGTTCGGTGATGCGTAAGCAATCGATTATTGCAGCCACAATGAGGCCCAAGCTGTGGCCAGATAATTACAAAGCAATACGATCAACTGACATGACTTTTCTTGAACCATATCAACTGCAAGGCGTACAGAACTTTGCTGGAATGAAAACAAAGTCTGCTCTAAAGCGACGGTGTAAGGACTGCTTCTTTGTGCGTAGACGAGGACGTTTGTATGTTTATTGCAAGACTCATCCTCGGCATAAACAGAGGCAGGGTTAACCCGGAGATAGAAATTCAAATGATAATAAATTGCAAAGTTGGATTTAAATGCGTACTAAAGGATTTCATATTTTCGATTAAGGTTAATCAATTAAAAAAAAAATATTATCTTATCGGCGGCACGATGGCGCAGCGGTAGAGTTGTTGTCTTACAGCACTTGCCGCTCCAGAGACCTGGGTTTGATCCCGACTATGGGTGCTGTCTGTATGGAGTTTGTACATTCTCCCCGTGACCGCGTGGGTTTTCTCCAAGATCTTCGGTTTCCTCCCACACTCCAAAGACGTACAAGTTTGTAGGTTAATTGGCTTGGTATAAGTGCAACTTGTCCCTAGTCTGTGTAGGGTAATGTTAACATGCATGGATCGCTGTTTGATGCGAAATTGGTGGGACGAAGGGCCTGTTTCCGTGCTGTATCTTTAAACTAAACTAAATAATGCAAAACGTGTATATTTTAATTTAGAAGAATTAAATTTGATTATACATGACTCTTAATTTTTATCCTTGTAAAAAGGGCTCATGTACAGAAAATGAAACAATTGATTATTTTATATAAAGAAAGAGACTTTCATTGAAAATGTAACTTCTGTGACTGGATACTGTCCCAAAGTGTTTGTTGGTGCCAATGAAACTCGTTGAACATCTACTCAGTACTATAACTTAAAATGTATGAAAACACTTTTGCACACAGGAATTTTCTAAAATTTCCAATGGTTCACCTGAATGGATGTCATCTTGTCAATACCCATTGAATATAGAAATATATTTTACTGGTTTCCCTCTTTCCACTCTGGCTGATGCTTTCTCCAGAAAATTTACCAGACACATTTCTTCCATTTGAAGCTACATTGACTCTGCACAATTAGGTTGTGACTTTCCAAGTATTCTGCTATTTCTTCCTTTGCAGTTGAATCAACCATTTTTCCAATGGTAGACATTAGTTGTCATTCCCAAGCTGATTTTTTTTACTTTTGAGACTATTTATTAAACCTGTCTGTACATGTTGAAAGCAGGTCGGACAAAGCAGCAGCGAGAACGACCATTGGCTGGACTTGGTGAGTCACAGGTAGAGCAGGTATAAAAAGGGTGAAAACGGCACTTTAGCAGTCTTTGTGAGTAGCTCGGACAAAGCAGCAGTGAGAACAATCGTTGGCTGGACTTGGTGAGTCTTGAGTGCAGGTTTAAAAAGAGGGCAAACAGCACTTTAGCTGTCTTTGAGTGCAGGTCGGACAAAATGCACATACTTCCAAGCTCATCAGAGTAAGGAAGGTTAGGAGTGAGTGTGGGGATTGGTTGAACAATTAGATTGGTAAATTGGACAATTAAGCAATTTAGCACCTGATAAAAGCAAGACTTGCTCAAGGGGTGCAGCCCTGTCGAGGGAAGTGCCCTGTGAAAAAAGTGCGAGTCTGGCTGCGAGTCTTATGAAAAACACGCGAGTCTTTGGCTGCGAGTCTTGTGAGAAAAGTACGAGTCTTTGGCTGCGAGTCTTCGGGGAGGAGGCTGAGGGAGGACGCCACACCAAACGCTGGAGAGGGAGAGATGAAAGAAGGAATTGGCAAGAAAGCTGATTCAGTGTGATGCTTGCAGGATGTGGGAGGTCAAGGACACCGCTGGTGCCTCTGGCTGCTACAAATGTGACAAGTGCATCCAGGTACAGCTCCTAAAAGACCGTGTTGGGGAACTGGAGAAGCGAATGGATGACCTCGGGTTCGTCCGACAAACTGAGTCGCTCCTCGACAAGTCCTACAGTAAGATTGTTACACTTAAGGTACTGGAAGAGAGAAGGTGGGTGACGGTGAGAAAGAGAAGGAAACATGGAATGCAAAGGTCCCCGTGTTTTGTACCTCTTGAGAACAGGTTCACCCACTTAGAAGCTGTCGGGACAGAAGACGTTAACACACTGAGCGGCGGACTGGCTTGCGAAGTAAAAAGGGCTGCTAAACCAAAACCAAAGAGGCCGACGTCAAGCAACGCTGTGGTAGTTGGAGACTCCATTGTGAGAGGTACGGACAGGGGTTTCTGCGGCAACAGATGCGATTTGAGAATGGTGTGCTGCCTCCCTGGTGCCAGGATCCATGATGTCACGGACAGAGTGCAGAAAATCCTCAAGGGCGAAGGTGAACAACCGTAAATGGTACTACATGTCGGCACAAATGATGTCAGAAAGAAGGGGATGAATATTCTGCAGCGTGACCTTAGAGAGCTCGGAAAAATGCTGAAAAGCAGGACCTCCAGGGTGGTTATTTTCGGTTTGCTTCCAGTTCCTCGTGCTGGCGATTGCAGGCACAGGGAGATACAGGACCTGAATGTGTGGCTGAGGAACTGGTGCAGGGGGCAGGGATTTAGATTCTTAGTCCACTTGGACCTGTTTTGGAGTAAGGGAGAACTGTACAATAGGGACGGATTGCTTCTTAACAGGTGGGGGACCAGCATTCTGGCAGGCAGGTTTGCCGCTGCTACTTGGGTGGTTTTAAACTAAATAAGGAGGGGGGGGGGTCAAATGGGATTGTCAATCACGTAGTTAAAAAGGAAATAGAGTAAAGGGATAGTTAATGACCCCAGAATTAATGGGAAAGAAAGCTCACAAAGGGATAGGAGAGTATGGCCAAGTGTAATGGGGATCGATGTGAAAGGTGGGATGCGTAGGGAATTAAAAATATTGTATATGAATGTGCAAAGTATAAGAAGTAAAGTAGATGAGCTTGAGACTCAGAGGTTGGTAGATATGACATTGTGGGGATTACTGAGACATGGCTGCAGGAGGATCGGGCCTGGGAACAATATTCAGGGTTATACATCCTATAGAAAGGACAGGCAGGTGGGCAGAGGAGGGGGGTAGCTCTGCTGGTGAGGGATGGAATTCAGTTCCTTGCGAAGGAAGACATAGGGACTAACGAGGTAGAGTCACTGGATTGAGTTGAGGCATTGTAAAGGCAAGAAGACACTAATTGGGTGTTATCTACAGACCCCCAAATAGTAGCCCAGATGTAGGGTGCAAGTTGCAGCAGAAGTTAAAACTGGCATGTAACAAAGGTAATGCCACTATGGTGATGAGGGCTTTCAATATGCAGGTCGTCTGGGGAAAATCAGGTTGGTTCAGGACCCCAAGAAAGAGAGTTTGTAGAGTGTCTCCGAGATGGATTCTTAGAGCAGCTTGTAATGGAGCCGACCAGAGAAAAGGCAATTCTGGATTTAGTGTTGTCCAATGAACCAGATTTGATAAGAGAACTCGAGGTAAAGGAACTGCATGATGGTAGTGATCATAATATGATTAGTTTTAATCTGCAATTTGAGAAGTAGAAGGTTAAATCGTTAGTGTCAGTGATGCAGTTGAACAAAGGGGACTGAAGGCATGAGGTGCTGGCCAAGGTAGACTGGAAAGGGATCCTAGCAGCAATGATGGTGGAACAGCAATGGCAGGAATTTCTGGGCATAACACAGAAGTCGCAGGATCATTTCATTCCAAAAAGGAAGAAAGATTCTAAGGAGAGTAGGATGCAACTGTGGCTGACAAGAGAAGTTAGGGATAGAATAAAACTAAAAGAAAAGATGTATAACACAGCAAAGAGTAGCCTGAAGCCAGAGGATTGGGAAACTTTCATAGAACAACAGAAGGAAAAAAAACGGGCAACACGGGCTGAAAAGATGAAGTATGAGGGGAAGTTGGCCAGGAACAGTAAAAGCTTTTTTAGATATGTTGAGGGGGAAAACAGTAGCAAAGTCAAATGTGGGTTCCTTGAAGGCAGACACGGGTGAAATTATTACGGGTAAAAGGAAATGGCAGAAGAGTTGAATAGGTACTTCGGATCTGTCTTCACTAAGGAAGACACAAACAATCTCCCAGATGTGCTGGCGGACAGAGGATCTAAGGGGTAGAGGAACTGAAATAAATTTTCATTAGGTGAGAAATAGTATTGGGTAGGCTAATGGGACTGAAGGATGATAAATCCCCTGGGCTGGATGGTCTGCATTCCAGGGTCCTCGGAGGTGGCTCTAGAAATAGTGGAGGCATTGGTGATCACTTTCCAATGCTCAATAGATTCAGGATCCGTTCCTGTGGATTGGAGGATAGCTAATGTTATCCCACTTTTCAAGAAAGGAGGGAGAGAGAAAACAGGGAATTACAGACCAGTTAGCCTGACTTCAGTGGTGACCTCAGGTTCGTCCGAGAAACTCGTTCCTCGACAAGTCCTACAGTAAGATTGTTACACCCAAGGTACTGGAAGAGAGAAGGTGGGTGACGGTGAGAAAGGGAGGGAAGCATGGAATGCAAACGTCCCCGGGTGTTGTACCTCTTGTGAACAGGTTCACCCACTTAGAAGCTGTCGGGACAGAAGACGTTATTACACTGAGCGGCGGACTGGTTTGCGAAGCAAAAAGGGCTGTTGAGCCAAAACCAAAGAGGCCAACGTCAGGCAACGCCATTGTAGTGGGAGACTCCATTGTGAGAGGTACGGACAGTGGTTTCTGCGGCAACAGACGTGATTCGAGGATGGTGTGCTGCCTTCCTGGTTCCAGGATCCAGGATGTCACGGACAGAGTGCAGAAAATCCTCAAAGGCAAAGGTGAACAGCCGGTAGTGGTAGTGCATGTCGGCACAAACTATGTCGGAAAGAACGGGATGAATATTCTGCAGCGTGACTTTAGAGAGCTTGGAAAAATGCTGAAAAGCAGGACCTCCAGGGTTGTTATCTCCGGTTTGCTTCCAGTTCCTCGTGCTGGCGAGAGCAGGAACAGGGAGATATGGGACCTGAATGTGTGGCTGAGGAACTGGTGCACGGGGCAGGGATTTAGATTCTTAGATCACTGGGATCTGTTTTGAAGTAAGGGGGAACTGCACAAAAGGGACGGATTGCATCTTAACAGGTGGGGGACCAGCATTCTGGCAGGCAGGTTAGCCACTGCTACACGTGTGGTTTTAAACTGAATAAGGTGGGTGTGGTGTCAAATGGGATAGTGGAGGATGGAGTTAAAGGGAAAGGGTTTCTTAAATGTGTGAGCAGAGAGACGGGTGTAAAATAGGGGTAAAAGCAATAGGTAGCAAGGTGAAAATTAGCATGCAGACAAATCCAGGGCAAAAATCAAAAAGGGTCACTTTTCATCATAATTGTATAAGGGGCGTGACATGGTTAATTCAGAAACAATGGTTCAGAACTTGAAGAAAGGTAACTTTGAGGGTATGAGACGTAATTTGGCCAAGATTGAGAGGCGATTAATTCTTAAAGGGTTGACGGTGGATATGCAATGGAAGGCATTTAAAGACTGCATGGATGAACTACAAAAATTGTTCATTCCAGTTTGGCAAAAGAATAAATCAGGGAAGGTAGTGCATCCGTGGATAACAAGGGAAATCAGGGATAGTATCAAAGCAAAAGATGAAGCGTATAAATTAGCCAGAAAAAGCAGCCGACCAGACGACTGGGAGAAATTCAGAGACCAGCAGAGGAGGACAAAGGGCTGATAACCATATAACCATATAACAATTACAGCATGGAAACAGGCCATCTCGGCCCTACAAGTCCGTGCCGACACAACTTTTTTTCCCTTAGTCCCACCTGCCTGCACTCATACCATAACCCTCATCCATATGCCTATCCAATTTATTTTTAAATGATACCAACGAACCTGCCTCCATCACTTCCACTGGAAGCTCATTCCACACAGCCACCACTCTCTGAGTAAAGAAGTTCCCCCTCATGTTACCCCTAAACTTCTGTCCCTTAATTCTGAAGTCATGTCCTCTTGTTTGAATCTTTCCTACTCTCAAAGGAAAAAGCTTGTCCACATCAACTCTGTCTATCCCTCCCATCATTTTAAAGACCTCTATCAAGTCCCCCTTAACCTTCTGCGCTCCAGAGAATAATGACCTAATCTCTGTAACTTAGTTGTTGAAACAGAAGGCTTTCGACAAGGTCCCACATAAGAGATTAGTATACAAACTTAAAGCACATGGCATTGGGGGTTCAGTATTGATGTGGATAGATAACTGGCTGGCAAACAGGAAGCAAAGAGTAGGAGTAAACTGGTCCTTTTCACAATGGCAGGCAGTGACTAGTGGGGTACCGCAAGGCTCAGTACTGGGACCCCAGCTATTTACAATATATATTAATGATCTGGATGAGGGAATTGAAGGCAATATCTCCAAGTTTGCGGATGACACTAAGCTGGGGGACAGTGTTAGGTGTGAGGAGGATGCTAGGAGACTGCAAGGTGACTTGGATAGGCTGGGTGAGTGGGCAAATGTTTGGCAGATGCAGTATAATGTGGATAAATGTGAGGTTATCCATTTTGGTGGCAAAAAAAAGGGAAAGCAGACTATTATCTAAATGGTGGCCGATTGGGAAAGGGGGAGATGCAGCGAGACCTGGGTGTCATGGTACACCAGTCATTGAAAGTAGGCATGCAGGTGCAGCAGGCAGCAAATAAAGCGAATGGTATGTTGGCTTTCATAGCAAGAGGATTTGAGTATAGGAGCAGGGAGGTTCTACTGCCGTTGTACAGGGTCTTGGTGAGACCACGCCTGGAGTATTGCGTGCAGTTTTGGTCTCCAAATCTGAGGAAGGACATTATTGCCATAGAGGGAGTGCAGAGAAGGTTCACCAGACTGATTCCTGGGATGTCAGGACTGTCTTATGAAGAAAGACTGGATAGACTTGGTTTATACTCTCTAGAATTTAGAAGATTGAGAGGGGATCTTATAGAAACTTACAAAATTCTTAAGGGGTTGGACAGGCTAGATGCAGGAAGATTGTTCCCGATGTTGGGGAAGTCCAGGACAAGGGGTCACAGCTTAAGGATAAGGGGGAAATCCTTTAAAACCGAGATGAGGAGAACTTTTTTCACACAGAGAGTGGTGAATCTCTGGAACTCTCTGCCACAGAGGGTAGTTGAGGCCAGTTCATTGGCTATATTTAAGAGGGAGTTAGATGTGGCCTTTGTGGCCAAGGGGATCAGAGGGTATGGAGAGAAGGCAGGTACGGGATACTGAGTTGGATGATCAGCCATGATCATATTGAATGGCGGTGCAGGCTCGAAGTGCCGAATGGCCTACTCCTGCACATAATTTCTATGTTTCTATGAAACCCAGGCAACATTCTAGTAAATCTCCTCTGTGCTCTCTCTATTTTGTTGACATCCTTCCTATAATTGGGCGACCAAAATTGTACACCATACTCCAGATTTGGTCTCACCAATGCCCTTGTACAATTTTAACGTTACATCCCAACTTCTATACTCAATGCTCTGATTTATAAAGGCTAGCATACCAAAAGCTTTCTTTACCACCCTATCTATATGAGATTCCACCTTCAAGGAACTATGCATGGTTATTCCCAGATCCCTCTGTTCAACTGTATTCTTCAATTCCCTACCATTTACCATGTACGTCCTATTTTGATTTGTCCTGCCAAGGTGTAGCACCTCACATTTATCAGCATTAAACTCCATCTGCCATCTTTCAGCCCATTTTTCCAAATGGCCTAAATCACTGTAGACTTTGGAAATCCTTTTCATTATCCACAACACCCCCTATCTTGGTATCATCTGCATACTTACTAATCCAATTTACCACACCTTCATCCAGATCATTGATGTACATGACAAACAACAAAGGACCCAACACAGATCCCTGAGGCACCCCACTAGTCACCTGCCTCCAACCCGATAAACAGCCATCCACCATTACCCTCTGGCTTCTCCCATTCAGCCACTGTTGAATCCATCTTGCTATTCCTGCATTTATACCCAACAGTTGAACCTTCTTAACCAACCTTCCACGAAGAACCTTGTCAAAGGCCTTACTAAAGTCCATATAGACAACATCCACTGCTTTACCCTCGTCAATTTCCCTAGTAACCTCTACAAAAAATTCAAAAAGGCTTAATTAGGAAAGGGAAAATAGATTATGAAAGAAAAATGGCAGGGAACATTAAAACTGACTGCAAAAGTTTTTATAGATATGTGAAGAGAAAGAGATTAGTTAAAATAAATGTAGGTCCCTTGCAGTCAGAAACAGGTGAATTGATCATGGGGAACAAGGACATGGCGGACCAATTGAATAACTACTTTGGTTCCGTCTTCACTAAGGAAGATATAAATAATCTGCCGGAAATGGCAGGGGACAGTGGGTCAAAGGAGATGGAGGAACTGAGTGAAATCCAGATTAGTCGGGAAGTGGTGTTAGGTAAATTGAATGGATTAAAGGCCGATAAATCCCCAGGGCCAGATAAATTGCATCCCAGAGTACTTAAGGAAGTAGCCCCAGAAATAGTGGAGCATTTGTGATAATTTTTCAAAACTCTTTAGATTCTGGACTAGTTCCTGAGGATTGGAGGGTAGCTAATGGAACCGCATTTTTTAAAAAGGGAGGGAGAGAGAAAACGGGGAATTACAGACCAGTTAGTCTAATGTCGGTAGTGGGGAAACTGCTAGGATCAGTTATTAAAGATTGGATAGCAGCACATTTGGAAAGTGGTGAAATCATTGGACAAAGTCAATATGGATTTATGAAAGGTAAATCATGTCTGACGAATCTTATAGAATTTTTCGAGGATGTAACTAGTAGAGTGGATAAATGAGAACCAGTGGATGTTATATCTGGACTTCCAGAAGGCTTTCGACAAGGTCCCACATAAGAGATTAGTATACAAACTTAAAGCACACGGTATTGGGGGTTCACTATTGATGTGGATAGAGAACTGGCTGGCAGACAGGAAGCAAAGAGTAGGAGTAAACGGGTCCTTTTCACAATGGCAGGCAGTGACTAGTGGGTACCGCAAGGCTCAGTGCTGGGACGCCAGCTATTTACAATATATATTAATGACTTGGACGAGGGAATTGAATGCAACATCTCCAAGTTTGTGGATGACATGAAGCTGGGGGGGCAGTGTTAGCTGTGAGGAGGATGATAGGAGGCTGCAAGGTGACTTGGATAGGCTGGGTGAGTGGGCAAATGCATGGCAGATGCAGTATAATGTGGATAAATGTGAGGTTATCCACTTTGGTGGCAAAAACAGGAAAGTGGACTAGTATCTAAATGGTGGCCGATTAGTAAAAGGGGAGATGCAACGAGACCTGGGTGTCATGGTACACCAGTCATTGAAAGTAGGCATGCAGGTGCAGCAGGCAGTGAAGAAAGCGAATGGTATGTTCGCATTCATAGCAAAAGGATTTGAGTATAGGAGCAGGGAGGTTCTAGTGCAGTTGTACAGGGTCTTGGTGAGACCACACCTTGAGTATTGCGTACAGTTTTGGTCTCCAAATCTGAGGAAGGACATTATTGCCATAGAGGGAGTGCAGAGAAGGTTCACCAGACTGATTCCTGGGATGTCAGGACTTTCATATGAAGAAAGACTGGATAGACTCGGCTTGTACTCACTAGAATTTAGGAGATTGAGGGGGGATTTTAAGGAAACTTACAAAATTCTTAAGAGGTTGGACAGGCTAGATGCAGGAAGATTGTTCCCGATGTTGGGGAAGTCGAGGACAAGGGGTCACAGCTTAAGGATAGAGGGGAAATCCTTTAGGACCGAGATGAGAAAAACTTTTTTCACAGAGAGAGTGGTGAATCTCTGGAACTCTCTGCCACAGAAGGTAGTTGAGGCCAGTTCATTGGCTATATTTAAGAGGGAGTTAGATGTGGCCCTTGTGGCTAAAGGGATCAGGGGGTATGGAGAGAAGTCAGGTACAGGATAATGAGTTGGATGATCAGCCATGATCATATTGAAATGCGTTGCAGGCTCGAAGGGCCGAATGGCCTACTCCTGCACCTATTTTCTATGTTTCTATGAAATATGTTGTAGTCAATTATTAAATAGGTAATAATGGGGCATTTGGATAGCAGTAAAAGGATTAGCCCAAGTCAACATGGATTTATGAAAGGGAAATCATGCTTGAATAATCTTCAGGAATTTTTTGAGAATGTGACGAGTAAAATGGATGAAGGGGAGCCAGTGGATGTAGACTTTCAGAAAGCCTTTGATAATGTCCCGCACGGGAGACTGGTGACTAAAATTAGAGCACATGGTATTGGGGATAGGGTGTTGACATGGATAGAAAGTTGGTTGGCAGACCGGATGCAAAGAGTATGAGTGAACGTGTCCTTTTCAGAATGACAGGCAGTGGCGAGTGGAGTGCCGCAAGGCTCGGTGTTGGGGCCGCAAATGTTTACCATATTAATGATTTGGAAGTGGGAATTAGGAGCAGCACTAGCAAGTTTGCGGATGACACAAAGCTGGGTGGCAGTGTGAACTGTGAAGAAGATGTTAGGAGGTTTCAGGGTGACCTGGACATGTTGAGTGAGTGGGCAGATGCGTCACAGATGCAGTATAATATAGATAAATGTGAGGTTAACCGATTTGGCGGCAGAAACAAGGGGACAGATTATTATCTCAATGGCGATAGGTTAGGTACGGGTGAGGTGCAGCGAAACATGGGTGTCCTTGTACACTAGTCACTGAAAGTTGCCGTGCAGGTATAGCAGGCAGTGAAGAAAGCTAATGGAATGTTGGCCTGCATAACCTTATTTCAGTATAGGACTAAAGAGGTTCTTCTGCCGTTGTATAGGGCTCTGGTAAGACCACATCTGGAGTATTATGTACAGTTTTGGTCTCCTAATTTGAGGAAGGACATCCTTGTGATTGAGGCAGCACTGCGTAGGTTCACAAGATTGATCCCTGGGATGGCGGGATACGAGGAAAGATTGAAAAGAGTAGGCTTGTATTCACTGGAGTTTAGAAGGATGAGGGGGGGTCTTATAGAACCATATAAAATTATAAAAGGACTGGACAAGCTAGAGGCAGGAAAAATGTTCCCAATGATGGGCGAGTCCAGAACCAGGGGCCACAGTCTTAGAATAAAGGGGAGGCCATTTAAGACTGAGGTGAGAAAAAACGTTTTCACCCAGAGAGTTTGTGAATTTGTGGAATTCCCTGCCACAGAGGGCAGTGGAGACCAAATTACTGGATGTATTTAAAAGAGTTAGATAGACCTCTAAGGGCTAGTGGAATCAAGGGATATGGGGAGAAGGCAGGCATGGGTTATTGATTGGGGACGATCAGCCATGATCACAATGAACGGCGGTGCTGGCTCGAAGGGCCGAATGGTCTCCTGCTCCTATTTTCTATGTTTCTATGCTACCAGATCCAAAATAGCCTGTTCAATGGTTGGTTCCGTGACATTGTGTTAAACTTATGAAACCCGTTTCCACTCTATTTTAAATTTACAGATTTAGTTCCCACTACATTTAACTTACGGAAGCGGTTCCCATCTTTTTTTAAACCACTGCAGACTTTTCCTGCTGTTTCAACCCCCTAGAGGCTGTTGCAGATAATTTAATAACTTCTTAAACATTGATATTAGATAAATTGATTCTGAGCATTATCTCTCATAATGGAATAGATTATGGAATGATCCTGACAATTTTTCCAGCAACGAGGACATTTGTTGAAGTGAATGAGGTTTGGAAGTTGGCATCATGGCAGTTTAATGAATATATTCAGTCATTTTTTAATAATTGTTCCTGCCACGTCCTCTTCAGATTTTTGAGCCCCATTTCTGGGCACTCTTTCATCACTGCTACAGGGGAAATCTCTCCCTTAACCTCATCTATGAGGATACCAAGGGCCATGTCTGTAATGGGGGGGATGGGGTTGGATGGCCAAAGTCCCTCCACTGAACTGCCTCCTTTATAGATAATTGAAAAAAGTCAGCAACGCAGGCCTCATCAGTAGAGGCAGTGGCCAGACCAAAGTGTCAGAGAAGACCACCCAGCAGATACGAGGACTATGTGATATGTTGAGATGTAAAAGTGATGCATTATCAAAAAATCGAATGCCATATCCTAAATGTTGGAATGTTCAGTTTGCAATGTGATGATGCGGATATCCTTCCAGTTTGATATGGGAGGTATGTCATGATAACTGACATCGTATTTAAATGTATTACGTTACTATGTCAGAAAGGTCAGTTAATAATTCAATTTTCCACTGTATTTTCATTAAATCATTTCTGGGATGTGAACTTTGCCACAACTCCAACATTTATTGTCCATCCTTAGATGCATATTTGAGAAAATGGTGGTCATCCATCTTTTTGAACCACTGCAGCTATTGTGATGAAACTGCTCCCATGTGCTATTTGAAAAAACGTCAAGGTTGTTGACTGAAAAACAATGAAGGGACAGCAGTATATTTATTGATTAGTATTGGTGTCAGGGGTTATGGGGAGAAGGCAGGAGAATGGGGGTTAAGAGAGAGAGAGAGAGATCAGCCATGATTGCATGGTGGATGAGACTTGACGGGCTGAATGGCCTAATTCTGCTCCTTTCACTTATGAACAGTATTTTTTTGAGACAATCTGGTGTGCATTATGAAGTACTGTCATACAGCATACCTGCTGTAAATTTTCTTCTACATGGTCATGGTCAGAGAATTGAGAGAAATGTTCAAAGCTTTGGAGAGCTGATACACAAGGGGTCACAGCTTAAGGATAAGGGGGAAATCCTTTAAAACTGAGATGAGAAGAACTTTTTTCACACAGAGTGGTGAATCTCTTTAATTTCTTATATATCTATGAGTACTGTGTTTACAGTCATGTTATGCTGCAATTAAGAATTTCACTGTTCTGCTTTTGGTCCATATGACAATTAAACACTCTTGATTCTATTGACTCCTGAAGCTGGCCAGGCCAGTTGTATTTGAGATTCAAGGCATTGCACGTGATAGAAAGGCTTGGAAGCAAAAACATACACATTAGCCTTTCTTCTGCTCTGAGTAGCTTGGTGAGATAAGGTGGACAGGAAGGATTGGGCCTCACAGGAAGGATGTGGGTTTGCTTGGACGTGGACGGAAAAGGCAGCAGAGTGGGAAGGAAGATCAGGTGTCGTGTATGTGATCAGTGCGAGGTGGGTGAATTCAGACATGTAATCAAATTGCAGACTGGATTGAAACATAGAAACATAGAAATTAGGTGCAGGAGTAGGCCATTCGGCCCTTCAAGCCTGCACCGCCATTCAATATGATCATGGCTGATCATCCAACTCAGTATCCCGTACCTGCCTTCTCTCCATACCCTCTGATCCCCTTAGCCACAAGGGCCACATCTAACTCCCTCTTAAATATAGCCAATGAACTGGCCTCGACTACCCTCTGTGGCAGAGAGTTCCAGAGATTCACCACTCTCTGTGTGAAAAAAGTTCTTCTCATCTCAGTTTTAAAGGATTTCCCCCTTATCCTTAAGCTGTGACCCCTTGTTCTGGACTTCCCCAACATCGGGAGCAATCTTCCTGCATCTAGCCTGTCCAACCCCTTAAGAATTTTGTCAGTTTCTATAAGATCCCCTCTCAGTCTCCTAAATTCTAGAGAGTATAAACCAAGTCTATCCAGTCTTTCTTCATAAGACAGTCCTGACATCCCAGGAATCAGTCTGGTGAACCTTCTCTGCACTCCCTCTATGGCAAGAATGTCCTTCCTCAGATTTGGAGACCAAAACTGTACGCAATACTCCAGGTGTGGTCTCACCAAGACCCTGTACAACTGCAGTAGAACCTACCTGCTCCTATACTCAAATCCTTTTGCTATGATTGAGGTGTGTTATTTAATGGTGCTGAGGTGTTGAACCTGATGATCTGTGGGGAAACAAGGTAGGATATACAAACAAAGGCCATAACAACTTTGGCATTAAGGTGGAGGGAGATAGCAAACACCAAGCAGAATACTTATACAAAGGTGTAGGAAGGAACTGCAGATGCTGGTTTACACCAAAGATTGACACAAAATGGTGAAGTAACTCAGTAAGACAGGCAGCATCGCTGGAGAGAAGGAATGGGTGTTGTTTCGGTTCAAGACCCTTCTAATTTATTAGATGGTTATCGTTTTAGCCACCTAGGCTGCAGTGGGATTACATACAGTTTCTGTAAATACCTTTGATGAAGCTCTGCTTCAGCTCTTCACCCACAATCTTGTGAGCCTCAAATGTGGAAATTAATTATGCACAAGAATTTAAGTGTATAGTTGTACGCCTTTTGGATTTTAATTATAGTTTTCCATGAGAAAACTTTCAAAATGATTTATATTTAGTTTGCATTTTCGTTCCTGTACCGATACCAACTGCAACTTGCACCAACACAACCTTTTTAAACAAACATGTAATTAAATTTATTTTTATAAATGCAATGATCCATGAAAGTTACCATAACATCAAAGGGCAATAGTAACCGCTTGAATGAAATGAATTAGAAATTAATTACCACTTAAATTAATTTTCCCCACACTCCTGACTCAATAAATGCAGGGAAAAAGGCTGTTCATCTGCCCAATTTGACAGGCAAACTGTCATTTACTTTATTTATTGGAGCCCATGGATCAGTTTCCCTATATCATACCTTGAGGCTTTGTACACATTACAATGCAGGTTGAACAAATTAACTGATTAATAGCAAATCTAATTTTGAGTTTATTGAAAGGCAACTAAAATGTAAGAGCAAGTTCAAACAGAACTGTTCACCCTTTATACCCTCTATCGTGGTTCAATATTTCCAGAAAAATATAGAAATGCATCACCCTTTATAATACAAAGTTAAGGATTAATAATACGTTTCATCAGACTTTGTCTTTTTATATTAAAATTATTAACTTTGATTAGTCTATGACTATGTTTATAGGAAATGTATATATTTTTCTTCAAAGAAACCCCAATATGTCAAAATGGCACAGATAGACTACAGGTCTCACCAAGGTCTCACCAAGTGCCTTATCTTTCCCAATGAACCCAAATAGTTCTAGCATACTATTCCAATGGGTGGTGGATTGTAGAAAACTGTAAGGGCATTTGAGCCATGCATCCATACCAAAACACCCCTTAGTAGAAATGGCTGGATTGGGAACAGTAATAAGCAGGATTTAGCTGAACTGCTTGAATCTTTCTTTCATTACTTGAATCTGAAAGGTGCTGAGTCCAATTGTGTTATTCCACCTACTGCCCTGGATGAGTTCAGTGAGATTAGAATTGCAATAGTGGACATCGTACCTGGAGAAGTTATGTTATTCTCAACTGGGACATTAGCAGAAATACATACACAATTCGTGGCTACATTAATTTGAAGGAAAATATAATCAGATATCCTAGTTTCCCACTATAGTTGTCAGAAGCTCATTGAAACCGAAAATGGTCACTGATGGTCAGAACTTACAGTGAACCAAAGAGACAATGACTCATCAGAAGACCACAGAATACTGAGAACCATTTCTGTCCAGATCACAGCATGTGTACACAGACATGTGTGCACCCACCATATACATGCTTGTGCACTTGTGTACACACACACACACACACACACACACACACACACACACACACACATACTCACACACACACACGTCATGAGCCAAGTATTCACACAAAGGCTGACAAATTTAAATTAATCCATTCATTTTTTGTTATTTGTATTTTTTTTATGTGCAGTAAAGGTTTATTATTGGAGGTTGTTCCTCTGTTTTTCAAGAATTTGGTGGTGTTTCGAAATAAAATGTATGCAATATAGGTAAGTTGTCATGTTGTTCACATGAGCATGGATGTTACATGAAGTGGGATGAAACTTAGAAAGTTACATATTTCTAATACTGTATGATTCTTCAGAATTACAGGAGAAATTCTATTTTGTTCATCAAAGAGATTATTGAGATCATGATATTATTGAGCAGGTATGGAGATGACCAGTTTGGGTGAGAAAATGAAATAAACTAAAAATAATAACATCTGTATGATTTATTTGTCGTTGAAATTTAGATTTGTTTACAGCCTGTAAACAGGTCCTTTGGCCCACAGACTCCATGTCGATCACCGATGTCCCGTTCACACTAGTTTTATATCATCCCACTTTCTCATTTCCCCCCTACACATTAGGGGCAATATTTTCAGAGGCCAATTAACCAAATCTACATCTTTAGGATGTGTGTGGAAACTGAAGCAATCGGAGGAACCCCACGCAGTCGCAGGGAGAACATGCAAACTCCGCAACAATCGAGTTCAGGATGGAAACCGCTTCTCTGGCACTCTGAGCAAACGGCTCTACCAGCTGTACCACTGAGTATCTACAAAGAAAACTAGAATAAAAGGTACATTTTCTCGCCAACCAGTATTATGGTGTTCAATCAATGCAAAACTCCCCTTTACATCAATCCTTTGATGCAATAACAACAAAAGGTGTCAACATTTTTAAGACCTATACTCTAGGTACAATTAAAAATAATTAAGCCATATAACTGAAGACATTACATTAAATTGTTCTCCAGTAAAAGGAAATACTTGCTTAAAAATCAAGCCCCAGTGGGCTAACCTTTTGTCCTTTGAGGACAAATAACAAATATGTTTTTGATAAGTCTGACATTAATGGTTTCTATTTTAGCCCAGGGCTATATGGTATTTCTGACTGAAGTGTGGACAAAAGAAAACCGTTTCACATTAAAGAAAACATTGTATGGGTTAATCATAACCATTCAGAAATCACAAGGCTGCCACTAAAGAAATAGACTGCTTTTGCCAAGGGAACTGCATAGTTTATTGTAAATGAACTGCAGGGATTATACACTCCCTCTGCATGCAGCAAAGTATTTCAAGCATGTGCTTCCTAATTAATTATTTACAAGCTTAAGCAGGGGGGCTTTGGTTTAGGTAAGGAATAATCAAAAGTGCTAAATATTTAAATTATAAAACATGTCTTCCTTTGGAAGGTGTGCAAAATCCGACATAGTCATTTGATTTCCGTTAAAGATTCAAACAAAGTATTTATAAATTAATAAAAATAGCAAATGGATTTTATTTAACTCACTAAAGAGCAACACAATTTACCAGGTTACTTCAAAAATGGCACATCTAATGAGATATATTATGTGATGCACTTCAACACATGGAATAGCAGAGGAACAAATAATAAAGTTGCATCATTTATCCTGTCCAAACCCCGTCCTCACTCTCTGGTGTTATTGCCTTGATAGACTAAGAGTGGACACACTGTCAGGTACATTTAAAGTAGATTAAGTTAATCTGCTGCTGGGCACCCTCAAATAAATCTTGGAAAATTACTATAGGGTCTGCCTATAGTAATTCTGCTAATTTTCCCAAGCTAGAGGTTACCTGGTAGATTTCATTTTTCTTTAGTTGCTCTTGGTAGAAAAGATGCATGATCAACCAAACAATGTCATAATTATTTCCATCGTACAATCCAGGTTGACTGGGATTTTTATTATGATGCTGCCTAACACTAAAAAAAAAAGTGAATTGTGGGCGACGTTTCGTGAGAGACCTTTTTGCAGACGGAAGAAGTTCCTAACCCGAAACGTCGCCCATTCCTTCTCCCCAGAGATTCTACCTCACCAACTGAGTTACTCCAGCTTTTTGTCTCTGCCTTTGATTTAAACCAGCATCTGCAGTTCTTTCTTACACATGAATTAAGAGTGTGTTGGGATATTAATAGAAATATCATCCAATAGTCTTGAAAATCTGCTCGTCTGGCTGTGCCAACGTCTCGAGCCTGTCACAACATTAGAATTACATTCATGTACAAACATAGATGCACATTTTGTAATATATACACACAGACGGGGCTTCTCCAAATTCTCTTAATAGCTTCTCCTCTGTATTTGTTCTCCAAACTGATGCTTGCATCTCTCTACAAGAAATCGTCATTTATTTTAATAATTGAAATGCCTATTGTTATTATTTAGTTGGTTTAGTTTATTGTCACGTGTACCGAGGTGCAGTGACAAGCTTTAATTGCGTGCTCACCACTCAGCAGAAAGACAATACATGACTACAATCAAGCCATCCAGCATGTACAGGTACATGATAAAGGAAACAATGTGAATAATGTTTAGTGCAAGACAAAGTCTCGTGAAGTCCAATCAAAGATAGTCCAAGGGTCTCCAATGAGGTAGAAAGTAGCTCAGAACTGTTCGCTAGTAGTGGCAGGATGATTCAGTTGCCTGATAACAGCTGGGAAGAAACTATTTAAAACCGTCCTTGATTTAAAACAGAGGATCACAAGCTCTGTCTTTATGCCCAGAGGCTGACAAGGAGAGGATGACACGGCTCAGCCTAACTTGCATAATCAGGGCCGCGCGGTCCAGAGACTTCACTAGCATGTTTTGCAACTTGTGGCCACAGGTGAGGAAGGGAATCCAAATATTAGTTGGAAATCAAAGGTAATGCAGGGGAGACAGCTGATAATTGCCTGCATAGGTTAGGTCTTAATAAGTGATCCCTCAACCATGGAGGCATTTCAGTCAAAAAGGGACTTTAGCTTCATGTACCCAGTGGTATGAATATTGATTTCTCTAACTTCAAGTAACCTCTGCATTCCTTCTCTCCATCCCACCACCACCCAAGTCGCATTCTCATCCAACAAACAGCTAACAATGACACATTTCCTTTATCATAATTACTTTTCTGCCTATTTAATTAATTCTATATCTCGCTACATCATTGTCTATATTTCTTGTTTTCCTTTCCCGTGACTTTTAATCTGAAGAAGGGTCTCGATCCAAAAAGTCACCCATTCCTTCTCTCCAGAGATGCTGCCTGTCCCACTGAGTTACTATAGCTTGTTTGTGTCTATCTTCAGTCAAAAAGGAGTGCCCTGTTCATTCATCAGAAAGGGCTGGCCACTGAGACAGACTGCAGTTGGGAAGGGAAAACATGGAAGATGTGCATCACCAGATCTAATTTAACTCATTGCCCACCTGTTCATTCAATCTACCAGTTCATATTCAAACACCCAATCACATTTGAATCATTTGAAACAATAAACTATAATAAGAATCATCTCGGTTACTAACTTAATTAATCTCACAATTAATATATCTCGATTATACAAACCTCGAATTAAAATTAAATATTTCATTATGGCATTCCTCCTTCATAACCATAGGAATGTCATGCCAAATAATGCACATTTTGATCATTTCTGTGCAGATACATTATAAAATGGGAACGTCCGGCTCTAAAATATTATTATTAATTTTGATTAATATGAAAGCTCAATTTTGTTTGCTATAGGGATAATCCTCGAGTCATAGAACACAGGAATGGACCTTAGGCCCAACTCCTCCATGCCAACCACGATTCCTCATCTAATCTAGTCCCATTTTCCTGTGTTTGGCCCGTATCCCTCTGAACCTATTCATGTGCCTGTCCGAATGCATTTTAAATGTTTTATTTTATTTGCCTCAACTACTCCCTCTGGCAGTTTCTTCCATACATCCACTATCCTTTGTGAAAAGGTTGCTTCTCAGTCATTCATTCATCATTGTTGAAAACATTAACGATGCAGTGGTGCTGGTTTCCGACGGGCATATTGACGGAGGCACCACACATCTCTGTCCTCCATGCAGCTGGGAAGCTCCTCTTTTGTCTCTACACATGCATCTTCCATCAATGTCTTCAGCATCGTCTTGGGTCACGTCTTCCATGGGTAGGTTCCCACGGCACAACCTTGTTTGCTGGCATTTCTGGGCGGCGGTGGCAGTGACCAGCGAGCCTCATCCTTCTCGACCTGATCTTCTTGTCAGAGTTGGATTCGCCCCATAGAGCAGGGCGTTGGTGATGTGGTCCCGCCAACTGACATTTTGAACTTTTCTGAGCATTCAGGTGTAGGTACCATCGAGAGACTTGGACAGTGCTTGGGTGAATGTCCATGCCTCACACCCACACGATAATACAGTCTCTACATTTGCATGGAAGAATCTCAGTTTGAGACCCTTAGATATCCGAGACGTCCAGATTTTCCCCATGTTATTGAGGGCCTTCTATGCGAGCGCTTTCTGGACCTTGATGTAATTCTCTGAGCTCTGCATCCTTGCTTGCAGGTACATGAAGTCCTCCACCTTCTTGAGAGATGCACCGCCACTGGTCTTGAGAGGCCTATGGTCAGCAACGTTGAACGCCATGTACTCAGTCTTCTTGGCATTGAGGTGGAGGCCCACTTTCTCGCATTCCGTCTCGACTCTGCAGAGCAGCTCCTGTGCCTCTCTAATCGGGTCCGACAGCAGACGATGTCATCAGCGGCCTATGGTCAGCAACGTTGAACGCCATGTACTCAGTCTTCTTGGCATTCAGATCTTACAATCCAGAAATCCCATGTTTATCTTAGCTATCTTCTTCTCTTTCATATATCCATTGACATATTTGTCATTTGCTTTGGTTTTGCTTGGCAGTTTGCTCTCATAATCAGTTTTCTCCTTTGAGTAAAGAAAATCGAGAGGATATTATTATTGTTCCTCAAGATGGTTATTTGTTCAGATCAGCCATTCAAAGCAGGCAGCATCAGAAATTCACTGCACAAGGTTATTGGAAATGTACTCAGTGAGTTTAAGTAAGAAAATAACTTGTACGCCCATCGTGAAAGAAGGGAAAAAATAACTGATGGCATTGCTTTCCAGAAGTCAGCATTAGTTCAATGGGCTGAAAGATCTCCTGTGCTGTAGCAATTCTTAGATTGTTCAGGTAACTGATAGAACAAGGACTGTGATCTAAAGTCACAACTGAATTCAATCAGGTGAATTGTGTGGCTCTGAATTTGTGCTTCATTTCTGTAATGAAAGTATTGACATAGATTTCCATGATGTTGTTTGTGACTGCATTAAACTTGGCAACCTTTCAATAATATAACATTGTACTTTACATATTGCTTTCTTTAACCAGAGCGGATTGAATAATGTTTATGGTTGTACAAACATTTTTTTCACTAGAAGAGGCATGTCAAAAGATACCAATGTGAACAATTTATTTAAAAAAAAACAGGCATTTCTGTGTGCATAAACATTCTATCAACATTTTCATGTAGTTTGGGATTACTTGCTCAGCAATTATGCATATCATAAGGAATAATAATGCAGTTCCTAGTTCAACCTACTTTCATAAATCAAGAAAGATATGACAACACCATTTTAAGGCGATTAATTAAATCACCAATAGTTTTCTGTATTTTTGTTAATTGTTTATAAATTATTATCACAACTTGCTAACAAAAAAAGAATCTTTGGAAGAAAAATATGGTGCTTTATTTAAATCTACTTTTTCCTCTAGCATACTCCTAGAAAAACTAAATGTCCAATATTGCAAATAACTGAAATGACTAACATAAATGTGGAAAGGTTTTTTTTTAATATTTACATCTTTATTGGAATTGATTTTTTTCCATGCAAAATTAAACAAAGTTCCTCAAATGTATATGCTATTGAGATATCATAGTAAATACAAAGTAGACAAAAATGCTGGAGGAACTCAGCGGGTGAGGCAGCATCTATGGAGTGAAGGAATATGCAACGTTTCGGTTTGAGACCCTGGAGTGGTGGAGCCATCGAGTGTGGCAGTCTCGCCAGCAGCTGTTCGTCCTTTCATCTTTTTTTTATTTTTAGTCCCTTAAAAATTTGTTTTGGAGGACTTTTTGTCTTTTTTGTGTGGGGGGAATGGGGAAACTGTTTTTCTCAGTCACTACCTGTTCGAGGATGTATCTTTCTTCCGAGTCACATCTTCGCTCCCTCCTCGCAGCCTACTATCTGGATTGGCGCGGCCTTTCCTGCCAGAGACCGGACAAAGCTTCAGCAGTGGCGAGGCACTGAAGTACCATCACGGAGCGGGCGATGCCTTACCGGGGTCACCGTGTTGGAGCTCCGAAGTGTTGGGACTGTCGACTTTAACATCGTGGAGCTGTGGTCTGCGGAGCTTCCAGCTGCAGGCGGCGCTGACTTTAACATCGCGGAGCCTGGGATCTTTCGCCGAGGATCCCGTGTTGGAGCCACGGTCGATTCGGAACTCCAGGCGGCTGAGAGAGTGTTCTCCCGACGCTGGAGTTCCATCATCCGGCGAGAGGGCCCGAAACACCGGGCTGCCATTGCAGCGACTGCGGAGGCCTCAATAGGCCCCAAGCACGGGTGAACAAGAGGAAGATGACTGAACTTTGGTGCCTTCCCTCAGAATGGGAAACATTGATTCCGCTTTGGGGAGATGTTTTACGTTAAATTCTATAAGTGTTGTGTTTCTCCTATTTGTGTGCTGCATGGTAACTCAAATTTCACTGCACCAATTGGTGTATGTGACAATAAATGTCCTTAATGAAACAATCCATTCTTCATTAATTAGCCTATACACAAATATTGTAAAACATTGAATTAAACAGCAGTAGAACAGTCATAATCCTTTCTGAGGGTGATAAAAATAATTGTGGTCAGTTCATTCTTTGAGGTTTGAACATACCCCTTCCTTACCCTTATAAACATGATCTCTAAGTGAACCCCTACATTAAGTGAACACCTACATCTAATGTACCCCTACATTAACACCGTTCATTTCACCACCACAAACAAATGTCTCTCTGCAGCAGTTGAGGAATTGGCTGGTGGGACTGCTGAAGACTATGCACAACATATTTATGAAACAATTTGTGTAAAACCTACACATATTTCAATCAGCAAGCAAATTATCAAGAAACCAGACAAAATATAATCGCCAACATTTCAAACACAATGAGTGACCGGTGTGCAGCAAATCATGCTGCTATTAGAATTGTGAGTAGTGAGTGGGGTAAATATTTGAACGAGCTCTACTGCCACTTACATCCTCTTGACTCCATTGCTACATCAGTTCGCTCAGCCCTAAAAATGCAGAAACAATCCGGAGGACAATTCTTGTTTGGGAAAGACTGTCAAGCAGTAAATGCCATTCTACAGATGAGCAAGGTTCGTTATAAAAACGGAAAAGGGGACCCAAAAGGATTTGCCGCATTTTTAGATGACAGGAACATCCCCCGAGGTGTCCTCCCACGGTATCGTGGCAACAGATTGCACATACTGTTTCATATTAGTGGCAAGCTAATAGAATATTATGATGACTTTGTTGCACTGCTGAATAGCGGAACATCCTGTGGGGGGGTTGAAAAGTGCCTTCCTCCATGACTTCACCCAGGCTGAAGCAAAAGTAGAACTTCAGATATTGGGCTTACTTGGCAAATATCTGACTGGGCCTTGGATGAAGCACTTCTACACTTCATGCCAGAATCAGATCAACCACGTTGATGGCATCAAAGTGGTTAAAGGGGTGATTGCTTCTCTAAAGGAAGCCACAGAAAATCCAGAGAAATTGATATTGGCAAGGGAAGATTTCTTCGGTGAGGAGGTACATCTTGATGCCACATTGAAAAAGCTTTGGGAGCTACCAGTACATCCACAGTTCAGTTCAAAGATGAGGAGCTGTCTTCAAGCTGTCATCACTGTGTTGGAGAGGCAGTATAGTAAATACTTTGAACTTGATGTAACTGAGAAACTGAGGGAGGAGACTGCATCAGCAAGATCACACAACATTGATGCGGAGGAGATAATGGGGATGTTTAATTCATCGAAACAGAAATCTCCCAATGCCACCATGTGTTATTTGTCATGTAGGATGCGGGCCTGCAAGTCAACTTCCTTGATAATCTCGAGGAGCAATGTAGGGAGGAGGTGCTCTGTAAGGCAGTGACATTCAGATTCAGATTCAATTTAATTGTCATTGTCAGTGTACAGTACAGTGACAATGTACAGTACAGTACAGTACATGGGGGAGAGTGCAGAGGAACACGGAAGAAAAAACAGAAGGAATTGAGAGCAGAAATCATCAAGTGACAGAAAGGCAAGGAGCATGCTCGGGACACGAAAGAGAGGAAAAAACTAGGGAAAAAATTGAAAGAGATTGCTTTAAACAGCATTCGCAGAGATTATCCAAATTTGGACTACTCCAAATGTGATGATCTACAGGACCTTCTTAATGGGAAAGTAGTGGGCAGCAAGGCATGTCATGCGTGCTTTGAAGATCAAAAACTTGGAGTTTACAATGCCAAAATTGAAAAGTTGAGGAAAAACAAGGAGTACAGTTGGTTGCAATCTGCGGAGTATGATGATGCTGATTATGATATGCCAATGTACCAGCTAGCAGCTGATCTTCTCCATAAAGACTTGCTAGAAATTGTAAATTATTTACCTATCTATAACAGACTTACAGCATATTATACAATAATATTAAAGTTCTGATCTTGAGAATATCACATTTTTGAATTTTCAATGCAGTCTGGTTGTTTATTACTATTTCCGTCACAATGGCCAATTTTGTAATTAGCTACAATTAGGTAACTAACTAATTATATGCTTTAATTTCAGGTCATCCAAGAGATTGTTTTATATTTGTTTCAGAATGCTTCAATCTATGATAACTGAAAATTTCATTCAGTTCTCTTAATTTTGAAGAAGGTTATGGGCTTTTGACTGTCCTTGATTACAGCTTTTTTGGTATGTCCATAGAAAATCAATAGGGAACAAGATGCTAATTTCCGAGTATGAAAATGGCCATAACATTTTTAATACTTGAGATATGAAAGTGAATTAGGTGTCAAATTAAACTTCTTTTTATGCTTTATCTGATGGGATAAATTGCAACTTGATTATTAAAATCTCAAAATTTTGTAACATTGCTACACTTTGCTTTGAAATAGGGGAAAGTAAATATAATGCAATGCAATTTAATGGCACAACTGTAATGTTTGAATCGATGAATTTAAATTAATTTTTGAATGTTAATTATGAGACCTAATTATTCGTGATTATAGGATGCTGAATGATAGTTGTCATAAATTAAAAACTGTAATAAATAATAGGTCACTCAGCCTCTCATGCCCACTTTGCATGGCTGATTATGGCTGACCTTTTACCTCAATGGCATTGTAATGCATACAGTATGTCAATTGGTTCCCTTCATACCTAAACATCTATCAATGGCTGAGGCTTGTATAGGAGTTGGTGGGATATGGCATTTAACTATCCACATGATGTGTGGTCCTTGTGGAGGTGTTTGCCTCCAGAGTTACCTGTTTCTACTTGTTTTCCTTCTGGAGGACATCCACCAATAGCCTCCCAACCTCCACCACATCACAAACCTCCACCACCACCACCACCACAGCTCCACCACTCACATGATCACAACCTTGCCTTTGCTATGGATATGTTCCAGCAAGACCTCTAGGGTCTCATCATACCTCTTGGGCAATATCTGAAAACCTCTCTTTCCAATTGCTCATTATGTTTCATGATTTATTGTGCATGGTTAAATGTGCAATGAAACACTGGAAGAGTCAAGAGTCAAAATTGTTAATATGTATCGACATTGTAACAATGAAAGTCTTTTGCATAAATGTTAATTTTAGGATCTGATTTAGCCATGGATTGCCTGCCAGTATATTCCAGCCACCGTGTATCTCACTTCTACAAGTTGTAGGCCAACCTAAAGCATTGCAGATTTTTGCATTCATGTCTATCTTAGACCTCAGACAGGTTTCATAATAAGTTCGTAGGTTTCTCTCAAGAATACAAATAAAATAAGTAATGTCATTCCTGGTTCCAACAATGTACAGCAACAGTATTCATGCTTCTAAGCATCTATGGGACACCTGCTTTGGGTGCTGATAATATATTGCCTTGATCGTAGTCTGTCGTCTCAAATGTATCTGATGATATCCCAATTGCACTCAATTTGAATCGACGTCAGTTAGCAATCTGCATTCATAACACTGAATTCACTTGATGGGCTCACAGTTACTTTGCACTGTAATTCCCAGTTTCAGATCAATCGTTTCTGCTTTCTCAACAATATATTCACACCCTATTCTTCCTACAGATGTCCAATTTTATAAACAACTAGACTAAGTGGAACCCATTCTCACACGGGAGGCCTGGTCCCCAACGCAATATTCCACCACCCACTCATAGCATCCAACTGCGCAGGCGCAACTGACGGGTCCCCCTTGTGATCCCCCCCACTCTGCCCCTTGTCATTGCCCCTTGTCATTGCCCCTCCCTAGCACTCATTCCATCCCCCCTCACTCCCTCTCTCCCCCCCCCCCCCCCCATCCACTCTTAGCGACTCTCCGGCGGCGCAGCCATTCCCGCCCATTGGGTTCGCATTCTGAAGTAGAACACGCAGACATTACTGCTTGGGCACAGCTGACGGGCACAGCAAGTGAAAAAGGGATTAATTAAAGCTTAAAATGTGAATAACTCTTATAATATAACAACAATTTAAATGTTAAAGATGAGATTTATTCAGTTCAGTTCTTTCTTGTTGTGTCTCGTGTTGCATTCTGTAACCGGGGAGGGAGACGGCTTCAGGTGGGGGCTGTTGGGGGCTGGTGGTGGGACCGTCCTGCAGTCGGGGGAGGGGGACGGCTTCAGGCGGGGCCTGTCGAGGGCCAGTAGGGAGTGCTGCCGTGGCCTACCCCTGCCGCAGCCTACCCCTGCAAACCGCTGCCGTGGCTTACCGCTGTGTGATTGTACAGTAAGATTGTTACACCTAAGATCCTGGAAGAGAGAAGGTGGGTGATGGTGAGAAAGGGAGGGAAACTCAGAATGCAAACGTCCCCGGGTGTTGTACCTCTTGTGAACAGGTTCACCCACTTAGAAACTGTCGGGACATAAGACGTTATCACACTGAGCGGCGGACTGGTTTGCGAAGCAAAAAGTGCTGTTGAGCCAAAACCAAAGAGGCCAACGTCAGACAACACCATTGTAGTGGGAGACTCCATTGTGAGAGGTACGGACAGGGGTTTCTGCGGCAACAGACGGGATGCAAGGATGGTGTGCTGCCTTCCTGGTGCCAGGATCCAGGATGTCACGGACAGAGTGCAGAAAATCCTCGAGGGCGAAGGTGAACAGCCGGAAGTGGTACGACTTGTTGGAAAGAAGGGGATGAATGTCGGCACAAACGGTGTCAGAAAGAAGGGGATGAATATTCTGCAGCGTGACTTTAGAGAGCTCGGAAAAATGCTGAAAAGCAGGACCTCCAGGGTTGTTATCTGAGGTTTGCTTCCAGTTCCTCATGCTTGCGAGAGCAGGAACAGAGAGATACGGGACCTGAATGCGTGGCTGAGGAACTGGTGCACGGGGCAGGGATTTAGATTCTTAGATCACTGGGATCTGTTTTGGAGTAAGGGGGAACTGTACAAAAGGGATGGATTGCATCTTAACAGGTGGGGGACCAACATTCTGGCAGGCAGGTTAGCCACTGCTACACGGGTGGTTTTAAACTGAAAAAGGGGAGTGGGGTGTCAAATGGGATAGTCGAGGATGAAGTTAAAGGGAAAGGGTTTCTTAAATGTGTGAGCGGAGAGACAGAGTTGTGTAAAATGAGGGTAGAAGCAATAGGTAGCAAGGTGAAAAGTAAAAGTGGCAGGCAGACAAATCCAGAGCAAAAATCAAAAAGGGCCACTTTTCAACATAATTGTATAGGGGGTAAGAGTGTTGTAAAAACAAGCCTGAAGGCTTTGTGTCTCAATGCAAGGAGCATTCGTAATAAGGTGGATGAGTTGAATGTGCAGATAGTTATTAATGAATATGATATAGTTGGGATCACGGAGACATGGCTCCAGGGTGACCAAGGCTGGGAGCTGAACATTCAGGGATATTCAATATTCAGGAGGGAAGACAGAAAGGAAAAGGAGGTGGGGTAGCGTTGTAGGTTAGAGAGGAGATTAACGCAATAGAAAGGAAGGACATTAGCTTGGAGGATGTGGAATCGATATGGGTAGAGCTGCGAAACACTAAGGGGCAGAAATCGCTAGTGGGAGTTGTGTACAGGCCACCTAACAGTAGTAGTGGAGTTGGGGATGGCATCTAACAGGAAATTAGAAATGTGTGCAACAAAGGTAAAACAGTTATAATGGGTGACTTCAATCTACATATAGATTGGGTGAATCAAATTGGCAGGGGTGCTGAGGAAGAGGATTTCTTGGAATGTATGCAGGATAGTTTTCTAAACCAACATGTAGAGGAACCAACGAGAGAGCAGGCTATTCTAGACTGGGTATTGAGTAATGAGGAAAGGTTAGTTAGCAGTCTTTTTGTGCGTGGCCCCTTGGGCAAGAGTGACCATAATATGGTTGAGTTCTTCATTAGGATGGAGAGTGACATTGTTAATTCGGAAACAAGGGTCCTGAACTTAAAGGAAGGTAACTTTGAGGGTATTAGACGTGAATTGGCCAAGATTGACTGACAATTGATTCTTAAAGGGTTGACGGTGGATATGCAATGGAAGGCATTTAAAGACTGCATGGATGAACTACAGCAATTGTTCATCCCAGTTTGGCAAAAGAATAAATCAAGGAAGGTAGTGCATCTGTGGTCCAGGGCCAGATAGGCTGCATCCCAGAGTACTTAAGGAAGTAGCCACAGAAATAGTGGATGCCTTAGTGATAATTTTTCAAAACTCTAGATTCTGTAGTTGTTCCTGAGGATTGGAGGGCAGCTAATGTAACCCCACTTTTTTTAAAAGGGAGGGAGAGAGAAAATGGGGAATTACAGACCAGTTAGTCTAACATTGGAGGGGGGAAACTGCTAGAGTTGGTTATTAAAAATGGGATGGCAGCACATTTGGAAAGTGGTGAAATCATTGGACAAAGTCAGCATGGATTTATGAAAGGTAAATCATGTCTGACGAATCTTATAAAATATTTTGAGGATGTAACTAGTAGAGTGGATAAGGGAGAACCAGTGGATGTGTTATATCTGGACTTTCAGAAGGCTTTCGACAAGGTCCCACATAAGAGATTAGTATACAAACTTAAAGCACACGGTATTGGGGGTTCAGTATTGATGTGGATATAGAACTGGCTGGCAGACAGGAAGCAAAGAGTAGGAGTAAACGGGTCCTTTTCACAATGGCAGGCAGTGACTAGTGGGGTACCGCAAGGCTCAGTGCTGGGACCCCAGCTATTTACAATATATATTAATGATTTGGACGAGGGAATTGAATGCAACATCTCCAAGTTTGCAGATGACACGAAGCTGGGGGACAGTGTTAGCTGTGAGGAGGATGCTAGGAGACTGCAAGGTGACTTGGATAGGCTGGGTAAGTGGGCAAATGTATGGCAGATGCAGTATAATGTGGATAAATGTGAGGTTATCCATTTTGGTGGCAAAAACAGGAAAGCAGACTATTATCTAAATGGTGGCCGATTGGGAAAAGGGGAGATTCAACGAGACCTGGGTGTCATGGTACACCAGTCATTGAAAGTAGGCGTGCAGGTGCAACAGGCAGTGAAGAAAGCGAATGGTATGTTAGCATTCATAGCAAAAGGATTTGAGTATAGGAGCAGAGAGGTTCTACTGCAGTTGTACAGGGTCTTGGTGAGACCACACCTGGAATATTGTGTACAGTTTTGGTCTCCTAATCTGAGGAAATACATTCTTGCCATAGAGGGAGTGCAGAGAAGGTTCACCAGACTGATTCCTGGGATGTCAGGACTTTTATATGAAGACAAACTGGATAGACTCGGCTTGTACTCGCTAGAATTTAGAAGATTGAGGGGTGATCTTATAGAAACTTACAAATTTCTTAAGGGGTTGTACAGGCTAGATGCAGGAAGATTGTTCCCAATGTTGGGGAAGTCCACAACAAAGGGTCACATTTTAAGGATAAGGGGGAAATCTTTTAGGACCGAGATGAGAAAAACATTTTTCAGCCATGATCATATTGAATGGCGGTGCAGGCTCGAAGGGCCGAATGGCCTACTCCTGCACCTATTTTCTATGTCTATGTTTGTACCTATTCCTTTTCTCCAGAGATGCTGTCTGATGCTGTCTGACCCGCTGAGTTACTCCAGCAGTTTGTGTCTAGCTAGATTATTTTGCATCAAAATACCCAGGATGGTTTGAATCTTTTAGCACTAGTATTTTGAGCAGTGTTGTGGGTCCCCAGCACAATTTCAAGTAATGCTCATGAAGTCTTATTTACAGCAATCAACCAAACAGTCAATTACTTTGTTGAGGTAAGCACATATCAGTACTGTGGGAAGATCAGCCTTCTACAAAATGACAATATTGATGATGAACTTCCAACATTAGAGAAATACATTTGAGGTAAGTTATCAGAGATAAATCAATATTTAGGTCTATACAATATTACTCTGTTCTTCCTGTAGAATATTTTAATCCATTAGTGACCTGCCAATATCTCATTGTTCCCCAACTCTGAATGTTATATTATTCTCCAAAGGATCAACATTGTGTAATTTTACTTCGGAGTCACGTGAGTGACTACGTGACGAAGGGCCGTCCATCTGGGCCGTCCATCTGCGTGGGCGTCATTACGTCTGAACGCAATGCGCAACGGCTGTCTGCGGAGGGCGCTCAGCATCGCCAAGTACTGCTCTCACCCCAACTATGGACTGTTTACCCTCCTACCATCCGGGAGGCACTACAGGTCTCTCCGTTGCCGAACCAGTAGGTCGAGGAACAGCTTCTTTCCGGCGGCTGTCACTCTACTCAACAACGTACCTCGGTGACTGCCAATCACCCCCCCCCCCCGGACACTTATTATTATTTATTCAAATCGTTTGCTATGTCGCTCTTCAAGGGAGATGCTAAATGCATTTCATTGTCTCTGTACTGTACACTGACAATGACAATTAAAATTGAATCTGAATCTGAATCTGAATCTGACTGGCAGAGGCATTGTGTCCTCCCAGTCCGTCGGGATGGGCAGGTAAGGAAAGTTGAATTACTTACCTGCGTTCTTTCGGGCTTGAAGCTTTTTGTAGTTTCAGGGCCCAGATGTCGAGGAGACGGTCCGCGGGGAAGTCGGCTGCCGAAGACCGCAGCATTCCCAGTAGCGGGCGACGGTCTTGTTCCGACATAGCGCCGGCAGCAGAACCGGCAGGAGACTTGTTGCAGGAGGAGGAGCTCCGTTGGTGGTCCTGGCAGTACGGGAAAAACCACCCGCAAATCAAACAAACCCGTTGACTCAGATGAGTCCGGGGGGAAAACGGATACCCTCTCTCAACGGAGAGTGTCTGAGGACAACTCTCCCACATAGGAGCAACATTTTGGAGAAGTTGCTCCAACAATGAGGGAGCTGTGTCAGCCCAGGGCCTACAGCAGGCAGTACCGGGAGCCTCACACATGGGGCGGCCCAATGTCTTCCCCATTGGAGGGGGAAGTACATGCGTGGGCGTCATTACGTCTGAACGCAATGCGCAACGGACTGGCAGAGGCCACTCTGAAGAAACCACTCTGAATCAGAGTACAAAAGCAGGGGGGGGGGACTTTCCCAGGGACAAGCAGAAGAAAGGAAGTAAGTAAGTAACTTTTACTTATAAAGCACTGTTTAAGTTAACTTGCATTGACACCAAAGTGCTTTACATAAAATAAATAATAAGCATAAAAGAAAAGAAGTACTTCTGCAATCATCCAGGTTCCAACTGGGTGCTTCCCTGGATAGAGATCTAGCAAATGTCCTCCTGCTCTGAGGAGAGGAGCATTCACGGTCAGTTTCAGTCTGACCCAAAGCAAGAATCTCATTTAGGCCCGCTGGAGGGGCCATGTCAGCGCAGGTATCCTCAGGGGCCTGCGGCAGCACCTGTTTTCAGGGCTGCCTACAAATCTCACTCTCAGTGGAGGGGAGTGTGAGTGATCAGTAGGTAACTGATCTCGAATTAAAGTATGAACATACTGAAACACATGCATATGGCCTCAAGAGCCAGCAGTTGGCAGAATATCCGCACAAATGCCGGCAAGGGAACAGCGTAATCAGGGTGACTTTGGAGAAACCAGCCGCCGAATCATCTCTTCAGGTAAGACCAGAAGAAGGAAGCAAAAGCTGTCGGACCAATCAAGGTACCAACGACAAGCAAACTTCATCAGTAGGCGACAACACATCCCACACCTCCATAGGGGGTAAGCGGTTAACTGAAGCCGGTGGTAGCTTGAAAGCTGGGCACGGAAATATGATCAGTCGTGTTTCAAGGCAGACTCAGAATTATGGCCATAATTGTCCTACAAGGCAGGCTCAGTATGATGAGGTTTTTAGACCAAGACCCAAGCAGAGGTCAAGAGAAACATGGAATCCACACTCCCTACCATTCCTACTCCCAATCAAGGAGAGAAAAGGAACCCGCATCAGGGGCCTTTGGGCTTACCACAAGACCACCAGTAGCCATGGAGGTAGGTGGGTCTGGGTTTACTGAAACAAGGGATTGTGGACCAGTTACATGTTGGTAATTTTATACTTGTGTTTTTGTTCAAAAATACAATAACATGAATTTCAGATCTGGTTTTAAAAAACAGTTAACAACATGTGATTATTTTTACTGCACAACATACATAGGTTCCAAGCAGACTTGGAACTTGGACCGGCGATGTCTTCAAGGCAGGCCCAGTACTTTGGGCAGGATTATGAAGAAAGACTGGATAGACTTGGTTTATACTCTCTAGAATTTAGGAGATTGGGAGGGGATCTTATAGAAACTTACAAAATTCTTAAGGGGTTGGACAGGCTAGATGCAGGAAGATTGTTCCCGATGTTGGGGAAGTCCAGGACAAGGGGTCACAGCTTAAGGATAAGGGGGAAATCCTTTAAAACCGAGATGAGGAGAACTTTTTTCACACAGAGAGTGGTGAATCTCTGGAACTCTCTGCCACAGAGGGTAGTTGAGGCCAGTTCATTGGCTATATTTAAGAGGGAGTTAGATGTGGCCTGTGTGGCCACGGGGATCAGAGGGTATGGAGAGAAGGCAGGTACGGGATACTGAGTTGGATGATCAGCCATGATCATATTAAATGGCGGTGCAGGCTCGAAGGGCCGAATGGCCTACTCCTGCACCTAATTTCTATGTTTCTATGTTTCTATGATTGCCTTCCAGGACAGGCGACAGATGGAGGATGTCACTTCATCCAGTTTAACTCATTTGTGCAGTACAGACTTTAAGAAACAGCAATTTTTTGTTACGTTCTAACAACTGTTTTATAGGAGCTTCCTATAAAATGGTCAAATGGCATGCATCGACTTCAAAGATGCATACTATTCAGTGTCTATTCACTAAGAACAGGAGGTATTTGAAGTTTAACTGGATGGCATGGCTCTGCCAAATGGGTTGACATCAGCTCCTAGACTATTGACTAAACTACGGAAACCAATTCTGGAACTACAAAGGTCTCAAAACCACATAGTAATGGTATATTTGGAGGACATTTTTATTTTGGAGTCACCATGAATTGGCAGAAGTATCAGTCAAAGCAAACCAAAACCCTGTTTGAATGAATTGGTTACCTCATCCATCCAGTTAAATCAAAATTGACACCTACAAGGGTAATTGATTACCTAGAGTTTACTATCAAAAACAGTAAATATGTTGGTGACTTTGCCTAGGAGCAAAGAACAATATTTAATCAAGCCTGCTATGACCTGATAGTCAAATACTAGCCATTTATCAGGCAAACAGCGAGTGTAATTGGCAAATAGTAGCTGCGCTCCCAGCAGTACGTCACGGTCCTTTGCATTACCAGAATTTACAGCAAGCAAAGGAACGAACACTCAGATTCCATGCAGGCTGAATTGGCAAACTATGGATTGCCAGCAGAGGCCATTGTTGAATAACTATGGTGGATAACAAATGTGAGACAGCTCAAGGGAAATTTTGCTCGAAAGCCATCGGGGGTTCTTCAGACCTATGCAAGCGGCTAAGGATGGGGAGCACCAACACGGTCTAGAGCTGTGGGGGCAGATGGAATGAGCAGGAATCTGTAATTCCCCAACACATGGAATCAATTAACCAGAATTGTTGGGGGCACAATATGGACTCAAGGTTCTCTGTAGCGATATGCAACCGGTGCTTGTCAAATTCAGATTGATAACACCACTGTGGTGGCATATATCCATTAACAAGGGTGGTGTAAAATCTGTTTCTTACGACAGATTGTCGTACCTCATTTGGCACTGGTGCATCGAGAGGAATATTTGGGTAATCTACGAGGTAGATATAACACGGTGACAGATGCTGGATCACGAATGTTTAATAGCAACACAGAATGGATGTTGAATCAGACAGTATTTAACGAAATAACTACACGATTTGGCATACCAGATGTTGATCCGTTTGCATCGAGACTAAACCATCAGTTACCCAGATATGTGTCCTGCAAGATGGATCCAGGAGCAAAGGCAGTGGATGCTTTCTCCCTCAATTGGGGAGGAATTTTTATGTATGCTTTCTGCCAATTTGTCTCACAAACTGATGCTTGAGCAAAATCAAGCAAGACTAAGCCACAGGCATATTGGTAGTGCCAGATTGGCCTACTCAAGCCTGGTCCACAAAAGTTATGGCTGTACCCAAGAGCAGGGACCTCCTAGTGAACCCAGTTACAGGGAGCAATCATCCACTACATGAATGTATAACTTGTTGGTCTGCAGATTCTGAGGAGGCCATTTCAAGGCATAGGACTGTCCAAACAAATACAACACAGTTCGGATAACGGATGTCTTGGAGTTCCTATCAACTCCGTACTATAACAATCAACAAAGTTATAGTGCAAACTATAGTGCCAGAGGTGCACTCTCCTCCTATCTGATGCCGGAAGCAGGGCACGGGTCGATAGGAACGCACCCCTTTACAACAAAATTCATGAAGGGAATTTACAATTTAAGACCTCCAAGGCCAAGGTACACGGACACATGGGATGTGAGCGTGGTACTAACCCTACTTTGACAGTGGGGACCGCCTATAACTAACCCTGAAGGTGGTATGCTGACAAAGAGTCCAGACACTGCAAAAGCTACGGTTGGACTACATGACCACCAATATGAACAACATAACATTCCTAATCAGGAACCTGATAAAACAGAGCAGGCCAGGAATGCCAGGGATGGAGATCCAGTTCTTGGCATATCCAGAGGACCAACGGTTATGTGGGTGGTAACATACTAACACCACTATCTGAGAGTTACGGAGAACCTCAGAGGCTCAGAATAATCGGTCCTCATCAGCCATAAAAAAACCACACCAGAAGGTGTCAACTCAAACCATCTCCAATTGGTCAAAAGAGGTAATGGCGGTAGCAGGAGTAAACATTTATATGGTTAAATCTCACTCCACCAGGGCTGCATCTACGTCGGCAGCAAGAGCTATGTACGTTCCCCTTGACGACATCCTAATGACTGCAGGATGGACGAATGAAATAACGGTCCACCGGTTTTATAACAAACCCATAACCGGACTGGGGGTGTTTGCACGTACCATTTTAAGTTCTGTCCCTTAATTTCCCCCCAAGGTTGGGAGGGGTAACTATTTTAAAAACTTTTCTTTCATTTAAAGCATCAGTGTCTTTACTTAACTACGTAATGTCTGAATGGTTTAATGATTACACGCATCCATGGTCAATCAATTCAGTGTGTGACGCCTGGATTCGTAACCGGCGTAAAATCACAGAGCTTTGAAATCTTCACGTAGTCACTCACGTGACTCCGAAGTAAAATAGTAAGATTAAACAAGAACTTACCAGTTTGAAGTTTGATCTTGATTTTATGAGGAGTTACAATGAGCGATTACGTGCCCACCACTCCCACCCTCATACTATCAAGGTCATATGGAAGTTCTAGTTTCTTCACAATCTTCCCATTCTCAGGTCTTCTTTTTATCTGTGATTTAACACCGCTGCTTTGAAGATTGACTCGCACGCAGACGGGCGGCCCTTCTTCACGTAATCGCTCATCGTAACTCATAAAATCAAGATCAAACTTCAAACTGGTAAGTTCTCGTTTAATCTTGCTAGTATTGTTAACTCATCTGAAGTTGGCTTTGGAATAACAGACGATTCGAGACGTATGAGCAGTATAGACAGTCTCTTAGAGCCATAGAGTCATCGAGTGATAAATTGCCCACACCGGCCAACATGTCCCAGTGACACTAGTCTCACCTGCCTGCGCTTGGTCCACATCCCTCCAAACCTACCCTTTCCATGTACCTGTCTAACTGTTTCTTAAACGTTGGTCCCAGACTCAACTACCTCCTCTGGAAGCTTGTTCCATTCACCCACCACCTGTATGAAAACATTACCCCTCAGATTCCTATTAAATCTTTTCCCCTTTACCTTAAACCTACGTCCTCTGTTCCTCGATTCACCTACTCTGGGCAGGAAACTCTGCATCTACTCGATCTATTCCTCACATTATTTTATACACCTCTATAAGATCACCCGTCATCCTCCTGCACTTCAAGGAATAGAGTCCCAGCCTCCTCAACCTCTCCCTGTAGTCTTGGCAACGTCCTCATAATTTTGTTTTGTATCCTTTCCAGCTTGAATATTCTCTGTACCCTTTCCAGCTTGAAAGACCTCATTATGGGAGCCCAAAATATCACCATGTGAAGAGTCCATTACCAGTTATTCAGCATTGCCAAGCCTAAAGGAATCAGCAAATGCCTTTATATTTTAGCTTACAGATACAGCAGCTGATTTGTTACAATACTTTGAAGAAAAAGAGGACACTGCAAGTTCACCATTAAATGTTGTATGTTTACATAAACTCATTATCCAAGTGACTGCACACTCCTCCACCATGGAGCACCACCACATACAACAGCATTATTTTGATTCATTAACAATAATGACAATAAAGGAATCTAATCTAATCTAACAATTGGATCATCTAATCTTGTGCAAGAAATAATTGAATAATAATTGGAATGATCAAAATTGCGTAAGTAAATCTGGAAACAATGAGTTGCAGGTTTAAATAAAACATTTCTTAAATTGTGCCATGCTTTTTAACAGCTTAGCAGCAATCTCTTCTGCCGCATCTGTAGATCTTCTGAGTAAGGTCGACTGGAGTAACTCAGCAGTCAGAGAGCATCTTTGGAGAAAAGGAATAGGTGACATTTAGGTCGAGACCCTTCTTCCCCTTGTTATCCCTTGCATTTGATCATGATGTGCTGACAGCACACCAACTATTGCGTTCAGTGTTATGGACAGTGGAGAGTGGATTCCTTCCAGCAAGGTCCCTTGCCATATTCCCTATACCTCTTGCTGATTACAGCCCACTGATACCTAATGTCTTGCTCATGTAACCTACTTTCTTTTTCCCCCTCAGTGCCAGTAACTGAAGTAGTACCAGGTACAGTGAGGCAGTACATACTCTTCTAGAAACATAGAAACATAGAAACATAGAAAATAGTTGCAGGAGGAGGCCATTTGGCCCTTCAAGTCAGCACCGCCATTCATTGTGATTATGGCTGATCGTCCCCAATCAATAACCCGTTCCTGCCTTCTCCCCATATTCCTTGATATTCCATATCACTAGCACCTAGAACTCTATCTAACTCTCTCTTTAATCCATCCAGTGACTTGGCCTCCACTGCCCTCTGTGGCAGGGAATTCCACAAATTCACAACTCTGGGTGAAAAGGTTTTTTTCTCACATCAGTCTTAAATGGCCTCCCCTTTATTCTAAGATTGTGGCCCCTGGTTCTGGACTCGCCCAACATTGGGAACATTTTTCCTGCATCTAGCTTGTCCAGTCCTTTTATAATTTTATATGTTTCTATAAGATTCCCCCTCATCCTCCAAAGCTCCAGTGAATACAAGCCTAGTCTTTTCAATCTTTCCTCATATGACAGTCCCACCATCCCAGGGATCAATCTCGTGAACCTATGTGCACTGCCTCAATCACAAGGATCTCTTGTGTGAGCTTCTCTTCTTCCTGTGCTTGTGGTTCAAGTCATGGTAGGAGTGCGGAAAACACGGCCTCTCTTCCCAACCTGCTCAGATAAAACATAAGATGTGCACATGGAAGCTGTCTGTGATGTGGAAGAATAGGCCGGCAGCCATACAAATTAGTTTAGTTTAGCTTAGAGATACAGCGTGGAAACAGGTCCTTCAGCACACTGTGTCCACGCCAACCAATAATCACTCATACACTCATTCTATCCTACACACTAGAGACAATTTGCAGAAGCCAATTAATCTACAAACCTGCACGTTATTGGAATGTGGGAGGAAACCCACCTGGTCACAGGGAGAATGTACAAACCATATAACCATATAACCATATAACAATCACAGCACGGAAACAGGCCATCTCGGCCCTACAAGTTCGTGCCGAACAACTTTTTTCCCTTAGTCCCACCTGCCTGCACTCATACCATAACCCTCCATTCCCTTCTCATCCATATGCCAATCCAATTTATTTTTAAATGATACCAACGAACCTGCCGTCACCACTTCCACTGGAAGCTCATTCCACACCGCTACCACTCTCTGAGTAAAGAAGTTCCCCCTCATGTTACCTCTAAATTTCTGTCCCTTAATTCTGAAGTCATGTCCTCTTGTTTGAATCTTCCCTATTCTCAATTGGAAAAGCTTGTCCACATCAACTCTGTCTATCCCTCTCATCATTTTAAAGACCTCTATCAAGTCCCCCCCTTAACCTTCTGCGCTCCAGAGAATAAAGACCTAACTTATTCAACCTATCTCTGGAACTTAGTTGTTGAAACCCAGGCAACATTCTAGTAAATCTACCGTATAGACTGCACCCATATTTAGGTCGAACCCAGGTCTCTTGCACTGTAAGACAGCAACTCTACTGCTGCACCACTGGGCTGCCCTCAGATGAAGGTGCTTCCATCAGGGAAATCATGGACTGACACAAATGTGAGCTGCTAGGTGTCATTGTGGGCAGATTTCATGTTTGCAAGAGTGTGTGCTTGAGAAGGACTTTCCTTCAGAAGTAACAAACACGAGGGCCATATACCACCCTAGTTAATATTATTAAACTCACCTTAACACAATCTCCTGTGATCATGGTACTTGTTTTATTGCATTGGTCCAAGGTGTCACTCCATAGGTCAGAATCTCTGACACATCTGGTCACAGGTAGCCATGTTTGTAAAGACTTCCCCGGTGGAATTTCCCAGAGGGGTTGAGAAATTGGGAGTATAAAGATGGAGTTAAAGGGTAGTGAGTACAGGAAAAGTTACAAAAGACTCCCGAATTAATGGGAAGGAAAGTTTGAGAAAGGATAAGAGAGTAAGGTTAGGGTTAATAGTGACCGGCTAGAGAAGGGAGGTGATTACCAAAATTAAAGTGTGGTACACAGTGCATTCAGACTGTATTCAGACCCTTTCACTTTTTCCACATTTTATTACGTTACAACCTTATTTTAAGATGGATTAAATTCATTTTTTATCATCAATCTATATACAATACACCAGAATTAAGTAGTAAAAAGGTGTTTGAAATTTTTGCAAAGTAATTAAAAATAAATAACTGAAATATCACATTTACATAAGTATTCAGATCCTTTGTGATGACACTCGAAATTGAGCTTAGGTTCCTCCTGATTCCATTGATTATCCTTGAGATGTTTCTACAACTTGATTGGAGTTCACCAGTGGTAAATTAAATTGATTGGGCAAGATTTGGAAAGGCACACACCTGTCTATATAAGGTCCCTCAGTTGACAGTGCAGGTCAGAGCAAAACCCAAGCTATGAAGACGAAGGAATTGTCCATAGACCTCCGAGACAGGATTGTGTCGAGACACAGATCTGGGGAAGGGTATAAAACAATTTCTGCAGCATTGCAGGTCCCGACGAGCACAGTGGCCTCTGTCATTCTTAAATGGAAGAACTTTGGAACCACCAGGACTCTACATAGAGCTGGCCAAACTGAGCAATCGGGGAGAAGGGCCTTGGTCAGGGAGGTGACAAAGAACCCGATGGTCACTCTGACAGAGCTCCAGAGCAAAAATCCTATAGCAAAGCAAGATAGGCTACTCCTGCTAAATGCAATGGACTGACGTGTAGTACGCTATGGAGGGGATCATGGGCATTTTTCCACGCCCATTTTAGCAACCTGAGCCTACCTAACCCGACCCGACTCGCACTGTAATCAATGTTGTGGGGCAACAGTTTGTGTGGGTCAGATTCATAAATCTGTCAGTTCAAACTCCTTGTCAAGAATAAAATTTGATTCTGGTAATTGCCTTTTTAATGTTTTTTAAATCATTTCTTTTTAAATGGCTCACAAGCAGTGTTTGAGTTGATTTTGTAGTAACCGGAACCGACCCGACTCGCAGGGTGATTGACAGGGGGGGACTTTTTGTGCATGATATAGGGTTAGATTCATAATTCTGTTAGTTCATAATTCTGTTGATTCTTGTTAAAGACTAAACACACATACATGAAAATTATATAAATGTATATAACACACACAATTATATTTCTTCTAATCCAATAATGAACTTTATTTCAGACTAGACAAGGGACATTAAATAAGAAACATTGTAAATAAGAAACATTGTAAACCTCCCTGCAACTTCACACACACTAGACCTTATCCCCCCTGGCACTCTCTCTCCCCTGCCCCCGGGCTACAATGTCCCCCCTCCTATGCCCCTCTCCTCGCCGCCCCGGGCCCCGCACTCCCTCTCCCCGCTGCCCCGCACACTCGCTCTCCTCGCTGCCCCGGGCCCCGCACTCTCTCTCCCCGCTGCCCCGGACCCCGCTGCCCCGGGCCCCGCACTCTCTCTCCCCGCTGCCCCGGGCCCCGCACTCTCTCTCCCCGCTGCCCCGGGCCCCGCACTCCTCTGCCCTGGGCCCCGCACTCTTTCTCCTCGCTGCGGATCCAATCTTTGGCCGGAAGCAAGAAGGCGGGAGCAAGAAAGCGGAGCAAGCGGCGGAACAAGATGGCGGAGTCAGGTTGATAAAATGTGTCCTATAATCACCCATGAATCCGCCCATGAGCGTACCTCACGTTTGTGTGAGAGTAATCCATCTTGCTTTGCTATAGGATCTTTGCTCCAGAGTTTCTCTGTGGAAATGGGAGAACCTTCCAGAAGGACAACTATCTCTGCAGCACTCCACCAATCAGGCCTTTATGGTAGAGTGGCCAGACGGAAGCCACTCCTCAGTAAAAGGCACATGACAGCCCGCTTGGAGTTTGCCAAAGGCATGAGAAACAAGATTCTCTGGTCTGATGAAACAAAGATTGAACTCTTTGGCCTGAATACCAAATGTCACGTCTGGAGGAAGCATGGTTGTGGCAGCATCATGCTGTGGGGATGTTTTTCAGCGGCAGGAACTAGTCAGGATTGAGGGAAAGATGAACGGAGAAAAGTACAGAGAGATCCTTGATGAAAACCTGCTCCAGAGCATTCTGGACCTCAGACTGGGGCGGAGGTTCACCTTCCAACAGGACAACGACCCTAAGCCCACAGCCAAGACAATGCAGGAGTGGCTTTGTGACAAGTCTGTGGATGTCCTTGAATGGCCCAGCCAGAGACCGGACTTGAACCTAATCGAACATCTCTGAAAATAGCTGTCCAATGACGCTCCCCATCCAACCTGAGAGAGCTTGAGAAGGTTTGCAGAGAAGAATGGGAGAAATTATCGATATACAGGTGTGCCAAGTTGTAGTGTCATACCCAAGCAGACTTGAGGCTGTAATCGCTGCCAAAGGCGCCTCAACAAAGTACTGAGTAAAGGGTTTGAATAAATATGTAAATGTAATTGTTGTTATTTCTTTTTAATTACTTTGCAAACATTTCTAAACACCTGTTTTTGCTTTTTTATTATGGGGTATTATGTGTAGCTTGATAAAAAAAAAAGAATTTAATCCATTTTAGAATAAGACTAACGTAACAAAATGTGGAAAAAGTAAAGGAGTCTGAATACTAAATATTTCTGAATGCACTATGAATGGGTGAAGTATTAAATAAAGTGGATGAGCTTGAGGCTCAGTTAGAAATTGGCAAGTATGATGCTGTGGGAATTCAGAGACATGGCTGCAACAGAACTAGGGCTAGGAACTGAATATTCAAGGGCATACGTCCTATCAAAAAGACAGACAGGCGGGCAGAGGGGTTGGGGTAGCTCTGTTGGTATGGAATGAAATTCAGTCCTTTGCGAGGGGTGACATAGAATCAGATGTCGATTCAGAATGGATAGAACTGAGGAGTTGTAAGGGTAAAAAGACCCTAATGGGAGTTATCTACAGGCCCCCAAACAGTAGCCTAGATATAGTGCAAGTTGAATCAAGAGTTAAAATTGGCATGTAGCAAAGGTACTGCTGTGTGGTTATGGGAGATTTCAACATGCAGATAGACTGGGAAAATCAGGTTGGTACTGGACCCCAATTAAGGGAGTTTGTGGAGTGCCTCCATGATGGATTCTGAGAGCAGCTTGTACTGGGGTCAACCAGGGAGAGGCAATTCTGGATTTAGTGTTGTGTAATGAACCGGATATGATAAGGGAATTCAAGGAAAAGGAGCCATTAGGACGTAGTGACCATAATATGATAAATTTTAATCTACAATTTGAGAGGAAGAAGGGAAAATTGTTGTCAGTATAACAGTTGAGCAAAGGGGACTATGGAGGCATGAGGGAGGTGCTGGCCAAAGTTGACTGGAGAGAAACATGAGCAGGGATGACAGTGGAAAAACAATGGCTGGTATTTCTGGGAATAATACAGAAGGTGCAGGATCAGTTCATTCCAAAGAGGAAGAAAGATTCTAAGGGGAGTAAGAGGCAACTGTGGCTGACAAGGGAGGTCAAGGACAGTATGAAAATAAAAGAGAAGAAATGTAACATTACAAAGATGAGCGGGAAGCCAGAGGATTGGGAAACTTTTAAAGAGCAACAAAAGATAACTAAAAAGGCAATAAAGGGAGAAAAAATGACTATAAAGGGGGATAGTAAAAGCTTCTTTAGGTATGTGAAGAGGAAAACGGTAGTTAAGACAAATGTGGGTCCCTTGAAGACAGAAACAAGTGAATTTATTATGGGGAACAAGGAAATGGCAGACAAATTGAACAGGTACTTTGGATCTGTCTTCACAAAGGAAGACACAAACAATCTCCCAGATGTACTAGTGGCCAGAGAAGCTAGT
This sequence comes from Leucoraja erinaceus, assembly GCF_028641065.1. Lineage (NCBI taxonomy): Eukaryota > Metazoa > Chordata > Chondrichthyes > Rajiformes > Rajidae > Leucoraja > Leucoraja erinaceus. The sequence continues at coordinate 76,671,642 of NC_073378.1, read as the reverse complement.
GTGATGGAGGAACTGAAGGAAATTCACATTAGGCAGGAAATGGTGTTGGGTAGACCGATGGGACTGAAGGCTGATAAATCCCCAGGGCCTGATGGTCTGCATCCCAGGGTACTTAAGGAGGTGGCTCTAGAAATCGTGGACTCATTGGTGACCACTTTCTAATGTTCTATAGATTCAGGATCAGTTCCTGTGGATTGGAGGGTAGCTAATGTTAACCCCCTTTTTACGAAAGGCGGGAGAGAGAAAGCAGGGAATTATAGACCAGTTAGCCTGACATCGGTGGTGGGGAAGATGCTGGAGGCAATTATAAAAGATGAAAAAACGGCACATTTGGATAGCAGTAACAGGACCGGTCTGAGTCGGCATGGATTTACGAAGGGGAAATCATGTTTGACTAATCTTCTGGAATTTTTTGAGGATGTAACTGGGGAAAATGGACACGGGAGAGCCATTGGACGTAGTGAACCTGGACTTTCAGAAAGCTTTTGATAAGGTCCCACATTGTACCGGTACCAAAAAATGTCTCCCCAGCCTGTCTGAATGACTACCGTCCGGTGGCCCTCACCTCGGTAGTCATAAAATGCTTTGAGAGGCTGGTGAAGAATCACATCTGCGCCTTCCTCTCTCACAACATGGAGCCGTTACAGTTCGCATACGTCCGAACAGATCCACGGACGATGCGGTCTCCCAGGTTTTGCACACCGCTCTCTCCCATCTGGACAGCCAGAAGGGGGGTTACGTGAGGATGCTGTTCATAGACTTCTGTTCAGCCTTCAACACGATAGTCCCCACCAGACTGGCCGAGAAGCTAATGGAATTAGGGCTCAACACCTCTCTGTGTGCCTGGGCCCTGGACCTTCTCACCGCCAGGCCCCAGGTAGTCAAGATGGGAGGGAATACTTCAAAGTCCCTCACCCTGAGCACAGGATCGCCCTAGGGCTGCGTCCTCAGCCCCCTATTGTACTCCCTGTACATACATGACTGTGTGGCTAGGTTCAGCTCCAACTCAATAATCAAATTTGCTGATGACACTGTGGTGGTGGGCCTGATCTCAGACAACGACGAGAAGGCCTACTGGGAGGAGGTGGCTGATCTAGCACTCTGGTGCCAGGATAACAGCCTCCTCTTGAACATCAAAAAAACTAAGAAGCTGATCGTGGACTTTAGGAGGGCACATCATCCGAGGACGTACACTCCATTGAGGATAAATGGGGATCCTGTGGATAGGGTGAACTGTTTTAAATATCTGGGAGTCCACATCTCTGAGGATATGACATGAACATCACACGCCTCAGCACTCGTGAGTAAGGCAAGGCAGCGCCTTTACCACCTCAGGCAATTGAGGAAATTCAGAGTGTCTCCGAGGATCCTCCAGTGCTTCTACTCAGCGGCTGTGGAAAACATCTTTTCCAGAAATATTATCATCTGGTTTGGGAATTGCTCTGCCCAGGAGAAGAAGGCTCTGCAGAGAGTAGTGCGTTTCGGCCGAATGCACTGTGGGAACTTCACTCGTACCCCTGCAGGAACTATACATCAGTAGGTGCAACTCCAGAGCCATTAAAATCATGGGAGACCCCTTCCACCCCTGCAAAGGACTGTTCCAGCTGCTACGGTCAGGCAAACGCCTCCGTTGCCATGCAGTGAAAACGGAGAGGTTGAGAAGGAGTTTCTTCCCAGAAGCCATTAGGACTGTAAACTCCTATCTCACCAGGGACTAACTTTACTGTAACACTCTACTGCTTTTTTTTAAATTGCTGTTTTTTTCCCCTTTTTCCTTCCGCCCACAATATGTAATATGTAAAATAATATGTGATTTGGTTCCATTCAGTTTGTAGTTTGGTGGTTGTTTGTTTGTTTGTCTTCTTGCACAAAGTCCACGAGCATTGCCACAATTCATTTCACTGCACATCTCGTATATGTATGTGACGAATAAACTTCACTTGACTTGACTTGACTTGACATGAGAGATTAGTGGGCAAATTTAGAGCACATGGTTTTGGGAGTAGGGCACTGGCATGGATAGAAAATTGATTGGCATTCTGGAAACAAAGTGTGGGATTAACGGGTCCCTTTCAGAATGGCAGGTAGTGACTAATGGTTGTACCGCAAGGCTCGGTGCTGGGACCGCAGGTATTTACAATATACATTAATGATTCAGATGAAGCGAATAAAAGTAACATTAGCAAATTTGCAGATGACACAAAGCTGGGTGGCAGTGTGAACTGTGAGGAGGATGCTGTGAGGATGCACGGTTACTTGGACAGGTTGGGTGAGTGGGCAGATGCATGGCAGATGCAGTTTAAAGTGGATAAATGTGAGGTTATCCAATTTGGTGGCAAGAACAGGAAGGCAGATTATTATCTGAATGGTGTAGTTAGGAAAAGGTGAAGTACAACGAGATCTGGGGGTCCTTGTACATCATTCACTGAAAGTGAGCATACAGGTACAGCCGACAGTGAAGAAAGCGAATGGCATGTTGGCCTTCATAATAAGAGAAGTTGAGTGAGAGCAATGATGTCCTTCTGCAGTTGTACAGGACCCTGGTGAGACCACACCTGGTGTATTGTGTGCAGTTTTGGTCCCCTAATTTGAGGAAGGACATTCTTGCTATCGAGGGAGTGCAGTGTCAGTCCAAAAAAGGACCGACATTGCAAAGCCATAAAGTTATCCCTTCCACCATACACCATCCATACCCATCCCCCCCCCCCCCCCTCTCCCCTGGCTGGGGGGGAATTTTGTGGGAAGTTCCGTAAAGAGGAAAGCCCCCCAGACAGAGTTGGTACAATCAAACGGTTGGGGAAATGGGGCTCGTGCGACTAGGGTCCGAGCTCCAGGTTGGGACCTGCTCAAGGAGCAGCCCAATTGAAACACAGTTGGCCTGACGTGGTATGTTAATATGTCTCACAACAACCTTGTGTCCTGGCGAGTCCTCCAGTAGAATATCATCAGCTAAAGTGGAATCCACCATCAACAGTGTCCCCCTGGAACATCCAGTGAAGAGCAACTCAACTTGCAGATCATTGCAATCGTGTTCTATCGCAGAAATAACTGATTTTCACATGTGTAAGCTAACATAACCCTCTATCTTTGTACAGTAGTACCAGAGCTGGCATTGGGCACCATCAGAGTTAGGTTACCCATCCAGTGGACCTGGCAGGTACTCTGGAGTTGCACCATTTACATTTTTGGCAGCATTTTGCTGTAAATTTGGCAGAGGACTTATTGTGTAACTGGCAACAATCTCTTGCCCACTTTCTAGTAGAACACTTATAGATAACATCAGATGAGTAATTTCAATAACATTTGCACCCATGAATAAAGCTGGTTATTTCTGTTTTACATTTCATACTCACCTTTTCAAAATTGAGATATAAAACAGATTCTACAGTATTACTAAGATTGGTTTCTTGATCTGAACAAGGCAGGATAGTAAATTAAAGTTTCATTACCAAATGAAATTTCAAAATTAGATCAAATTCCTTAACCAGCAATTGTATTGGTTTATTCTTGCCATACAGTGGTGGTCCTCCATGAAAGCGTGGAGGACCACCGTGATGGGGGGAGGGGAAGAACAACGGAGGACCCGGCGTGGCGGGACTGCCGTGAGGGACGTGGGGGTAGAGTCAATATTCAATTTTCCTATCCTTTCACCTTTAACATCAATTGGCTTCAGGATAGATGATTCCAAAGATTGTAGGCACCAGTGGAGATGGGTGCATAGCCATCTCAATTTCAAGAAGCATGGGTCTGTGAATTATTCTATGTTTCAGCTTTGACAAATCATAATCTATCAGGTAGTAACATTATAATGCAGCTTTCCCAACAATGAAACCAAACATGACAAAAACATCATCACAACATAGCATTACCATTATCACTGTGCATTAATGTGGAAACAACTTATTTTGTGTAAAAGGAAAATGCATTTATTTTTGAAGTACATTTAATTACTGAAAATTATTAGTTGATTTTGAATAGATCAACAGCTCCCTCTATAGGCACAAATACTAACTACCAACCCACGTTATTTTGCATCCCATGCAATACATCGAAAGAAAATACAGTGGGGACTTACAATTCTGTTTGGTCTCCAACATAGTAGAACGTGTTATACTGCACGCATTTAAAATATGCTGTTATACAGAACAAAGAGAATATGAGATCTGATAAGGAAGAGACATATTTCCAAAATTCTCCTTCAGGCCCAGGTGCCAGGTGTGGCATTGGGCGCTCATTGCTCTTACCCAGCCAATGATCTTGCCATCCCACCCCCCTCACCAATCCCACCCCCAGCAAAACCATCACCCGTCATCATTTAACCTCCCCTCTCAGCTCCGTCCCCTCTCTTCATGTTAATCCAACCCCTCTCCTACAGTATATTCTGTTCCTACTTGGCTCTATTTGTAGTGAAGGTGAACTGAAAGCCACCATCAAAATCACCACCAACAATGTGTATCCTGATTATTTTTGAGCATGTTAATCATACAAAGAATTATCCTCCTGCTCATTCATCTTCTTACCATTTATCTATTTCTTGCCATGAATCCTAAAACAAGATAATTATATTTTAGTACACAAATGAAAAATAAATAAAAGTAATAAACCATTCTTTCAATTTCCATAATAGGATTAAATTCCACAATTAATTAGTTTAAATGAGGCATTATACAGTCTTCTTAAAAATAATCAATTCTACCAATAAGTGTATGAAACAATATTCACCATGGCCATTACAATTGTCTGAAGTCAAGAGTTTCTATGGCATGTATGTACTTCTTCAAACTTGTTCCTGGGGGATACTGACACAAGATTGCTATTATTGTCTCAAAGCAACATGTTTCTTGATTTTCACATTAAAAAAAAACAGATTTATCACATTTGGCTTTTGGTAGAGGGCCAAAGAGGGCCTCAGCGAAACTAAGGAAGTAATGCTGAGCACATACTCGTATCATGCCAGTCTTGCTGCAGGGATTCAAGCAAATTGTTGACTATCCCGTTGCCTCCACAGATGCTGCCTGTGGAGTTCTTCCAGTAGTTTTTATTCATTTCAAATTTCAGTATCTCTTCAGTGTCTCCCTTATGAGAACATACAAATCATTAGCTGCTGCCTCGCTACACCAGGGACATGGTTTAATCTTAACCTCGGGTGCTGGCTTTGTGGAGTTTGCACGTCCTCCCTGTGATCGTGTGGGTCTCCTCTGGGTACTCTAGTTTCCTCCCACATCCTAAAGCCATGTAGGTTTGTAGGTTAATTGGCCTCTGTAAATTGTCCCTAGCAGTGGATGAAAAAGTGGGATAACATAGAACTAATGTGAACGGGCGATCGATGGTCAGCATAGACTCGATGGGCCGAAGTGCCTGTTCCCAGGCTGGATCTTTCCATCAATTGAATTATTGGTTCATAAGCATCGCTTAAAATTGATGATTGTTCAGATTGTGAACTTTTTTCACACAGAGAGTGGTGAATCTCTGGAACTCTCTGCCACAGAGGGTAGTTGAGGCCAGTTCATTGGCTATATTTAAGAGGGAGTTAGATGATGCCCTTGTGGCTAAGGGGATCAGGGGGTATGAGAGAAGGCAGGTACGGGATACTGAGTTGGATGATCAGCCATGATCATATTGAATGGCGGTGCAGGCTCGAAGGGCCGAATGGCCTACTCCTGCACCTAATTTCTATGTTTCTATGTTTCTATAAACTGGTGGCTTAACTTAAAACCATCACCAAAACAATAAAGGGTGGCAGAGAGAATTTTACCTTTATCAAAGGTTTGAATGGGCACAGAACGTCCTAACAGAAGCATTGGTGAAAGAGGAACCCATTGTAGTTTTTGAATGGAACTAAATAGATTATTGATAAATCGAGATGCACTGAGGTTTGGACAAAAGATTGGAAGGTTGGGATTTTGAAGGCTCTTTCAAAAAAAGCAGCATAGGTGAAACAGCCTGCTTCCGTGTCATGTAATTCTGTAATTCCATGATTCTAGCTCCGGAGATATTTGAATGCAATCCCATGAATCACAGCAGAAATCTATTCACACCCCCCAGTTCTGGTGATGCTGTGTGCACATCTCACATGCATGGGATAGAGCTCTGGATCCCAATAACAAGTACATACAGTGATTGTGAGATAGTAATGACTGGGGAACTCCAACGATAAAGTCACATGCAGGTTATTCTTTAAGGGATAGGCCATTTAGGACTGAGAGGATGAAAAGCTTTTTCACCCAGAGTGTTGTGAATCTGTAGAATTCTCCGACACAGAAGGCAGTGGAGGTCAATTCACTGGATATTTTCAAGAGAGAGTTAGATATAGTTCTGACGGTTAACGGAATTAAGGAATTATGGGGAGAAAGTAAGAACGGGGTACTGATTTTGGATGGTCATCCATGATCATATTGGACGGCGGTGTTGGCTTGAAGAGTCGAATGGCCTACTCATGCACCTATTTTCTATGTTTCTATTCTCAGCTTCATGTGAATTATTATCCCTAAACAAGAATCCCCCACACCCTACATAGCACACATTAGTATCTTCCTGATAGCTTGTTTCTTTTTGCCTGATTGTTCAACAGTTCAGCACCATGTGTAAATATATAGGATGTAAGAATTCCCAACATTAAGAGCTCCCTAGGTTGCATTGCAAAGGAATCGTTGACTTTAAGAATGAGGCAGAAGTTGTTTCCCATGTGAGGTAGATCAGCAACTTGGGCAAGCTATCTAATATATCCAATCCCTGTATATGGTCCTTATATCCCTGTTGGATTTACAGTGCATATCCAGCAGAATAGACAATAGACAATAGGTGCAGGAGTAGGCCATTTGGCCCTTCAAGCCAGCACCGCCATTCAATGTGATCATGGCTGATCATCCCCAATCAGTACCCCATTCCTGCCTTCTCCCCATATCCCTTGACTCCGCTATTTTTAAGAGCCCTATCTAGCTCTCTCTTGAAAGCATCCAGAGAACTTGCCTCCACTGCCCTCTGAGGCAAAGAATTCCATAGACCACAGTACACTCAAGGACATACAAGGTCTATAACACTTTTATAATGAACATACCGAATAACAGGCCTTTGTTACAGTGAAAAGTTACTAATTCCCAGAAATTTCACTCTATTCAATGGAAACCTTGTTAACATATATCATGATTTTAATGGGGAGGACAAGCAAAATTCTGCACTGATTTCAGTACTAGCTGCACGATTCAATCAAAAATATAATCTGCAACATTAAAATGGTGACAGCAGTTGAATAAAAAAGACTTCATCAGCTGTAATTAAGACAAGCTGTAATGTTGCATTGGTGTTTCTTTGGTTTTATTATTGGCACAGGAGGGAAATGACTCCCCAACAACTTTGCGATGGAATTTCTGGGGATCATGAAGTATAAATCTTTCACTACCTAAGTTTCCAGGACTGCTCTTCCCAACTGTATTGGCACTTTCTGATTTATTTTATAGAATTTTAATATAGTTAGATTTATCTTTTCCTAGCTATTTTGAATTTTTATGGATTCTCTTAGATCTGAAGAAGGGTCCCGATGGACCTGAGACATCATCTATCATGTTTTCCAGAGTTGCTGCCTGATCCACTTAGTTACCCCAGCACTTTGTGTCTTTGTTTATAAATGACGTCTGCAGTTCCTTGTATCTTTTCATATTGTTTCACATACCTAATGTCTCAAATATTCTAATAAATTATTATTTTCTATTTTTTTTAAGTTTTTACTTTAACACATCAAATGATGTAATTAAATCTATAACTAACCAAACAGTCTAAGCCCTGGCTCTACCTAATGTGGTGACTCTCCATTTTGGAGTCTGTTTCTTTTTTAAATATTTTAGTTTATTCTTCTAACTATTTGGAGCATGGCATTAACACTGGAGATAGATGCAGGTATTTCTAAGATTGAATGAGATTCAAGAATTAAGGTAAGGTGATGTTAGTTTATCCTGATCAGCGCATTGTCATGTTATAATCAGCACTGTGGTACCAATTTTAACATGCTGCTAATTTGTGCATTTTTCTTCCACTTGAATGAGAGGATGTAAGCTTTTTAACAAGGACAAAAGTCAGATATTTGTCCCCGTACAGTTAACACAGGGCTGTGGATGTTGATAAACAAAGGAGTTAACATGATTAATTGAGTTGATTTTGCTCAAAATAGATCCATTACTAAAGGGCTTGATAGACTAGTTTTATGTATGTTGGTTAGCAGCTAATCAAATCTTGTTAATGATGGTGTAATGACTTTAGTTCTTTGGTACTTAAAGGCATGATATTGCCAGTTGGAATCAATACACAAGCTTTCAATGGTGTCTCCTTAATAGGAATGATAGGATAAAAAGCACATCTCACCAGCCAGAGACGCGTTTACATTAACAGGCTTTTGGAATACTAGAAATCTAATCACACTGCTCCATCCAATGAACCAGGCAGAAATCTGGTTCATTAGAATCTTCTATTGTCTCTCCTATAACCATTATGGGGCAACGGATTGATGGATCAATTTGTCACGTAATATATAGCCTTAAACTCATCATATTTATGCACAATTGAATGGTCTTCGAAGTTTAAGGAAATATTATGGAAATTAAAACTCTGAACATAAATGTAAAGAGCTTTACTAGTTGGAAAGTGAGCAAGATTATGCAATTCACACCTCAATTCAGTGTTAACTTCACTAATATAAATATTTAATTAAGAGGGAAAGAACATTTTGGGAAAAGAGGCTGCATAGAGTTTTACTGACAAAATAAAATACCTAGTGAATATTTAATTCCCAAAAGGTGCTATGGCAGGAATATAGCCTTTATAATATGAATATTCCTTACTTCCTGTGCCACAGTAGGGCCGAGATGGCCTGTTTCCGTGCTGTAATTGTTAGATGGTTACATGTTAGATGGTTACATGTGGCCTCCATGATGATCGGTTCCAGTACAATACAATAAATACAACAGCAGATTTTATGTATAAAAAGTGAGGCACATCCTGGCGAATGTTAGTATTCGGAAGGATTTGGGTGCGCAGTGGGATTGATGAAGTGCTGGAATGATGATCACAGGAAGCGTAAGACCAGCAGAAGGGCAAAGACTAGGATAAACAGAACTAAGCAGCACACAATTATATTAATTGAAGGTGGCAGCACAATGGCACAGCAATAAAGTCCCAAGTTCAATCCTGACTACGGGTGCTGCCTGTATGGAGTTTGTATGTTCTCCCTTTGACCGCGTGGGTTTTCTCCCCCTTTCCAAGGATGAGCGGGTTTGTAGATTAATTGGCTTCTGTAATTTGTCCCTAGTGTGTAGGATAGAACTAGTCTACAGGTGATCACGGTGATACGGCACTGACTCGCTGGGCTAATGGTCCTGTTTCCACACTGTTTATCTAAAACTAAAACTGAACTGAATTAAAAAATCAAATGTTGTCAAAACAAGAACAAGATTTAGCTTAGGCCCATTTAATTCCACCAGCATAGCTAAAAACCTCCCCATCCAATGAACTCTTTCAATTGCCGACTCTTGGCAAATGTTCCCTCAGCCCATGTTTCAAAAATAAAAACTGACTAAACTCTCCCCCTTCAGGATATCAACTATTTTCTGTATTTATTTGTGAAGTGAGTTGAAAGCAAAGCCACTTTAGAGGTACATTTGTTGTGAAGCATTAAAGATTCTTTTTGGTAAATAGAAAAAAAACAATTCAAATGCTTTTTCATCCCTAATGAACATTGTAGGGATTTGTGATTGGGTCTCCATTGGTTAGAATCTGCATTAATGAAGAGGAAGGCAGGCCTAATGCCTCTAGATTTGCTGTTGATATAAAGAAGGGTGGGAACTTGAAATTCTGAGTAAAACATTGGGATATAAAGTGTAGGAAGTAACTGCAGATGCTGGTTTACACCGAAGATAGACACAAAATGCTGGCAACTCAGCGGGACAGGCAGCATCTGTCCCGAAGGAAAGGGTGACTTTCGGGTCGAGACCCTTCTTCAGATTTATCATTGGGATATAAACCTGTTTTATCTTTGTGAAAACAAGTAAAAGAGAGAATAAAATATAGAACAATAGAAATACCATGTTTTTTAAATGTGCATTGATGGTTTTGTGTGTTAAAGTTAACTTGCATGTACAAAACAATTAGGGAGGTGAATGATATTGTAAGGGGGTAGAGTTCGGTATAAGGAAGGACATTTTTTTTGTAATTACACTGGGCTTTGTGATGCTAAAGCTCGAGGTACAGTTTACCATTTTAATCTCCTTATCAAAGATTGTTATCCTTATCTTAACATTTGCTAAGGTACAGTAAATTGATTTCTGGATTGAGAAGCTTTGTTTATGAGAAGTGGTTGAGTAGAATGAGTTTCATTGTCTGGTGTTTCAAGGAAAGAAAGATGATATCTTTAAAGCACCGAGTATCTGTCAAGTGTTCCAAGAATCAAATCCCTTTATTGAAATGTCCAGAACAAGGGACCACTATCTCAGGATAAAGGATAAAGCAGGATAAAGGAAAGGAAGATACATTTCTGCACTTGGGGGAATGAAACCCATGTTCATTTGATGAATTTATTCAAGACCTATTGAGTGCCTACAATTCTATTAACCTCAATGAGAAAAAATATATACACAGGAGCTAAAAAACTGCAGATGCTGGAATCCTGAGCCAAAAAAACAAAACAAAGTGCAGGAGGAGACATTTCTGGAGGAAATAGACAGATGATGTTTTGTCTCTGGACCCTTCTTCAGTAAGTGATTATTGGATCATAGTGAGGAAAATGCAGTTGATGAGTAAGTACAGCAATGATCACACTCCTTTAACTTACATTTTTTGATGTTAACATTATACCTGTGGATACTTCCAGTCCTGAAAACAAAATTATCTTCTGGAAAGTTTTTGCAGGATGTCACAAATTGTTTTTATGCCAATTAACAATATTTTTGTTAAGTATAGCTAGCTTGTAAAGTAGAATTCTATGGCAGCCAACTTTGTGACAGAATTCTTCCACAAATATTCATAAGGTAATCATCTTAGTATAATTCATTACTACCAGGGGGCAAAGATCAAATAATTGTTGCTCATTTGACAACTTGGTCTAATTTACATAACAATTAGCTTTCATTGCAAAAGGATTTGAGTATAGGAGCAGCGAGGTTCTACTGCAGTTGTACAGGGTCTTGCACAAGGACACCTGGAGTATTGCGTACAGTTTCTATCTATCTCCAATCTGATCTAAGGACATTATTGCCATAGAGGGAGTGCAGAGACGGTTCACCAGACTGATTCCTGGGATGTCAGGACTGTTTTATGAAGAAAGACTGGATAGACTTGGTTTATACTCTCTAGAATTTAGAAGATTGAGAGGGGATCTTATAGAAACTTACAAAATTCTTATAGGGGTTGGACAGGCTAGATGCAGGAAGATTGTTCCCGATGTTAGGGAGTCCAGGACAAGGGGTCACAGTTTTAGGGTAAGGGGGGAAAACCTTTAAAACCGAGATGAGAAAATCTTTTTTCACACAGAGAGTGGTGAATCTCTGGAACTCTCTGCCACAGAGGCAGTTGAGGCCACAGTTCATTGGCTATATTTAAGAGGGAGTTAGATGTGGCCCTTGTGGCTAAAGGGATCAGGGGGTACGGAGAGAAGCAGGTACGGGATACTAAGTTGGATGATCAGCCATGATCATATTGAATGGCGGTGCAGGCTCGAAGGGCCAAATGGCCTACTCCTGCACCTAATTTCTATGTTTCTATGTTTCTAATTCTCCAAACAACCTTTGCCCTGGATATAGCGTAATCTCATCTGCAATTTATACTGAAATCTACTTGCACAAGGTTCAATTATCTATCTATCTATCTATCTATCTATCTATCTATCTATCTATCTATCTATCTATCTATCTATCTATCTATCTATCTTCTCTATACATAACTAAAACTCTGATCTTGTGCTGTTCCAGTTTGCGCAAGCACTCACAGTACGCGATAGCGCTACAATTTTTCGCCAGCTCACTCACCGTTCTCCTGTGCTGCGAGTGCAACAAGTTTCATTCCGATCGGTGGCATATTGTAAATGTTAGCGAGGTTTAAAAATCTTAAAAATCACACGTGCTCGTCCGCGGCACGCAAGAAGGGAGAGGAGTAGCAACCTTGAGATCCTGCGGAGGGAGAGTGGGGGAGGCGAGGAGTAGGGAGGGGAGAAGAGTTATGGAGGGAGGTAGTGACTGGGGTTATTGGAAAGGAGAGGTGAGGGAAGGATTTGGGGAGGGTAGGAGCAGAGGGAAATGAAGAAGTGAGGAGGGAGACTGGGGGACGAGAGGGGGAATACAGGAAGAGAGGGGGGGGAGTAGAGGAGGAGGGGAGGGGAGTGGGAGATGAGGAGGAATAGCGGGGGGGGGATAGGGGGAGGTGAGGAGTGGGGAGGTGGGGAAGGTGGGGGATAGAGAGATAGGAGGGGGATAGGGAGGGGAGAGGAGTTATGGATGGAGGGAGGGAGGGAGTGACTGAGGGTAAGGGAAAGGAGAGGGAGAGAGAGGTGACAGAGGGATTGGGGAGGGGTGGAGGAGAGGGGAAAGAAGAGGGAGGGTGAAGAGGGGGAGAGAGTGTTAGGGATGAAGGGAAATGAGCTGTGCCTGTGCAGTTGGGGGCTATAGGTGAGTGGTAGAATATTGTGTTGGGGGACCAAGCCTCCTTCCTGTGTGACACTTAGTTTAGTAGCCAGCCAAATTTCAGCAGCGTTGTGATTCAACCTGGAAAAAGCCTTATGTAAGCTCACACCTTTACAGAGCAGGCTTTCCTCTGTCTGCCATGCACCTTTGACACTGACGTTCAATCATGATATACAAATATTTTCTGTCCATTGTGTTAACATGCCACTACTGTCATTCATGCATCTCTTCTTTCTTGAATAGAAAGCATCTTGCTGAGACAAAGAACTGCATGGAGGTGGCCCAAGGTGCTCCTTGTGCAACAGTTACAGATGAGCACAATACAGGATGAATCGTCACCAGCTAGACTGGGATTTATTGTCCATCCCTAATTGTCTCTAGACTTACTGATTTGTTTGACCAATTCAGAGGTCAATTCAGAGTTAACACGTACGTCGTACTGGTTTCCTGTTCTGAAGGACATTAGGGTCTTGTCATTCTTTGTCTTGAAAATGTAGCTAAGTCAAGCAGCAACCCTGCAGACAGCACACTGGCATGTTGACCTGGTGTCCACAGGCAATGAATCCCATGGCTGGGATTGCATCTTTAGGCAATCCCAGCCATGGCACTCACTGATTTAATTTATCTCCCACAGGCATTTCATGCCAGGAGGTCATCAAGATCACACACAACAGGATAAATTCCTCAGAAGAGACCCCCTCCCACTCTATCCGTAGTTGTACCAACATAGATTTAGGCCGCAATGTGCTCACTAGTTTAGATTCACATACTTCAGGGGTAGTTGTTAGATATGTGGAATTCTATACAATGACCGACACTCCACAAGTGAGCAAGATCGGAGATTCTGAAGCCAGGGGCTCTGAAGAAATGGCCCAACCTGTAAGTTATGCTGAATTGGAATCAAATTTTGCCCTGCCCCTCAATAAGCAGGATATACCTTGAGCAGGAGCAAATAATGCATCATGTTTGACATGTTTTCCACTTGTATTATGTTGATCACAGAGAGGTTGGAGGAGCCTGTCTGAAGGCTGAGTGGCATCACGTTTAGTTTAGAGATACAGCTTGGAAACAGGCCCTTCGGCCCACTGAGTCCATGCCGACCAGCAATCACCCATTCACTAGTTCTCTCCAACACACTAGAGACAATTTACAGAAGCCAATTAACCTACAGACCTGCACATCTTTGGAGCGTGGGTGGAAACCAGAGCACCCAGAGGAAACCCACGCAGTCACAGGGAGACTGTACAAACTCCATGCAGGCAGCACCTGTAGTTGGAATAGAACCTGGGTTTCTGGTGCTGTAAGGCAGTAGCTCCACCACTGCATCACTGTGTTCCTGTCCCACTGTGTTCCAGTAGTGTCCTCAAGCAAGAAGAGGTTTGCCTGCTACATGGAATATTCAGCACGATAATAAAATAAGTGTGCTCAAGCCAGCCCAACACAGAGCAAACCTTGTCCCAGGTGTCTGTAAATAGCTGCTCCAATGTAAGTGACACAGCATCATGAGATAATGGCATTCCGACATGCTGATGCAACTTATTCATTGCCTGCAATACTGATGTTCTGGCTGTGACCTTGAGTGAGTTGCACTCTCTACTGAGCACTTCTCTCCCATGGAGCTGCAGATCTATGAGATGGTTCTGTTGCAGCTGCCCCCTTTACTGCTGCCAGTGTAGCTATTGGTTCAGCTCCCTCCATGCTCCTCTTGGTGGTCATTTCATCACAATGGAGAGCACTCCCACAGAGCTCAAATGTGCAGATTGGAACAATGTAAATACTAATAATCCCAGAGCATGCCAAGTAACACTCCACCACAAGTTCTCTGGACAAATCCTTTCCCTCATAAAATGTTTAAAAAGAACAATAGAGTACAGAGTCCTTATCGCCATTTTTCCTTGCCATGGCTTCAGCCAACTCAGTTGCTGCCTTATGTCCACTGAGAATTTCCAGGATGGCCAGGAATCCTTTGGACAGCGGTAGAAATTTCACATCAACATAATTCTAGATGAATGACTTAGCATATGCCAAATGCCATACACTCAGTCCTGTGAGGGTTGTATGTATGTGGCCTGAAGCACCAGAATGAAATGCAGAAGTAGACGGGCTGGAACCATTTACCTGATGTGTGCACATTTTCCCCAGATTTAACTAGCCCCCTTCCACATCATCTACATGCAGTTGGAAGTGTTCTTCCCCCGTAATTTCCCCCCACACAATCAATTGCAATAGTTTAGTTTTACATGAAATAAAGCAGAACAAATAATGCCAAGGGTAAGCTGTTAATAAAAAATGGTCTTTACACCTCTTATCCTGTTGATAACTTGGATATACTTTCAGAATAAATTTGCACAGATTTATGGAGAGATGAAGGAGAAAAGAATAAAGTAGTGGAAAGCTCAAGATTAAAATAAATTGTTTCAATGCTCATCTGAGTTTTTCTGCTTTGAAATCAGTCTTGTGGTATCTTGATCTATAAATATGATTTTAAACTAAGTTATCATGCAAGCCATTATATTAATCTCTCCTAAACAATGCTATCTTCAATTTCTAATATGAAACTTGAAGCATTAGTTCAATAACATGGAAACATAACGCCACAGATTTAAACAGTTAGAGGTGAATCCTTACAACACAGCTATCTGCCAAAAATAAAAAAGCACACTTGTCCTAAGCCGGGCGAGATCAGACAAATACTCGCTGGTTCCCAGTCTTCTGTGAAACATGACATTGCTGCACTAATGCATATAAAATAGCAATCTGCATCAGTGAGAAAGCATCTGGCTTATAAGGGAGATCTATCACTGTTAGCAGGTCACTCGCCACCCATCTATATACACTCTGACTAATGTTTCTAGCCTGAATCAAGATGCTTTGAAATTAAACAAATAAAAATAATACCATTCTCAGCTTTGTCTCCATTTCCTAATTCTAGCCTTTGATTAAAACATCATGTTAGGTTGGATAGTAATGGTTCTACAAGAAAAGAAAAGATGTTATTCATTAATATGTAGATAACCTTGGGGTGCATGATAAATGACATGTACCATATTTTCTTTTTCTTTCATTTCTTTCCCTGCGGTGCATTCATATTCTAGAATGGAAGTTTGACTGCACTTAGTTTGCATCACCTGAAAAATAAGATAGTAGGATCAGACCTATCTCAATATCAGATCACATTCTGATTCTCTATTGCTGCAGAATGCTGGCTCTGAATAAACCATGCACGAATTATAACCAAACTGACTGATAATTTTTTAACGTTACGATGAGAAATTCCTTTCACCTGCCCTTTCGAAGGGTTCATATAGTTATAGCCACATCAATATATTACTGCTAAAACTGTAGCCAAAGACTTTAAAACACTTGGCTAGAGGTTGAGTCACAAGAAATACATTTTCCCTCTCATAAATGCTGGAGAAGAGAGATGTTTGAATTAATATTCTTCCTAGACCAGAGAATTATTTCATGTTAAATCAAATGTAACCTTGATATTCTTTTGCCTTTACTTCTCCTTTGAGATAAACCTTATTAAAGTTTGATCAATACTTGGCCTTTCACCTCTTTCCTTCCCACTATACATTGAACCAAATTGTCCTTACAGGTGAAGCAGTGATTCATTGCACTTCCTCCAGTCCAGTGTACTGCATTTGCTACTTCCATTATCTTCCATTAATTTGTCCGTGTATATCTCAAGTACCATCTATTGTTACCCTTTCCCCTGACTTTCAGTCTGAAGAAGGGTCTCGACCTGAAACGTCACCTAATTCTTTTCTCCAGAGATGTTGCCTGACCTGCTGAGTTACTCTAGCGTTTTGTGTCTGTCATTGATTGGTGCTTGCAATGTGGTTCTCCTCTGTAATGGAGAAACCAATCACAGATTGGGTTACTGCTTTGCAACACAGTTGCATTCAGCCCAGTCATGAAACCCAGACCTTCCAATTGACTGGCACTTTAATTCTCCATCTCACTCCCATTATGACCTATGTCTTTGCCATCTCCTGCACAGTTTTAATTAGACCCAACATACACTTGAAGAACAGTATTTATCTTTCAATCTAGACATGTTGCAGCCTTGTGGACTCAATAGGAAGTGCAACAATTTGAAGTTTTCTCGGTTTGTATCAGAACAGGCCAATTCTGCTTAGACTATCCCACCTGTAATACCTACTCAGTTTTTCTTACTTTGGTTATACTGTTTGGCCAGCTGGGCAGTTCTTACTGCTCTGACCAATACTTACAGCTTTTATATATTCCACTATTCCTGCCGTCTAAGTTTTGTCAGAAGTCTTTTGAAGGTACCTTTTTTTGATCCTATCTCCCACAAATGCAGGAAATATCATTGTTCTCTGACCTGGGAATGCGAGCCAGAATCCAATTTGTTAAATCTCAGAAATGTCCTGAAATTTCATGGTTCTCAAGAAAACTCTCAGTGCATTACATTTGTAATAGTTCCTCCTTTTCTAATCCACACTGCCATCCATAACCTTCGATATTCTGTTTTTATTTATCCAGCGATTCTCAAATTGGTGTGGTTCTCTTCACCGCAGTGAAGCATTACTGCAGTAATATGGCCATGAAAGAGGGAAAAAAAACCTCGAAAACAATTTAGTACAATTTCATTTTGCGGTGGTATTCTGAAATTTTATTAACCATCTCTATTCTGGACATCTGAAACATACCGGCTGGTACCCAAGAAAAGTTTTGTAATCGAAGAACCTTTTTCTGAAGTGAACAAGAAAGAAAATTGGACTTCAAAGTAGCAGGTCAGGTGTTAGAAACATACAAAATAGGTGCAGGAGTAGGCCATTCAATATGATCATGGCTGACCATCCAAACTCAGTACCCCATTCCTGCTTTCTCCCTGTATAGCTTGATTCTGTTAGCCCTAAGAGCTATATTTAACTCTCTTGAAAACATCAAATGAATTGGCCTCCACTGGCTTCTGTGGCAGAGAATTCTACAGCCTGTGGCTTCTGTGGCAGTGTTGGTGAACCTGTAACCCATGTTACGTCACATGTTATTTGATTTTTATTTCCACTGAAGTCAATAGAAAATAAAATTAACTATGGTATAAATTACACTTAGTTTTAGTTTAAGAAGGAACTGCAGATGCTGGAAAAATTGTAAGTAGACAAAAAATGCAGGAGAAACTCAGCGGGTGAGGCAGCATCTATGGAGAAGTTTCGGGTCGAGACCCTTCTTCAGATTGATGTCGGGGGGGGAGTGGAAAAATGAAAGGAAGAGGCAGAGACAGTAGACTATGTGGGAGAGCTGGGAAGGGGGAGGGGAAGGAGGGAGAAAGCAATCACTACCTGAAATGAACGAAGTCAATGTTCATACCACTGGGGTGTAAACTACCCAAACGAAATACGAGGTGTTGTTCCTCCAATTTGCGCTGGGCCTCACTCTGGCGATGGAGGAGGCCCAGGACAGAAAGGTCAGATTCAGAATGGGAGGGGGAGTTGAAGTGCTGAGATCAGGTTGGTTAGCACGGACTGAGCGGAGGTGTTGCACGAAGCGGTCGCCGAGCCTACGCTTGGTCTCGCCAATGTGGAGAAGGTGACACCTGCAACAGCGGATGCAGTAGATGAGGTTGGAGGAGGTGCAGGTGAACCTCTGCCTCATCTGGAAAGACTGTTTGGGTCCTTGGATGGAGTCAAGGGGGGAGTTAAAGCGACAGGTGTAGGATTTCCTGCAGTTGCAAGGGAAAGTACCAGAGGAGGGGGTAGTCTGGATGGGGAAAGGACGAATTGACCAGGGAGTTATGGAGGGAATGGTCTCTACAGAAAGCAGACAGGGGAGGAGATGGGAAGATGTGGCCAGTGGTAGGATCTCGCTGGAGGTGGCGAAAATGTCGAAGGATTATATTTTGTATGCACCAGCTGATGGTGTGGAAGGTGAAGACAAGGGGTGCTCTGTCCTTGTTAAGGGTAGGGGGATGGGAGTGAGAGTGGAGCTGCGGGATATAGAGGAGACCTTGGTGAGAGCCTCATCTATAATAGAAGAGGGGAACCCATGTTTCCTAAAGAATGAGGACATCTCCGATGCCCCGGTCTGGAACACCTCATCCTGGGTGCAGATGCGGCATAGACGGAGGAATTGGGAAGAGGGGATAGAGTCCTTACAGGAAGCAGGGTGGGAAGAAGTGTAGTCTAGATAGCCATGGGAGTAAGTGGGTTTGTTATAGATGTCAGTCAGTAGTCTGTTACCTGTGATGGAGATGGTGAGGTCAAGGAACGGTAGGGAGATGTCGGAAATGGTCCAGGTGAATTTGAGTGCCGGATGGAAGTTAGTGGTGAAAGGGATGAAGTCAGTGAGTTCTGCATTGGTGCAGGAGGTAGCACTAATGCAGTCGTCGATGTAGCCGAGGTAGAGTTTAGGGATAGGGTCACGGTACGCATCGAACAGGGATTGTTCGACGTACCCTACAAAGGGGCCGGCATAGTATGCCCATGCCCATTGCTACGCCTTGGATTTGGAGGAAATGGGAGGAGTCAAATGAAAAGTTGTTAAGGGTGAGGACCATCGGCAGAGGAGAGTATTCGTAGTTGGAAATTGGTTGGTTCTGTGGTCGAGGAAGAAACGGAGGGCTTTAAGACCCTCCTGGTGGGGGATGGAGGTGTAGAGTGACTGGACATAATGAAGATGAGGGAATGGGGCCTGGAAAACGGAAGTCATGAAGGAGACAAATGTGAGGTGTCTTGGACATAGGTGGGGAGGGATTGGACCAGGGGGATAGGATGGAGTCGAGGTATGTGGAAATAAGTTCTGCAGGACATGAGCAAGCAGAAACAATGGGTCTGCCTGGACAGTTAAGGTTGTGGATTTTGGAAGTTTTTGTTTTAGTTTAGTTTATTACACTGCCTTCAATTGCATATTTTGCATTTTCATTGACATTCATTTTTGCCTATCCTACCCGACATAATTTAGAGCAGTACAAAATCAACACAGAACTGAAGGGCAACCACGAGGAACTCTGACATTTATTAACACCACTGCCTGATTTTTTGTTGAAGGAATTAGCTCAGAAGTATGACCCCTACTACCATATCACATGCTTTCTCTGTGCTGTACAACTCTAATCAGATGTCTATCCTAAATCTGTGAAATTCAATGCTGAAATTCAAAATTAAACATGGTAAAGATCTAATATGTTGAATGACCAGATAATTTACTAGCAATGCCATTTTTAAACAATACCTGATGTTTTCAACATGTTGCTTTATACCATTATCTCTGAAATCAGTAATAGCGAATGGTTCTCCGATGACTAATGTGTTATGGTGACCCAAAATATTTGTTCACAGACTCTACAGGGATAAAAGAAGAGTGCCTTGAGTGATAAAGAAGAAAACATTTGAGCTCTTGAATGTTATTGGAACTGTTTAAGTACACCATCAATGTCAACAGATATAGGCTGCTCCTATTCCCATGGTTTTCTACATTACTTATACATAGCTTAATGATAACAGAACATAAATACTGCAATGTAACTTGTTTATAATGCATGCTGAATTTTACTGGACTTATTAAATATAAATTGCATTCTCTAACTGCCTTTTGTGATGAGCTCTATTGGGATATTGTTGTTCTCAGTAAAACAAGGCAAATTGAAATGGTTTCTGTTGGGATTTGACCACATACAAGGAAATACATTTAATCTGACGCGGTTAATTTAATGATGCCTCATGTAATTGTACATGAAACATGAATAATATATCTATCCCCCATTAAAGTTCTGACTACTATTTGACAATACATTTGTTTGTGATGTTCAACATGGGAATCATTCCTGCAAAAATTTCCCTGAGACAAGTTTTTTTCTTAACTCAACTTAGTTGACTGCCTTTCCTGAAAACTCCTCAGCAAGTTCCTGTAACGCATGCAAGAGCTGACAAATTTTGAACCAAATCCTATCCTGGTCCAGTCAATGATAAAGCAGCTTATGTAACCGCAGTGTTCAGTTATGGTGTTCGATGTTGAAATCAAAAAGTGCAGGAAAATTCATACAAAATCATTGACAGTTACTATAACTTCTACCACATGGTCACACAGCATGGAAACAGGACTTTAAGTCCACCATTATTCTTGCCAATTACTATAACTCACATACCATAGCTAATTTGTAATGTAATTTTATCTAAAAAATGATGGATACTGCATGGACAGATGGCATGCTTCTGGAAATCCTATCTCAATCCTCCATGCATATGATTCTTTTACATACAGTGGTCATCAAATGTAATAATTACCAATAACAGTTGATGTCAATGTTCTGAAACACGATGCATAGATGGTGCAGGCCATGAGTGTGGGTGCAGCATTACCCAGAGACTGAATACTTGCTTCCACATTGCTCAAATAGTCATCACCTATCCTAGCCCTGCTGCAGACTGCAGAAGTGGAGATTCCACATTGGTACTCAGGGCCACTCAGGGTTGCACGGTGGCGCAGTGGTAGAGATGCTGCCTCACAGCGCCAGAGACCTGGGTTTGATCCTGACCTTCAGAGCTGTCTTTATGGAGTATCTACGTTCTCCCTGTGACCGTCTGGGTTTTCTTTAGGTGCTCCAGTTTCCTCCCACACTCCAAAGATGTGCAGGTTTGTAGGTTTATACGTGTGTAAATTGTCTCTAGTGTGTAGGATAGTGCTGGTGTACGGGGTGATTGCTGGAAGGAGTGGACTCGGTGGGCTGAAGGGCCTGTTTCTGCGCTGTATCTCTAAAGTCTAAAGTCTAAAGAGTAGTTCTGAAGTCATCCAAATTGATGGCAAGTTCCAATTATCCTCTGTTTTTTCTTGGGATGTTAAATCTATCTCTGATGGCACCAAACTATTTTCCATCAATGACACATCCCATACCCTCCCTGCCTTCTCATTCCACTTGAAGATAAATCAGCTCAAGTAGTACAAGCGATGGTGCCCAACAGGAATAGTTATTTTCAGACCACCCAACATAAAGGAGATTATAAAACCAATGACATTCTTTCCATGCAACATTAGTCGATAATTTGATGATTTTGTGTTTGAACATTGTAAGCTTTTTCCATTATGGCAAACCCCTGCTTTAGTGGCTCTGATTGCAAATATGCAGCGCACATATATACAGGATCTAGACCATAAATGAATTTTCCTTACTGTTCTGCAGCCTATCTTCAATTGGTCCACAGCCTGCAAATGAACTTTTTTAAATGGCCATAGTCAAATAGAAGAATTGTTTATGTCTCCACAATGTTTTTGCTTCTAAAAGTTAAGTTGTTGCTGGAATGAATTTGCTTGTCTGGTTGAAGTGATAACAATTCTTTTAATCATGCATTCTTGGAATGCTGTTGTTCTTGAGATAGCCAGAATTTTTCAGCCCAGGAAAGACACAAAATTCTGCAGTAACTCAGCAGGTCAGCCAGCTTCCCTGAAGAACATGGGTAGGTGAGGTTTTGGGTTGGGACCCTTTTTCAGATTTCACACCTTTCCATGGGCTGAAAGGTCAGTGATGGACCTTGGTATATATCACATCAAAGTGCTTCAAGGGACATGAAGAATCGTCAGCATGATTGGGATGTGAGCATCATTGAACCTGTACTGTTCCTTTGTGAAAGGCAGTGGTGAATCAATTGAACTTAATGACAATTTATTGGCTTCAAAATCACTATTAGTGAAATGTATTTTTATTTCCAGATGTGTTAAACTGAACTCACTTTCCCAGATTTTTTATTTTGAACTGTTGGAGCACAACAATCACCAATGAGCATTACCTCGACTGAGAATTTTGTAGAGTCTGGTTGGTGTAGGGTCTTTACAGGAATGGGTGGGAGTATCATACATATACAGTTACGATGGTCATATGAGAAGTTGTATTCCAAAGCCATTTCTATCTTTAGCAACCAAATCTGCCAAATTCTGTTGTGGAAGTTGTGAGGAGAATGTAAGAGAAGGATATACAGCTAATTGAAAGACTCATATCAGCCTTGATATGCAGAGCGATCTTGGAGCCCAAGTTCATAGCTCATTGAAGATGGCAGCACAGGTATTTAGGATGGTAAAGAAGGCAACGGTATACTTGCTTTCATTGCCAGGGGCATTGAGTATAGGAGTCAAGAAGTCATGATGAAGCTCTAAAGGACTGGGCTTAGACTGCATTTATAGTATTGTGTGCAGTTTTGGTCTCCCCATCACGTGAAAGATGTGTAGGCTTTGGAGAGGGTGCAGAGGGGGTTAACTAGAATGTTGCCTGGATTAAAGGGTTTCAGCTACAAGGAGCGGTTGGACAAACTTGGATTGTTTTCCCTGAAATACCGGAAGACCTGATTGAAGCATGTAAAATTATGAGGCATGGATAGGTTAGACAGTCAGAATGGAAAAATCAAATACTAGATGGTATAGTTTTAAGGTGAGAGGGGAAAGATTTAATGAAGATATGCTGAGCACGTTTTTTTACACAGAGAGTGGTGGGGGTCTGGAACTGGTGTCAGGGGAGGTGGCGGAGGCAGATACAATAGTAATGTTTTGGAGACTTATAGATAGGCACATGGAAGTGCAGGGAATAGAGGGATATGGATTATGGGCAGGCAGATGAGATGTTTAACTCGACATCATGTTAAGCATAAACACTGTGGGCTGAAGGGCCCGTTCCTGTGCTGTACTGTTCTATGTTCTATGCTCTATGTTCTCTACTGAATATTTCTGCATCTTAAATTTGGTGCACCCTTTGGTTCCTAATGCTTCTTTGCATCACTGCCAATGCATTGTCCCGGGCCCAACAGTGAGGCAATCATTTCGATGTTTTAACAACAGAGCAGTGAATATTCTTTAGGAAATGTGTTTCATGTGTCAGTTTTTGCTAAACAATGAAAGTGGGAGGCAGCCACAAAGTGCCTGGGTCTCGCCTGGACTACTGGGGCACATCACACTTTCTGCATTGCAACCATTCAATGCATTCTTCACACCAACACCACCTCTTGATATTTTGGCAGAAATTTCTGTCCAAGTTCCCAAGGAAGTAATACAAACTACTTTCAATGTACACAAATCTCAATGAAGGGAATGTAATTTTCCCTTAATGAAAATCAAACTCACATATGCTCCCTTAATTTAATTCCGGACATTTTGATTTTATGATATCATTTTGCATTTAAATTTTCTTCCCAAGTTTATCGTCACTAATTCAGAGCACATGCTGCAATCACTTGAAACAAATATGTGTCTTTCTTGAAAAATGTTTGCTATGTTTGAATCAGTTTGCATTTCCTGCCTGATAGCTTGCATTCAGCACATCAAGACAAAACTGTCAGCCTTCCTTTCTTGACACCTAGCCTGATAACAAAACTTTCGGGAACTGTGGAGTGTAACTTGACCCTGATAGCATGTACCTCTGAACCTAAAGGAGGTCACACTGGAGATCTGGAGCTTTTAAGATTAAGTTGAGTGTTTAGGTCATGGCATTGTCAAACTATGCAGCAAGGCTTTGATTGAGTGATAGACTTTTTTTCCACAGCAATAGCTGGATGTTAATCCTTCAGGGCACAGAACTGTTTAATTTGTGTTTTGATTTGTTAAAAGCTTTTGTTTGATATTGCATCTGTGAAGTGATTTAGGATGTTTTTGCAATGATAAAAGTGCCACATGTTTGAAAGTTGTTGCTATCTCGCCAAAATGTAAAATATGGATAGTATTACACTTACTCTCCCTTCCAACATTCTCAAATAAATCTGCACAGTTGGTGGAATACCATTGGAAGTGTCATCTCTGTTATAAATGGCAGTCAATTTGTATATGATAAACCTCCATAAACAGCAATGAACTTACCAATAAATTGTTTTGATGGTATTGGTTGAGGTGCACGTTTAGTTTAGTTTAAAGATACATATAGCATGGAAACAGGCCCTTCAGCTCACTGAGTCCATGCCAGCCATCAATCATTCAATCACACGAGTTTTATGTTATCCCACTTTTGCATTTACTCCCTACACATATTGGGGGCAAATCACGGAGGCCAGTAAACCTTCAAACCTGCACATCTCTGGGATGTGGAAGGAAATCGGAGAACCCAGAGGAAACACACGGGGTCAAAGGGAGAATGTACAAACCTCACACAAACAGCACCCAAGGTCAGGATCAAACCAGGGTCTCTGACACTGTGAGGCAGCAACTCTGCCAGCTGCACCAATGTATTGACTAGTAAAGCAGGAAAATCCGTGCCCTTCTCCAAATTAGAGCTGTGGGATAGTTCATGTTCTCTTCAGGGAGCACAAGGGGTGGCTGATGTGAAGAACAGCACTTGTGACAATGTAGCATTCGCCCAGAGTATTAGCCGAATCACTACGCCTCAAGCTCCGGATGAGACCTAAACCCACAAGTCAGAAGCACATTGCTACTTGTAACGCATGGACAGCGTTAAATTATGGTTGCAGAAGGGTTCTTCCTTCAGCCACATATCCGCGGGCCAGTACCACAATCAATGCACTTGTACATTTTCTGATTGTGAAAGGAGCAGCAAGCAGCATTTCAGTTTCCCCTTCATCTTTCCACAACCTCTTTCTGCTTTATTTAGAAAATTGCCTCCACAAAAATAAAAGGAATTGCTCCTTCAAAGAACAATGGTTACCCTCCGGTCAGTAACTGTGAAGAGGAAATTTTGTGGCTGATAAAATGACATTCTCATATGGAAGTTATTGATTTCTGTCTGAAAGGATTTAGTATATGACTCCAGTTGCAGCAACAACGCATCTGTTACTCTATGAAACCCACAGTCATCTCATTTTAGTTAAAACATAACCGAACACAACATCCTTTAGGCCATTTGCCCGTGGCTGTAGATATACAATATAATAAATGAATCTTCCAGGTGGTTAAGTCATCTATTTTAAGCAAAGTTTTGTAGAAAGGACAATTTTCTTCATCTTTGTTCAGCTGTATTCAAACATAAACCACATGCTCACATAATGGTCTCTGTGGTGGTGCAGATGAAAGGAGTTGTGTTTTATTATTGTGAGCTATGACCACTTCATTTAATGTTGCTAGTCATGGAGTCAATGATTCAATTAAACCGATAATAAACCTAAGTACACACAAAATATTTTTAATTCAGATGTCATCTTTGTGCTGTAACTGTGCCATAGTTTTATACTGATTAATTTCCCTTTGGACTAGTGGAAGATTTGGCAGGATCTTTAATGTATGAAACACATTCTCCAGATTACTAAAACAAGAACTTCTACATAGCTACATCAATGTTTTCAATGTAAAACCTGATTTCTTAAGATAAATTCTACCTCACGACGTATGCATTACTTTTCCCTGATAAAGTCAGAGACATGGCTGCAGTTTATTAATGACTTGGTGATATGCATTAAACGGACAATTAAACATTAGCAGGTGCAATTAGCTGATAGGAGTGGCTGAACTGAACAAACTGAAGAGAGTCTGATGGTACTGATAGTTTTCTAACATGCGCTGTTATCAAATGATCAAATAAATTTGTCCACTCTCCTTTTTCTGAAGGAATTTAATTATCCAGCCAGTGCATATGGCAGGTCATTAATATAAAAAAACAGCTATCTGTAACAAGGTTTGTGAACTTACCGTTATCCACTATTATCTAAATAAACATTTGAACAGCAATCTCAAATGATCATGAATATGTGCGCTCTCAAATAGAACTTGGTTCATTTTGTAGTCAAATTGCAAATGTTTTTGCGTAGTTTATTTTGATCATTTCCATAAAATAAAGTTAGTCGGTGGCTCTCTATTTCTGGGAGTGTGATGGATCTGACCAACCTGCGAATGCAGATAAAAAGAAAATCACTCAGAGGCTTAGCTCTCTGCAATGAGTATTCATCAGGTCCATAGGTTACATCTGCATTACTCCATTCTAGCAGTATACATCATCATTGACATAGAATGCAGAAAATCGTGCAGTTCATCATAATGTAGGGTCATGGTAGCTACAGCAATGTGAAGTAGTGGAGCAGACTAGACCAAGGCCTATCTTACAATAGCATATCTTACAATAGCATATCTGTTAACTGTATTACTTTAATGTTTAAAGCATAATGGAATAATTCTCTTATTTTACCTGCATAAGCAATAATTCAAAATATTTTTGGAGCAGTGTCTGCCATTTACATTTACTCGATTTAAAACAATAGTTGAATATATTTGGAGTCTCAACACAGCCTTAAAACATACAGTGAATTTGTTCTGTCATTTTAAAATAACAAATGACTGAAATCGGTTTTTTTCTATTTGTTTCTTCACATTCAAATTCTTCAATTGCAAAAAAAAGAAAAAAATCATGTTTTACCTATTTTTGAAATGAAGATAGCATCACTGAATTTCTGAAATTCCAATTGTGAAATAATCAGTTTGACTAATCAACAAGCAGCAGGGATCTTTGGAAAAGAGATTACAAGGAAGACGTTGTTCTTATTTCTTGCTAATTTTCATTCTAAGACATTAACATGTTCCCACATATTTTTATTTTCATCATCAGTACTAACTTAACTTTCAAAAATATATTTTTAGAATGATACAGTTTAATATTTGCATAATATACTAATTCCTGAATCAAGACTGCCAACATATAACAGCAGCATTTGCTTCAATTTTTTTAATTTCAATTGGGTCGTATTTTAAATGTTAATTTCAGGCTTCTGACTAATTCTGAATGTCAGCTGAAGTATTTTCCTATTGCTTTGTAATCCAGTCATTCTTTACTGCACATTGTCCAAAGCTATCTGAACCACAGCCATTTCCGTGCACAGTTTTTAGATGGGATAATTAGAAAGGGCACAATGCCTGACTAGAACTGTACAAGACTCAATGAAAAATGTTGGCTATTTCCACACTTCATAGAACCAGCAGCTGCAAGCATTAAAAATAACCTATTAAATAAATTTATTGCAATATGGCTGCTATTGATAGTCTTACTGGGAATGAATTTCATTCTAACATGCTGTTTAAATTAAATTGGGTTATTTTTGGAGAATGAGGTTTCTCTATTATGAGAAGCAAGATTAATTTGCACAAAATTATGGGAATGAATTAACACTGAAATTCCAAAATATTTAAACCAAATTATTCAACAATGATAATTGATTATAAGGCAATTAATCACTTCATTCTTGTGTTCTCTCCTTGTGTATTGAAAGTTTATCCATGTGTGCAATTCTGGCATCCTAATAATGAGATTACATCACGTGTAAAACACAGATTTGTATTTGCCTGGACAAGGCATGGTGAACTGTGCTATTTGGCTAACAATCTAAAATCAGGCTCTGAATGTGTTAACAAAATTGAGTTTATACTGTTAGCTCTTGGCAATGTCCTAATGCCTCTGAAGCCAATTCCTTCACTATCCATTGCTGTTCAGACTGAGCATAGTGCTTTTTTATCATGAATAAACATTTTCCATCCCATATTCAATCAGTCAGCAAGACTTCCTTGTTGCTGCAGACAAACAATTGCTACTTAAGTATTTATAAATCCTAAATTCATACCTTTCACTCCATGAGGCCAGTGATTTAATAGATATACTTAATCTGTTCACTGATCCCATGTTGCAGCTAAATAATCAATCCTTTTCCTCACAAAATGACACCCACATATTTCTATCCCAGGACGACCCCATTAGCCTCTTGAGCCCAAATATTATTTTTATTATTCATTCACAAATTGACAGGATTATTGGCAAGGATTGTTCATCATTTCCTGCATTTCCCTAACTGCCCTTGAGAAGGTAATTGTGAGAAATCTTGAACTACTGGTGTCCTCCCAATGAAAATACTCCACTGTGCTGTTTTGTAGACAATTCCATGATTTAAATGTGTGTTGAGCAGATGATTTTGGAGTCATCACCGTTTGCTCAGTCTCTGACCTCCTTTTGAAACTCCAGCATCTGTGTCACTTGTGGAGTGTTGAATGTTTAGTCAATGGTGACACCCTCCAACCCCCTGAATGCTGGTTAACTCTGTTGCTTAATATCAAGGATAGGTAGTTAAACTCACCGTCATTTATGATAACAATTATTCATCAAATAAGTGTGGCAAATGGTACTTGCCACTTATTAGCCCCTCCTTCAATGTTATCTGGGTCTTGTTGCAGGAAAGGGTGACTTTCTTGGTTAAGGAGTTTTGTTTGGAACTGAATGTTGTGAAATAAGCACTGAAAATCCCATGTCAGGCCTTATGATGGAAGAATAGTCTTTGGGGATGCAGATAGAGATGATTGGGCCAAGGATTCCGCTCTGAGGAACTCTAAGTGTAGTTGACGAGGATCAAGATAATTGACCCCCCCCAGAAATCTCCTCCATTGTCTGGACACAGGATCATTTTCTCTTTGATTCTTACAGACTTTGGTTTACCAGGAATCTTTCATGCTACTCTCCAAATGCTGTCACGGGTTGTCACTTACAACTAACTTCCAAAACGCAGTTCATTTATCCATGCTTGTCATTGCAACTTCCTCACATTCACACACAAAAATATTGGACGATTGCCAGCAAATTAACAAACAGAGAATCTCTATATATCATTTTCTCTACTGTGCGTCACTGTGATAAAGCAGCCAACTTCCCTGCACCCAAAATAGATAGAGTTTCTGAAATTGTAGCGTTGTATACAAGGAAAGCAGTCGGCTATTATGATACAATTCTTAAAGTGATACCAATCCAATATCGCCTAAGCCACATATTTGGACCAGGACTGTAATTGTGAAATATAGAAATTTAAGATGCAAACTTTATCATTCTGTTCATCACACCGATATCAACAAAACTGGAATTGTTACTTTTCAGCTATCAGTCTTGAACCTTACAAGGGCTCATTGAGGTATGTTTTTAATTTACCAATAGTTGCTACCTCTGGGCATTGTTCTAAACCTCAACTACTCTCTTTCCTCCAGTATAAATAAAACTCCCCGGTTACTGACCTCTCAGCCACGCATCACCTTATTCACATTTGCACTCTCCAAGCACCTCATGATTTTGTACAACCACAAATTAAATCCCACTTATGCTCCTTTCCCCCAAAGTAAACAACCCCAGGTATGGAACTGAGTGGTGCTGGAAACACTGCGACAGAACATCAATGAGCAGGTTATTGGTGAATAATGCTGCCTGATAGCACTTGTCAACATCGCCTTCCATCACTTTGCTGATGATTGATGGGGTGATAAATGGACAGATTGAATTTATCCTGCTTTTCTTTTGACTTCACACTCCTGGAGAATTATACTGCTGTGGCAGTATTGTAATGGTACAGGAACATTGACTTTATAACAAGGTTAATGGCTCCACAACCATAAGTCTTTACCCCACCTAAGCTCTGTTTTATAATGATTGCTTGTACCTCACCTTCCAGTCCAGTGTAAAAGACTGATATTTCAGCCTTTATTGATCTTGTCTGGAGAACTCTCTTCAAAACCTCTTTCATCTATCCCCCAAAACCATAAAATTGTTGTATCCATTTGTGCCTTTAAAATTTATCAGTTTCCATTGGTACTGCACACCTCAAAATCTTAATCTCCAAATCATGTTTACGCACTATAATTCTAATTTACTAGATTTAATGCAAATGATTATTTCTTATTAATGGAGTTCCATAACAAAAGTGGTTCTGTCTAACAAAATATATTTCAGTTGAGACAAATGGTTAAGATGTATATTTTTAATTACAGGGAGCGTTCATTTTGCCCTCCACCGAAAACGGTGTCTGAGACGGGCTGGGAAGATCATCAAAGACCCCTCACACCCCAACCATGGACTGTTTGCCCTCCTCCCATCAGGGAGGCGGTACAGGAGCCTCAGGTCACGTACTAGTAGAATGAGGAACAGCTTCTACAATAATACAATTACATTGCTGAACTCGGAGTCCTGCCGATAGATTTCTCCGGTCCCTCCGTCCCCATTGTTTAATTATTCTGTATTTTTTGATTATTCTGTATCTTCTCTCTTTCTATTTTTTATTTTTTATTTTTTTATGCACAACTACTACGGACTGACGCAAAACTGCATTTCGTTGTACTCATACTTGTATTTGTGCGATGACATTAAAGTTGAATTGAATTGAATTTTCTTGCTGTGATCTTAAATTAACTGAAGGATCTGAACATGATATTTTACACA
This sequence comes from Leucoraja erinaceus, assembly GCF_028641065.1. Classification (NCBI taxonomy): domain Eukaryota; kingdom Metazoa; phylum Chordata; class Chondrichthyes; order Rajiformes; family Rajidae; genus Leucoraja; species Leucoraja erinaceus. The sequence continues at coordinate 76,640,868 of NC_073378.1, read as the reverse complement.
TGGAGATTTCACTCCCCATATGGAAGAACATATCAATCTCTTATCAAATTGTAAATAATTTGGACTATCGTTTTCAATTATTTACTGATAGTTGGGTGAATTTGTAGCCTACAGATAGCTCGCAGGTAAGTGCCATCTTAGTGCACCAGATTTTAACCCCAATTGAATCAAATCAACAAACTACAGGTGCTGGAAATCTGAAAGGAAAACAGAAAATGCGGCAAACACAGAGTATGTCAAGCAGCTTCAGTGGAAATAGAAGCAGAGTTATCACTGCAGGTCGAGGTCCCTTGTGTTTATATTTAACCACCATTAACTAATTCAGTGGGGCAGGGAGAGTTTGGTTGGGAGAGGGGGAAGCTGTTGGGGCAGGACAGGAAGTAATTTGTCATCCCAAAACCTTCTGCTGCCCCTTATGTGGCAAAACGTGAAATAATCAATGATTCAATTATACTTTATTGTCATGTAAATAGCTTGTTCTAAGCTTCCCTCCAGTCTAGTTTCAGTCAATAAAATACTGAATCAAGCACTTGAGCAACTAAACTTTATTTTGGATAGCACAACACAAATTCCCCTAAACAATACCTAAACACCACGGGTTCGATCCTTGTATCTGCTTGGCCAAGCCCTTCTAGTCCCATGCAAGCAGAGACGCTCCAAAAGGTCATGCAGTCCCATGCGCTCTTCCAGAAGCTCAACAAAGGACCTCGTGGAGGCTGCCTTTTATAGATCCCCGAACCTTGAGGGGCTGAACCACATGGGGGTGGTCTCTTTATAATCCAATCAACAACTAACAGAGTAACTGTCTCACAACATTATTTACAACATGTCTGAAGAAGGGTTTCGACCCGAAACGTCGCCTATTTCCTTCGCTTCATAGATGCTGCTGCACCCGCTGAGATTCTCCAGCAATTTTGTGTACCTTTGATTTTCCAGCATCTGCAGTTCCTTCTTGAACACATTATTTACAATATGTACACTTGGTTTGCATTGATCCAATTAACTCTATGCATTTCACACTTAATTGCAAAGATCTTATAGCGGAGCAAGATAGGCCACTCCTGCTAAATGCAATGGACTGACGTGTAGTACGCTATGGAGGGGATCATGGGCATTTTCCACGCCCATTTTAGCAACCTGAGCCTACCTAACCCGACCCGACTCGCACTGTAATCAATGTTGCGGGGCAACAGTTTGTGTGGGTCAGATTCATAAATCTGTCAGTTCAAACTTCTTGTCAAGAATAAAATTTGATTCTGATAATTGTCTTTTTTAATGTTTTTTAAATCATTTCTTTTTAAATGGCTCACAAGCAGTGTTTGAGTTGATTTTGTAGTAACCGGAACCGACCCAACTCGCAGGGTGATTGACAGGGGAGACTTTTTGTGCGTCATTATAGGGTTAGATTCATAATTCAATTAGTTCATAATTCTGTTGATTCTTGTTAAGGAATAAAATGTTTATAAACACACATACATGAAAATTATATAAATGTATATAACACACACAATTATATTTCTTCTAAACCAATAATGATCTTTATTTCAGACTAGACAAGGGACATTAAATAAGAAACATTGTAAATAAGAAACATTGTCTTGAGGCACTCTCTCTCTCCCCGTGGTGCCCCGGGCCCCGCACTCCTTCTCCCCCCTGCTCCGCACTCTCTCTCTCCCCGCTGCCCCCGGGCCCCGCACTCCTCCTTCGGTCTGAATGACAATAAAAGGCTATCTATCGCACTCTCTCTCCCCTATCTGCCCCGGGCCCCCGCACTCTCTCTCCCGCTGCCCCGGGCCCCGCACTCCTCCTTCTCCCCCGCTAAAAAAAGTTGTGTCCCCGCACTTGTTCTCCCCGCTGCCCCGGGCCCCGCACTCTCTCTCCCCGCTGCCCCCGGATCCCACACACCTCTCCCCGATAATCAGCTATACATGGCCCCGCACATCCTTCTCCCCGCTGCGGATCCAATCTTTGGCCGGAAGCAAGAAGGCGGGAGCAAGAAAGCGGAGCAAGATGGCGGAACAAGATGGCGGAGTCAGCTTGCTAAAATGTGTCCTGTAATCACCCATGAAACCGCCCATGAGCGCACCTCACGTTTGCGTGAGAGTAACCTATCTTGCTTCGCTCTAAGATCTTTGCTTAATTGTAAGAACTCTGCAGATGACCCATTCATTCTCTGCAACAATGATCTGGGCCACAGACTTGCTGGAACCATTCAGCAGCTTGTCTCAGTTCTGCAGAGGCACATTTAACTTGACCAAAATGGCCTAGCAATACATAAACCCTTACTAAATTTTAATGCCATGGCTGCTCCAATTTAGCCAGGAGTAACATTCCTCCCTTTTATCAATTTGAGTATAGAAGCTGGGATGTAATGTTAAAATTGTACAAGGCATTGGTGAGACCAAATCTGGTGTATGGTGTACAATGTTGGTCGCCCAATTATAGGAAGGATGTCAACAAAATAGAGAGAGTACAGAGGAGATTTACTAGAATGTTGCCTGGGTTTCAACAACTAAGTTACAGAGATAGGTTGAATAAGTTAGGTCTTTATTCTCTGGAGCGCAGAAGGTTAAGGGGGGGACTTGATAGAGGTCTTTAAAATGATGAGAGGGATAGACAGAGTTGAGGTGGACAAGCTTTTCCCTTTGAGAATAGGGAAGATTCAAACAAGAGGACAACTTCAGAATTAAGGGACAGAAGTTTAGGGGTAACATGAGGGGGAACTTCTTTACTCAGAGAGTGGTAGCGGTGTGGAATGAGCTTCTAGTGGAAGTGGTGGAGGCAGGTTCGTTGGTATCATTTAAAAATAAATTGGATAGGCATATGGATGAGAAGGGAATGGAGGGTTATGGTATGAGTGCAGGCAGGTGGGACTAAAGGAAACAAAGTTGTGTCGGCACGGACTTGTAGGGCCGAGATGGCCTGTTTCTGTGCTGTAATTGTTATATGGTTATATGGTTATATGATAAACCATCATTTATGATAATCAGATATACATGGATGACTGTTACATTATCAATCATATCGCCCCTTCCTTGCGGCCTACCAACGGGACTGGAGCGGCGTTTCCTGCCGGAACTGGCCAGAACCTCAGCTTCGGCGGCGGCACAGCGCTGAAGCACCATCACGGAGCGGGCGATGTCTTACCCGGGTCGCCGTGTGGTAAGCTCCAGAATGCTGAGACCGCGGAGCTGTGGTAGTGGAGTGTCCAGCTGTGGGCGGCGCTGACTTTCAAACACCGCGGAGCCTGGGATCTCTCGCCGAGATCGCCAGTGTCGGAGCTCCGACCAGCACGGCCTGTGGACTTCGGGAGCCACGGTCTCCGGGGAGGAAGCGGCCGACTCGGGTGAAGACAGGGATGGTCCAGTGGAGGTTCGGAGGCGATTGCAGTGCCGGAGACCTGGGATCGATCCTGGCTGCAGATGAGGTGCAGTCTGTGTCCAGCAAAGATCCTATAGCGGAGATCCTATCTTTGGTGTCCAGGACTGCTGTTGTGACCCTATGTCCTGGGCACGTCTCCCTCCTCCAATCGCCGCGCTCTATCCTCAGTCCCACCCCCCTACTTCCACCTCTGACCGACACCTCCCTCCACCAATCATCGCACTCAATCATCATGCCCCGCCCCCATTGCCTGCTGACCGATCTCTCTCTCGTCCAATCGGCGCCCTCGATCAGCAGTCCCACCCCCACTGTCTCGCGGAAAGCAAAGATGTCACCGGTTTTTAAAATCCGGATTACAAAAAATTGAGGAGGTGGGATCGTTCCCCATCTCTCAAAACAGAGGGGAGACGTGGCCCCCCCCCCCCCCCCCCCCCCCCCCCCCCCCCCCCCCCCCCCCCCCCCCCCCCCCCCCCCCCCCCCCCATTTCCGCCACTGCTCATATTACACTCTTTTGTCTCCTTTTCATCTCTAGTCCTTGTCCACTCATCTGCCAATCAAAATCACCCTAACCTGTATCCAGGCTTTGTCCCACCCTCCCCTATTTTATATCATTCTAGTACAATCTGTCCGAAAAAGGGCCCCAACCTGAATCATTGCCTATTCATGTCTTCCAGAGATGCTGCCTAACCTGCTGATTACTCCAGCACCTCGTGTTATTTTTGAAAACCAACCCTTACCTCTTCACTGTTTTCATACTAGTCTTCAAGCAAATAAAGGATGGCATTATCTCAGCATGTATGTAGGCCAACATTTTTTTATAGGAAACAATCTATTTTGTGCACGTGTATGTGTGTATGTCACAATTCAAACAAACGTTTCATATTAATAAAACATGTAGGTCAAGCTGGAGAACATATTTCACATTGATGCCAGCATTCTGTGCTTTGGAGAAATGTAAAGTATGTGATTACTTTTAAGTGTATATCAGTTAAAATTAAATATAGATCATCAGGATGAAATCATGTTGAGTTTGGAAACTCGCATTCTTTTTGTTTAACAGTTGTATAATTACAAAGTCTTCTTTAAACATTTGCTTTTAAGTCATTTTACTTGTTTGCCCAATCCATTGAAGGGTGTAATGATATAATTCATTAAAGGATTATGAAGTAGTACTGGTGTAAAAAACCAGCCATAATCTTACTTAATGACCGATCCAGCATGAAGGGTTAAGTGGCTACCACCAAAACATAGAACATAAAACAGCACAAGAACAGGCCATTCTGCCCCCAATGTCTGTGCTGAACATGATGCCAAGGCCAAATACTATCTGCCTGCACACAATCTATATCGCTCCATTCCCTGCATATCCATATGCCTATTCAAATGTCTGTTAAATGCCACTATAGTATCTGGCCCAACCACCTCCCCTGGCTACATGATCCAGACACTCACCATCCTCTGTGTGTAAAACGTGCCCCATACATCTCCTCTAAATTTTGACTCTCTCACCTTAAGGCTATGCCCTCTAGTATTTGATTTTTCTAGCCTATATCTTCCCATCTCCACACACTAGCCCCATCTTCTCATTTACACCAATTTCCGCTTTCTGCAGAGCGTTCCCTCTGCAACTCCCTGGCCAATTCAACCCTTCCCACCCAAACCACTCCCTCCCCAGATACTTTCCCCAACAACCGCAGGAGATGCAACACCTGTTCCTAAATCTCCCCCCTCAACTCCGTCCAAGGACCACGACAGTCTTTTCAGGTGAGGAAGAGGTTCACTTACACCTCCTCCAACCTTATCTACTGTATCCGCTGTTCCAGGTATGGACTCATATATATCGGTGAGACCAAGCGCAGGCTTGGCAATCGTTTCGCTGAACGCCTCCACTCAGTCCGCCTAAACCTACATGATCCCACGTTTGCTAAACACTTTAACTCCCCCTCCCATTCCCACACTGAACCTCTATTGTCCTGAACCTCTATTGTCAGAGTGAGGCCCAGCGCAAATTGAAGGAACAGCACCTCACTTTGGCAACTTACACCCCAGCAGTATGAATATTGACTTCACTAACTTCAAGTAACCCTTGCTTTCCCTCTCTCTACATCCCTCCCACTTCCCAGTTCTCTGACCAGTCTTACTGTCTCCATTTATCTCTGTTTGCTTTATTGTTAACTTCTCCCAGGTAACAGTGATCTATTCTACATTTTCCTTTATCATTATTCCCTTTGTCCTATTTTCACGCCTTACAATTCCTTATCTATGCATCTCCCTCTCCCCTGACATCAGTCTCAAGAAAGGTCTCAACCCGAAACATCACCCATTCCATCTCTCCAGAGATGCTGCCTGTCCCGCTGAGTTACTCCAGCAGTTTGTGCCTATCTTCATCTTTACTTGTTTTTTCTATTCTGGGGGAAAGGTTTTGACTGCCTACAACATCTGTGCCTCTCATAATTTTTAAGAAAGGCGGGAGAGAGTATACAGGGAATTTTAGACCAGTTAGCCTGACATCGGTGGTGGGGAAGATGCTGAAGTCAATCATAAAAGATGGTATAGCAGCATATTCGGATAGCAGTAACAGGATCGGTTCGAATCAGCATGGATTTATGAAGGACTTGACTAATCATGCTTGACTAATCTTCTGGAACTTTTTGAGGATGTAACTAGGAAAATGGACAAGAGAGAGTCAGTGGATGTAGTGTACCTGACCTTCAGAAAACATTTGATAAGGTCCCACATAGGATATTAGTGGGAAAAATTAGGGCACATGGTATTGGGGGTAGAGTGCTGACATAGATAGAAATTTGGTTGGCAGACATGTGTAGCGGCAGATTTTTATTTTGTTCAAGAGATTAATCCCTCTAGCCACAAAGTAGACTACATGGTTAAGGAGAATGACGTAATACGCATGTGAGCTCCCCGTGAGACCTTCAGAGTTTCAATAGACAATAGACAATAGACAATAGGTGCAAGAGTAGGCCATTCGGCCCTTCGAGCCAGCACCACCATTCAATGTGATCATGGCTGATCATGGCTGATCATCCCCAATCAGTTCCTGCCTTCTCCCCATATCCCCTGACTCCGTTAATTTTAAGTGTTTCTTCATAGATAAATCTTCATAACACAATCTTTCTATTAACCATATAACCATATAACAATTACAGCACGGAAACAGGCCATCTCGGCCCTACAAGTCCGCGCCGAACAACTTTTTTTCCCCTTAGTCCCACCTGCCTGCACTCATACCATAACCCTCCATTCCCTTCTCATCCATATGTCTATCCAATTTATTTTTAAATGATACCAATTAACCTGCCTCCACCACTTCCACTGGAAGCTCATTCCACACCGCTACCACTCTCTGAGTAAAGAAGTTCCCCCTCATTTACCCCTAAACTTCTGTCCCTTAATTCTGAAGTCATGTCCTCTTGTTTGAATCTTCCCTATTCTCAAAGGGAAAAGCTTGTCCACATCAACTCTGTCTATCCCTCTCATCATTTCAAAGACCTCTATCAAGTCCCCCCTTAACCTTCTGCGCTCCAGAGAATAAAGACCTAACTTATTCAACCTATCTCTGTAACTTAGTTGTTGAAACCCAGGCAACATTCTAGTAAATCTCCTCTGTACTCTTTCTATTTTGTTGACATCCTTCCTATAATTGGGCGACCAAAATTGTACACCATACTCCAGATTTGGTCTCACCAATGCCTTGTACAATTTTAACATTACATCCCAGCTTCTATACTCAATGCTCTGATTTATAAAGGCTAGCATACCAAAAGCTTTCTTTACCACCCTATCTATATGAGATTCCACCTTCAAGGAACTATGCACGGTTTATACCCATATCCCCCTGTTCAACTGTATTCTTCAATTCCCTATCATTTACCATGTATACCTACTAATAGGTTATTTATTGTTGATGAGAAACAATAAGATATACATCCGACCTTATACTCTGACTCGTACACTCTAATCTTCGTCAAACTCCAGCATATCACTCAAATGTTAGAAAACTTCACGTCTTGGCTAAACGTCACATGGTCGAAGGGTAAACCTTCCCCATATGTTCAAAACTAAACTAAAAACTAAGCGTTTGCGCAAGAGACCATAGCACCAAGCACGCCCTAGAATACGTAATAAATCCCACCCACATAATAACGGGCAGTCTAAAATTTAAAGACACATGCCATAATTAATGATACACAAAATAAGCCAAATGGCCACTGCATACCGGCTCCTAATTGTTCCGAGTATATAACGAGGCAATTATTAATAAACATCAAAAAAGTAGCCTTGACGGCTTAACATACATCAAAAGCAAGAAGTCGGGGATTTGAACCCCGGTCTCCCATGTGACAAGCTAACCACTATACTAATGAGAAAAATAGCATGCACTATATATCTGCATTCAGAATTCTTCATCGACTCTTCCATCTTCACCTTCGCCTTCTTGAACTTGATTATTAATCTTATTAAAACATTGTTTTTAGTTTAAAGTCGTACCGTATGCATCAACATCAGGCATGCTACCCAGTTTATATACAGTTTAAAACATAACAGTCCAAAGCTTTGATAGCATGAAACGTCTTCCTCCATGTCCGATCAACTAATGGATGTGTTGTAACAACAATGTTGAAGTGTGAAAATCCTTCGAGAGAATAACAGGATTTTTAGCAATAAAGTTCACCATCAGGTTTGATTTAATTTCCAGATCATTAGCAGATTTCAAACCAACCTCAACCTTTGACCATTCTCTGTCTGGCTTACAGAGAGACTTTAGTTAATTGATCCAACTTTTATCCCTTAAGAAGCGGTTCGCTGTCAGTTCTCTAGAAACTTCATCTGCAGGATTTTCTTCTGTTTTAACATATATCAATTGTGCAACATTAGTAACTCCCAACGCTCTTTCCATTGGCAGATTGTCTCTGTCCACATCCAACTCTCTGGTTTATTTGGCTCTATCATCTGGTGGAATGCTTTCACAATTGTTGCTGATCCACTTGGAAAGTATGAATCCTCCCTCATTGCAAAGGGAAGTCAGATGTTTTACGGGTTGAATTGCTTTCAGCTCAGTAGACATGGATTTTAAGCAATCGTCCACGTAGAAATTATTCTTCACAGAGATTATTACTTTATGAAATTTAGTATTCTCGCCAAACTTGCGTTTCAAATTCTTGGTACGTTGCTTTGCCATATGACGATTATTCGGCAGATTAACACTTTCTTGTTTGAAAAGTAAGTCCACACAATATTGTCCGTCAATCTTTACTGAGTAGTTCATAATATCCATGAACTTCAACTCTTCATTCGACATTTCTTCAGATTCCTTATTAATACTTTCATTGAAGTCATGATTGCATTGCTTCATCAACAGCTTTTCTAATTTATCAGTAGATATTTGATTAACAGCAATGGTAGGATAGTTCTTCTGATTCCTGTTTTCGTTATTCCTTCTCAAGGAGCCATAGATAACCCATCCAAGTCGGGTTTTTGTAGCATGTGGTCCATCACCTTGGCTCCTCACAATCTGAATAGGTTCCAATGCCTTCAAAACATTTGTTCCGATAAGTAGGTCAAAACTAGAATTTATTTCAGATATCTTGGCATCCTTCTGGTAAGGCTATTGTTTCAAGTCTTCATGTCTGGGTATATTTTGACGAGCAACAGGCATGGCTCCATGTGTAAACACTTCAGATATTGGTATAAAATTATTTTCATCCTGAATGGATATCTCCATACTTGTAATGTAATGACTCATGCTCTCTTTATCTTTATTCATGATATGCAATCGAATCTAAAGGGCCTGTCCCACTTACATGTCCTTGGCACACAAATTACGCGACCTCGTGATTGCGTTTAGGCGTACGGGCATCGTATAGCCACGCGGGGCCGGTCCCATTTAGAAGCGCGGAGGGGTATGTAGTTGTGCGCGACTTCGCGCGGGGCTCCAAAATTTTTGCAGTGACCAAAACATTCGCGCGCCAACGGCCTGTCGCAGAACTGACGGCCAAAGTGGGACAGGCCCAAGTCCCTGGCGCGACACAACATCTCACCTTCAACAGCAGCAGAAGCAGGCAAACAATCGCCGAACTCGGCCTGGGGCTCACGGCCGTTGCGGTCCGGATCCGCCCCCACTTCTACTCCCAGAGCGGGGCCAAGAAAATTGAAGATAGACACAAAATGCAGGAGTAACTCAGCGGGACCGGCAGTATCTCTGGAGAGAAGCAATGGGTGACGTTTCGGGTTAAGACCCTTCTTTTCAGACTGAAGAAGAGTCTTGACATGAAACGTCACCTATTGCTTCTCTCCAGAGTTGCCGCTGGTCCCGCTGAGTTACTCCAGCTTTGTGTCCATCTTCAAATGACGTCACGGGCTCCAGACGGCTGTGCGTACGCATGTAATCGCACCCGACATTCGCAGGACCATCGCGGCTCAACGCGACCACAAGGTCGCGTAATTTGCATGCCAAGGACACGTAAGTGGGACAAGCCCTTTAGTTTCTTCTCCTGTGATGTTCAGTCTTCTCGTCAGGTTTTCTGTGCAAAAGGTAGTCGACCTTCCATGATTCAAAAAAGCATATGTTTGCAACACTGTATTTGTCTTGCTATTCCTTACCTGTACTGGTAAGATAGAGAAGATACAGGCTTCAACCCCGGCCCCAATATGAGCAGTTACTTGAGGCGAGGTGGCAGCATCACTAGTAGTTGGCTTCTCCTTCTGTTTCGTTTGCTCCGATAGTTCTTCTTCTATTGGTTTCAGTTCTTCCTCTTCCCAATGCTCTAGTAGCTTCTTTGCAGTGTAAAGTGCTTCAGGATGATATTGCCTGCACTTATAACAAATTATTGGACTCCTACAGACTCTCAAATATCTAAAACAAATTCCCCTCTCTTTCAAGAAATCCATCTTTTCTTCATATTCTTTCATCTTGAATCTTCGACACCATCTTATGGTGTGACCAACTTCATCACATAACAAACAAAATACTATTTGCTTGATAGTAGATACATCACCTTTTATCCCATCTGTCATTTCCACAGGTTTTACAGTGGTAGCAAAACTGCATCTCTTAGGTCCTGATCTTTCTTCAGTTTTGGTGAAGGTAGAACCTTTGTTAGTTGCAATTGTTTTATGATCTTCAATAGTCCCATGGTGAGGCTCTAACATGTACTGTACTTCCTTATCCAAGAATTTCACCAGGTCTGGTAGCCTGGCTACTTGCTTCCTCTCATCCAATATTCCACCAGCTTCATATCTCCACCTTTCTCTCAGTCTTCTGGGCAACTTGTTAATGATGACTCTGGTATTACTTGCAAGATTAATTTCCTCCATGTGGCCGAGATTTTTAATCGAGCTGCAATAACCTCTCAGAAATATTGCACAATTACTCAAAGCCTCCCCATCTTCTGGCTTGCTATCTCTCCAAGCATGGGTATTCTCCATGAATGGGTTAGCAATCCTCTGTTCATTACTATAACGTTCTTTAAGTAATCTCCTAGCCTCTTTATAGCCATGGCTGTCAGGCTCTTTTTGACAGTACCTGAACATCTCCGCTTCACCATAAATTGTAAGCGCTCCTTTTCATCCGTAATTCTCGTTTCTAATATTTCTTCTAATGCCCTTACGAAAGCTTCATACCACAAAGGATTTCCATCGTATATAGGAATTTCTGCTGGTGGTAGAATAAGTGGTATTTTGTTGAGCTATGAATTCAGTTTGACTATTCAAAGCCAATAATCCATCCTGAAAATCTTGGCTTGGCTCCAACGCACGATAGACAGGCCTCAGTGGCTCAAACTGGCTTGGTCAAGCCTGTGAACCAGGCCTCGGAAAAGCGTACTCAGCTGTTGGTTTTTTCCAAGCCTCTCTAGTGGCTCCATAAGTAGTTTGTTTCGATCTAGCTCTCATTTGCTGAGATGAAGTTTTAACCATCTGCCTCTTTTCAATGGGTTTTCAAAGCCGTGAAATCCGGTGGACCTCGATTGTGGAATTGATCCGACTGCTGACTCAATTGGAGCAGCTTTTCCTCTTGATCCAGAGTTCATCGTCTTCAATGCTCTAGAGCTGCATCTTGAACCCTCACTTTCCAGTATCTCATTCTTTGATTTGCCGACTGCCATCTTCGTGTCTAGTTCCAGTTGTTTCTTTTGTTGCCTCATCTGTTCTTTCATCTGTCATCGAGGTCGACATTGGAGGAGAAGTGACTTCCAAGGTACGGAAAGTGATCCACATTTTCCAGGGTTGTTTCACCAAGTTGAATTGATGGTTCTTTCTGATTTGTCTCAGTTGATGACGATCGATAGATAACATGAGTCTTCTTGGATTGATGATGTCCAAGTTTTGTGTATGCACTGTTGAACCTTCACTACTTCCCCTTCATTTGTCCTGAGGTAGGGCCCAGGATATTCCTCCCGATGCACACTGTGCTGACTTAAACTGCAATGATTGAAGGAAAAAGCAACTGCATCTCTGCTCTTGTTCACTACGTGATAATCCCTTCTAAAAGTAAAAATGTGATTATCAGGTGAGTAAAAGAGCAAAATCGTTTAAGTAGCCCGTGTGACACCTATCCATTTTCTCCATTGGTGCTGCCTGACTTGCTTGGTTACTCCAGCATTTTGTGTCTATCTTTGGTATTAACCAGCATCTGCAGTTTCTTCTTATTACATCTATGTTGTCCCAATGGGTTTTCTCTGGTTTCCTCACACACTCAAAAGATGTACAGGTTTGTGGGTTCATTGGCTTTGGCAAAATTGAAAATTGTCCCTAGTGTGTTGGATAGTGTTAGTGTACAGGGTAATCGGAGTGGACTCGGTGGGCTGAAAGGTCTGTTTCCTCGCTGTATCTCTAAAGTCTAAACTAAAAACCTAGATGATGAGTTCACGAGGTAAGACTTTAGCAGCAATTAGGGGGAAGGCAGGGTGTAGTGTGAGTTATTGCAGAGGTTGTTCTTGGCACCGCCATTGTACTGGGGAAATGGATTAGTGAGATTCCAGATTCAGCATGAGGCAGCTGCCCGAGGTGTGGAGGAAATCCATTACAGGGCCAGAAAGTTGTTAGAGAGAACAGTTCTCTTTACATTTAGTTGGAACAAATTGAAATTTAGTGAAGATTTAATACTAGAGATGCACTCGGGAAGGGACAATAATATTGAACTTTCAGTATTGGTGGATTAAGTCAAGTGCATAATTGCATTTGGACAAGAGAGAAGATGTTTTAGTTGTTTCCCCTCTGAAGCATGTGATGGTTGACACTATAATCAAGCACTAGTTCCAATGGTGCTTTATTGCCACATGTACCTAAGTACAGTGAAATTATATTTTCTGCAAACAGTTCAATGACAATTCTACCATACATTAGGCACAATCATACTAAGTATAAGAATGTAAGATAGAATAATAATAATAATAATAACTTTATTTATAAAGCGCTTTTAGACAACATCAGTTACCACAAAGTGCTGTACATGGGAAATCAACAAAAAGTTATTACAAACTACTAAAACCATTAAGACGACAGGACTATAAAAACAGTAAAAAATTAAAAGACATTAAAAGCACTAAAACAGGAACAATGTCTCAGCCAGTGTCGAAAGCCAGTGAATAAAAGTGAGTTTTTAGGGAGGATTTAAAGATGGACAGTGAAGGGGCCTGTCTGATCTGCAGCGGCAAGGTGTTCCAGAGTGCCGGTGCAGCAACAGAAAAGGCTCTATCCGCTCTGAGCTTCCGCTTAGACCTTGGTACCTCAAGGAGCAGCTGATCCGCTGACCTGAGGCACCGGGTAGGAGCATATAGGTGGAGCAGCTCAGAGAGGTAAGGCGGGGCGAGGCCATTCAATGATTTAAAAACAAATAAAAGAATTTTAAAATGAACTCGAAAGTGCACTGGAAGCCAGTGAAGGGAGGCCAAAATTGGCGTAATGTGCTCCCTCTTTCGAGTTCCGGTTAAAAGGCGAGCGGCAGCATTTTGGACCAACTGGAGACGAGCCAACGAAGCTCGTGAGACTCCAGTGTAGAGCGCATTACAGTAATCCAGCCGAGATGAAATAAAGGCGTGAATTACTGTTTCAAAATGCTGCCGCTCGAGAATAGGCTTCACCTTTACCAGCTTCCTTAGGTGAAAGAAGCTGGACTTAACCACTGCGCCTATTTGTTTATCTAATTTAAAATCACCGTCCATCATAATACCCAGGTTTAAAACTGTTGGCTTTACGAACACTGCAAGTGGACCCAAGTCAACAGAGGGAGGTTCACGGCAGCCATTAGGGCCGAACAAAATCACTTCTGTCTTTTTTTCGTTAAATCCCAGAAAGTTTAAGGCCATCCAGGACTTAATGTCCTCAAGGCAAGACAGAAGTGATTTTAGGGAATAATTATCTTCTTTCCTGAGTGGCATGTACAACTGGCTATCATCCGCGTAAAAGTGAAAGGAGATGCCATGCCTTCTTAAAATTGAGCCCAGTGGAAGTAGATGAAGGGAGAAAAGCAGGGGAACCTAAAATTGAGCCCTGTGGAACCCCATATGCCAAGGGAGCAGAGGAGGATTCAAGGCCACCAAGGCTTACACGCATGGTTCTATCTGCCAGATAGGACCTGAACCATCCCAGGGCACTGCCACAGATGCCCACTTGTTGCTGTAATCGGGAAATTAATATTCCATGGTCCACAGTGTCGAAGGTGGCAGATAGGTCCAGCAAGACAAGAACCACATAATTACCGGAGTCGTTTGCCAGGAGGATGTCGTTAGAGACCCTTAGCAAAGCCGACTCTGTGCTATGCATAGCCTTGAAACCAGACTGAAAGACCTCCCGGATGTTGTGCTCATCCAGGAAGAGTTTCAGCTGGGCATAAACTACTTTCTCCATGATTTTCGAGATAAATGGCAGCTTGGAGATTGGCCTAAAATTGGCCAGGACCGTCTGGTCCAGGCCAGGTTTCTTGAGTAATGGCTGCACTACAGCATGTTTAAATTTTATGGGGACAACCCCAGAAGACAAGCTACTGTTTATGATGGCGAGGACCGAATGCCCTATGCTCGGGAAGACCTCTTTAAAAAGAAGAGGAGGGACAGCATCACATGGGGAACCCGATGGCTTGATATGGGTAACCACATCCTCTAGACCCGACAGCGTCAGGGGAACAAACTTATCAAACTGCCGCTCGAAGACCATATTAAGTCAATACACAAGTGTCACCACGTTTTAAGCGTCATCTCTAACCCTTCAAGTCTGTTTTTATTTTTAATGTTCAAGTTAGAGTTCATGATTCAAGCACAAAAACCGAGGCTGCCTTTTCACCTTTGGAAGAAATGCTAAAATGAATTGATCCCATGGAATTACTTAAAGGAAGAACAGGGGAGCATGTTCTGGAGATGTGGCCAATATTTATCCCTCCATCAAAATTATTATAGATGGTTTATTTGATGATTATTTCATCCTGTTGTGGAGTCTTATTATGTATCAGTTACCTCCATCACTACATTCTGCACTATTTTCTCTTTTGCTCTACCTGAACTACCCATGTATTGTATGCTTTGACTGAATAGCACACAAACCAGTTATTTTGTCTGCTGTATCTTGGTACATATGGCAATAGTAAACCAATACAGTAAGTTCTGAAAAGATGCAATATTTCCTGATTTATCTTAGCAAATAAAAGAAGTTCACTTGTCTTTGTTGATGCAAACTATTGAGACACAAACCTTAAACTGAACATCACGGAGACCTCTAAAAACCAAAGGCTATCCAAGGTATTGGAATTTAATTAAGAATAAACCAATTGAGCAAATCATATTTCTTCAAATTACCCGAGTCGAAAGGGTAAGTCACCTGGACCAGCTGCATTATACCCCAGGGTTCTGAAAGAGGTAGCTGTAGAAATTTGGGAGGCATTAGTGGTGATATTTCAAGAATCACTAGAATCAGGAATGCTTCCAGAGGATCGGGAAATCACAAATGTAACTCCACTGTTTAAGGAAGGAGCGAGGCCAAAGTAAGGAAATGATAGGCCAATTAGTCTAACTTCTGTGGTTGGTAAAATGTATTCCACTATTAAGGATGAGGTTTCGGGGTACTTGGATGCATATGATAAAATAGTCCAAAGTTAGCATGGTTTTGTTAAGGGGAGATCTTGCCAGACAAACCTGTAGGGTTTGTTTTTGAAGAGGTACAAGCAAGAGAGATAAAGGAGAGTCAGTGGATGATGTTTACTTATATTTTCGGAAGGCTTTTGATTAGGTGCCTCACGTGAGGCAGCTGAACAAGATAGAAGCCCATGATACTAGCATGAATAGAAGATTGGCTGACTGGCAAAAGGTAGAGTGGGAATAAAGGGGGCCTTTTCCAGTAGACTGCCGGTGACTAGTGGAGATCTGCAGGGGTGCTGGAGCCACTACTCTTTACGTTATATGTTATTGATCTAGATGATGGAATTGATGGTTTTGTGACCAAGTTTACAGATAATACAAAGATAAGTGGAGGGGCAGATGGCGTTGAGGAAGCAGGGAGTCTGCAGGTTGGGAGATACACCATAGCAAATGCACTTTGGGAGAAGGAATAAAGGCATAGATGACTTTCTAAATGGGAAGAGGATTCAGAAATCGGAATTGCAAAGGGACTTAGGAGTGCTGGTACAGGATTCCCAAATGGTTAATTTGCAGGTTTAGTCAGTGGTAAGAAAGGCAAATGTAATGCTAACATTTATTTCAAAGGGACTAGAATATATAAAAGCAAGGACGTAATGCTGAGGCTTAATAGGATGCTGTTACGGCCACATTTGGGTAATTGTGAGTAGTTTTGGTCCCATATCTGAAGAAGGATGTGCTAGTGTTGGAGAGGGTCCTAGAGGATGTTTATGAGAGTGATCCCGTGGATGATTGGGTTAACATAGGAAGGGTTTGGGCCTGTACTCACTGGGGTTTAGAAGGATGAGGGGGAATCTCATTGAAATCAACATATAATGAAAGGCCTAGATACTGTGGACATGGAAAGGATGTTTCCAGTAAAGGAAGAGTCTAGAACCAGAGGGTGGAGCCTCTGAATAAAATAACATAGCTTTAGAAGGGAGATGAGAAGGAATTTCTTTAGCCGAAGGGTGGAAAATCAATGGAATTCATTGCCACAAATGGCTGTGGATGCCAGGACGATTTTAAAGTGGAGGTTAATAGGTTCTTGATTAGTATGGTGACCAAAGTTTACAAAAGAAAGGCAGAAGAATAGGGTTAACATACATAGAAACATAGAAATTAGGTGCAGGAGTAGGCCATTCGGCCCTTCGAGCCTGCACCGCCATTCAATATGATCATGGCTGATCATCCAACTCAGTATCCTGTACTTGCCTTCTCTCCATACCCTCTGATCCCCTTAGCCACAAGGGCCACATCTAACTCCCTCTTAAATATAGCCAATGAACTGGCCTCAACTACCCTCTGTGGCAGAGAGCTCCAGAGATTCACCACTCTCTGTGTGAAAAAAGTTCTTCTCATCTCAGTTTTAAAGGATTTCCCCCTTATCCTTTAGCTGTGACCCCTTGTCCTGGACTTCCTCAACATCGGGAGCAATCTTCCTGCATCTAGCCTGTCCAACCCCTTAAGAATTTTGTAAGTTTCTATAAGTTGAAAGGGAAAATTTGATTAGTCATGATCGAATGGCAGAATAGGCTGAATAGGCTGAATGGCCTGAATCTACTACTACTGTATGTTTTATGGAATCTGACACAATGACAGTAACATAAGCAGAACCTTTACTGAAATCTCAACTGTGTTGCACTTTTTTAAGACAGGGTCCCTTGTGGAAACCATTTCTCTGCAGACCCAGCTGGAACCAGGGTTATCAATCCTGCAGCCTGGACCGGCAAGTTCCAGGAATACAAGGTTAATGACCCAGATGGTGCTCCATGCAATCCTTGGCACCTCTGCTCTGTTCACATGTCTCTGCTTCAAGCCACTGACTGAAACAGTCATTGAAATGCCAAGTGAATGTAGGTTGGCCGATCAGACAAAATCCCGTGCTGAGGGTGGCTCGACCTCTTGTTAAATGGCAGCAGCTGAATGACAGTAACCTCCTTCCAGTTTCAAACAAATAACATCAATAATGAATAATCACCAAGAAATCTCAAACAAACTTACAGCGGCACAGTTGATAGAGCTGCTGTCTCACAGCACCAGAGAGACAGGTTCAATCCTTACCTTGGGTTCTGTCAGTGTTGAGTTTGCACGTTCTTGCTGTGGCTGCGTGAGTTTCCTCTGAGTGCTCTGATTTCCTTCCACATCCCTAACAATGTGTGGATTTGTAGGTTAATTGGCCTGGGAAAAAAATTACATCTAATACATAGGAAGTGGATGAGAATGTTGGATAATATAGAAATAGTGTGAACAGGTGATTGATGGCTGGTATAGACTTAGATTGATGGTGGTCCAAACAGTCTATTTCCATACTGTATCTCCAAATTAAACCCAAAATTATGAGATTGTGGAACTCACCCACATACGGTATAGATGAATTTAAGGAAAGCCTGAAGAACCATTTGAGACCGAAGAAACTAGAATGTTGCATTGATGGACTTAGATGTGGAAAAAAAGCAGGAGGAGGCTGGACTGGAACACAAATACTTGCATTGACAGGTTTAGCCAAATGGTCTATTTCTGTGCCTTATTTTCTATGTATCATACATAATATGATATTTGTAGCACAGTGATAACTTCAGAATTAATAGGATACTAACCTATTTTTGTAGATTGTTAGACTTGAAATGTTAAGCATCTTTGAGCGAATATATGTCTAATACGTTATCTCCAATTTGAAGAAAGTTACATTTTCTTCTGTCAACCAACTTAATTGAAATACGAAGCAATGAAAAATGAAATATTTTACCATGTTGTGATGGTCAACGTTATTTTTCGTTTCCTACTTGTCCTTCTGGCAATTTTTGTCATTAAATCAAAAGAACATTTCTAAAATTCCATCAACAGATCAGTGAGTGATGTGCCATTCAGCAATAACCAGTATAACTGGAGGGGAAAGAACAATGGACAATAGGGGACCCGGCGTGGGGGGACCAACGGGGGGGAGGGGTTGAGTGAGGGAAGAACAAAGGGGGTACTTTGTAACTTTGTAAACACCCTTTATGGGTGACTATTTGCATACCTTGAGTATGCAGGCAAAGAATTTCACTGTGACTTGTCACATGTGACAATAACATTTTAAATTCAGTTCAAAGCTGGCAGGATAAACTGCAATGCAAGATGAGTACCACACTCCAAGCCCAATACTGTTGATATTACAACAAACAGGTCAGAGCTACGAAAATAAGTGAACTCCAGAGGGAGTCTCTGGAAAAAAAATCTATTACACTGACATAATTAGTTTTAATGCAGTAATTGTTTTAATTTAATTAATATAAGTTTTAGGCATAGCATTAAGAATATCCAAACCAAATCAAAATGTTTAATGAAGTGAGTCTCTGGATAATGGAAAAGAATATTTTTAATTGGGGACGACAGATAGCACAATGGGCTAAGAGTTCGGCTGGCGACCGGAGGGTAGCCGGTTCAAATCCCGCTTGGAGTGCATACTGTCGTTGTGTCCTTGGGCAAGACACTTCACCCACCTTTGCCTGTAATGGAATGTTACGGCGGCAGGCGCGGGCACACCGCGACGCCCTGTGTCTCCCTTTCAAGGGAGATGCTAAAAATGCATTTCGTTGTCTCTGTACTGTACACTGACAATGACAATAAATTGAATCATTTCAATCATTTTCATTAATTGTGCAATGCATATTAATCATAGATCAGATATCATTCATGTGGGTAGATCAGTGGTTCTTAACCTTTTTGGCCCCACGACCCCATCATACATTCTTGGTCAGTACCGTGACCCCCGAAACAAAAATTGAAAAAAAACAGCACGATTTATTAAAACATAGAATAGAATAGAATGTGTTTTATTGTCATTCAAACAGCTTGGTTTGAACAAAATTGCATTTCTACAGTCTTAACATTACAAAAAAAAAACCAAGACGCACACTTAACACAATTTACACAAACATCCATCACAGTGAATCTCCAACACCTCCTCACTGTGATGGAAGGCAAAAGTCTTATCTCTTCCCTTTGTTCTTCTCCCGCGGTCCAGCAGTCCAACTGCAATATCGAGGCGACTAGGGCTCCCGATGTTAAAGACCCCAGCGGGCGATGGTAAGTCCCGCGGCCGTTAAGCCGCGCGGGGCGATGTTAGGCCCCGCTCCGAGTCATTTAAACCCCGCAATTCCGGCGGGAGAAGTTGCTGGTGCGGGAGCTGCGAAAAGCGGTCTCCCACCAGGGACCTCCGAGCTCCCGATATTCCTGTCCACCAGGCCTGCGGCCGGAGCCTCCGAAGCTCCGAAGTCGGATTGCAGCCGTGCGCCACCACAGCTCTTCCCATTCCGAAGTCGCCCCCCTCCGTGATGGCAAGTCAGCAGGCTCCGCGACTGGAGCCCTCAGGTTGGTTCCGACTGGAGGCCGCTGCCGGCTCCACAATGTTAGGCCAAACGACACTGGAGACCCGACAGGGAAAAAGTAGGGTCCCCCGTACAGGGAAGAGATCACACGGTTTCCCCAAACACCCCCCCCTCCCCCACCCCCCACATATACACAGCTAAAAAAATAATAAAATCTAGAATCAAAATTTAACGAGACAAAAATTTAATAAAAAGACAGACGGACTGCAGTCGAGCCACTGCCATTATACGCTGCCACACCACCAGTCTGCCAATGCTCAGTCAATGGGATGGCTGAAATTGTTTTGCAGCCATCAGGCAATCAAAACGAGGACGAATGCTCGACAGGCAGCACCTCATGTCAGCATCGATCACAAGCCTATTGCGTACCTTCGTTTTCAGAGTCACAGCGCGATAGGTTGAGGGGGATTGGAACAATATGGTCAGGGCCCTCTTCGAAAGAACAGGACAGTCCTTCACTTTCAGCCAAAACGTGGCGAGCTCTTGTTCCATGAAGCCACTCTTGAGCTGTGCATTTTCACGGATTCGGTAAAATTCAACCTTCGCAGTCACGCTGATGACATCGTCTTCAACGGAAAAGGGTCGGATGATCCACTCATCACGAGAACGATCGTCCAGTCCGGGGAAATAACATTCGATGGTTTCACTTATTGCCAGAAAGTGGGTTGAGATCTCCTCGTGGAAGTGGCATACAGCATCTGGCGTAGCATCCTGGAGAGTCGCCATCTCAGGGAAGATAGTCGTGTCACCGTCCTGGACTCTTCTCTGGTAAAGGTTCCTCCTGAACGCTGACACTTTGTCACGAGCCACGTGCAGCATTGGGAGGTTTCCTTGAAGTGACAGGTTCCAGGTATTCACCGCGGCGAAGAAGTCAGCCAAGTAAGCAACCTTCATCACAAACAGTTCATCCGGCATCTTTTCATGAAGCTGATTCTCCTTCTCAGTACACCCTCTCTCCAAGAACAGCGCTATTTCCTCTTTGAATCACACGAATGAGAACTTTACCACGTGAGAGCCAGCGCACCTCTGTGTGGAATATCAGAACACTGAATTTGGCGCCCATTTCTTCACACATCACTTTGAAGATTCTTGAGTTTGTTGCGCTCCCTCGGATGTGGTTCACAATCTTCACCACATCTGAAAGCACTTCTCGAAGACCAAGAGGGAGAGTTTTCATCGCTAAAGCTTTGCGATGTATCATGCAGTGGATGAAGGAGACATGGGGAACGACATCCTTCACGAAGGCTTGGAAGCCGGATCTGCAACCGACCATCTGTACACACCCCGACAAGGCGTTCCCAGCCAAGCTCATGTTTGATGAGGAAGGCTTCCAGCATTCTGATCACATCTTCTCCCCAAGTGGTAGTAGTCAATGGCTCCGAGAACAGGTACTCTTACTTCATGGCTTCTCCATCGAGGTAATGAACGTAGACTGGCGGTTGGGAACATGAGGCAACATCTGTTGACTCGTCCAGTTGCAGTGACTGCTCTTCACAGCGCTCATTACTTGCAGCAGAATTTCATTACTCATATCTGAGATTCGACTTTTGACTGTGTCATTCAAAAGGGAAATCTGCCTGAACTTGTTTGACTGCTGTTCCCCCAGCACCAACATCGCAGCTTCAAGAAGGCATGGCTTGATAAGCTCTTCACCGATGCTGTGAGGTTTCTTGGTCTGTGCGATTCGATAAGCAATCCGGTATGAAGCTTCCAATGCTGCTTCACTTTGATGACCGCAGTGACCTGTTGAATCGATGCGGAAACCTTGAGTGCAGCTTCATTTCGTTTGAAATAGTCCACGTCCTTCACCGCCAGGTTGCTGTGACAAGACTCCAAATGGATCTTCAGTTTGCTGCGCTTCATGCTCTCGTGGCTCAAAACATTGGCACAGATAACACATTGAGGCTTGAGCACGGATTTGTGAACAATGCTTGTGAAGCTGAACTTGGGAAATGCTTCACTATACGTGCACGTCTTGGAAGATATGGTTCACAACACACACAGTTTGTGTGTGTATACGCAGGGCCCCAGAGGAGTTTTATCAGTAGGCACAAAATTTATTTCGGGCCCCTTTCCCTTCTCCATTAGTCATCCAGTTTTTATCCACTACGCTACGGTTTTATGCCATGAGCTGTAGCCTGCAAGGCAAAAAGGAGTATGGAAGATGAGAGAGGGGTGGAATGGAGCGCTCTGTTGATTTTTTTCATTTTACACCTTATGCCCCTATACTCCCTCCATGATAAATATAAATAAAAATAAATAAAATAAAAGGATCAGAAAGCACATTTGTTTTCCATAGATGCTGCCTCACCCGCTGAGTTTCTCCAGCATTTTTATCTACCTTTGTTTTGAACATCTTTGTTTATGCTACAATACAGATAAGGAGAAATAATTCACATTGAAACATTCAATGCAGATCAGATCATCAGAAGACATCATTATTAGTAAAAGGTAAAAGAAGGTAGATAGGCTTAGTATTTACTTTAAATAAAGAGCTTTCCTGGCCTTTTTTTGTGAAAAATTTTGAATCACAGCATGAACATTTATTGTTCTGGCAATGTTTGATTCAATATTATTGATTCAATACGTTGACATCGTGGGGCCGTGGTCTGTGGAGCCTTCTAGCCGCGGGCGTGGGCGTGGTCGTGGACTTGCCATTCGAGCCTGGGATCCCTCGCCGGGGATCGCCGGAGATGAGCTCCGACCACCGGCCTGCGGCCTATAACATCTTGAAGCCACGGTCTCCGGTAGGAAAGTGCCGAGTCTGGACCACCAAGCCGCAGTGTGTTTGTCCTTCCCGATGTCGGTGTTTGGATCATCCCGGTGAGGGGGGCGTGTACATCGGGCCGTCCATAGCAGCGACTACGGAGGGGTTATGGCCCCGACCATGGATGTACAACGGAGGAGGACTGGCTGAACCTTGTTGCCTTCCACCACAGTGAAGAATGCTGTGGTGGATGTTTGTGTTCCATTTTATTGTGTATTTTATTGTGTTCCATTTTATTGTGACTTCGACTTTGACTTTGAATACTTAGCCTAGCCAAATCCACAAGACGTTCCTGAGACATTGCTGAGTTTGCTAAATGACCTCCCTGCAGAAGCTACTGTAGCTGGAATTGTTAATAGTATTCTTATGCTAACACAAACATTGGTCACCAAGTCTACACTCTGTTAACAAGTTCAACAGATATAATGGTTTTAACTGATTTATAAAATCCTAGTGCTCTCCTCCCCCCTCCCCCCCCCCCCCCCCCCCCCCCCCCCCCCCCCCCCCTCCTACCCTTCTCCTACAGGGAAGAACCATCAGTAGTAATTACTCTGCTGGGTCCTAGTGCTCCCCTCCCCCCCCCCCCCCCCCCCCTTCTCCTACAGGGAAGAACCATCAGTAGTAATTACTCTGCTGGGTCCTAGTGCTCCCCCCCTCCCCCCCCCCCCCCCCCCCCCCCCCCCCCCCCACAGGAAATTTGAACTTCCGGGTCATTGCTCGTGCGGTCGACCGGTCGGTGCAGAGAGTAGCTTTGAATGTTTGTCTCTTCGTTACGTTACGTTATATGAGTTGCGAGAGTGTTTTGTTTTGTTTTAAGTACATCGGGTATCGATTGACGGTTAATTGCTGCTGTATAGTTCAGTACTTTCGTGATGTGTTTGTGCGGGCACTGCCACTACCTCACACACACACACACGGACCAACGAGCTAACGTTAATTAGCCAGCTAGCTTCTTGCGTTCACTGCTCCAAAGTATGGACTTCACATGGACACTATGGACTCTTATGCTTCTACTGTTCGTCTTGGATTATCTGCCCACTGCATCATATGGATATACTCTTCTGGACAACCAACAGATTACTTACTGCAGGGACTTTTTACTTCAGCTGCAATTACACTCTCACCAAGCCCCTGCCATAGACAAGTTGCCGGAGGAGCTACAATGTAAACTCCCAACCGACCGGACAGGCACCCAGCACAACAATAGAAAGAAGGTAACGAGACGGGGGAGGAAGAAGAAGGGTGGAATTAAAGCAAGACTTAGGCAAGGAGAAAGTAAGCACCGTGCACTTCCCTCAGTGATCCTTGCTAATGTGCGCTCATTGCATAACAAGACTGATGAACTGCAAGCTAACGTTTTTCACATGTATGAATACCGGACTGCTTCCATTCTTGCTTTCACTGAAACATGGCTGACTGGGAGTGACAACAGTGACAGTATGCACATAGATGGCTTCAGGTCTCCTGTAAGGTTAGACCGTGATACTGAACTGACTGGCAAGCACCATGGCGGTGGTGTCTGCCTCTACATCAATCCACGCTGGTGCAAAACAGTTGTTGTCAGAGAAGAACTGTGCAACCCTGACATCGAACTCTTGGCTGTCTCCCTGCGTCCCTTCTACCTTCCCAGGGAATTCCCACAACTGTTTTTCATTCTGGTTTATATCCACCCCAGAGCAAATGCATCCACTGCTACGGAACATATAAGAAATATGCTCGACAGACTCGAACTGATATCTCCGGACGCCCCCAAATTCATCATGGGTGACTTCAATCACTGTTCAATTGACAAGTCACTTAAAGGATTCTACCAGTATGTCAACTGTACCACCCGTCTAGGGAAAACACTGGACAAATGCTATGGGTCAGTCCCAGACGCCTACAGAGCCGTCTCCCTCCCTCCCCTAGGCTCTGCTGACCACAGCAGCATACTGCTCGTTCCTGCCTACACACCTGTGGTAAAGAGAACAGAGAAAGTCATCAAGGACATCAAACAGTGGACACCGGACAGTATTGACAGGCTTCAAGGGTGTTTTGAAACCACAGACTGGAATACCCTCACATCCTCCTCCACCAACATCAGTGAGCAAGCGGATATAGTCTCAGCATACATCACTTTCTGTGTAGACAATATTATCCCCTCCAAGAAAGTCACAATCTTCCCTAACAATAAACCCTGGGTGACTAAAGATCTAAAAAACATATTGAATAAGTAAAAGAGAACATTTTTTACCGGTTCTGAAGCTGAGAAGAAGGAGGTAAACAGAGAGGTCAAGCGGGCCATAAAAATTGCCAAGCTGAAATACAAGAACAAAGTGGAGCAGACCTTTGGAAAAGGGAACCTCCGCGCGGCTTGGCAGGGCCTCAAGAACATGGCAGCAGTGAACTCTGTCTCTACCAGCCGCAAGCCCATTCAGGTAGCAGGAAGCAGCTTCACTTCACTCCCGAATGATCTCAACTCCTTCTACACCAGATTTGAAAAGGACAATAGCACCCAGCTAGAATCAATCGTCTCCACACTCAGACCTGATGACTCCGACATCAACATCAACATATCAGAGGTGGTGAGAGCCCTCAAAAGGACTAAAAAGAACACAGCTCCAGGGCCAGACAACATCTGCGGGCAGACCCTATGGCACTGTGCTGAGCAGCTGGGAGGTGTGTTCCAGCATCTGTTCCAGGGCTCTTTGACCAGCAGCACAGTCCCCGCGATGTGGAAAAACTCAACAGTGATTCCCATCCCAAAGAAGGGCACCACCAAGGTCCTGAATGACCTTAGACCGGTGGCTCTCACCTCCCTGATCATGAAGGCCATGGAGAGGATCATCAAGGAGCACATCACCAAGACAACTGGCTCGATGATGGATCCATTGCAGTTTGCTTACCAGCCTGGCAGGGGTGTCGATGACGCAAAAATATTAATCTTAAACACCATCCATAACCATCTGGAAATCTCCAAGGCCACAGCCAGACTTCTGTTTGCCAATTTGTAAAATTTGCTGATGACACAGTTCTCCTGTCTCTTCTTCCCAGCCACACACAACATCACAGCTCAGCCCTGTAGGACATTATAAGCAAAACCAAGGACATGATTGTGACTTTTTCCCCCCAACAGAGACAGATGGCTGAGGCAGCCACCACTATCATCCAGCAGGAGCCGGTGGAGATAGTGGAGGTATACAAATACCTGGGAACAGCCTTCGACAACCTGCTAAGGTTTTCCTCTAACATAGAGGAAATCCTTAAAAAGTGCCATCAGAGACTGTACCTACTCAGGAAGCTGAAGTCATTTGGGATTAACAAAGACATTCTCACCACATTCTACTACGCATTCATTGAAAATGTAATAACCTTCTCTTTCACTAGCTGGTTCCACTCCATCACCCTGCAAAACAGAAACCGCCTGTTGAATGTGGTCAAGGTCTGCTCAAAAATCAATGAGCAGCCCGTCCGAACTCTCACTGCCCTATGCGACCAACAGTCTGTAAAGTTAACACACAGGATTCTTCAGGACCCCTCTCACATCCTGTTTCCTGAGTTTGAGTGGCTCCCCTCAGGATGCAGACTCTGCTGTCCGGGTTGCCGGACACAGAGGAGGAAGGCAACCTTCATCCCCAGGGCTGTCCAGCTTTTTAATGCTGATCACTGACTCATGAACATATGAAATGAAATAACCTTCTATATGCACTTTTTAATTGAAGCACTTAGGAAGCACTTTAAAAACTATTGCTATGTGTTTAATGTTGATGTGCGGTGTGTGTTGTGTGATTGTGCAGTGTGTCTGTGAATTGCGTGTGCTGGTTGATTGTGCAGTATGCGTGCTGCTTATGTTTGTTGATTGTGCCCCTTTTTAAAAAGCTACTGTAATGTGCCCTTTTAAATTGCCCCTCGGGGACGAATAAAGTGCTTTGAATTGAATTGAATTGAATTGAATTGAGGAAAGACCCATCAGTAGTGATGGGTCTTCCCCTTCCCCCTCTTTTTATCAGGTTACCATGACCACACACCCGCCAGTTAAAATTCCCCACTTTATTATGGATCACAATTAAAAAGCATTCAGATGAGCACTTGAATTGGTGTTGAAGACTGGTCAAAGAGATTGATAGCATTGGGCATTTGATGTTTCACATGGACATGTAGACCAAAAGGCTTGTTTCCAAGTTGTATGACTCTAAAAACCCACTACAGAATGAACTCAACATTTAGTAGCAGGATTACAGTATTGGTTATTCTGGATGCTGATCCCATAAGAATAATTAGTGGCCTCATAGAAACATAGAAAAATAGGTGCCGGAATAGCCGTTGATCATGGCCGATCATCTAAATCAGTACCCCGTTCCTGCTTTTTCCCCATAACCCTTGATTCCTTTAGCCCTAAGAGCTAAATCTAACGGTGAAGGAGGCTATAGACAGATAGGTTGGAATGGGAGTAGGATAAGGATTTAAAGTATCAGGCAAGTGGAAACTCAGGATCATTCTGGCAGGCTGAAAGCAGGAGCTCTGCAAAATGATCACCCAGTCTGTGTTTGGCTTTTCCAATGTAGAGGACATCATATTGTGAACACCGAACATACTGGAATAGTTCAGAAGATCACTTGAATCACTGGTTCACCTAGAAAGACTGAGTCACTGGATGGGAGGAGGGAAAAAGGTGAAAGGACAGGTGCTGCACACCCACGTTTGTATGGGAAGTACCATTCATCGTGGATTGGTAGACGGGACAGAAGAGAGGACCAGCCTGACAGGAAGGGAGCACTACCTTCAAAGTGCTGAGGGAAGGGTAATATGTGTCTGATACTGCAATCTTGTTGGAGCTGATGGAAAATGTGAAGTATAATCATGTGAATGCAGAGATTAATGGAGTGGAGTGTGAGGACAGGGGAAAGCTCTGTTCAGGAGAAGCGGTGATGAGGGTAGAGGTGTGGAAAATAGATGAATACAGTCAAGGGCCATTCACCATGGTAAAGGGGTGGCCATTGTGCAGGAAGAAGGAAGACATTTCTCAAGTTTCATTTACTCCTGGAATAGTTTGTTCAGCTTCTGTTTCAACTGATCTATGGCTTCACATGTGGAACTAACAAAAGATTATTTGAATGAAGGCGACAGCTGTAATTCCTTGTTCCTGTACCAGGGGATTAAGTACATATGCAAAACAGTACACGTAATCATAATTATTGCATTGCTTTCAGCACATTAGTGCTCTCATCTTTGATTGCCTGTCATGATATTGGGAAAGATCATCTCAGCCAATAAGGACTGTAAAATATTAAACACATTTACCCCAGTGATTTTATCCTCTAAGATGACATTTCACAATGTTTTTTGCAGTGTACAAACATTGTGCAATATCTTAAAATGATTCACAGAAATGTAAAGAGGTATTTTAATAAAAGTTTGATTAAATAAATCAGATTTAAAGAGTGTTAATTAGGGAAAAGAAGCAGAAAATATAGGAAAAGATTTTGTTTTGCCACGGAAGGCACAACTAATACTGGAACAAGAAATATCAAGAAGCAAACCCTCGATGATCTTCAGCAGAGACTCCAGTGGAGTACAGCAGGAAATAGTTTATTTTAGATGCACAGTTAGCCTCTATGTTAAGGCCGTCACATCTGGCTGGAAGTAATCCTGGAGCTTTCATCAAGATTCAAGCTGTCTGATCCAGTCAAATAGCCTTTTCTTTGCCCCAGCACCAGCATTGACCAGTGGCAGTGAAAGACGTTTTTCAAAGGGAAGATAAAAGGACACTTTCAGCATGCTCACAGCAGCTTCTAGCAGAACAATCCATAACCCCCCAGAACAATCCTGCAGGTTTTCAACCATCCCATATGTCAGTATGTCAATGGTGAATGCAATACCTCAAAGGACAGCCCCACTTCTGCAGCAAGTAAAATCACTTTATTTTTTTGACAGCTTGATGTATACACAATATAACAAAACATGAAAGTTGTGTTACAGTAGAAAGAGGCAAGGAGAAGTAAGCACGTGACATGAATTTCCTTCAGACAACATTTGTTCCATTAGTACACGATGCTGATACCTGATCCATGGTTGAAGTGGTCAATACTGTAACAGGACTTCGAGATAAAATGCAGTTGTGACTGCTCGCACGTCTCCCCATTCTGACATCAGAAGTGTAATGTAGTGCAAACTGCTATCTCTATTCCTGATCCTGCTTGAGTATTCAAAACATAACCCAAATGTCTGGTAAGTACATTTTGGTGGACTTTATCTTGACAGCTTCCTCAATGTGTGCTGCTCCCTTCTGAGTCAATTCTCAGATTTTGTGGAAAGCAGGAGTATTATTGGCCTGGATTATTCTTGACCAAACCTGCATCTCATGCTCTCGTCCCATCGGATTTCCACAGCCACCTTTTGTGGTTTGGTCTATCCCAGAGTCTCGGGTAAGTCGCCGCTGTGGCTGTTCGGTGAGGGGAATTGGCTTGCGAGCGGTCACCAGGACTCAGGCATCAGACAGGACATCCTGAAGACCTGGCCTGTTGACAGCCTCTGCCTTCAAAAGGTTTCTTCCACTATCTCTGTTTCTCAGAAATAAATCAAGTATTATGTCAAATATATTTAACATCATTCAATTCAATTCAATTCAATTCAACTTTAATGTCATTGCACAGATACAAGTATGGGTACAACAAAATGCAGTTTAGCGTCAGTCCGTAGTAATAGTGCAATATAGAAATAAAAATACAGAATAAGCAAACAATGTGGACGGAGAGACTGGAGAAATCTATCGGCGGGACTCCGAGTTCAACAATGTGATAGTGTTGTTGTAGAAGGTGTTCCTCATCCTACTAGTATGAGACCTGAGGCTCCTGTACCACCTCCCTGATGGGAGGAGGGCAAACAGTCCATGGTTGGGGTGGGAGGGGTCTTTGATGATCTTCCCGGCCTGTCTCAGACACCGTTTTCGGTGGAGGGCATCCATGGCAGGGAGCGGGGCACCGATGATGTACTGTGCGGTTTTCACCACCCGTTGTAGTGCCTTCTTGTCTGCTACGGTGCAACTGCTGTACCATACCGTGAAGCAGGTGGTCAGGATGCTTTCGATGGTACAGCGGTAAAAGTTGGTCAGGATCTGGGGGGACAGGTGAGCTTTCTTGAGCCTCCTCAGGAAGTAAAGGTGCTGCTGCGCCTTTTTGATCAGCTTGGAGGTGTTGAGGGACCAGGACAGATCCTCCGAGATGTGTACCCCGAGGAATTTGTAGTTGGAGACGCGCTCCACCTCAGTCCCGTTTATATGGATGGGGGTATGTCTGCCCCCTCTGATCTTCCTGAAGTCAACAATAATTTCCTTCGTCTTCTTGGAGTTGAGGACGAGGTTATTGTTGGCACACCAGGTTGTCAGGTGCTGGACCTCCTCCCTGTAGGCTGACTCGTCATTGTCACTGATCAGTCCTACCACCGTGGTGTTGTCGGCAAATTTAATGATGGCGTTGGAGCCATTCTTAGGGATGCAGTCATGGGTGAAGAGGGAGTAGAGGAGAGGGCTGAGCACACAGCCCTGTGGCATGCCGATGTTCAGTGTTATAGTGGAGGAGGTGAGGTTATTGACCCTAACAGACTGTGGTCTGTTGGTGAGGAAATCCAGTGTCCAATTGCAGAGGGAGGTGGAGATGCCAAGTCCGCTGAGTTTGGTGATCAAGCTGGCGGGGATGACAGTGTTAAAGGCAGGAGCTGAAATCAATGAACAGCAGCCTGATGTAGGTGTTATTGCTGTCCAGGTTGGTCAGGGCAGAGTGTAGGGCCGCCGATATGGCGTCCTCTGTAGACCTGTTGGTCCGGTAGGCAAACTGATGGGGGTCCAGTGTGGGGGGGAGGCTGGCTTTGAGGTGAGCCAAGATCAGCCGCTCAAAGCACTTTGCAATGACAGGGGTGAGTGCCACTGGGCAGAAGTCGTTGAGACTCCCTGTAGCTGACTGTTTGGGCACTGGCACAATGGTTGATGTCTTGAGGCAAGTGGGGACAACACCCTGGGCCAGTGACAGATTGAAAATGTCAGTGAAGACCAGGGATAGTTGTCCAGCACATGCCCTGAGCACACGCCCGGGGATGCCATCGGGGCCGGCAGCTTTGTGCTCATTCACCTTGCTCAGTGCATCTTGTACAGCAGAGGTGGAGAGACTGAGGGGTTGTTCATTCGGGGGTGGAGCAACTTTGATGGCTGGAGTTTTGTTGTCCCATCAAAGCGAGCATAGAAATGGTTTAGCTCGTCTGGAAGGGCGCACAAAAAAAGCTGGAGCTTACCCCTGGGTGCAGCAGCAGCATCTATGTAGGCAACGTTCGGGGCCGAAACCCTTCTTCTGGGGGGGGGGGGGGGGGTGTTAACTTTCTGGTAATCGGCAATGGATTTGATTCCTTGCCACATGCGCCTGGGGTCAGAGTTGTTTTGGAAATGCTCCTCGATCCGCCGTTTATGATTTAGTTTAGCAGTCCTAATTCCCTTTTTCAGATTGGCCCTGGATGAGCTGTATCCCTCAGCATTGCCAGATCTGAGAGCGGCATCGCGAGCCTTCAGCAGGAGTCTGACCTCCCTGCTCATCCACGGCTTCTGGTTAGGGAAGGTCTTTATCTGTTTGTGGGTAGTGACGTTATCAGTGCAGAATTTTATATAGTCCAAAACGGTTGAGGTGTATGAGTTGATGTCCACTTGGGAGTTAAAGGTGGCCTGGGTGGCAAACAGACTCCAGTCTGTCTGCTGAAACTGCTCCTGTAAGTCAGAGACAGCCCCCTCAGGTCAAACCTTCACAGTCCTCACGGTAGGTTTCACACGTCTGATCAGAGGTGTGTATTTGGGGAGCAGGAACAGGGAGAGGTGGTCAGACTGTCCAAGGTGGGGGAGGGGGAGGGCTTTGTAGGCTTCAGTAATATTAGTGTATACTTATTCCAGAATATTGTTTCCTCTGGTTGGGCAGGAAACATGCTGATGGAACCTGGGGAGTACAGTTTTAAGGTTGGAGTGGTTGAAATCACCCGCAACAATAAATGCCCCCTCTGGGTGTGCAGTTAGTTGTTTGCTGATAGCAGCTTGCAGCTCTTCCATTGCTAGCCTGGCATTAGCGTCCGGGGGTACATAGACTGCAGTGATAACAGTCGATGTGAATTCTCTGGGCAGATAGAAGGGCCTGCACTTTATCATCAGGTATTCCAGGTCAGCAGAGCGGTGACTACCAATCCTAACAACGTCCGTACACCATGTATTATTCACATAAATGCACAGTCCGCCGCCCTTGGTCTTACCGGAGTCCTCCACTGTTCTGTCGGCCCTGAAGACAGTGCGCCCCTCCAGCTCGATGGCGTTGTCCAGGATGTTATCGTTGAGCCATGTTTCAGTGAAGACCATGGCGTTGCAGTCGGTGATCCTTCTGTGTGTGGTGATCCGCAGCAGTAGTTCGTCGATTTTACTCACCAGGGACCGGACATTTGCGAGGAAAATGCTGGGCAGAGCTGGCTGGTGCGGGTTTGATTTCAGCCTAGCCCCAATAGCCTCCCCGCTTCACACGTCTTTGTTTGCGGTCCCTGCGCCGCCTCCGGGCACTTCCTGTCGGGGGAGCTGGCCCGCTAGACCACGGTGCCCTGGCGATCTCCGACGGCAGTTGGGAGTCGCTTCTGGGGCTCGTTGTGTAGAGACGGCCGAGCTCCAGTAGCTCCTGACGGCGTACAGAGTCTCCGCTCCAGTGCTCCGGGCGAAAACTAAGGTAATTATTAACAGAAAAAAAACTAAATTGCAAAAACTACGGAGACGCAGAGCCTCGCGTTGTGCACGCGACGCCATCATGTAATTTAATTAATAATGTTAATATTAATTGCAATAAATATAATTGAATTGAATCATTTGTATTAGCCAAGTATATTTACATACAAGGAATTTGCCTTGGTGCTTTGCTCGTAATTAACAACACGATATACAGTAGACAATTAAAAATTAAACATCTATCTATACTATTAGTAAAACTCTCATCTTGACCACTTCCGGTCTGCGTTGTTTTAAAATTTGCACAAAAACGGTACCCTATATCGCTAGGATGTTTTCGCCACCCCACTCACCGTTCTCCTCTGTTCCAAGCCACAAGATTTTGTTCCGATCGGTAGAAGATTACAAAAGTTATGAAGGTTTAAAAAATCGTGAGATCAGCAGATTGGTCTTATCGGGTCAGTCACCATGAAGGTAACACCCCTTCCGGCACCCACTGGAGAATAATACCCTGGAGCCAGGGTTGAGTCCATGAGCACGTCCAGATGCAGCCCGTCATGAAGCCGCCCATTCAGAAGCCGTCCAGAATAAATCTGAAACAGCTGAATAGTATATAGTATAGTATAGTATAGTATAGTATAGTATAGTATAGTATAGTATAGTATAGTTTATCTTTATTGTCATTTGGGACGACGGATGGCGCAATGGGCTAAGTGTTCGGCTGGCGACCGGAATGTAGCCGGTTCGAAGCCCGCTTGGAGTGCATACTGTCGTTGTGTCCTTGGGGCAAGACACTTCACCCACCTTTGCCTGTGTGTAAATGTAATGTAATTATGTGAAGCACTTTGGGGTCAATGCAAGTTGACTAAAAATGTGCTATATAACCATAAGATTATTATTATTTGGTCTTATTATTATTTTCCTGAAGAGTACTCACATACCCACGGGAAACAAAAAAACGTTGCTCAACCAGTGTCCATTCAGTGTGCAGTAAAAAATAAATAGAAATAAAAATACATATATCATGAACAAATTAAACACTCTACTCTCTACAAAACATCAACAGGCGTTCCGATCGGCAGCGGCACGACAGTGGCTCTGCTGCAGTGTGTCCAGGTTGGTGGTTGGTGCACGATACTTTGGCAGGGGGCAAAGCCAGCACAACAACCTAGCTCTCAACATCAGCAAAACCAAGGAACTGATTGTGGACTTTGGAAAGGGTAGGATAGGGAACCACAATCCCATTTACATCAATGGGACGATGGTGGAAAGGGTCAAGAACTTCAAATTCCTGGGCGTGCATATTTCTGAAGATCTTTCCTGGTCCCAGCAAACTTTATCCCATGCTATCATAAAGAAGGCACTTCAGCGCCTCTACATCCTGTGAAAATTACGGAGAGTCGGTATGTCAAGGAGAACTCTCTCAAACTTCTACAGCTGCACAGTGGAGTGGAGAGCATACTGACTGGTTGCATCGTGGCTTAGTTTGACAACTTGAACGTTCAGGAACGGAAAAGAATCCAGAAAGTTGTGACCACTGCCCAGTCCATCATCAGCTCTGACCTCCCCACCATCGAAGAGATCTATCGCAGTCGCTGCCTCAAAAAGGCTGCCAATATCATCAAAGACCCCACACCAACCTGACCACACACTCATCTCTCCGCTGCCATTAGGAAGAGGGTACAAGAGCTTGAAATCTGGAACATCCAGGTTCAGGAACAGTTTCTTCCCCACAGCCATCAGGTTACTAAACACAACATCAAACAAACTCTGAACTATAACAGCCTATTGTACTTTATCTGTTTATTTATGTGTATATATATGGTCTATGGTATATAGACACACCGAACTGTTCTGTATTATGCTTACAATACTCTGTTGTGCAGCAGCAAGCAATAATTTCATTGTCCTATCTGGGACACAAGACAATAAAACTCTCTTGACCGTTGAGGCTTGATGATCTCAATGCAAACGTACCTAAGAGAATGGTAATGCCCCTATCCCACTTAGGAAACCTGAATGGAAACCTCTGGAGACTTTGCGCCCCACCCAAGGTTTCACCAATGGTCGAAAATGGTTTCCGCTTCTTTTATGTTCCGGCGATTATTTCAAAAAATTCAAAACCGGCCGCGACTAAAGATAGGTTGCCGTTTTAAAAATCGGTAATTTTTTAGTCGAAGCCGGGTGCGATGCTAGTTGAAGGTGGTTGCTGGAGGTTGCAGGTAGTGGAAGGTAAGACCTTTTTTTCACCCAGTTTTATTCCACCAGGGAGGTCTTACCTTCCACTACCTGCAACCTCCGGCAACCTCCTTCAACTAGCATTGCAACCGACTTTGACTAAAAAATTACCGATTTTTAAAACGGCAACCTAATTTTTAGTCTCGGCCGTTTTTGAATTTTTTAAAATAATCGCCGGAACATAGAAGAAGCGGAAACCATTTTCGACCATTAGGGAGACTGACAAAAACCTCCGGGAACCGCACGGAAACCTTGGGTGGGGTTCAAAGTCTCCAGATGTTTCCTAAGTGGGACAGGGGCATAAGGAACATTTTAAGAATGAATTTACTACTTGAAGTGAGCACTACAATAGGTTAAAACAAGTCGACGCCAAACATATTGGAAAAAAAATCATGAAGTGATATCATTAAGCGCAGAGAGGATGTTACAACCATTGGGTTTCTGTCACAAACATCAAATAGAATTTGAAACATTTAAATAACCAGGTTTTGTTCTTTTCTTTTAAAGTGGAACACACTGGAGTAATGTAATTATGTGCGATATCATTTCATTTTTTATCACATCGATTGGTGCACTGAACAGTTTGTAAAAAATCACAATAGAAGCACTTTCTAAAGTTTCAGTGTTTCTCACATATTACTGTATGTTACTTCACAAAAATAATAGGAATCCACAGATGCATGAAATCAAAGCTGGAACTCCCTTTGTGGGAATACAACCAATCACTTTCAGGGAAATTATTGATTTATACACAAGACATCTCTTGCATGTAGTACTTCATTTTCCAACTTCACAAGAGTAGTTTAGCACCTTGGCAACAGCGGAGGCGGCACAGAGCAGTAAGGTTGCTGCCTTACAGTGCCATATACTCCGGGTTCAATTCTGACTATGGATGTACGTTCTCTTTGTGACTGCGTGGGTATTCTCCAGGTGCTCCGGTTTCCTCCCATACTCCAAAGACGTACAAGTTTGTAGGTTAATTGGCTTTGCGTAAAAATTGTAAACAGTCCCTAGTGTGCAGGATAGTGCTAGTAAATGGGGATCGCTGGTCAGCGTGGACTCGGTGGGCCAAAGGGCCGGTTTCCACGCTCTATCTCTAAAGTCTAAAATCTAAAGATAACTTACTTTATATTTAAAAAATACATCATGTTTGAAAGAGTTCTTCTGGGACATTGGATGAGTCTAAACTAGGGAGCTTGATGTTAATTCCTGTTTTTTTTAAAAGTATGTGCTGAAATTATTTAATTTCATAGGACAATTGTTAGTAAGGTGGTGCAAATATTTTAGCGCTATCGTGTACCGTTTTGACGTAATTTCAGGAATTCACACGCACGCACGCATGCAGACAGGCAGACATCCAAACAAGATGAGAGTTTTACTAATATTCAAGGTTCAAGATTCAAGAGAGTTTATAGTCATGTGTTCCAGATAGGACAATGAAATTCTTGCTTGCTGCAGCACAACAGAATATAGTAGGCATAAATAAATACAGAACCGAACTGATCAGTGCAACCATATACCAATGAATATATATATATATATACACATAAATAAACAGATAAAGTGCAATGGGCTATTAATGGTACGAGTTTTGTTTGAGTTGAGTTTAATAACCTGATGGCTGTGGGGAAGTACATTCCTGAACCTGGATGTTGCAGATTTCAGGCTCCTGTACCTTCTACCTGAAGGCAGCGGGGAGATGAGTGAGTGGCCAGGATGGTGTGAGTCCTTGATGATGCTGGCAAACTTTTTGAGGCAACGACTGCGATAGATCCCTTCGATGGTAGGGAGGTCAGAGCCGATGATGGACTGGGCAGTGCTTACAACATTTTGCAGTCTTTTCCGCTCCTGGGCACTCAAGTTGCCGAATCAAGCCACGATACAACCGGTCGGCATGCTCTCTACTGCACCTGTAGAAGTTCAAGGGAGTCCTCCTTGACATA
Organism: Leucoraja erinaceus; assembly: GCF_028641065.1. Classification (NCBI taxonomy): domain Eukaryota; kingdom Metazoa; phylum Chordata; class Chondrichthyes; order Rajiformes; family Rajidae; genus Leucoraja; species Leucoraja erinaceus. Next base: position 76,604,338 of record NC_073378.1, on the reverse strand, counting down.
CCGACTCTCCGTAATCTTCTCAGGAAGTAGAAGCGCTGATGTGCTTTCTTTATAATTGCATCCGTGATCTCGGATCAGGAGAGATCTTCAGAGATATGCACGCCCAGGAATTTGAAGCTCTTGACCCTTTCCACCATCAACCTTTTGATATAAACGGGACTATGGGTCCCCATCCTACCCCTTCCAAAGTCCACAATCAGTTCCTTGGTTTTGCTGGTGTTGAGAGCCAGGTTATTGTGCTGGCACCATTTGGTCAAATGTGGACAATTGGGTTGGTCGACAAGGACAATTTGGGCTGAAGAGCCTGTTTCCATGCTGCATGACACTATGACTCTAAAATGTCCCAGCCAGTTAAATGCGCAAAACACTACAAATAAAGGAAAAGAAAAGGTTAATTTAGAAAATTGTCAGCGCTAGTCTGCTGCCACACCATCTGTTAAAAGCATGTTTTACAACACATGAAATTGTAGACAGGTCAGATAGCATTCAATCATTGGTTTGCACGTTAGATCCCCTGCCAGCTATTCATTGTAAAAACTCTTTATATCAATTTCTAATTGTTCATCTCTCAAAGAACATGGGCCTGGAAATGATTTTACCACTAAACCAGCTCATTAGACCCCTTGCAGCAGTGTTAACCCACAACCATTGGGGCACCTGGTAAGAAAAAAGTCCTCTAAAAATCATTAATGAAATTATTTATTAAATCAAACACACCCCTGGACTTTTATAAACAGAATGCTTCACAGACATCAGGATATTATGATTTTTATTTCCAGTCAGGAAGCTGCTCATTATTCATATGTGATGTTATCATGCAGCTGCATCACTTATGGAATATGAATTCTATAACATAGAAATCCACAAAGCATCCTTTATTTACCCCATATTAGAAGGGGTTTATTTGATATCATTCACTTTCAACCTGTTAGTGTGTCAGATCTTTGATAATTTCAAATTATTAAAATAAACAATGAAAATGCTATTAAATTTGCTTCTTTGAGTCATCACAATTTAATACCTCAGTGTTTTGCTCTAATTATGTTATGCGATTCCAGTTTTGCAATCTGTATAGTTGTTTACAAAATGCCCTGATCGTAATGTTTGTTAATCTGCTTGTGCACGAATGAAACACTACAGACCAGATGGGATGTGCTGGATTAGAAGACACACTGTAATAGCTCCACTTCTGATCATTCTAAGCCTTTTCAAGTGGCCAAGAATGCATGTGGGTACATTTAAATAAAGTACTGAATTTACGAGGTAGCAATACACAGAGGTTGAGTCTAGTGGCAGATACTAATAGCAAATGCTTCTATCCGTTTCTCAAATCCATTTTAAATTAATAAGAATATTCCTTTCTGTTTTTCATCCTCAAAGAGGTTCTTTGCATATTCATTTAATGTTATATTGATGGATTAAATTATCCTGAGCTCAAAATCAATCCAGCATATATTTATTAGACGGGACTAATCCTCTCATGGGGATAAAGCACAGAGAATGCATTTAAAGGCGCTGATAAGGCAAGTCCCATTATATGTCATTTTAAACAAAGAGCAAAAAAAAGCCTGTGGAGACGCTCTATCAGCTGTTAAACAGAGACATTTCATGCGCAAGGAGATTGATGATTAGCATTTCCGATCCTGGGAAATGGTTCTCCCCTCGCTGATGATAACCACTAAATGCCAGCTCATTTCTCAGACACAATTATTTCTGCTGTTTCACTGGGAGATAGATACCTAGGCTTGGCCTGTATCCTTTTGTCTCTTAGTCAGTGCCATTAGTTATGTGGGTGGTGCTACATCAAGGAGAACGTGGAAACATTATATTAGTTCGATTTGTTAAATAGATGGCATAGTTTGGCGGCTGAATGCAGCCACTTGAGAAACAGCGTTAGTGACAAATCACATTTGATAATGCAAGAGTTTTATTTGCATTAAGTTACTATGTAAAACCTTTCAATTCCTGTGGAACATCTCACCTCTCACCTCTCAGTCGGAAGATTGGGAGTTCAAATCCCACTCCAAAGATTCAGAACAAAAAAAAACTAGGCTGCTGCTCAGTAAGTAACGTATGGTCAAAGTTGTAGTAATTGTGGAGACTTTAAACTTCAACCACAACTGTTCCTTTGAGGGATGTAAAATAACCCAAAGTGCATTTCCATGGAAGAGCAGTGATGTTATCCCTGGTGTCGTGGCCAATATTTATTCCAAAATTATCAACAATCAAAAATATATGTATCAACATCAAGCACTGAAAAATAGGATGAATGTATACAGGTGACATTCCCTCAGCAAGAATGTAGTGGACCGAAGGGCCTCTTTCTGTATTTTATGACTCTGTGACTAAAACATGTCATGTTCCGACATGCTAGGATCATAGAAACACAAGAAAGCCATTTGGCCCATAAGATAAATGCTTCTCAGAGAAAAGCTGATCAACTGAATTCCAACTTCCAGTACTGGAATATGTCTACTTATTACGCATTCAGTTTCTGCCTAATTGAGATGAAGATTTCTTCAACAACTCCCCTTGCAGGGCAGAGTTCCACTATCAACCCCACCCTCCGGATGATTTTTTTTCTTCATCTCCCTTTTCAATTTTTTGACTGATTACTTAAACCTATGCCTCCTGGATTCATAGAAACATAGAAAATAGGTGCAGGAGTAGGCCATTCGGCCCTTCAAGCCTGCACCGCCATACAATATGATCATGGCTGATCATCCAACTCAGTATCCTATACCTGCCTTCTCTCCATACTTCCTGATCTCTTTAGCCACAAGGGCCACATCTAACTCCCTCTTAAATATAGCCAATGAACTGGCCTCAACTACCCTCTGTGGCAGAGAGTTCCAGAGATTCAAGACACCACATCTCAACCATCACATCGCTGTGATGGAAGGCCAAAAAATGTTTTCTCCACTGCATCTCTAGGTGTGGGCTGGCGATGGCACCCGCGGCCATTAAAGACCCTGTGCGACAACTGGGTCTTGTAGAACCCCCGGCTGTTCCTAGTCCCGCGGCCATTCCAAATGTCAGGCTCTTTCTAACCCCGCAACTGCTAACAAGTACCCTGAAAAGCGGTCGCCCGCGGGCTTTCCGCCGTCACTGCCCACAGTTGCTGCCTCTGAATCCCGGAGGTGCATGCCAGCGCTACCACCGCTTTCCGCGACGGTGAATCGACAGAGTGGTCTTCTCCTGTACCGCTCCTCGTGACACCAACGGAGACCCGACAAGAAAAGGTCGGGTCTCCCGTGCAGGGAGAGATTTAAAAGTTACCCCCTCCCTTTTCCCCACCCCCCCCCCCCCCCCACCACACACACGGCCAACAAAAAATAACAGAAACTAATAGAAACATAGACTTTGCCTGCAGTTTGACGAGAGTTGCGCCGCCTACCGGAGTAGAACATCCCTACTCCTATACACAAATCCTCTTGCTATGAATGCTAACATACCATTCGCTTTCTTCACTGCCTACTGCACCTGCATGCCTACTTTCAATGACTGGTGTACCATGACACCCAGGTCTCGTTGGATCTCCCCTTTTCCTAATCGGCCACCATTCAGATAATAGTCTACTTTCCTGTTTTTGCCACCAAAGTGGATAACCTCACATTTATCCTGCATCTACCATGCATTTTCCCACTCACCCAGCCTATCCAAGTCACCTTGCAGCCTCCTAGCATCCTCCTCACAGCTAATTCTGAGCCCTCTGCTAAGAATCCTGGTAACTGTCTTGGCCTCTCATTATTTTATGTCTGTCAAACAGGTTTCACCTCAGCCTCCTCCATTTCAAAGAACCCCAGACTACCCAATTTTCTCTGTTACAAATCTGACTACTTTCTGGGGAAAAGGCAACTAAAACCAATGAAAATTCTGGGAAATCTCCTCCATATCTCCTCTAGAGAAATCATATAATTCCTGTTTTATTGTGATCCTTACTATGCAGCACCCAAGCTGTGGCCTAACGGGTTTTGTATACAGTTCATGTTGTTATGTTCTATGCTTCAGATAACAGAGCAAAGCAAGCCGTATGCCCTTTAACTATCTTAATGACCGACCTTGATATATTTAAAGATCTGTGCACGAACACCCAAATGTTTTTCTTTTCCTCCATATTATTCACTACCCTTGCATTGATTTATGAATTGTCTTATACCTTTGCACCTCCCCAAGTACACCAACTGACATTTCTTTACATTAGATTCCAGTTGCTATTTTCCTTTCCCAAAGCCTGAACATCATTTCCTTCTTGTAATATAAACCTCTCCTTTATTAAGCAAATGATTCATTATTTTATGATCTTCAAGCTTCTTTTATCGTTCCCTTGTACTTTGGTCTAAATTATTATTATATATCACAGAAAGTAAGGGAATGAATACTGTGATCTGTGAACCCCACTGGTATCAGCTTTCCAGTCACCAAAATAACCCTCAGCCATTAGATTGTACTTCCTGCCATTGGGTCCAATTCGCAACTGTGCCTTGGATCCAATGGACCTTCACTTTTTTGTCAGGTTTTCCCTTGGGACCAAGAGCGGAACTTGCTATCAAAACATGGAGGGGACGGGGGGGGACACAATTTTCTGGCGGCCACGCGCGCATGCGCGCACTCACACACACATGGGCGAGGCTTCGGAGGCTCAATCCAGCGCTAAATGCAGCTCAACTCTGCCTGTCTCACCGGGTTAACCAACAGCCCTGTCTGGACTGAGAGAATACCAGCGCTGCTTCTGCGTGCTGGCCATATTTCCCGCAAGTCCAGGAAGGGTTGTAAGCTCACCTGGCGGGACAGGCAGAGTTAGCTGGGTTTAGCGCTGTTTCTCTGTGCGCCCCCATGATGCCTGCCGAAGACCGATAGCGGAGGATCTTTGCTGCCGACCTCTCTGGGGGGGGGGGGGGGGGGTGCTCGGGAGGGGATCGGGACGCGCCGGAGACCCGGCCGGGATCGACACGTCTCCCTCCTCAATCACCGCGCTCTATCCTCAGTCCCACCTCCCCCCCACTCCTCCCTCCTCCAATCATCACGCTGAATCATGTCCCGCCCCCATTGCCTGCTGACCGACGTCTCTCTTATCCAATCGGCGACCTTGATCATCAGTCCCACCCCCACTGTCTCGCAGAAAGTGGAAATTTCACCGGGTTTTAAAATCCAGATTACAAAAACTTGGGGGGGATGTCCCCCACCTCTCAAAACATGGAGGGGACGTGTCCCCTTTGGTCCCCCCCCGGGTTTTCTGCCCCTGCTTGGGACCATGCTAAAGATCTTGGTAAATTTCCTTACATACACATGATGTACACATCAGCCCTCCTGAGTGGCAAATTATTATTATTTTTTTTAATCAGGCCCATCAGACATGATTTTCCCCCAACGATTGCAGTTATCTGGAATGCCGGAGGTTGCGGGGATTCTTGATAGAAGTATATAAAGTTATGAGAGACATGGATAGAATAGTCAGAACCTCTTTCCCAAGATGAAAAAATCAAACACTGAAGGGCACAGCACTAAGGTGAGAGGGGCAAAGTTTAAAGGAGATGCACAGGCAACTATTTTGCACAGAGGGTGGTGAGTGCTTGGAATACGCTGTTGTGGCAGATATGATTGTGGCAGTTAAAAGACTTTTGGATAGGCAGATCGATATGCAAGGTATGGAGGGATATGGATTGCATGCAGGGATATCGATTATGTCCAGGTAGATAAGAGATGACATAATGTTTGGCACAGACATCGTGGGCCGAAGAGCCTGAATTGAACTGCTATGTTCTATGTTCTAAGTGTCTCTGATCAATCTGGGCATTGTACAGTTCCCAGGAAAAGACCGATAATTTGCATACCATCAAAGTTAAACTGACCCATAAATGCTTGGTTTGATCCTTGCTTCCTTTTTAAGCAATGGTACACCATTAAAGCCCACTTGAATGGCTTGCATCCACCGCCCTAACCCTCCATTCCCATCACAGGTGTATATTGTGGCACCTGACTGATGATATTATCAACACCAAAACTCCGGACCACACGCCCAAGGCTCACTTGTTCACCCTCAGTGTTCACGTACCTGCTCCCTTCCCAAACAGCTGATGATGTGAATAGCTACCACTTTTAGGGAGTTGCCACTGCTCTGCGGATTTTCAGAGACTGCTGCAAGTCCCGTGGTCAGAAGCAGACAGTGTGCTGGGTATATTTTTAACTGCTGATATTTTTGTGTGGACTTTCTCACAAAATTGCATCAACATTATAGTCACAGGCCCCTTTAATCCTTACACCATTTTTCTCCACCAAGCAGAGGAAGGGAGGCCAAGTGACGAGCTAATAGAACTGCTGCCTCATAGCTCCAGTGGCCCAGGCTTGGTCCTTACCTCCAGGGCTGTCTGTGTGGAACTTGTGCACTCGCCCTATTTCCTCAGTGCGCTGCAGCTTCCTCCTTCATCCCAGTCATATGGCTTAGTAGGCTAATTGGTAACTATCAATTACCCCAGTATATAGTAATGGCAAAATCTGGGGGTAGTACAAGGAAATGATCCTACACTAATAAGATTAGTGTAGGATCAGTGCGAGTGGATGGTTGGTGATTGATACAGGCTCCTCGGGCTGAAGGGTCTGTTTCCATGCCCCATGAATCCATGTTTCTGTTACCAATCATCTAATCCTCTAGCACTAATCCTGCGTCCAGAGAGAATTGCAAAACTGAACTCAATGTCTCTACAATCTCCTTGCTCACTGTTCATAACCTGGGGTTTATTTTGTCAAACCAAAATGTCATACCTGTACAAGGAAATGTAACCATTTTCCAAGGTGATGAAATCCTTAGTATTTCCACTATGATTATACATGGCCTATTCAACATTTCACAGCAGTGGCATCACCCCCCTCTTTGGTGAAAATATTCATTAACAACCATTCAAATCCTCTAACTTCATATATAGTCTGCCTTTTGGACCTCAATAGGTCAAACTCTAAGATAACCTTTTGCTTTGCATGTACGTAAAATAATACCTTATCTTATATTTTTGTTTATTTGACTTGATAATCCTTTTTCATTGCTGCTCTTTGCTTTGACAATTCTGCTTTTGATTTAATTTCTCCACTTCCTATAGTCTTCCAGGGTTTCTGTTGCATTAATCTCTTGGTGTCTAACAAAAACTTCCCTTCACTTGGACTGCTGTATTTGCAGCGGAATTGACAATGCAATTGAAAATGGTGGGGGAAGCACAGTACAGCTGTAAGTGCTGCTGCCTCACAGTGCCAGTGAGCCGGGTTGCATTCTGACCTCGGGTGCTGGTTTATGGATTTAATTTCAAGAATTCTCTGTTATTTAAAATGCTCCCCATGAATCCAAAGGTATTAAATACAACCACCTGAGGGAGAGGCACTGTCCCTAAGCATTAAGTCTGTTTCCCACCACAGATGCTGCTGACCTGCTGAGTATTTCCATTTCTTCTTGTATTATTTCAAAGCTATAACATCCATAGTACTTTGCCTTTGAATTAAATGCAACCTTGTTCAAGAAAGGGAGAGAGGAAACAGTTAACATCAACAGTAGAGAGTATGTTTGTATGGGCAATTATTGAGACAGTAAAAGAGGACTTAGAAAATCACAATATGATTAGGCATTCATCATCTTCTTATGAAAGGGAAATCTTGAGACATGCTTCACACAGCACACACTATGCATTTGCCCACTGCATGATCCCCATGGCTGGATTGGCCTTTTGCAACCCATAGTCTAACCAAGCTTCAGGTTGGGCTGCCATAGCTATCCCACATAATGGAGGAAACAGAAAGAGTGCCATTTCCTGCTCTCCATTGAAACTAGGTCAGTGGGGGTGCTGCAAGCCGGCAGCACGTTAGTTTTTTCAACTTTTTTTTTAGTGTGTTTAAATGTATGTTTCTTGATGTTTCTTTGTGTGTCTTGTGTGGGGGGTGGTGTAGGGGGTTAAGGGGGAAACCATTTAGGTCGCCTCCTCCACGGAGAGGCGACTTTTTCCATGTCACCTCCCCCGTGGCCTAACATCGAGTATCGGCCTTTCCCGGAGACCAGCCCGGGGCTTCAGCAGCGGGCGCAGCACGGACTCTCGTCGCGGAGCGGACGAGCCCTCGCCGGAGGGGAGCACTCCGTTCGCTGACCCGTGACAGCCTGTAGCCGGGGTCTGCAGAGCTCCAGCCGGCGCGGCGTCCTGGGCCTGGGAACCCTCATTGGGGACCCAGGAGGAGAAGAGCTCCGACTGCCGGCCCGCCATCTTCTACCGCGGGCGCGGCGAGGACTTACCATCAGGAGCGGGGTCCCTCGCTGGGGACCCCTGGAGGGGAGCTTTGACCGCCGGCCCTGCGGTGCTTCTGGCTGCTGCGAGGCGGGAACTTTAAATCTTCGACCGCCAGCCTGCGGCCTACACCAACCCGCGGACTCCGGTGGGGAGGCCCCGATTCCGGACCTACATGGACTTTTGCCTTGTCTACTCATCTGGACGCCCGCAGCGGCGGCTGCGGAGGGTTGAGGTCCCGACCACGGGGGGAAATGGAGGAGGACTGGCCAAATGTTGTTCCTTCCACCACAGTGACGAATGCTTTGGTGGATGTTCGTGTTGGATTTTTATTGTGTTTCTGTGTGTTATTTTTCATTGTACCGCTGCTTGCAAATTCATTTCACTTGCCCTTTATGTGCAAGGGACGAATAAAACTGATTGAGTGATTGAACTCACTAGAGCCCTGTTTCGCATACTCTCTTCAAACTTATTGAATTCTCCAAAAAATATTGTGCGACCATGTAACAAAATGAATTGAAGTATGCTGGGCATTAATAGGAATAATAGCAAATAGTCCAATAAACCTGCCAGCTTAGCACTGGCGAAGTCCCGAGTTTGCTGGATCAACAGAATTTTATTTTATTGGCCATTGAGGAAGTTCAGCAAAAATTCCCTAAACAGATTCATGGAATGATAAACGATGCCAATTCCTAGCAATTCTGAAATGAACAATTTGTTAGCTGTGTCAGGTGCTATTATTTGCATGTTCAACAATACATTGCTGTTCTGCAACATTTATTAGTCCCTATCCATTGAATTTAATAGGATTTCAGAATGTTTTAGTTTGAGCTCATTTGCCAAACACAATACACGGGTACTGTGTGGCAACACCATAGTGCTGCTTCCCATGTTATTAACCAGATAGAGAGGTCATCAAGCACAGTAATCTGTTCTGTGGAACGAGTGATAATGCTCTCAAAATAACTGAAGCAATTATTCAAATTGTACAGCATAATAGATGCAAGGATTTACAAAGCCTTTCTGAAGATTAGTGGAACTGATCATGATTCCCAACCAACAGCAAATCGTCCGAGGGCTCTGTTCGTTTACATCCGTCTGCTGGAAATATGTCGGATCTATTTGACGTTTGTTAAGAACTTCAGCACACATCAGCAATCCGGTGGTTTAATTGTATCTTAGTATAATAGTGTCTTAGTAGCTTGTATGTACTTCACTGGAACACCCTTTAATTTTCACTTTCTCATTGTATTGTATTCCACTATTACTTTCACATTCAACAAAAAAAAGATAAGGTAGCTTTCAAGGAGCAAAATTGAAAAGCTGACAATCACTGAAGAATGAAACAATTATTTATAAATAGAATTGGCAGTAGCTCACCATTTGCTATTGATAGGTTAGGGGTAACATTTGGCTAATAGATAGCACCAGATTTAAAATCAATGGGGAGGAAATCTGAGCTACGACAAATATCTGTCTAAACCATTGCTGCATCTTTTTGGGCTCTTGCTTCAACTACACTTTACAATTTTAGGCTCATCATATAGGCCTTATCTTGAATTCAAGATACTTCATTAAAATATTATCTCTGTGTGTTATAATAACATCAAACTGTTTAATTAGCACAAGAATACTCACTCATTGGATTTTAAATGCTGCTCTCTAAGTTCCAATGATATTGCCCCCCAGACCATGTATATTCACTTCATTGGGTCTTACAAATGTATTTTACTGCTGCCAGCTTGCCACAAAAGTGAACAAATTAAAAGGCAAATGGTTTAACTGCCTTCAAAAAGGTGTGTGGAGATGAATGAGAATGGTAATCGCAAGGCTGAGATGAGGCACGAGTCAAATGAAGAGATTCCTGAACCACATACATAGACTTCTGGGCTGAAGTGTTGGCTTCTATGCAATATGTTTCATATATTATATGAAATTTTACGAAAATTTAGAAAGCCCAGGGGAATCTAATGGTGCAAAGCTTTCTGACAATGTCACAGACACAGTAACCTGAAAGGGCACCTTCTGTTCCACAAAATTCTATGGTTGTGAGATAGGAAATACTGTTCCTGATTTAGTTTAAATTTGATACATGACTGCAGATTGTTATTGCAAATCATCAGTCATCATATTCAACAGTCAGTATTGTGTGCACACTTGAAATATGTACTGTAGGCATGACGTCAAATCTCATGCTACACTGATTTGTCCCTAGTCATGCAAAGCTGGAGTGTGAAGCTAATGGCATTGTTTTACTAAGATTCCAGCACAAAGTAAGAAGAAGACAATCCTGCCATCCCCCAGGCAGGAAGCGGATACGATTAACACCATCTGCAAGCTCACGTTTATTTTGTACAACATCCTGACTTGGAAATATATCACTATATACTTTTAAGTTGTTCCATCAAAGACCTGAACTTCCTAAACAATACTCTGGAAAAACCTTCACCACAAAAATGGGACAGTTCACCAGCATCTTCTCAAGGGGAATTGGTGTTGAGCATTCAATTCTGATCTTGCCTGCAGCACACAGTTCTCAAGAGCAAACAATTACATTCTTCAGTTCAGAGTTTATATTCCCACTGTTTATGAATATTCCAATGATCACATAACCACATGATGAATTCCATACATGGTGACAGCAATAAATCATTCTTGTTCATTTCCCCCGTGTCTGCTTTCCACATGGCTTAGTGCTCCGAGTGAGTTTATCATGACAGTCAGAACATTGAACAATACAGCACAGGAATGGGCCTTTCAGCCCACAATGTTTGCACAGAACATAATACCTGATCTCATCAGCCGGTACATGTTCCATATCTCCCTATTTCTTACACTTCATGTACCTATCTAAGAGTCTTGTAAACGCCACTATTGCATGTGCCTCCGCCACCAACCCTGGTACTGTAATCCAGGTCCCCATCACTCTATATGTTAAAAACCTACCCCACACATCTATTAAACTTACTCCCTCTAACCTTATAGCTATGCCCTCTAATGCTGGACATTTCCACGATGGGAAAAAGGTTCTGGCTGTCTACCCTATCTATGCCTCTCATAATTTTATATACTTCCATCAAGTCTCCTCTCAACCTCCAATGTTCCAGAGAAACCAATCCAAGTTTAGTTTAGTTTTAGTTTAGTTTATTATTGTCACATATACCGAGGTACAGTGTAAAGCTTTTTGTTGCACGCTATCCAGTCAGCGAAAAGTCTATACATGATTACAATCAAGCCCGTCCACAGTGTACAAATACAGGTTAAAGGATATAATGTTTATTGCAAAAAGTCCATTGAAGTCCGATTAAAGGTAGTTCAAAGGTCTAAAATGAGGTAGACAGGAGTTCAGGACCACTCTCTAATTGTGGAAAGGACGGTCCAGTTGCCTGGCAACAGCTGGGAAGAAATTGTCCCCGAATCTGGAGGTATGTGTTGTCAAACTTCTGTATCACTTACCTGAAGGGAGAGGGGAGAAGAGGGTGAGATTGGTCCTTGATTATCCAACCTCTCCTTGTAGCTGAAACCTCTCCTTGTGGCTCCTTGTAGGCCTGCCTCTAATCCAGGCAGCATTCTGGCCAATATCCTCTGCCACCCACTGAAAAGCTTCCACATCCTTCCTATATATTGGGGACGACCAGTGCATGCAATTCTCCAATTGCGGCCTAACCGAAGTATAAATAACGCTGCATCATGACTTCCTGACTCTTATACTCAATGCCCTTAACAATGAAGGCAAGCATGTCATATGCCTTCTTTACCGCCCTATCTACTTGTTCTTCCACCTTCAGTTACCCAAGAACTCCAAGATTCCTCTGCACGGTCAATGGCAAGACCCTCAATGCTGTTAAGAGTTTTGCCATTGACTGTATACTCTCCCCTTACATTCAACCTCCCAAAGTGCAACACCTCAGAATTGCTTGGGTTAAACTCCATCTGCCATTTTGCTCCCCTTTTCTGCATTTGATCTCATTGTACCCCATTGTATCTTCTGACAGCCTTTCTCACAAACTGCAACTCCTCCAGTTTTGGTGTCATCAGTAAACTTACTCACCAACCCATCTACATTTACGCCCAAGTCATCTGAAGACTTCAGACCTTCAGCAGAGGAGATGCAGTTGGACCTGGAGGCCAACCTCAAGTGGTCCTGCACCTCTCTTTATGCCGGATTCTCAGGCCAGGAGCAGCAGCACTTCCCTGCAGGGAAACTGGTGGAGTAGCAAGGACAGAAATGCTGTTGTTCTGAACAGGCCTGTACGAAGCTTTTCAAAAAGGGGGGTGGCATGACAGGATTACAAACATTTTAATGTGAAATAATGTGTGCGCTGAGCACATCACGAGCGCGAAGCGTGAAGTCCCTCGATGCCGCGGTCCAGTGCCCTTAAGCGGGCCCTGGAAGCTCTGGGGTTTTAGATGCTCTCTGATGCATTCGGAGCCTTATTTTGGAGCATTTTTGCACCAAATTTATGACCAATATTTCAGAAATTAACAGGAATCTGAGAGGTAGCTTTTTCACGCAAAGAGTGGTGGGAGTATGGAACAAGCTGCCAGAGGAGGTAGTTAAGGGTGGGACTATCCAAATGTTTAAGAGACATTTGGCCATGTACATGGATAGGACAGATTTAGACGGATATGGACCAACTCGTGTGAGTGGGACTAGTGTAGATGGGACATGTTGGTCGGTGTGAACAAGTTGGGCTGAAGGGCCTGTTTCCACACTGCATCACTCTATGACTAAAAAGTTAAGAAGAAAAATGCATGTAGATAAGTAGAGCAGATTTGAAAGAGGAGTGAAATGTAAAGGCAGAGTGAGGATTATGAGTGGAAAGGAACATAGGAAAGAAGGGGGGAGGGTGGGCTTGGGCAGATGGGTGAAGGGAAAATAGAAACAGGAGAGTTGGAGTAACTCAGAGAAATAGAGAGTTGGAGTAACTCAGTGGGTCAGGCAGCAACTCTGGAGAAAAAGTCTCTATTAGATCATCCCTCATCCTCCTGTGCTCCTGAGTCCCAGCCTACTCAACCTCTCCCTATAGCTCTGGCCCTCTAGTCCTGGCAACATCCTCGTAAATCTTCACTGTACCCTTTCCAGTTTGATGACATCTTTCTTATAACATGGTGCCCAGAACTGGACACAGTACTCTAAATGCGGCCTCACCAACTTCTTATGCAACTCAAACATGACCTCCCAACTTCTATACTCAGCCTGACCCGTCGAGTTACTCCAGCACTCTGTGAAACATCATAGAACAGGGCAAAATTAGCAAGTTTGCTGATGATACAAAAGCGAGTGGTTTTACAGATAGTGAGATGGTTGTGGAAGATTACAGCAGGACGTGGATCAATTGGCCAGGTGGGCAGAGGAATGGTTGATTGTTGCATGGTTCCTTGAAGGTCTAGTCACAGGTAGATCAGGTGGTCAAAATGTTGGCACTTTGGCCTTCATTAGTCAGAGTATTGAGTATACAAGTTGGGAGGTCATGGTGCAGTTGTATAAGACTTTGGTGAGACCGCATTTAGAATCTTGTGTTCAGTTCTGGGCACCATGTTATAGGAAAGATGTCAAACTGGAAAGAGTACAGAGAAGATTTATGAGGATGATGCCAAGTATAGGGGGTGTGAGCTATAGGGAGAGGTTGAGTAGGTTGGGACTCTATTCCATGGAGCGCAGGAGGATGAGGGGAAATCTTATAGAGGTGTACAAAATCATTACTGGAATAGATCGGGTAGATGCACAGAGTCTTTTGCATGGAGTCAGCGTGGAGTCCGGATGCTGGGACAGAAGACGGGCCTGCTACACTGGAATCCATGGTAAGTGCTTACCTGCAGTTCAGATTCAGATTCAGATTCAATTTTAATTGTCATTGTCAGTGTACAGTACAGAGACAACGAAATGCATTTAGCATCTCCCTTGAAGAGCGACATAGCAAACGATTTGAATTAAAAAAAAAAATAAGTGTCCGGGGGGGGGGGGGGGGGGTGGTGATTGGCAGTCACTGAGGTACGTTGTTTAGTAGAGTGACAGCCGCCGGAAAGAAGCTGTTCCCCGACCTGCTGGTTCGGCAACGGAGAGACCTGTAGCGCCTCCCGGATGGTAGGAGGGTAAACAGTCCATGGTTGGGGTGAGAGCAGTCCTTGGCGATGCTGAGCGCCCTCCGCAGACAGCGCTTGCTTTGGACAGACTCAATGGAGGGGAGCGTGGAACCGGTGATGCGTTGGGCAATTTTCACCACTCTCTGCAATGCCTTCTGGTCGGAGACAGAGCAGTTGCCATACCATACTGTGATGCAGTTGGTAAGGATGCTCTCGATGGTGCAGCGGTAGAAGTTCACCAGGATCTGAGGAGACAGATGGACCTTCTTCAGTCTCCTCAGGAAGAAGAGACGCTGATGAGCCTTCTTGATCAGAGTAGAGGTATTGTGGGTCCAAGAGAGGTCATCGGAGATGTTGACTCCCAGGAACCTGAAGCTAGAAACACGTTCCACCTCCGTCCCGTTAATGTGGATGGGGGTGTGCGTGCCGCCTCTGGACTTCCTGAAGTCTACAATGAGCTCCTTGGTCTTCTTGGAGTTAAGGGCCAGGTTGTTGTCAGCGCACCATGCTGCTAAGTGCTGGACCTCCTCCCTGTAGGCCAGCTCATCGTTGTTGCTGATGAGGCCAATCACCGTTGTATCATCTGCATACTTGATGATGGTGTTAGTACCATGTACAGGTGTGCAGTCATAGGTGAAGAGGGAGTAGAGGAGGGGGCTCAGCACACAGCCCTGAGGAACGCCGGTGTTCAGGGTGAGGGTTGAAGAGGTGTGCTTGTCTAACCTCACAGACTGGGGTCTGTTGGTTAGAAAGTCCAGTATCCAGTTGCAGAGGGAGGGGTCGATGCCCAGGTTACCGAGTTTGGTGATCAGTTTTGATGGAATAATGGTGTTGAATGCTGAGCTGTAATCGATGAACAGCATTCTTACATAAGTGTCTCTGTTGTCAAGGTGGGAGAGGGCGGAGTGAAGTGCCGTTGAGATGGCATCCTCCGTACTCCTGTTCTTGCGGTAGGCAAACTGATAGGGATCCAGTGTGGGGGGTAGGCAGCTTTTGAGGTGTGCCAGGACCAGCCTCTCGAAGCACTTGGTGATGATGGGGGTAAGTGCAACTGGGCGGAAGTCGTTGAGGCTTGCCGCAGTGGAGTGTTTTGGCACTGGCACGATGGAGGTGGCTTTAAGGCAAGTGGGGACAACTGCTTGGGCAAGTGACAGGTTGAAGATGTCAGTCCAGACGTCTGTCAGCTGCGCAGCACAGGCACTGAGCACGCGCCCGGGGATGCCGTCAGGGCCAGCAGCCTTACGTGCATTAGTCCTACTCAGTGCCACGTACACGTCGTAGTGGGTGAGTGTGAGGGGTTGGTGATCGGCAGGTAGCACAGCCTTGATGGCTGTCTCTAGATTGTCCCTGTCGAAGCGGCCATAGAAGTGATTAAGCTCCTCAAGGAAGGAGGTGTCGCTGGATGTGGGGGTGATGTTGGAGGGTCTGTAGTCCGTGATGGCCTGGATGCCTTGCCACATGCGTCGGGGGTCGGAGTTGTTGTTGAAGTGCTCCTCAATCCTGAGCTTATGGCAGTGCTTGGCCTTCCTGATGCCCCTCTTCAGGTTAGCCCTGGATGAACTGTAGGCTCGAGCATCGCCTGACCTGAAAGCGGTGTCCCGTGCTTTCAGCAGTAGCCTGACCTCGCTGTTCATCCATGGCTTCTGATTCGGGTATATGGTCACCTGTTTGAGGGAGGTGACACTATTGATGGTGGAGTTTATAAAGTCCAGAACAGAGGATGTATAGGAATCAATGTCCGTGTGAGAGTCAAGGGTGGCCTGGGCTGCAAACGCCTTCCAGTCAGTGTTTCCAAAACACTGCTGAAGTGTGAAGTCCGCTTCCTCTGACCAGACTTTAACTGTCCTTACAGTTGGTTTAACACGTCTGATGAGTGGGGAGTACTTAGGGACAGGAACAATGAGACGTGATCAGACTGACCAAGGTGGGGGAGGGGGATGGCTTTGTAAGCTTCAGCCATGTTGGTGTAGACTTTGTCCAGTGTCTTGTCTACTCTAGTGGGGAAGGATACATGTTGGTGGAATTTGGGGAGTACAGTCTTCAGGTTGGAGTGATTGAAGTCACCCGCAACAATGAAGGCTGCCTCGGGGTTGTGCATCTGTTGTTTGCTAATGGCAGTATGCAGCTCTTTCATTTCAAGCTTGGCATTAGCATCAGGAGGGATATAGGCTGCAGTCACAACAGTGGAGGTGAACTCTCTGGGCAGATAGAACGGTCTGCATCTAACCAAGAGGAATTCAAGGTTAGCTGAGCAGTGACTCTCGATGATGGTGGAGTCCGTGCACCATGCTTTGTTTACATAAATGCACAGACCCCCCCCTCTGGTCTTACCAGAGTCTAATGTCCTGTCCGCTCGGAGTAAATGACGCCCCGATAGCTGGATGGCGCTGTCAGGAACGTCAGTGTTGAGCCAAGTTTCAGTGAAGATCAAGATGTTGCAGTCCTTGATCCGGTTGTAGGAGGTGATCCTTAGCCGGAGTTCATCCATTTTGTTTGCCAGTGAGCGCACGTTGGCGAGGAAAAGGCTAGGAATCGCTGCCCTGTGTGGGGCTAGCTCTAACCTGGCCTTTAACCCACCTCTGCGTCCCCGGCGGTGTTTTCGTACCCGTCGCCGTCTGTTGGTGCTTCTGGTGGGCCGAGCTGGCTTGGTGCGCGCTGGTGTTCTGCCGCTCCGTTGCTCCGCGTCTGCGTTACTCCGCGTGTACTCCAGTTGGCGTTGCCTGGCAACAGTATGGGTCATAGGTCGTGACCCAACTGCTATGCAGCTTCCCTATTATTTGATATTATTCATATGGAGGAGAAAATATAATAGCTCTAAAACCAACCTTAATTTCTCTCCCCCTCACTTCCCTCCCCCTCTTTCTCCCTCCAATGGGGGGGTGGGGGAGGAGAGGCGAGAGCCCAGCGGTGGGGGAGGGGGGGAGTTGTGTGGGCGGAAGACACCAGGATCTGAGGAGACAGATGGACCTTCTTCAGTCTCCTCAGGAAGAAACACGTTCCACCTCCGTCCCGTTAATGTGGATGGGGGGGTGCGTGCCGCCTCTGGACTTCCTGAAGTCTACAATGAGCTCCTTGGTCTTCTTGGAGTTAAGGGCCAGGTTGTTGTCAGCGCACCATGCTGCTAAGTGCTGGACCTCCTCCCTGTAGGCCAGCTCATCGTTGTTGCTGATGAGGCCAATCACCGTTGTATCATCTGCATACTTGATGATGGTGTTAGTACCATGTACAGGTGTGCAGTCATAGGTGAAGAGGGAGTAGAGGAGGGGGCTCAGCACACAGCCCTGAGGAACGCCGGTGTTCAGGGTGAGGGTTGAAGAGGTGTGCTTGTCTAACCTCACAGACTGGGGTCTGTTGGTTAGAAAGTCCAGTATCCAGTTGCAGAGGGAGGGGTCGATGCCCAGGTTACCGAGTTTGGTGATCAGTTTTGATGGAATAATGGTGTTGAATGCTGAGCTGTAATCGATGAACAGCATTCTTACATAAGTGTCTCTGTTGTCAAGGTGGGAGAGGGCGGAGTGAAGTGCCGTTGAGATGGCATCCTCCGTACTCCTGTTCTTGCGGTAGGCAAACTGATAGGGATCCAGTGTGGGGGGTAGGCAGCTTTTGAGGTGTGCCAGGACCAGCCTCTCGAAGCACTTGGTGATGATGGGGGTAAGTGCAACTGGGCGGAAGTCGTTGAGGCTTGCCGCAGTGGAGTGTTTTGGCACTGGCACGATGGAGGTGGCTTTAAGGCAAGTGGGGACAACTGCTTGGGCAAGTGACAGGTTGAAGATGTCAGTCCAGACGTCTGTCAGCTGCGCAGCACAGGCACTGAGCACGCGCCCGGGGATGCCGTCAGGGCCAGCAGCCTTACGTGCATTAGTCCTACTCAGTGCCACGTACACGTCGTAGGGGGTGAGTGTGAGGGGTTGGTGATCGGCAGGTAGCACAGCCTTGATGGCTGTCTCTAGATTGAAGATGTCAGTCCAGACGTCTGTCAGCTGCGCAGCACAGGCCCTGCGCAGCACAGGCCCGGGGATGCCGTCAGGGCCAGCAGCCTTACGTGCATTAGTGATCAAGGGTCAAGAGCTAAGATCAAGGGTCAAGAGCTAAGAGTGTTTAATTATCATCTGTATCGACAACAGAATAATGAAATTCTTAATTGCAACAGCATCACAGACCTGTAACATAATATACATAATGCAAAATACATTTTAAATTGCAATTAATTAATAACTCCAATACTAGTGCAAAAATACAGTTTTAATGGACCTCTTTATAATAGATTTCGGTTGTAGTGGATGGACCTTCCAACGGATGGTGATTCCGTGCCTGCCACCGCCACCACCACTGCCGTGGCCGTCAACTCACCTGGATTTCAGGCCCAGTTCTGGACCATGAGTCTGACGAAGGGTCTCGATCCACAACGTCACCTTTCCACTTTCTCCAGAGATGCCGCCCAACCTGCTGAGTTACTCTAGCACTTTGTGTCCTTCTGTGTATTGACCAGTAACTGCAGTTGTTTGTTTCTACTACTTATACGGTGGTATAATACCCCACTCATTTATAGTGGACAATCGGCAATAACATACATCATTTCCCCACTCCCCATGGTATGTTATAACAAGGGCCCAAAGTCCTTAGCACAAGCCAAGAGAGTCCATATTTCATCAGTTGTGTAGTATTCAAGAGTTCAAGGTTGGCTCTTCAAAGCATTGCTTCTGTGTTGTAAACCTGGACTCTGTCTCCTCAAAACTTTGATCTACTACATGCTAAATATTTTATTTGTACAAGTCCATCATCTTTCTTACAAATTCTAACATCAAATTCCTCTGAGAAAAACTCTGATGCAATTTCGCCATCCAATGGCTTCTACTCTAGCTGCAGGCAACCCACACCTGGTAACTCACCAGGCACAATCCCGTTTCTAAACTCATCGTTAAAATACACAGAAATATCTCCACCTCATTTGGATCCGTGAGTTCCGTTCACAAGTGCCTTCCTCATTGCCAGCTTGCTGCTCAGCTGCAATCACCAGGGCATATGGTTTCTTGCTAATCTGATGGGAGAGACGCATGTGATTAGAGTTGTAGTGAGAAATGGAATAACATATAGCAGGATCATGCTTACTACCTGTAAACCCGAGGAGGAAATTGTGGCATATGAGATGGATGCATATCATGCCTTCAGTGGTCAATGCACTGCCATTGACATAGACTCAATGCTGCCCAATAGAAATAGCCAATATTTCAGACTCGTTAGGGGGTGAACCATTAAAGTTACCCTTTTCCACTGCTTGTTTGCAAATGTTGTCCTATCCACTTTACTAAACTCACCAGAAAGATTTGTGGAGGTGGAAAAATAATCTAGAACATATTAGCACAATTCTATGAATTATATTGAACCTTCTTATGAACTTGATGTGTCTTTGCTTGATTTGACCATCTGTAAGTACTCCACATTCTTCCTGGTGAGGTTTTATTATGCAAAGTCAATGTGGAACAATAAACATGATTACATCTGTGAGTACTTTGATGCTCCACAGATGGTGTATGTACTTTACACAGAGGTGTGCACTTAATGATGTAGGAGGCCCACTCATGCAGCAGATGAACAATGATGCCAGCTGTTTTAACCTACATCAACAATATAACTAAGTTACGAATAACAGTTGTAGCCCGCTGATATATAGTTCTATATAGCTATTCATGCCAATTGTAACAAAATTACCAAGTATGTATATGTGAAGGAATACCCTAATATCACCAAAGATATTTCACAATTATACAATGTCTATGGAACATATAACTCAAAATGTAAACAAGCGACATCTCGTACCTCAGTCATGACTTTGTAGCCTCCAGACTTAGCAATACTCCCCTGCTTGTCCTCCCAATTGCCCCCATCTGTAAACCTCTGCCTGTCCAATGTTTGCTGCTTTTATCCCAGTCTCCATCAAGATCCAAAGATATATCACTCTGGTCCCAAATAAAACCTGATTCTCTATTGCTCTAATTCTGACTTTAATGCAATCATGCCTCAACCATCCGATCTCACGAATTCTTCTCTTCACTCTTCCACTTCCATTTTCTTCTTCTAAAATCCTCAGAAATCACTCTTCGTTGACCAATGTTTTCATTGCCTTACCTAATATATCTGTCTGAGTTCAATGGCCAGATTTTCTTCAATACTTCATGTCAACTTAACATAATTATCCCATGTTAAAGACATTAAGGACAAATATATTGGCATTATTTTTGCTGCTAGACGTGACATCTTGGAGCCTACCCATTGCAGAGAACTCACTTACTAACAGCCAGTGAGACAACCAAAACTATTTCTTAAACATGTGAAAAACATGGATTTAAATCTAAAATAGATGTGGAGCCAGATATTCCTATAGGTTGCACGATTAGCAAGTCCAAGTACATTACCGCCATGTTCTCAGTCCTAGTATAAATTGACTGAATGGTGATTTCAGCAGTTGGGCTTCAGTATCAACTCCTCTGTCTCTGCCTGGACTCTCACGCATAGCTTTGGGGGAATGTTTTCCAAACTAAACCTCAGAATTTCTTCATCGGACATGAAACATCATCAAACATTATGGAACAACATATTGTAGTAACTGAATGTTTCACATTACATTTAATTGCTTACAATGGAAATGCATTCCTCTGAAGAAAGACCGCCAAATTTCATAATTTAACAAGTAACACTATTTCCTGAAATATTTTTTTTTGCACGGGCAGTCACTGTGCTGCTGTTGAGGGCAATTGGCACAACCCAATTAAATGGGATATAGCAGTCCCGATAAGGTACATGGTAATGAGTCAGTCTAAATCTGCAGGAATCCAATATGAAGCATAGAATATAATGATTATTCCATAGCTCTGTTGCAATTAAATTTAAATTTACAATTCAATTACCATTTGATTTATTTACAATCTTTTACCATTTGATTATTTTAAAAATAAATATTGCACTATAGATACGGTACCAGCTGCAATCTAGCCCAATTAAGATTTACAGTACTTTCCTGCATACTTTGAAATTATTGCTTATGCAGCACATAGCTCAGCAACAGGCACGAATAAAATACATTATGTAGGATAATTTGCCAGTCAACAGCCACAATGCATTAGTTGTCTCATGTTGTTGGATTGTTCACATCATAAATTACAGCAAATAAAACACAGGAAATAATGTCACAGGAAATGTCCAAATCTATGACTGAATTTTCCACACTGTTATCAGCCGAGCTGGCACCTTTTCATGAAAAGCAAGACTTAGAGAATCTGACACCGTATAATAGGCAGAACCTGTCGGTTCATTTTCCCTGATGTCAAACTTTACAGCACCACCATGGGCTATTTGGTCTAACTGGTCTATGTCAGTGTTTATGGATCCCATGAGCCTTGTCACACCTTAATTCAGCTATCACTATTTGATGAGAAAGCAGAAAATGCTGAAACACTCAGCAGGTCAGGCAGCATCTGGGAAAAGCGGGAACATTAACATTTCAGGGACAAGATCCTTTGTTAGAACTACACTGTTATTCATTTTTCATATTTCTCTCATATACCTGTATAACTTTACCTCAATTGCACTTGCTAATCAGTTCAACTATTCTGTATAATGGCATGTTTAACATTCTCAATGAAGGTGTTCTTAATCTTATATGTTAAGTGAGCTCCAATGTCGCAGTATTGCCTTGAAAAGAATCCATTAGAAAAGAAAAATGACAATATCATGAGATCTTGATGGACTCATCTAAAGAGTAGAAAGTTAGTGAGACATCAGAGGTCCATTAATAGCAATGCAAAGTTCCTTGAAGGTCTTGGTCCATGATGCTGTCAAGCAGGTATGTTGTTGCAGGAGGTTAGAGCACTAAGAACAGCAGGGATAGAACAGGCAGACAATCCCCAGGTGAGCACAATGTGCGGAATTTAGGTTCCCTTCTTGTTGGAAGCTCTTCCTGCTTTCAGATTGACTTTTTGTGTTTTTTTTAAGATGTCCAAAAGTATGTTTTAGTGTTTCTCTGTATGTCTTGTGTGGGGGTGGAGTGGGTGGAATAAGGGGAAACCGTTTTTCTGGCACCTACCTCGACGGAGATGCGACTTTCTTCCTTGTTGCATCTTCACCCCCCTCCTCGTGGCCTTACAGCTGGTTTGGTGCGGCCTTCCCTGGAGTCGGGCCCAGAGCTTCAGCGGCAGTGCAGCTGGGATTTTAACATCGCGGAGCGGGGCGACCCCTTGCTGGGGGTCGTTGGAGAAGTGCTCCAGCCGCTGGCCTGCGGCCTACAACATCTTGGAGCCTCGGTCTGTGGAGCTTCTGGCGGCAGGCGTGGAGCGGACCTTCCAACGTGAAGCGGGCGATCCCTCACCGGGGGTCAGCGGAGAAGAACTCCACCCACCGGCCTGCAGCCTACAGCATCTTGAAGCCGTGGTACCAGCTCCAGGCTGTGCTCGACCTGTCCCGACATCGGCATTCCAACCAGAGGGCTTGAACATCAGGCCGTCTGTAGTGGCGACTCTGGAGCGTCAGGGCCCCGACCACGGGTGAACAAGGGAGGAGGAGGACGGTCTGAACTGTATTGCCTTCCACCACAGTGAAGAATGCTGTGGTGGATGTCTATGTTGAATTATGTTGTGTATTATGTCCTATTTTAATTGTAACGCTACATGATAAATTCATTTCACTGCACCTTATGGAGCATGTGACAAATACATTTGAACCTTTGAACCTTTGAACGTTTGCAGTATTTACTATCTGCCTGATCACATAGCAGTCACGCAGCTGAAGACGAGGTCCACAAATCCAGGCAAAAGGAAATTTATAACATGCGGGGTCCATGACTGCGGCAATCATCTATCATAGAAACATAGAAACATAGAAAATAGGTACAGGAGTAGGCCATTCGGCCCTTCGAGCCTGCACCTCCATTCAATATGATCATGGCTGATCATCCAACTCAGTATCCCGCACCTGCTTTCTCTCCATACCCCCTGATCCCTTTAGCCACAAGGGCCACATCTAACTCCCTCTTATATATAGCCAATGAACTGGCCTCAACTACATTCTGTGGCAAAGAATTCCAGAGATTTACCACTCTCTGTGTAAAAAATGTTTTTCTCATCTCAGTCCTAAAAGATTTCCCCTTTATCCTTAAACTGGGACCTCCCCAACATCGGGAACATCTGGACTTCCCCAACATCAGGAACAATCTTCCTGCATCTAGCCTGTCCAACCCCTTAAGAATTTTGTAAGTTTCTATAAGATCCCCCCTCAATCTTCTAAATTCTAGCGAGTACAAGCCGAGTCTATCCAGTCTTTCTTCATATGAAAGCCTTGACATCCCAGGAATCAGTCTGGTGAACCTTCTCTGTACTCCCTCTATGTCAAGAATGTCCTTCCTCAGATTAGGAGACCAAAACTGTACGCAATACTCCAGGTGTGGTCTCACCAAGACCCTGTACAACTGTAGTAGAACCTCCCTGCTCCTATGCTCACATCCTTTTGCTATGAATGCTAACATACTATTCGCTTTCTTCACTGCCTGCTGCACCTGCATGCCTACTTTCAATGACTGGTGTACCATGACACCCAGGTCTCATTGCGTCTCCCCTTTTCCAAATCGGCCACCATTTAGATAATAGTTTGCTTTCCTGTTTTTGCCACCAAAGTGGATAATCTCACATGTATCCACATTATACTGCATCTGCCAAGAATTTGCCCACTCACCCAGCCTATCCAAGTCATCTTGCAGCCTCCTAGCATCCTCCTCACAGCTAACACTGCCCCCCAGCTTCGTGTCATCCGCAAACGTGGAGATGTTGCATTCAATTCCCTCGTCCAAATCATTAATATATATTGTAAATAGCTGGGGTCCCAGCATTGAGCCTTGCGGTACCCCACTAGTCACTGCCTGCCATTCTGAAAAGGACCCGTTAACTCCTACTCTTTGCTTCCTGTCTGCCAGCCAGTTCTCTATCCACATCAATACTGAACCCCCAATACCGTGTGCTTTAAGTTTGTATACTAATCTTTTATGTGGGACCTTGTCGAAAGCCTTCTGAAAGTCCAGATATAACACATCCACTGGTTCTCCCTTATCCACTCTACTAGTTACATCCTCGAAATATTCTATAAGATTCGTCAGACATGATTTACCTTTCATAAATCCATGCTGAGTTATGGGGAGGGTTTTGCCTGTCCAAGAGAAAGCAAGATGTCATGTTTAATTTAGGATATCTATCATGAACATAATTTGTAGAATCCACGCACCAACTGTATGATCTAGAGGTAGACACAAAATGTTGGAGTAACTCAGCGGGTGAGGCAGCATCTATGGAGAGAAGGAATGGGCGATGTTTCGGGTCGAGACCCTTCGTCGGCCCATGACTGCCTACAGAAGTGCTTTCCAATGCAAAATAAGCTGGTAAACTATTATCAAGGGGAATGACAGCAGCTGGGTGATAGGCTCATCCCAGCACCAAGCTGATGCGTGACATCTAGGATGAGTACAAACAATAACTCACCACCTCTACTCCAAGGGGTCACGCAGCAGGTACGAGCCTGAAGAATTTAATTATCTTTATTAACATTCCAGCAAAGACTACGAATATTCACAAGTTTGTACAGCAAGAATGACAAATCTTTGTAAATAATACTAACTCAGCCCAACAACAGAACTTTTTTTTGATAGATTAACCGAATGGAGATTGTGTTGAATCATGCCCATTACTATACTCCAGTGCTCCACTGCTCACTCACCCTCAAGTACTTTCTCCACAGCCCTATGGCACTGATCAAACTCAATGCTTGGCTGTTGCAACTGTTCCAGGGATAGAGTGGGTCTCCAGCAGCAACAAGGGCCCCGTTAATGCATATTGAGCTCACATCCCAGTGCACCCTAATGCACTTTTGATACCTTATTGCTGTCAAAGATCTTGGAACTATTTTTTTAAAGTTTGATTATCAAAGACATATGAGAACCATTCAACCAATCCTTTTGAAATAACTCGATAATAATAAAATTTAAATAAAAAAATGGAAAAGACTAGATATGAATATAAAACGTACATTAAAAAAATCACTGGTCTGCACTTTCCTTTTCAATCAATGCATTGAGCCTTTCGAATGCCAATGTGCCCGCCACAGTTCCATCCATGAATTCACTGCTGTGTCTAGCAGAGGAGCAGTGGGTGAGATGTCCTCCAACTGGCTTCAGCTAATCTCTGCCTTCCACATTGTGCAAAAATGAGTGCATTAATGGGTAGATCACTGGCAATCGTCTTTGGAGTCACTTGTTGACGTAAACATGACTCAGCCCAATAAATCATGAATCTTTGCAAAATTGTTTACCTCTACATCCTGAAGCTGACTCCGACAAAACGTTACTCTCACTTTCATTCAGCATTTAATCCAGTCCCATTGTGAGTTCCGTTCACAAGATAATTCACTTTGTGATCACTTCGGTTCCTATCTGTTTTCAGCCAATTCTGGCCT
Organism: Leucoraja erinaceus; assembly: GCF_028641065.1. Taxonomy (NCBI): domain Eukaryota; kingdom Metazoa; phylum Chordata; class Chondrichthyes; order Rajiformes; family Rajidae; genus Leucoraja; species Leucoraja erinaceus. Next base: position 76,578,506 of record NC_073378.1, on the reverse strand, counting down.
CACAAAGCAAAGGTGTACACTTTGACTCAAGCACATGCACCTCAGGACCTTCCTGTTCAACCACCTCCTTCCCTCAATGCTGTCCATAATTGTTTTCACAATAATACCACTTTGTGTTAATTTGATGATCTTTGGGATCATATGGGTTGCCAAGCATAAAGGACAACCTGAAATTTCAATAGAAGGAAGCCAAATTAATTTTGGGGGATACAATGATTGAGGGATGATGGCAATGTGCATGGTGCAGGAATCTTGCTTCACTAGCCATCTACACATCATAGTTCCTCATACATTCCCTAAAATGGCAAGAGCGGTGGGAAGAATAACATAATATTGGCTGTTACACAAAAAAGCTGGAGAAACTCAGCGGGTGCAGCAGCATCTATGGAGCGAAGGAAATAGGCAACGTTTCGGGCCGAAACCCTTCTGAAGGGTTTCGGCCCGAAACGTTGCCTATTTCCTTCGCTCCATAGATGCTGCTGCACCCGCTGAGTTTCTCCAGCTTTTTTGTGTAACCTTCGATTCTCCAGCATCTGCAGTTCCCTCTTAAACACATAATATTGGCTTCCTGGTGACTCATATCCTGGGCTTACTGTTTTTTTTCTGTTTATCTTCCTTGCCCACCGTCATGGATGAAGTTGGTACTGTCAACAGAATGGTCACAGTGATTTAAAAATGAGACAAGTAGAATTGATGTGAGAATGCTTGGATCAAAGAGAGTCTGAATACTTGCAGGTAACTTTGATGTATGAAAAAGGCTAAGAAGAATGGAGTATTTCAAGGTGAACAAGCAATGCACTTGTACTTCTTTCAATCTAATGTACAGCATACAGTGTTCACAACATGGTCTCCTCTACAAGGGAGAACCCAAATGCAGATTAAATGATTGGTTGCTGAGCCTTTGCGTTCAGTCGTAACTTGCGATTGCCTGCTACTTTAATTCTCCATCCCACTCTCACACTGACCTATTGGACTGTGGCTAGACACAAAGAACTGGAGTAACTCAGCGGGAAGCAGCATCTCTGGAGGGAAGGAAAGGGTGACATTTCGGGTCAAGACCCTTTTGGCCCCCTGCACTGCTATAATTAAGGCCAACACAAGCTTTAGGAACAGTGTATCATCTTCCGTCTGGGCACATTGCAATCTTTAATTAATATTGCAGTCAGAAATTAATATTGAATCCTACAATTTCAATTAAGTTGATTTCTGGATCAGTGATCCATCCATGATATTACATAGATACATAGAAAATAGGTGCAGGAGGAGGCCATTCGGCCTTTCGAGCCAGCACCGCCATTCAATATGATCATGGCTGATCATCCCCAATCAATAACCTGTGCCTGCCTTCTCCTCATATCCCTTGATTCCACTAGCCCCAAGAGCTCTATCTAACTCTCTCTTAAATCCATCCAGTGATTTGGCTTCAACTGCCCTCTGTGGCAGGGTGAAAAAGTTTTTTCTCACCAGTCTTAAATGGCCTCCCCTGGTTCTGGACTCGCCCAACATTGGGAACATTTTTCTTGCATCTAGCTTGTCCAGTCCTTTTAGAATGTTATATGTTTCTATAAGATACCCCATCATCCTTCTAAACTCCAGTGACTACAAGCCTAGTCTTTTCAATCTTTCCTCATATGACAGTCCCGCTATCCTAGGGATCAATCTCATGAACCTATGCTGCACTGCCTCAATCACAAGGATGTCCTTCCTCAAATTAAGAGACCAAAACTGTACACAATACTCCAGATGTCTCACCAGAGCCCTATACAACTGCAGAAGAACCTCTTTACTGCTATACTGAAATCCTCTTGTTATGAAGGCCAACATTCCATTAGCTTTCTTCACTGCCTGCTGTACCTGCACGCCAACATTCAGTGACTGGTGTACAAGGACACCCAGGTCTCGCTATACCTCCCCCTTACCTAACCTAACCCCATTGAGATAACAATCTGCCCCCTTGTTTTTGACACCAAAGTGGATAACCTCACATTTATCTATATTATACTGCATCTGACACGCATCTGCCCACTCACTCAACCTGTCCAGGTCACCCTGCAACCTCCTAACATCCTCTTCACAGTTCGCACTGCCACCCAGTATTGTGTCATCCGCAAACTTGCTAGTATTGCTCCTAATTCCCTCTTCCAAATCACTCATATATATGGAAAACAGTTGCAGCCTCAACACCGAGCCTTGCAGCACTCCACTCGCCACTGCCTGCCATTCTGAAAAGGACCCGTTCACTCCTACTATTTGTTTCCTGTCTGCCAACCAATTTTCTATCCATGTCAACACCCTACCCCCAAAACCATGTGCTCTAATTTTAGTCACCAGTCTCCCGTGCGGGACCTTATCAAAGGCTTTCTGAAAGTCTAGATACACTACAGGCTAACTGCTTTGTAATTCCCCGTTTTCTCTCTTGCTATTTTCTTGAAAAGTGAGATAACATTAGCTATCCTCCAATCCACAGGAACTGATCCTGAATCTATTGAACATTAGAAAATGATCACCAATGCGTCCATTATTTCTAGAGCCACATCCCTGAGGACCCTGGGATGCAGATCATCAGGCCCAGGGGATTTATCATCCTTCAGTCCCATTAGCCTACCCAATACTATTTCTCGTCTAATGAAAATTTCTTTCAGTTGCTCTACCCGCTTAGATCCTCTGTCCTCCAGTACATCTGGGAGATTGTTTGTGTCTTCCTTAGTGAAGAAAGATCCGAAGTACCTGTTCAACTCTTCTGCCATTTCCTTTTTACCCATAATAATTTCACCTGTGTCTGCCTTCAAGGGACCCACATTTGACTTTGCTACTCTTTTACCCTTAACATATCTAAAGAAGTTTTTACTGTCCTTCTTTATATTCCTGGCCAGCTTCCCCTCGTACTTCATTGTTTCAGCCCGTATTGCCTGTTTTGTTTCCTTCTGTTGTCCAATGAACGTTTCCCGATCCTCTGGCTTCCGGCTACTCTTTGCTGTGTTATACATCTTTTCTTTTAGTTTTATTCTATCCCTAACTTCTCTGGATTGCCACGGATCCCTCCTACTCCCCTTAGAATCTTTCTTCCTTTTTGGAATGAAATGATCCTGCATCTTCCGGATTATGCCCAGAAATTCCTGCCATTGCTGTTCCACCGTCATTCCTGCTGGTATCCCTTTCCAGCCTACCTTGGCCAGCTCCTCTCTCATGCCTTCATAGTCCCCTTTGTTCAATTGCATCACTGACACTTCCGATTTAACCTTCTCCTTCTCAAATTGGCTCATCTTGTTTGCTTGCCCCTTTTTTTGATTTTCCTTTTATTCCCACATTCTGGGAGTGGAGGATATCCCCACTGTCCCTGTATTTTGCAACTATCACTTTCATTTATCTATGTTCTTTCGTCAATGTTCCCACTCTTTCTGTTCCCATTCAGTCAATGACTAAATAACCTTGTTTTCACCTTATCCTCTAGGTCACCTTAGTTTTACCCTGCCAAGAAATCCTCCCTCCCCCATCTTACCTGAAGCTTAAAGAACCTGTCCCACTTTCCCGATTCACTCACAAACTCTCCCAAGTTTTCCCCTTGATTTGAACTCGGAGAATTACGGTAATAGCCGCTCGTAGGTACTCGGGGCAATTTTTTTAACTCGTGGACATTTTTAAACATGTTGAAAAAAACGGCCCGACTTACCTGATGTCCTGAGTTCCTACGGCTGGCATTACGAGCCGCTACGAAACATCTACAGACTCCTACGGCCTCCTATGGACTCGCTACCAACATTCCCCGAGTTCGAATCAAGGGGAAAACTCGGGAGAGTTCATGAGTAACTCGGGAAATTGGGACAGGGACTTAACAAGCTTCTTCTGTCTTCAGCACTATCTGTCTTCTTTTGTCTACTTCCTAGTTCTGACAAAGAATTTTTAACATGAAAAGTTTACTCTGTTTCTCTTCCCACAGATGCAGCCTGACCTGTTGAGTATTTCCTGCATTTTCTCTTTTTTTATTAAGTGAAAAGTCCTGTTGCTTCTCCTGAAAAGTCCAAAATGCAGCTCAGAACACCACAGGAGATCCTTCTTTCCTGTGGCTCTCAAACTTGTTTGTGAATGACCCACAACAATGTACATGGTGAAACACATAAGTAACACAGAACATTCAAACTGCCAGCCATGCATTCCCAGCTCGGCATGGCTTCTGAGAGCCGGCTGTCCTTGTTAAAGCCCTGTCCCACTGTACGAGTTCATTCAAATGCTTTCCCGAGTTTAAAAAAAAATCAAACTCGTGGTAAGTACATAGAATGAACGTAGCGGGTATGTCGGATCTCGGGGGCGTCTCTTAGCGCCTCGTAACGCTAACTGCAGATACTCGGGAAGACTCTCTAATGGCAGGCAAGCTCGGGAAGATTCGTGAAGATTTTTCAACGTTTAAAAATGTCCACGAGAGCCCCGAGTACTTACGAGCGGTCATTACAGTAAATCTCCGAGTTCGAATCAGGGCAAACTCGGGGAGAACTGTTGAATGAACTCGTACAGTGGGGCATGGCTTTCAGTGTAGTACCATAACAGTTAGTGATGTACCATAATACCATGTAATGGGTGGCATGCATATATGTGTAGTGGAGATTATAAATGGCATGGATTAATAAGAGTTAATCTACAACCTTCCTCTTAAAGAAGCAAAGCATATATTGAGTGGTTAGTGGAGTATATATTGTAAAACACCAGTATAAAGTGTGTGCATATAAGAGCACATAAATCGAGATGGGTTATGCACAGTTCAGGTATAGCCAGTGAATTTTCCAATCAACTGGTTTGGCTTGATCCCAGAATGACTCAAAGGCGGTCATAGCCTCTGAGTGACCGTAAGCAAACAACCTGACCCTTTTTAAGCGGTTGAAGCGGAGAGCTGGTTTTACCATAGTATTTTCTTTGTATGTCGTGGCAGTGTTGGAGCTGGGATTGGATCCCCGATGGTACACAAACTTGTGGTTCTAGTAGTTGCTCGGCCATAGGCAGTGTGGAGCGGGTTCGCTGTGACATGAGTCGTTCAGCTGAAGATCCAAGGAGAGGGTTCTTTGTATAAACACGGCATACAAAGAAAATATTATGGTAAAACCAGAGCGCGGAGGGGAGCTCTGAACACGGCTTCACCACACGTGATTTCGGTCTCCCACCAACCCGCCTTCCCCTCCCCAACCCTCTCCTGATTTCAATTATATTCAAGCATGCCAGCCCGGTAATGAAAAGTACAGCTAATTTAGCAGCCTGGGAAAACGCGCAGACAAAAGGCAGACACTCCAGGACACAACCAGAGCTGAGGCTAACCTGCTTAGAAGAACAAATTAATGGCATCAAATTATAGGCTGCAGGGACCACAAGGCTCCAGTGAGTAATGTAAGATCTCTGATGAGTTTGGGAAAAAATATAACTGCTGTAGCAGCCATTTACTGCAACCTCACACACATTCAACTCCCCACTGCCAGGGCTCAGGATCACAGCAGATGGATGGTCTGAGCATTTAATCTAAGAGATTCCCGAGCAGTGATCTCAGAACCACAGGGTCCCCAAGGAGGGGTGCTGAGTGAGGGCTTGTGGGGAAGACCATCACAGTGAGGCATTGTTAAGAGGAGTCCTCTGACCAGCCCCGTCAGTTATATGGACTGGGCCAGGTCGGCCACTACGAAAGTTCTATGTATGTGCCTCATGGACCCTTCTCAATGTTAACAAAACGGAAAGTGCTTGAAACACCCGTGTGTTGGAAGGAACTGCAGATAGACACAAAATACTGGAGTAACTCAGCGGGACGTGTGGGAAGGAATGGGTGACGTTCCGGGTCAAGACCCTTCTTCAGTTATGAACCATATAACCATATAACAATTTACAGCATGGAAACAGGCCATCTCGACCCTTCTAGTCCGTGCCGAACACATATTCTCCCCTAGTCCCATATACCTGCGCTCAGACCATAACCCTCCATTCCTTTCCCGTCCATATAACTATCCAATTTATTTTTAAATTATAAAAACAAACCTGCCTCCACCACCTTCACTGGAAGCTCATTCCACACAGCCACCACTCTCTGAGTAAAGAAGTTCCCCCTCATGTTACCCCTAAACTTCAGTCCATTAATTCTCAAGTCATGTCCCCTTGTTTGAATCTTCCCTACTCTCAGTGGGAAAAGCTTATCCACGTCAACTTTGTCTATCCCTCTCTTCATTTTAAAGACCTCTATCAAGTCCCCCCTTAACCTTCTGCGCTCCAAAGAATAAAGCCCTAACTTGTTCAACCTTTCTCTGTAACTTAGTTGCTGAAACCCAGGCAACATTCTAGTAAATCTCCTCTGTATGAAGAAGGGTCTCGACCCGAAACGTCACCCATTCCTTCTACCCTGAGATGCTGCCTGTCCCGCTGACTCACTCCAACATTTTGTGTCCATCTTCAGTGTAAACCAGCATCTGCGGTTCCTTCCGACAGATAGATACAAAAATGCTGGAGTAACTCAGCGGGACAGGCAGCGTATCAAGAGAGAAGGACTCCCAGTCTAAAGCAGAGTCTCGACCCGAAACACCACCCATTCCTTCTCTCCAGAGATGCTGCCTGACCCAATGAGTTACTCCAGCATTTTGAGTCTATCTATGGTGCTGGCAACACTGGCAGGTCTGGCAGAGTCAACATTTCAGGTCTGAGATGCTTGGGCAGAACCCCAACTTATTGACCATTCTGGAAGAGACCCACACCTAAAATATTAACTGCTTCTCTTTCCACAATAGCGGCCTGACCAGCTGAGTTCTTCCAGCATTTTCTGTGTTGATACCAAGGAGAGATTCATGGGACACATATAGGTTTCCTTTATTTTCCAGTGTTGAGACATTTTTTTATTTCATTCTCTGCATGTTTAAACATTTTTGATACAATTGCATTGGCCCACGCATTTTCAGCTGCGTCATCGGTTATTTTCCATGCATCAGCATGATCACATAACGTTCACCTTAGCTTAGTTTAGTTTAGTTCAGAGATACAGTGTGGAAACAGGCCCTTTGGCCCAGTAATTCTATGCCAAACACAATCATCTGCACACTAGTTCTATTCTATACACTAGTGACAATTTACAGAGGCCAATTAACCTACAAACCTGCATCTCTTTGGAATGTGGGTAACCTGAAGAAAACCCGCATGGTCACAGGGAGAATGTATACAAACTCCACACAGACAGCACCCGTAGATCAAACCCGGTCTCCAGCACTGTAAGGCAGCAACTCTACTGCTGCATCACTGTGCCACCCCTATTCACAACTCCTCAGAAAATGCTGTGAGATAAACATTGCTTAAAAGTTGTCCTTATTTCAGTCTTAAATGGCCTACCCCTCATTCTGAGACAGTCACCCCTATTTCTAAACTTCTCAGGAAAATCATTTCCCCATATTCATCCTAATAACCCTTAAAAAATGTTGTATGTTTCAATGAGGTCACTTCTCCTTCTAAATACTGAAAGTTAGAAGATTAGCTCACTCCATCTCCTCTCTTACTATAAACCCGCCATGTCAGGATCCGGTCTGGTGAATCTTCATTGCACTTTCCCAATAACATCCATTATTTTTCTAGATGAAAATATCAACATTTAGGTTTTTTTTTGTTGCTATTATTGTTATTATTATTGAGTGTAACGAGGAACAGCAATAAACTTTCATTTGTGTGCTGTCCAATCAAATCAGATAATACTATACATGAATACAACCAACCCAAACAGTAGTACAAAAGTTTGAATGACAAGAAAGAAAGTGCAGAATATAGTTTCTCAGCATTGTAGCTGTATAAGTTGTATGGATAAAGTCCAATGCCTTTTGATGAACTGGATTGAAAAATTTGGACTCAACCCTAGCTTATGCTAGGACCATTGAGAAGTCTGATAACAAAGGGGAAGAAGCTGTTTCTGAGTCTGGTGGTACAAGCCTTCAAGTTTCTGTATCTTCTGCCCTTCGGGAACGGGGTGAAGAAGAAATAACTAGGGTGAGATTTCACCACAGCCTTAGATAGTTGGAGTAAAATAACTTTACTCTTATAATACAACTCTCACAATAAAGGCTAACATTTAACTAGGCTTCCTAGCTGCCTGCCTCACCTGCATGTTAGTTTTCAGTGAGCAGTCACCTAGGACAGCCAAATCATTGATAGAGCAGACTCAATGGCCCGAATGGCCTAATTCTGCTCCTATGTCTTATGATCTCTTTAAACACCAGTGTCTGCTTCCATTAAACAATACACAGCACTTATATATTTTTTCCTACTGATGTCTCATCTGTACTACCCACTCACTCAACTTGTCTGTATCCTTTTGAAGCCTCTGTACCTCCTCTTTCACTTAGTTTCCTGTTGTCAGCACACTTGGATACATTGCCTTTGGTCTGTCAGCCACACCATGTGATAGGAGCAGAATTAGGCTATTCGGCCCATCAAGTTTACTCCACCATTCAATCATGGCTGATATATCTTTCCCCCTTAACCCCATTCTCCTGCCTTCTCCCCACTTCCCATAACTCCTAACACATATACATGGACTTTATAAGTATACATCATGAACACAGAAAAGGGGCTTGTAATTCTGTTTCACCTTATCAGAAGTGTTAAATTCCTCTGCATCTGTTTGTTCAGAAACACGTACCTTGTGCACAGAAAGCTCACAGCAATATGATAATAGCTATCAAATTTGGTGGTATGGATTGTAAGATAAATGTTGGCCCCAGTAATGGGGGATAATGTCTGCTGATATTCATGCCACGTGATCCGTTATGCCTACACACAAGGTCAGACAGGACCTTGTGTTAATATCCAAACTTCTGGCCCCTAACCCCCTTTCGCCCCATTTAAGCGGTTGTCCATCATTTATTAGAGATGAGAAAAACATTTTTCACACAGAGAGTGAAGAATCTCTGGAATTCTCTGGCACAGAAGTTAGTTGAGGCCAGTTCATTGGCTATATGACTCTTTCCCCTCTCTCCCCCCCCCCCTTCCCTCTCCACCCGCCCCCTTCCTGCTCCTCCCCCTCATCCCCCCCCCCCCCCTCCTCCCCCCCCCCCCACCCCACTCTCCCCTCCCCCCCCATCCCCCCTCTCTCACCCCTCCCCACCCCGCACTCCATTCCCTCCAAAATCTGTCCCATTCTCCTCCTCCTCCTCTCCCGTCTTCTCACCCCCCTCCCCCCACCTGTGTGTTTGGGAGGAGGTTAATGTGAGTGTGATGCCAGCACCCCCCCCCCCCCCCCCCCCCCCGCAAACGCCGTTGGGAAAACAGACCCAACGGGTCTGCACTTGGTCTAGTATACTATAATTTTCTATAACTTGTTTATGAGGAAACAGCTCCTCTGACAGTGCGGTACAACCTCAAGTTTCTGGAGTCGGATGAAAACCTGTTGTCTTTTAACCCACAAACAAGGGCACTCCCTCCTGAGTCGCACCTGATAGACACAGCAACAAGTCACTAGTCCTTTTCACAACCTTCCTGCTTCAAAAAGTGTGGCGAAACAACTTACCTATTGGATCACCCATTTTGTCAGATAATATAAAAGTGTAATGTCTACCCCAATATGTGTACCACACACTAGTTCGTACTACCCGTACACTATTTCTATCCTACACACTACGGAAAGTTTACAGAAGCGAATTAACCTACACGTGTTTGGGATGTGGGAGGAAACTGGAGCACCCGGATAAAACTCATGTGATCACAGGGAGAACGTACAAACTCGGTACAGACAGCACCCTTAGTCTGGATTGAACCTGAATTCCAGGCACTGGCAGCAATCCTACCAATTGGGCCATTGGGCCGTCCATTTATTTTCAACTTGTTTGCAGCTGTTTAAACATTCATGGCTGTGTTCATCATAAACATTTCGAAACAGTGTAAAAGGCCATGGTGTCATCGAGGGGTCTTGGTTTCCACCCCCTGTGGCATAACTGGTGTCAGGGTGTAAGGGGTTATGAGAAGAAGGCAGGAGAATGTGGTTAAATGGGAAAGATAGATCAGCCATAATTGAATGGCAGAGTAGACTTGGAACGGAATGGAACATTTTATTGTCACATGTGACAAGGCAGTGAAATTCTTTTGTTTGAATACCCAATTTATACAAATAGCCGCCACCTGTGAAGCTGGCAGTTACAAAGTACGCCGGCTCCTCCTTTTGTTCCTCTCCACCACAGCGATTCCCCCTGCACCGGGTCCCCATTGTCCTTTGTTCTCCCTCCCTCCCATTGTCCATTGTTCTTCCCTCCCCTCATGGCGGCCCTCCGTGCTCTCATCGACCGTCAACCCGCGAGGCATGATGGACCGAATGGCCAAATTCTGCTCTTATCACTTATGAACACACCCCAGGGGAAGGGGCTGCAGCAGCAACAGTCAAACTTTAAGGAATAAGTGGGACAAGTTAAATAAAATGGCAGCTCTGAAGAAGGGTCTTGATCCAAAACGTCACCCATTCCTTCTCTCGAGAGCCTGTCCACTGAGTTACTCCAGCATTTTGTGTTTTTCTTCTTTAAATAAGATGGCAGGCAGCACCTGGTGGAGACACCCCTCAAACAAGGGAAGGGAGCCACATGAGTGGCAAGGGTGCGTGGAATAAGGATAATTTGTGAACACTCCTATACAACACTAATAAATGTATAAACACTGAGAATATCAGAAGAGTTTTTGCACTGTTCTTGTGTTGTGTATATATCTTTATTATTCTGAATAATGCTTATTTTGGGGAAAAGAATGATGGTTGACACTCGAGAAGCACCGTCTAAGATCCTTCCGCTGCTGAACATTGAGGGGCAGAGTCTAGTGGAAACCCCCCTTCAACAAGGGCAGGGATATCCCCTCACGGCCACAAGGGTATTTTGTTTAACGATAGGTGTGAACACTACAAAGTATGAATGAAGAGAATCAAAGTACAGAATCAAGGGAGATGGGGAGAATGCAGCAATGGGGAACTGATTTAGGATGATCAGCCATGATCGTATTGAATGGTGGTGCTGACTCGAAGGGCTGAATGGCCTACTCCTGCACCTATTTCTTTGTTTCTATGACACCATCCAATGTATAGGCACTGATCATGAGTTTTTGCAGTCTTTGGTTTTGTATATATTTTTTCTTCTGCATATAGTTTATTTTTTGGGTGGGGGGGAAATGTCAGCCGTTGGATGAAAGGTGAACCTAAGACATAGACATGGTTTTGCACAAAGTTTGAGAAGCTAAATGTTACTTCTGTTTATATTGTTATATTTAGACTTACCTCTCCTCCCACATCCATTCCCATTCCATTTACTTGATTCCATTCAATCAAGAAAATCAATGCGATTATAATTGTGCTAACTGAACAAGGTGAAGTGTTTACATCAGAAATACCTATGAGTAGCCATGGAAGCAGAGCTAATAGTACTATTGCATATACATCCTCTCCCATTAGAAGTAACTAATCACTTGATCATAATACACAGGGCAGGATAGAAGCAGCGGGAACAATGGGGGCACTTTTCATAATCAGCAGCTTATCACAAAGGCAGAAACTTCAAGGGCAATTGAAGACTTGGATCATTGATGTGGCTCTTCCATACCGTAGCAGGTGGGAGGGTAATTAGGAATGTGTTCGACTAATCCAATAAAATGATTTACGTGGAGTTGAGGCTGGGTAGAGTTGGGTCAGGTTACTGGGTTGCTAAGATCATTGGGAGGCACAGTGGCTCGGCTGGTAGAGGTGCTATCTCACCAGCGCACAAGATCCAGGTTCGATCCTGACCTTGTGTGCTGTCTATGTGGAGTTTGCACGTTCTCCGTGTGACCGTGTAGGCCTCCTCCAGTTTACTTCCACATCCCAAAAACGAAGATCTCAGAGAAAATCCACACAGTCACAAACTCCGTGCAGACAACACCCAGAGTCGGGATCTAACCCAGGACTTCGGCACTGCAAGGCAACAACTGTACCACTGTGCCACCATGCCACCCTGTGGGAGGGGGAGGGGAAAGAGGTGATTAAAAGGGAAATGAAGGACACATATAGATTCAAAGAAATGTAGCTGGAGAGAAAGAGGCCATTCGGCCTATTGTGTTTGTACTGGCTCTGGCAGAACATTTCCCTAGATATTTAAACCAACATCTGCAGTTCTTTCCTACACAATAAAGTCTGTGCTCAATGCTCTAACTGATGGCTGTCTGAAGTAGGGTCTCGATCTGAAACGTTAGAAACGTCAGTAATTCCTTTTCTCCAGTGATGTCTGACCCGCTGAGTTACTCGAGCTTTTTGTGTCGATCTTCAGTTTAAACTGGCATCTGCAGTTCCTTCCCACACATGATGGTTGTAAACATAGAAAATAGGTGCAGGAGTAGGCCATTCGGCCCTTCGAGCCTGCACCGCCATTCAATATGATCATGGCTGATCATCCAACTCAGTATCCTGTACCTGCCTTCTCTCCATACCCCCTGATCCCTTTAGCCACAAGGGCCACATCTAACTCCCTCTTTAATATAGTCAATGAACTGGCCTCAACTACCTTCTGCGGGAGAGAATTCCAGAGATTCAAAGGTTGCGTCTGATGCAAATGGTTTCTTCTGAAATAAGTAAAATGCATGGGAGGATAAGCTGTCAGTAAAACCATGCCCAGGCAGCCCACATCCACTTACATCTCTGCTCTAAAGTTGCTCATAGGCAGGGCACCTCTCTGAAGAGGAGCAGAGTGTGAGAAAGAAAACAGCTGGGCCAACACTGGAGAATAGAATGCAGCCCTGAATAAGGTAAAGCTGGATTTTTTTTAATCCACCATTCTACCATCTGGGTTTTCTCTGAGATCTTCAGTTTCCTCCCACACTCCAAAGACGTACAGGTTTGTAAGATAATTGGCTTGGTAAACATAAAAATTGTCCCTAGTGTTAATGTGCGGGGATCGCTGGTCGGCACAGACCCGGAGGGCCGAAGGGCCTGTTTCCACGCTGTATCTCTAAACTAAACTAAAAACTAATGTACATTTTTTAGGAAGATGAGAACTTTCTTTAGTCAGACGGTGGTGAATCTGTGGAATTCTTTGCCCCAGAAGGCTATGGAGGCTGTGAGTGGATATTTTTAAGGCAGATAAGATAGATTCTTGATTAGTATAGGTGTCAGAGGTTATGGGGAGAAGGCAAAATGGGGTTAGGAGGGAGATAGATCAGCCATGATTGAATGTCGGAGTATACTTGATGGGCTGAACAGCCTCATTCTACTCCTATTCCTTACGACAGTCATAACCTCAGACTAATAATGTGCAGTTTCAAAGATGTTGATAGCATTTCTAAATATTCCCCATTTATCACAAAACAATGGCCCAATCTCCTCAAATATTTTGGGAGGTGGAGGTGGTGCCTGATGAACTAGACAATGAATCGCAAATTGAATTGGATTACAAGTTATGGAATGAAACTGTACAAATGTTGACTGCTTTCCCAAGGAATTTCAAGGCAGCAGTCGACTTGCTAAAGTGATCAAAATGGATTAATTAAGCAGGCAATAAATGAAGGCAAGTTGTAATGGAGTGGCCTTTTGGGACTGAGAGTTTACAGATGACTCTAATATGTCATAGACAGTGAAGATTGTTATCAAAAATTAGAGGAGGATCTAAATCAGTTGGGCAAATGGTCTGAGCAATAGTTAATGGAGTTTAATCCAGAAAAGTGCATGGTTAATTTTTTTGAAGATATTTGAGGACATGGTTGGCTAAATGGACAAAGGCAGTGGTACATTTAGAACTTCAGAATGTATGTGATTAGTGTAGTATACTGCTGGCTATTGAGAATTGGCTGACAGGCAGAAACCAAGGATTGGGAATAGATAGGTGAGTAACACAGGAACCCTGATTATTCAGTCTTCTTCAACTAGTTGGATGAGGAAGCCAAATATCACATTTCCAATTTCACTGATGATACAAAACTTGGGAAATGTTTGAGCAGTGAGAAGGATGTAAAGAGGTTTTAAAGGGATAGAAACAAGCTGAGTGCGTGTGCCAGAACATAACAGAAGGAATATAATATGGCAATGTGAAGTAATCTACTGTGGCACACAAAACAAGTTTAAATTGCTTTATTGTTGTGTGCACTGAGATACAGTGAAAATATTTTGTTTGCATGCTATGCAATTAAATCAGGTAATACTGTACATAAATACAATCAAGCCATACACAAGCACAATAGGTAGAGAGAGGAGAAACATGCATAGTGCAGCATACAATTTCTCAACATTGTAGCATAATCATTTCTGAGAAAAAGTCCAATAGTCTCAATGATGTTGGTTGGAAATTAGGTAATGTATCCTAGCTTCTGGAAGAACCATTCAGAATTCAAATAACGGGAAGAAGCTGTTCCTGAGTCTTTCAAGCTTTTATATCCACTTTGTGGTGGAAACAGGGAAAAGGGGAAATGACAAATGTGGAAAAGGTCTTTGATTATGTTGGGTATTTTCCCAAGGGAGTGAAGTGTAGATGTAGTCAATGGTGGGAAGTCTGGTCTGTGTGCTGGAGTGATCCACAACTCTGCAATTTCTTGTGGTCTTGGACAAAGCTGTTCCCAAACCAAGCTGTGATACAACCCGGCAGTACGTTTTTTACAGTTCAGCTGCAGAAGTTGGTAAGAGTCTTTAAATTAATGTCAAATATCCTTGTCTTCTGAGGAAGTAGAAACAATGGTATGCTTTTTTGGTGATGATGGAATTCAGTGGCTCATATTATTTCCTTCATCTAAATCCATTCTGTGCTTTAACCCAATAAGACGGTTTCAATTATGTCAATGTACAAATTGGAAGTCTGGATCATTGTACTGGTGATTCCGGCTACCATCATCATATTGAGCTGCCCGATGGTACTGCAGACTGCTGTTGTGGTGATCTGGCAGATGAAGCATACCACCACCATCTTGCTGGAGGGAGCAATAAGCAGGATCCATCCATTTATTTCTGAAAACTTGGTTGATTTCAACATGGCATCCATCTCTAATGGTTAGGGCAGTGCCTCATACTCTGGATCGAACCCAGCTGTAAAAGATAGAATAGTTTATGGGACATTCTTTGGAAAGTGAACCAAAAATGTCACACATGTGATCAGATGGCATCACAAAGTAATACATAAAAAAATTAGTGTAAGAGAGGAGAAACATGCATAGTGCAGCATACAATTTCTCAACATTGTAGCATAATCATTTCTGAGAAAAAGTCCAATAGTCTCAATGATGTTGGTTGGAAATTATTCTTATTCATTGCTATTTTCCTACCTACAGAACTATAATGCACGTCTGCTAAAGATATGAACATTCTAGCCTTTTAAAATTCAGTGTTTGTAAGATAAAACCGAGTGATGAAAAAAATGTTTCCGTGTGAGGTCACACACGTGACCAGTCATATTTGACCTCAGACCCTAAACAAACATTGTCAGCATAACATAAAAAATTCTCTTGATAAGCTTCGAAAAAAATATGACCAAGATGCCCCATCTAAATTAGTCCAATTTGCTTGCATTTAGCCCATATCCCTCCAAACCTTTCCAATGCATGTACCTGTCCACATATCTTTTAAACCATAGGTTGTAGGTGAGAGGGGAAAAAGTAATAGGGAACTGAGGGGCATGTTTTTCCACCTAGAGAGTGGATGGTATAAAGAACGAGCTGCCAGGGAAAGTATTTGATGGGCAATGCCAATAGTTCAAAAATACATGGATAGAAAAGATTTAGAGGGATATGAACCAAACGCAAGTAATGAGACTAGTTTAGATGGGTCATCTTGGTTGACAGGGTTAAGTTGGGCCAAAGGGCCTATTTCTGTGCTGCATGACTTTAGAAAGTATTGTTAGCTGGTGCACAATTATAAACGTTAAAGATTATTGCTATGGAAGGATACCATCTAGTAACAAAAAGATGTACAAAATGAAGGAATTTCTGGTCTGGTCTTACTCAAATAAAATATCAGATGCAGCCAGTTAAAAAACACAGTTCGGTTCATAAAGATGCGTTCATTGAGCACAAATCTACTGAAGCAACAGATTTCATGAAAGACATCTTAAAAGATTACGGATTGTTCTTTAATCAACATTCATTATGATGTTTCTCTCTTCAGCTATGTTTCCTGATGGACTGAATTTTCCAACATTTTGTTTTTTTTAATTTCCAACATTTGCCATTTTCTGTTCAAATTTACCTCTAATATCCCCTGCTAGTGCTAGACTAACAGACTGAAGATGGGTCACAACCCACAATGTTGGCTGACCCATTGAGCAACACATTTTGTTTTTTTGATCAAGATTCCAGCATCTGCAGATTTCCGTGGCTCTAAATCACTGTGTACAGTTTCTTGACATTTAATGATTGGGGCCAGCTGAAAAATAAAGAGCTTTGATGCCTGCAACTTGCATTTATGTAATTGAGATCTTCAAGAAAATGTCAGCTTGTGTACAATTGTTTCGCACAAACCATGTTGTGTTCAGTTGTATGATGCCGACACCCAGCCTGAATCTCAACCACCAGCCCGAACCTTGCATCTTTTGTTACGAAGCACTACAAATAAAGAAATAGGATATCCAGACAAAATAAATGTAAATGGCAGGCTTGAGGAATACATTTTTTTCTGGTGATTTTTAAAAGACTGTCAGTGAGGAATAAATTACTCCTTTTGGTTGCTCTTACCAGAGGCTTTGTTGGAATGAGCGAGGGAACTGCAGATGCTCTGGATCTCCTCGGGCAAGACGGCAACTGGCAGTGTGCAGATTGACCAGGTTATGCTCGTTGGTCCACAGAAAGTCCATGATAGCCAAGATCTTAGAGCGTGGTTCCATCAATCTTTAATAAAGAAAAAAGTTTAAAAACAAAATCAACAGTAAAGGCATCTAAATTAAACATTTTTTTAATTGAATGTAAATGTTAACACTTACATAGACGACAGGTGGCTTGTGCTTGCCCAAGACAGCATAGAAGGATGGTTGAGGAGGAAGGTTACTGGGAGTGGAGGTCCTCCGTATCCGTTGGTGAAATCGGAGACAGAGACAGAGGCAAGGGCACAAGAAAATCAGTGAATTAGTTTAGTTTAGAGATACAGTGCAAAAACAGGCCCTTCGGCTCACCGAGTCTATACCGTACAGCGATACCCGCACATTAACACTATCACTATCACGCACAGTAGGAGCAATTTATCATTGTTATCCTACCCAATTAACCTACAAACCTGTACACCTTGAGTGTGGGACTTAGCTAAAGATCTGAGAAAACCGACACAGGTCACGGGGAGAACGAACAAATTCCATTGAGAGCACCCGTAGTCAGGATCAAACCCGGGTCTCTGGTGCTGTAAGGCAGCAACTCTACGCTGCACCACCGTTCCGCCCTTGGTTGAGGCAGCAGTTGGCTGAGGTCTGGAGATACCAGATGTCGACAGTCCCCCTTAGTTCTCGGCGGTTCTCCCACGCGGGGTCCTCCTTCGTTCTCCACGGCACGTCTTCTTTGGTTTTCCCTCTTGGCAGTCCCCCTACGCCAGATACTCCTTTGTTCTCGGCGAAGCGTCCGACCTCCGGCACACACCTCCAACCCCTTACTCCACTTCGACTGCCGGCTCAACCTTCTTGCCGACTGCTGACCCAACCTCCTTGCAAACCACCAGGCCAAAGTCAATCGTTGCCAGGTCCACTCTTGAGGGCTCCGTAGCTCCAAACCAGAGTTCGGCCACAGGGATGCATCAACCAGCTTCTGCCACTTATTGAAGAAGGTTCAAATGCCTATTCCAGCGCCTTACATTGTCACAATACTATTACTAATAAATGATGGCATGATCCAAAAGATCAAATACTGGTCTGAACTACATGCATGCTTCAAAATTAAGGAAATAGGCAACATTTCGGGCTGAAACCTTCTTCAGAACAATGATAGTTGCCAATATAACAATTTCTTTATTTGTTATTGCTTAGCATGCGCTTTCTTTTGACCGGTTGAATTGGTGAGGACTCTGTTCTTTGGTAAAAAGATACGTAATTTACAGAGATTCTATCTTGCCAGCAGAATCCTCTCTGAGTTGGTCAGGCTGTTTGACATCATTCTGTCATTTGTCATAACAACCAATGGCACTTGCTCCTCTTCATCTTCTCTCCGACCTCCAGTACCCACCGCGGGCCCGTCTTCGTCCGACCTCCGGTACCCACCGCGGGCCCGTCTTCGTCCAACGTCCGACACCCACCGCGTGCCCGTCTCCAGCTGCCAAATCCTCTCTTGGAGGGCACACCTTGATCTCTTTAACATCTTCGCTTGTGTTTCCCACCAACAAGCAGCTTCAGTTTTGATGCTCATGCTCTCCTGTTTGGTCCTGGATGGGTCTTTTCCTCCTCGTCATCACTGGTATTTTCTTGTGTTCAGTGTTATATTGGTGATGGGTCCATCTTCAGTCAAAAAGATGCATAATTCCTGGAGATTCTGCCTTGCTAGCAGAGTCCTCCCCGAGCTGGTCAGGGTATTTGACATCTTTCCTCTGGCTTTGCCCTTCTGGTGAATCCAATGACAATGCAAATACCTTGGTTCTCAATCATCGTTAGCTCCAGCTACTTCTGGTAAGTTGCGATGCCTTGGTTTTCCCAGCGACAATCTGTAGTAGGGTTCTAATGCTCCTGTTCCTCCCAGGTATGTTCCTCATTTTGTCCAGTGTTGACGCGTGTGGGTTCTGTCCTGTGCAAAGATAGGCTTCATTACCAGAGATCCCTTGGTTTTCATGTGTTGCTTTCTGAATGTGACGTAACTACCATTGGCACTTGCTCCTCTTCGACTTCTCTGTGACCTCCGGAATCCACCGAGGGCCCGTCTTCAGCTGTCGAGTCCTCACTTGGACAGCTCTGCCCGTCTTCCTCGCTCCCTGAGGGCGCAGCTCACTCTCTTTATCCGTCTCACTTGGGTGACGAAATTGGGTAATTTGTCAAAACTTTTTGCCACTTGCTCCTCTTCTACATCTTCTTTCAGGGTACCCAGCACGGGGCAAGTCCAACCTCCGGCACCCACCGTGGGCCCGTCTTCAGCTGCCAAATCCTTTCTTGGAGGGCACACTTTGATCTCTTTAATATCTTCGCTTGTGTTTCCCACCAACAAGCAGCTTCAGTTATGATGCTCATGCTCTCCTGTTTGGTCCTGGATGGGTCTTTTCCTCCATGTCGTCACTGGTATTTTCTTGTGTTCAGTGTTAAATTGGTGATGGGTCCATCTTCACTCAAATAGATGCCTAATTCCTGGAGATTCTGCCTTGCTAGCAGAGTTCTCCCCGAGCTGGTCAGGGTATTTGACATCTTTCTTCTGGCTTTGTCCTTCTGGTGAATCAAATCACAATGCAAAAAGCTGGGTTCTCAATCGTCATTAGCTCCAGCTATTTCTGGTGAGTTGCGATGCCTTGGTTTTCCCAGAGACAATCTGTAGTAGGGTTCTGATGCTCCTGTTCCTCCCAGGTATGTTCCTCATTTTGTCCAGTGTTGACTTGGGCGTGGGTTCTGTCCTGTGACAAAGATACGCTTCTTTACCCGAGATCCCTTGGATTTCATGTGTTGCTTTCTGCATTTGACGTAACTACCATTGGCAGCTGCTCCTCTTCGTCTTTTCTTTGACCTCCGGAACCCACGGAGGGCCCGTCTTCAGCTGTCGAGTCCTCGATGGGACGGCTCCATCCGTCTTCCTCTCCCCCTGAGGCCCAGCTCACTCTCTTTATCAGTGTCGCTTGGGTGACGAAATTGGGTAATTTGTCATAAGTATCTTTGCCATTTGCTCGTCTTCTTCATCTTCTTTCCGGTACCCACCGCGTGCCCGTCTTCAGCTGCCAAATCCTCTCATGGAGGTCACACCTTGATCTATTTAACATCTGTGCTTGTGTTTCCCACCAACAAGCAGCTTCAGTTTTGATGCTCATGCTCTCCTGTTTGGTCCTGGATGGGTCTTTCCCTCCTCGGCATCACTGGTATTTTCTTGTGTTCAGTGTTATATTGGTGATGGGTCCATCTTCAGTCAAAAAGATGCATCATTCCTGGAGATTCTGCCTTGCTAGCAGAGTCCTCCCCGAGCTGGTCAGGGTATTTGACATCTTTCCTTTGACTTTGCCCTTCTGGTGAATCCAATGACAATGCAAATACCTGGGTTCTCAATCATCGTTAGCTCCAGCTACTTCTGATAAGTTTCGATGCCTTGGTTTTCCCAGCGACAATCTGTAGTAGGGTTCTAATGCTCCTGTTCCTCCCAGGTATGTTCCTCATTTTGTCCAGTGTTGACGCGTGTGGGTTCTGTCCTGTGCAAAGATTGGCTTCATTACCAGAGATCCCTTGGATTTCATGTGTTGCTTTCTGAATGTGACGTAACTACCATTGGCACCTGCTCCTCTTCGTCTTCTCTGTGACCTCCGGAACCCACCGAGGGCCCGTCTTCAGCTGTCGAGTCCTCGCTTGGACAGCTCTGCCCGTCTTCCTCGCTCCCTGAGGGCCCAGCTCACTCTCTTTATCCGTCTCACTTGGGTGACGAAATTGGGTAATTTGTCAAAACTCTTTGCCACTTGCTCCTCTTCTACATCTTCTTTCAGGGTACCCACCACAGGGCAAGTCCAACCTCCGGCACCCACCGTGGGCCCGTCTTCAGCTGCCAAATCCTTTCTTGGAGGTCACACCTTGATCTATTTAACATCTGTGCTTGTGTTTCCCACCAACAAGCAGCTTCAGTTATGATGCTCATGCTCTCCTGTTTTGTCCTGGATGGGTCTTTTCCTCCTCGGCATCACTGGTATTTTCTTGTGTTCAGTGTTATATTGGTGATGGGTCCATCTTCAGTCAAATAG
Organism: Leucoraja erinaceus; assembly: GCF_028641065.1. Lineage (NCBI taxonomy): Eukaryota > Metazoa > Chordata > Chondrichthyes > Rajiformes > Rajidae > Leucoraja > Leucoraja erinaceus. Next base: position 76,557,715 of record NC_073378.1, on the reverse strand, counting down.
ATGCCTAATTCCTGGAGATTCTGCCTTGCTAGCAGTCCTCCCTGAGCTGAACAGGGTATTTGACATCTTTCTTCTGGCTTTGTCCTTCTGGTGAATCCAATCACAATGCAAAAAGCTGGGTTCTCAATCGTCGTTAGCTCCAGCTATTTCTGGTGAGTTGCGATGCCTTGGTTTTCCCAGGGACAATCTGTAGTAGGGTTCTAATGCTCCTGTTCCTCCCATGTATGTTCCTCATTTTGTCCAGTGTTGACTTAGGTGTGGGGTCTGTCCTGTGACAAAGATACGCTTCTTTACCTGAGATCCCTTGGATTTCATGTGTTGCTTTCTGCATTTGACTTAACTACCATTGTCACTTGCTCCTCCAAGGAGCTCATTGTAGACTTCAGGAAGTCCAGAGGTGGCACGCACACCCCCATCCACATTAACGGGACGGAGGTGGAACGTGTTTCTCGCTTCAGGTTCCTGGGAGTCAACATCTCCGATGACCTCTCTTGGACCCACAATACCTCTACTCTGATCAAGAATGCTCATCAGCGTCTCTTCTTCCTGAGGAGACTGAAGAAGGTCCATCTGTCTCCTCAGATCCTGGTGAACTTCTGCCGCTGCACCATCGAGAGCATCCTTACCAACTGCATCACAGTATGGTATGGCAACTGCTCTGTCTCCGACTGGAAGGCATTGTAGAGGGTGGTGAAAATTGCCCAACGCATCACCGGTTCCTCGCTCCCCTCCATTGAGCCTGTCCAAAGCAAGCGCTGTCTGCGGAGGGCGCTCAGCATCGCCAAGGACTGCTCTCACCCCAACCATGGACTGTTTACCCTCCTACCATCCGGTAGGCGCTACAGGTCTCTCCGTTGCCGGTCCAGCAGGTTCAGGAACAGCTTCTTCCCTGCGACTGTTAACAACTTACCTCTGCATCTTGGTGATTGCCATTGGCACCCCCCCCCCCCCCCCCCACCCCAGACACTCCTTCCCCCAGAAAATTTGCACTACTACTGCTACTGTTTGTACATATATATATATAAATTTGACTGCTCATTATTCTATGTTCGCTCTTCTGGGTGAGATGCTAACTGCATTTCGTTGTCTCTGTACTATACACTTCACAATGACAATAAAGATTGAATATGAATCTGAGTCTTCTCTTTGACCTCCGGAACCCACCGAGGGCCCGTCTTCAGCTGCCAAATCCTCTCTTGGAGGGCACACCTTGATCTCTTTAACATCTTCGCTTGTTTCCCACCAACAAGCAGCTTCAGTTATGATGCTCATGCTCTCCTGTTTGGTCCTATATGGATCTTTTCCTCCTCGTCATCACTGGTGTTTTCTTTTGTTCAGTGTTAAATTGGTGATGGGTCCATCTTCAGTCAAAAAGATGCATCATTCCTGGAGATTCTGCCGTGCTAGCAGAGTCCTCCCCGAGCTGGTCAGAGTATTTGACATCTTTCTTCTGGCTTTGCCCTTCTGGTGAATTCATTGACAATGCAAAAAGCTGGGTTCTCAAACGTCGTTAGCTCCAGCTATTTCTGGTGAGTTGCGATGCCTTGGATTTCCCAGAGACAATCTGTAGTAGGGTTCTGATGCTCCTGTTCCTCCCATGTATGTTCCTCATTTTGTCCAGTGTTGACTTGGGTGTGTGTTCTGTCCTGTGACAAAGATAAGCTTCATTACCAGAGATCCCTTGGATTTCAGGTGTTACTTTCTGCATTTGACGTAACTACCATTGGCACCTGCTCCTCTTCGTCTTCTCTTTGACCTCCGGAACCCACGGAGGGCCCGTCTTCAGCTGCCGAGTCTTCGATAGGACGGCTCTGCCCGTCTTCCTCGCTCCCTGATGCCCAGCTCACTCTCTTTATCCGTGTCGCTTGGGTGACGAAATTGGGTAATTTGTCATAAGTATCTTTGCCACTTGCTCCTCTTCTACATCTTCTTTCAGGGTATCCACCGCGGGGCAACACCAACGGCACCCACCGCGTGCCCGTCTTCAGCTGCCAAATGGTTTCTTGGAGGGCACACTTTGATCTCTTTAACATCTGTGCTTGTGTTTCCCACCAACAAGCAGCTTCAGTTATGATGCTCATGCTCTCCTGTTTGGTCCTGGATGGGTCTTTTCCTCCTCGTCATCACTGGTATTTTCTTTTGTTCAGTGTGATATAGGTGATGGGTCCATCTTCAGTCAAAAAGATGCATCATTCCTGGAGATTCTGCCTTGCTAGCAGAGTCCTCCCCGAGCTGGTCAGGGTATTTGACATCTTTCCTCTGGCTTTGCCCTTCTGGTGAATCCAATGACAATGCAAATACCTTGGTTCTCAATCATCGTTAGCTCCAGCTACTTCTGGTAAGTTGCGATGCCTTGGTTTTCCCAGCGCCAATCTGTAGTAGAGTTCTGATGCTCCTTTTCCTCCAAGGTATGTTCCTCATTTTGTCCAGTGTTGACTTGGGTGTCGGTTCTGTCCTGTGCAAAGATAGGCTTCATTATCAGAGATCCCATGGATTTCATGTGTTGCTTTCTGAATGTGACGTAACTACCATTGGCACTTGCTCCTCTTCGACTTCTCTGTGACCTCCGGAACCCACCGAGGGCCCGTCTTCAGCTGTCGAGTCCTCGCTTGGACAGCTCTGTCTGTCTTCCTCGCTCCCTGAGGGCCCAGCTCACTCTCTTTATCCGTCTCACTTGGGTGATGAAATTGGGTAATTTTTCAAAACTCTTTGCCACTTGCTCCTCTTCTACATCTTCTTTCAGGGTACCCACCACGGGGCAAGTCCAACATCCGGCACCCACCGTGGGCCCGTCTTCAGCTGCCAAATCCTTTCTTGGAGGGCACACTTTGATCTCTTTAACATCTCCGCTTGTGTTTCCCACCAACAAGCAGCTTCAGTTATGATGCTCATGCTCTCCTGTTTGGTCCTGGATGGGTCTTTTCCTCCATGTCGTCACTGGTATTTTCATGTGTTCAGTGTTAAATTGGTGATGGGTCCATCTTCAGTCAAATAGATGCATAATTCCTGGAGATTCTGCCTTGCTAGCAGAGTCCTCCCCGAGCTGGTCAGGCTATTTGACATCTTTCTTCTGGCTTTGCCCTTCTGGTGAATCCAATCACAATGCAAAAAGCTGGGTTCTCAATCGTCGTTAGCTCCAGCTACTTCTGGTGAGTTGCGATGCCTTGGTTTTCCCAGAGACAATCTGTAGTAGGGTTCTGATGCTCCTGTTCCTCCCATGTATGTTCCTCATTTTGTCCAGTGTTGACTTGGGTGTGTGTTCTGTCCTGTGACAAAGATAAGCTTCATTACCAGAGATCCCTTGGATTTAAGGTGTTGCTTTCTGCATTTGACGTAACTACCATTGGCACCTGCTCCTCTTCGTCTTTTCTTTGACCTCCGGAACCCACGGAGGGCCCGTCTTCAGCTGTCGAGTCCTCGATGGGACGGCTCCATCCGTCTTCCTCGCCCCCCGAGACCCAGCTCACTCTCTTTATCCGTGTCGCTTGGGTGACGAAATTGGGTAATTTGTCATAAGAATCTTTGCCATTTGCTCCTCTTCTTCATCTTCTTTCCGGTACCCACCGCGTGCCCGTCTTCAGCTGCCAAATCTTCTCATGGAGGTCACACCTTGATCTCTTTAACATCTGTGCTTGTGTTTCCCACCAACAAGCAGCTTCAGTTATGATGCTCATACTCTCCTGTTTGGTCCTGGATGGGTCTTTTCCTCCTCGGCATCACTGGTATTTTCTTGTGTTCAGTGTTATATTGGTGATGGGTCCATCTTCAGTCAAATAGATGCCTAATTCCTGGAGATTCTGCCTTGCTAGCAGAGTCCTCCCTGAGCTGGACAGGGTATTTGACATCTTTCCTCTGGCTTGGGTGTGGGTTCTGTCCTGTGACAAAGATAGGCTTCATTATCTGAGATCATGTGTTGCTTTCTGAATGTGACGTAACTACCATTGGCACTTGCTCCTCTTCGTCTTCTCTGTGACCTCCGCAACCCACCGAGGGCCTGTCTTCAACTGTCGAGTCTTCGCTTGGACAGCTCTGCCCGTCTTCCTCGCTCCCTGAGGGCGCAGCTCACTCTCTTTGTCCGTCTGACTTGGGTGACGAAATTGGGTAATTTGTCAAAACTCTTTGCCACTTGCTCCTCTTCTACATCTTCTTTCAGGGTACCCACCACGGGGCAAGTCCAACCTCCGGCACCCACCGTGTGCCCCATCTTCACCTGCCAAATCCTTTCTTCGAGGACACACTTTGATCTCTTCAACATCTTTGCTTGTGTTTCCCACCAACAAGCAGCTTCAGTTGTGATGCTCATGCTCTCCTGTTTGGTCCTGGATGGGTCTTTTCCTCCTTGTCGTCACTGGTATTTTCTTGTGTTCAGTGTTAAATTGGTGATGGGTCCATCTTCAGTCAAATAGATGCATAATTCCTGGAGATTCTGCCTTGCTAGCAGAGTCCTCCCCGAGCTGGTCAGGGTATTTGACATCGTTCTTCTGGCTTTGCCCTTCTGGTGAATCCAATGACAATGCAAAAAGCTGGGTTCTCAATCGTCGTTAGCTCCAGCTATTTCTGGTGAGTTGCGATGCCTTGGTTTTCCCAGCGACAATCTGTAGTAGGGTTCTGATGCTCCTGTTCCTCCCATGTATGTTCCTCATTTCGTCCAGTGTTGACTTGTTTGTGGGTTCTGTCCTGTGACAAAGATAGGCTTCATTACCAGAGATCCCTTGGATTTTAGGTGTTGCTTTCTGCATTTGACGTAACTACCATTGGCACCTGCTCCTCTTCGTCTTTTCTTTGACCTCCGGAACCCACGGAGGGCCCGTCCTCAGCTGTCGAGTCTTCGATGGGACGGTCCCATCCATCCTCCTCGCCCCGAGGCCCAGCTCACTCTCTTTATCAGTGTCGCTTGGGTGACGAAATTGGGTAATTTGTCATAACTATCTTTGCCACTTGCTTCTCTTCTTCATCTTCTTTCCGGTACCCACCGCGGGGCAACGCCAACGGCACCCACCGCGTGCCCGTCTTCAGCTGCAAAATCCTCTTATGGAGGGCACACCTTGATCTATTTAACATCTTTGCTTGTGTTTCTCCACCAACAAGCAGCTTCTGTCATGAAGCTCATACTCTCCTGTTTGGTCCTGGATGGGTCTTTTCCTCCTCGTCAACACTGGTATTTTCTTTTGTTCAGTGTTATATTGGTGATGGGTCCATCTTCAGTCAAAAAGATGCATAATTCCTGGAGATTCTGCCTTGCTAGCAGAGTCCTCCCCGAGCTGGTCAGGGTATTTGACATCTTTCCTCTGGCTTGGGTGTGGGTTCTGTCCTGTGCAAAGATAGGCTTCATTATCAGAGATCCCTTGGATTTCATGTGTCGCTTTCTGAATGTGACGTAACTACCATTGGCACTTGTTTCTCTTCGTCTTCTCTTTGACCTCCGGAACCCACCGAGGGCCCGTCTTCAGCTGTCGAGTCCTCGCTTGGACAGCTCTGCGTGTCTTCCTCGCTCCCTGAGGGCCCAGCTCACTCTCTTTGTCCGTCTCACTTGGGTGACGAAATTGGGTAATTTGTCAAAACTCTTTGCCACTCGCTCCTCTTCTACATCTTCTTTCAGGGTACCCACCACGGGGCAAGTCCAACCTCCGGCACCCACCGTGGGCCCGTCTTCAGCTGCCAAATCCTTTCTTCGAGGACACACTTTGATCTCCTCAACATCTTCGCTTGTGTTTCCCACCAACAAGCAACTACAGTTATGATGCTCATGCTCTCCTGTTTGGTCCTTGATGGGTCTTTTCCTCCTCATCTTACTGGTATTTTCTTTTCTCTGAGCTGGTCAGACTATTTGACGTCTTTTTTCTTGCTTTGCCCTTCTGATGAATCCAATGACAATGCAAAAAGGGGTCCAGCTTGGTTCTCAATCGTCGTTAGCTCCAGCGACTTCTGGTGAGTTGTGATGCCTTGGTTTTCCCAGAGACAATCTGTGGTAGGGTTCTGATGCTGCTGCTCCTCCCATGTATGTTTTCTGCTCGGTCATTTCTTCCTCCTTATGTCTACTGTTAACTTGGATGTGGTGTTTGTCCTCTGACAAGGATAAGCTTCAATACCAGAGATCCCTTGGCTTTCAGGTGTCACTTTCAGCATTTATTGTACCTACCATTGCAACATGCTCCTCTTCTTTATCTTCTCTTCTTTCCAGGTTCAAGAACATCTTCCCATCAACCTTCATTACAGCATCAAATGTTTTGTTGAGACAATAAAAATTAAACATGCTAATCACACCGAGATCCATAAGTTGGAGGGGGGATGTAGTGTTCAGTAAAATTTCTGTTCCTGCAATTTACTTTGGCACATTGGCATTACTAATAAATTGTAACACATGCTACAAAGTCTGAACATCAATTCTTCATCCGAATTATACTTGCATGTTTCTTAATTAAGCATTACAAATCGAGAAATAGGACATCCAGACATAATAAATGCAAACAGCAGACTTAGGAAGTAAAATATTCAGCAGCTCTTACCAGACCTTTAGTTGTACTGGACGAAGGAAGGTTGCAGATGTACTTCATATTCTCGGACAGGGGACAATTATCTCCCAGTTTGCAAAAGAGGGCACAGTTGCGGGGGGGGGGGGGGGGGGGGGGGGGGGGGGGGGGGGGGGGTTTGTTCTGGAGTGCTAGCATGGGTGTTGTGGGCCAAAGGGACGGTTTTCCAAAGGACTAGTATTGGCATTGTGGGCCCAATTTTTGGGCTAGCAGTTCAGTTACTCAGGCCTGGCAGTTGCACAGTTGCAAAAGGGGGCACAGTTGCAAAAGGGGGCACAGTTGCACAGTTGCAAAGGGGCACAGTTGCAAAAGGGGGCACAGTTGCAAAAGGGGGCACAGTTGCAAAAGGGGGCACAGTTGCAAAAGGGGCACAGTTGCAAAAGGGTTGCAAAAGGCAGTTGCAAAAGGCACAGTTGCAAAAGGCAGTTACAAAAGGCACACAGTTACAAAAGGCACACAGTTACAAAAGGCACACAGTTACAAAAGGCACAGTTACAAAAGGCACACAGTTACAAAAGGCACACAGTTACAAAAGGCACACAGTTACAAAAGGCACACAGTTACAAAAGGCACACAGTTACAAAAGACACACAGTTACAAAAGGCACACAGTTACAAAAGGCACACAGTTTCAAAAGGCACACAGTTTCAAAACGCACACAGTTACAAAAGGGACACATTCATTTTACAATCACCAGTGGCCTTCATTACAGCATCAAATGTTTTGTTGAGATAATAAAAATTAAACATGGCAATCACACCTGGATCCATAAGTTGGAGGAAGGATGTAGTGTTCAACAGACGATAAACTTGAATATTTCTGTTCCTGCACTTTACGTTGTCACAATGACATTACTAATAAATTATGACATGTGCTACCAAGTCTGAACATTAATTCTTCATCTGAACTATACTTGCATGTTTCTTAATTAAGCATTACAAATAGAGAAATAGGACATCTAGACATAATAAAGGCAAACAGCAGACTTAGGGAATAAAATAGCTCTAACCAGACCTTTAGTTGTACTGCATGAAGGAAGGTTGTAGATGCACTTCATCTTCTTGGACAGGGGACAATTCTCTCCCTGGACATGCAGGATCACGTCCAAGTTAAGCTCACTGATCTTCAGTGAGTCTATGACAGCTGAGCTCTGGTAGCACTGATCTGGTCCTTAAGATAGATCTCGGATGACCTCCCTAAGGAGCACCTCGTGGGATTCCACAGTGCGGGTTTTCCATTTAGATCCACGGTATGACCTACAATACAATTGAGTGGTATTAGAACAATTATTTCACTCTCTGCCTTTGTAAGACAAAGGAGTCATTTGTTGCCTTCACTAATGCACTGAACTATCCATCACAAATACTGCCCACCCCACCATTGCACTGACCTACAGGAAGTGTTAGTACAACCGGAACATCTGTTTGTGGGAGTGGAAGGAGCAATAGATTTGTGTCCTCACCAGTAAAAAGTCCGCCTCGACTAAAAAACACACCTAGAGAAAAAAACAGTAAAAAAAACACAAATAAAATGTCAGCCTGGACTAAGCAAACACACATCTACAATAAAAAGCTAGATTAAACTAAAATTCACACGAGTATAAAAAGAATCATGTAAAAAACCCGCAAACTAAAAAACACTGAGGGAAAAAAAAAAATTAAAATCCTATAAAAATCATACCTCAAGTAAAAATCCCAGTAAAAAACATACCTCAAGTAAAACTTCGTCAAATGTAAAAACCATAACTTGAGTAAACGGCACATCCAGTTAAAAAAAAACCATACCGAGTAAAATCAAGATTAACCAATGCAGTAACCTCGGGATTTGTCCAATGAACGTGGCAGGAGTTTCGAGCGGAAAACCAAAGTGCAGAAAGTTTCAACTGACGGCAAAGCCCGACCCCACAAGTACAGCACGAGTGGACAACACATCATGTAAACAACCTGCTCCAGTAACCACTTCCACCCCCCCCCCCCCCCCCCCGACTAAATAGTTACAAAAACACCTCGATAAAAAGAGTAAAACACATAGCTCGATTAAAAACACACCTTAAAAACGCGTCAGGTAAATAGAAACCTTGGAAATGCACACCCGACTAAAATACCCATCTCGACTAAAAAAAGCCACCGCGAGTAAAAAAAAACACACCTCGAGACACAAGAACGAGTACAATTCCTGCCCTAACTGAAAAACAAGCTTCGAGTTAAAAAGTACAGGTGCACAACCTTTTATCCGAAAGCCTTGGGACCAGACACTTTTCGTAATTCAGAATTTGTCGGCCTTCGGAATGGAAATTTGTTTGCGTAGATTTTCATGGCTGGCTCAGTGGTAGAGTGCTCGGCTCATATCCGCAAGGTCGCGAGTTTGAGCCTTGATCCCGGCAGTTACTCGGTCGCGAGTTTGAGTCTTCAATGTCGTTTTTCTTGCAGAATAAATGTCTGTATGAAATGCAGTGTGTTGAATGAATTCCTGAATTTGTAAATGTGCCCGCAGCATTGAATCACCTCTCGCACTCATGTCACCCTAGCGGGGCTCCATGCCCTTAGGCGGCCTTGCTCGGGGATTCTTGAATCCCCGAGTTAGGTCGCGAATTTGCGCCTCGATCCTGGCAGTTACTCGGTCGCGAGTTTGAGTCTTCAATGTAGTTTTTTCTTGCAGAATAAATGTTTGTATGAAATGCAGTGTAGGAGAGGTGTACTGACTGTGTGGGCAGAAATTTGGAAGTGATTGCCCACCAGTCTAAAAAGCCACTGTGTCTCCCTGTCCCTGGGATAGCAGGGGGCGATCAAACAGCACAATACCCCCCCTCCCCCTCCAGAGGCAAACTCCAGAGGAATCCTCTCCCCGATGGGCCGCTACGGCGACAAGTGGCAGTTTGCCCACAGCCCGAGCTGCGCCCCCTCATCCGCCACCCCAAGAACAAGACGTACCTTGCACACCATAAGCTTCTGCCCCTACGTATTCCTCTGGAGTTGGAGCGGGGCGGGGCTGCTGCTGGCTGTGGGTCTCTGGGATCTCCGTGCTTGCAGTAGGCCTGGGGGTCGGTGTCCCGTTGGTCCTGACGTCTCCGGCCACCCCCCTGGACTGGAGCTGAGACTGGGAACTGTACCGCCCTTGCCCCCTCCCTCTGCAACTGCAAACAACCCCACTCTCCTGCAAGGGCGGTACAGTTCCCGGAGGATAGTAGGTGGCCGGAGACGTCAGGACCAACAGGAACCCGCTCCTCGATGGGCCCCTACGACGCCCCGAGTTGCGCCCCGTCATCCGCAACCCAGGTTCCTCTGTAGTTGGAGCGGGGCTGGGCTGCTGCTGGCTGTGGGTCTCTGGGTTCTCTGTGCTTGCGGTGGGCCTGGTGGTCGATGTCCAATTGGTCCTGACGTCTCCGGTGACTGGCATTGTATGCTGGCATCGCCGACGTGAAGACAGTGCAAAGCCCCCGCGCCGGTGCAATGAGCGGGGAGCTGGAGAGGGGAGGGAAGGGGTCACACACATGGCCGCGAAGCAGAGGGGTGTAGGTAGGGTGAAACTGAAGGGAGCGACAATCTGCTGCTGCCTGCCCGCTGAGTTAAAAAGTTCCCATGCTAGACTCACGATACTCTGTGTATCGTGTCTACCGTGGGAACTTTTTAACTCAGCGGACAGGCAGCAGCATATTGTCAATTATTAACCCTCCCGCGCAATATACCCTCACCTTTTCTTTTATGAATGGGGATTTAGTTCCCCTTTCTTCGAGGACCGACCGGAGGTTCCGCTGTCACCTCTGCGGGCCGCCCTCGGTGAACGTTTTCAAGGACCTTTCTTCAAAGACCAAAAAAATTTCCGCTATTCGGAGGTTTTCGTTATTTGGATCTTCGGATAAAAGGTTGTGCACCTGTAGTTACAAAGCACACAAGTAAAAAAAAACGAGCAGAAAGCACATCAAGTTAGAAAACATATGTTGAATAAAAACAAGAGTAACCAATGAGCAACAAGAGTGACCAACTTGCTTTCCCATCCATGTTGTCTCCATCTCCAGCTACTTCTGGTCTGTGATCTCTTGGCTTTTCCCATGAGCTGCATCAGTTTTGCTGCTCTAACTCTCTTGGTTTTTCCTGGATGGATCTTTTCTTTCCATTTGGCATCTCTTTCACTTTCTTTTAGCCAGTATTGAGTTGCTCGTCCGGGTTCCCATCCCTGGCAAGGAGAGACTTCATTATCAGATATTCGCTGGTTTTATATGACACTTGCCATCCCGTCAAAATTATCATCAGAGCTATTGCAAAGAAGCAGTTTTTAGCAACTGAACAGACATTTGATCCATCGCCTATTAGCACGGGAATTCATCATTACACTCATCAACACAAACACGATTCTTTAAGTGTTATCATACCTACCCTGGTAGTCGGCCTCAGGTGATCACTATCTCCTGCCAATGTGCTCAAAGGCTTATTCCTGCACCTTACCTTTGGTGGCTCTTTCAAGACCTACAGTTGGACCTGGTGGGGTAAGCTTGTAGACCCGCCAGTGTCTTTGGGTATGACGGTGACTCGCAGATTGAATGGTGCGCAGATTTGTGTCCTCACCAGTAAAAAGTCCGCCTCGACTAAAAAACACACCTCGAGGAAATAAGAGTTTAAAAATAAAACACACATAGAAAGCCCCCCTCGACAAAGCAAACAAAAATCTCCAATACAAAGCAGGCTTCAACTAAATTTCACACGAGTAAAAACATTACCATCAGCCATTGCAAAGAAGCAGCTTTTAGCTACTGAAGAGACATTGGATCCATTCCCTATTAGCACAGGAATTCATAACACCGTTATGAGAATTTTGCCTGAACAGTCAGTTACCCATAGTGCTGTGTTTAAAGCCCAATGCGCGGTGACCAATCACGTTATATTTAGAACCCATAGCACTGCAGCTGATAGCTTTGTTTAAATTTTAGCGCGTTAAGCCGACAGCAGTTTAAACCTTTGCGCACCAAACCGGCAGCACCACGTATTACCTTTGCGCACCAAGTCTGTAGCACTGTGAATTGATTTGAGCACCGTCGTTTGCGCTGTGTATCTTGATTTGCGCGCCCAGTCCGTGGCACTGTGTGTATTGATTTGCGCACCAAATCTGTAGCGTTGTGTTTAGGGGTTTGTTCGCCAACTCTTTAGCGCCGTGCGTATTGATTTGCGCGCCAGTCCGCAGCTGATAGCATTTTGCTCCCAATGGGGGAGGGCGGGGCTTGCTGGAATGCAGTCCCCTGCCATTGGTTGTAGTTTGAATTTGGGAGAAGTGGTATTGACCGGGCCTTACCGGCAGTTATTTTAACAGCTGATTTCTTACCTGTATAAAGGCAGACGCCAGGAAGCCATAAGTTAGTTCATGTACGAGAGGGATTCACCGATGGGCTGTGTCACGATCAGTGCCGCAGACGGAGGAAGAGAGAGAGGTGTGCTGCTGTAAAACAGACCCCGTGCATACCAAGACAATTATTGTTTTTGTTCTCTCTCTTGCCAATAAATTTGATTTGTACCTAAACAGATGTGTGACTCTTTTTTCCGTTCCACTAGTCAGATCTTTGAACCTGTTCCCTTGTAACACGCCCATCAACACAAACATGATTCACTAAGTGTTATCATACTCACCCTGTTTGTCAGCCTTAGGTGAGGACTATCTCCTGCCAGCGGGCTCAAAAGCTTATTCCTGCACCTTACCTTCGCTGGCTCTTTCAAGAGCTATGGTTGGACCAGGTGGGTTAAGTATATAGACGCGCCAATGTCTTTGGGTAAAACGGTCGCTCCCGGCATGGACTGTGTGCAGATTCACGTCCTCACCAGTAAAAAGTTCACCTCGACTAAAAAACACCTTGAGAAAAAAAAACACACACCGAATTAAAAAACACAAGAGCACGAGTAAAAAGCCTGCCTCAACTAAGCAAACATCCATCTCCAGTAATAACACTGGAGATAACTCTTCAGCTATGTTTCCTGATGGACTGAATTTTCCAACATTTTGTTTTTTTAAATTTCCAACATTTGCCGTTTTCTGTTCAAATTTACCTCTAATATCCCCTGCTAGTGCTAGACTAACAGACTGAAGATGGGTCACAACCCACAATGTTGGCTGACCCATTGAGCAACACATTTTGTTTTATTTAATCAAGATTCCAGCATCTGCAGATTTCCGTGGCTCTAAATCACCGTGTACAGTTTCTTGACATTTAATGATTGGCCAGCTGAAAAATAAAGAGCTTTGATGCCTGCAACTTGCATTTATGTGTTAATTGAGATCTTCAAGAAAATGTCAGCTTGTGTACAATTGTTTCGCACAAACCATGTTGTGTTCAGTTGTATGATACCGACACCCTGCCTGAATCTCAACCACCAGCCCGAACCTTGCATCTTTTGTTACGAAGCACTACAAATAAAGAAATAGGATATCCAGACAAAATAAATGTAAATGGCAGGCTTGAGGAATACATTTTTTTCTGGTGATTTTTAAAAGACTGTCAGTGAGGAATAAATTAGTCCTTTTGGATGCTCTTACCAGAGGCTTTGTTGGAATGAGCGAGGGAATATTGCAGATGCTCTGGATCTCCTCGGGCAAGACGGCAACTGGCAGTGTGCAGATTGGCCAGGTTATGCTCGTTGGTCCACAGAAGGTCCATGATAGCCAAGATCTTAGAGCGTGGGTCCATCAATCTTTAATAAAGAAAAAAGTTTAAAAACAAAATCAACAGTAAAGGCATCTAAATTGAACATTTTTTTAATTGAATGTAAATGTTAACACTTACATAGACGACTGGTGGCTTGTGCTTGCCCAAGACAGCATAGAAGGATGGTTGAGGAGGAAGGTTACTGGGAGTGGAGGTCCTCCGTATCCGTTGGTGAAATCGGAGACAGAGACATAGGCAAGGGCACAAGAAAATCAGTGAATTAGTTTAGTTTAGAGATACAGTGCAAAAACAGGCCCTTCAGCTCACTGAGTCTATAACCGTACAGCGATCCTCACACATTAACACTATCACTATCACGCACAGTAGGAGCAATTTATCGTTGTTATCCTACGCAATTAACCTACAAACCTGTACACCTTGAGTGTGGGACTTAGCTAAAGATCTGAGAAAACCGACACAGGTCACGGGGAGAACGAACAAATTCCATCGAGAGCACCCGTAGTCAGGATCAAACCCGGGTCTCTGGTGCTGTAAGGCAGCAACTCTACGCTGCACCACCGTTCCGCCCTTGGTTGAGGCAGCAGTTGGCTGAGGCCTGGAGATACCAGATGTCGACAGTCCCCCTTAGTTCTCGGCGGTTCTCCCACGCGGGGTCCTCCTTCGTTCTCCACGGCACGTCTTCTTTGGTTTTCCCTCTTGGCGGTCCCCCTACACCAGATACTCCTTTGTTCTCGGCGAAGCGTCCGACCTCCGGCACACACCTCCAACCCCTTACTCCACTTCGACCGCCGGCTCAACCTTCTTGCCGACTGCTGACCCGACCTCCTTGCAAACCACCAGGCCAAAGTCAATCGTCGCCAGGTCCACTCTTGAGGGCTCCGTAGCTCCAAACCAGAGTTCGGCCACCGGGATGCATCAACCAGCCTCTGCCACTTATTGAAGAAGGTTCAAATGCCTATTCCAGCGCCTTACATTGTCACAATACTATTACTAATAAATGATGGCATGATCCAAAAGATCAAATACTGGTCTGAACTACATGCATGCTTCAAAACTAAGGAAATAGGCAACATTTCGGGCTGAAACCCTTCTTCAGAACAATGATAGTTGCCAATATAACAATTTCTTTATTTGTTATTGCTTAGCATGCGCTTTCTTTTGACCGGTTGAATTGGTGAGGGCTCTGTACATTGGTAAAAAGATACGTAATTTACAGAGATTCTATCTTGCCAGCAGAATCCTCTCTGAGTTGGTCAGGCTGTTTGACATCATTCTTCTGGCTTTGGCGTTATGGTGAATCCTATGACACTGCAAAGAGACCAGCTTGATTTTCAATTGCCGTTAGCACCAGCTACTTCTGATCAGGTTTAATGAATTGGTTTTCCCAGTGACAATCCATGGAAGGCTTCTGATGCTGCTGTTCCTCCCCTGTACGTTCCTTCCTCATTTTGTCCAGTGTTGACTTGGGTGTGGGTTGGGTCGTGTGACAAGAATAGGCTTCATTACCAGAGATACCTTGGCTTTCAGTTGTCGCGTACTGCATTTGTCATAACAACCAATGGCACTTGCTCCTCTTCATCTTCTCTCCGACCTCCGGTACCCACCGCGGGCCCGTCTTCGTCCAACCTCCGGTACCCACCGCGGGCCCGTCTTCAGCTGCCAAATCCTCTCACGCAGGGCACACCTTAATCTCTTTAACATCTTCGCTTGTGTTTCCCACCAACAAGCAACTTCAGTTATGATGCTCATGCTCTCCTGTTTGGTCCTGGATGGGTCTTTTCCTCCTCGTCATCACCGGTATTTTCTTTTATTCAGTGTTAAATTGGTGATGGGTCCATCATCAGACAAAAAGATGCATAATTCCCGGAGATTCTGCCTTGCTAGCAGTCCTCCCCGAGCTGGTCAGGCTATTTGACATCTTCTGGCTTTGCCCTTCTGGTGAATCCAATGACAATACAAAAAGCTGGATTCTCAATCGTCGTTAGCTCCAGCTTCTTCTGGTGAGTTGCGATGCCTTGGATTTCCCAGAGACAATCTGTAGTAGGGTTCTGATGCTCCTGTTCCTCCCATGTAGGTTCCTCATTTTGTCCAGTGTTGACTTGGGTGTGGGTTCTGTCCTGTGACAAAGATACGCTTCTTTACCTGAGATCCCTTGGATTTTAGGTGTTGCTTTCTGCATTTGACGTAACTACCATTGGCACCTGCTCCTCTTCGTCTTTTCTTTGACGTCCGGAACCCACTGAGGGCCCGTCTTCAGCTGTCGAGTCCTCGATGGGACGGCTCCATCCGTCTTCCTCGCCCTCTGAGGCTCAGCTCACTCTCTTTATCAGTGTCGCTTGGGTGACGAAATTGGGTAATTTGTCATAAGAATCTTTGCCATTTGCTCCTCTTGTTCATCTTCTTTTCCGGTACCCACCGTGGGCCCATCTTCAGCTGCCAATTCTTCTCATGGAGGTCACACCTTGATCTATTTAACATCTGTGCTTGTGTTTTCCCACCAACAAGCAGCTTCAGTTTTGATGCTCATACTTTCCTGTTTGGTCCTGGATGGGTCTTTTCCTCCTCGTCATCACTGGTATTTTCTTGTGTTCAGTGTTATATAGGTGATGGGTCCATCTTCAGTCAAAAAGATGCATAATTCCCTGGAGATTCTGCTTGCTAGCAGAGTCCTCCCGAGCTGGTCAGGGTATATGACATCTTTCCTTTGGCTTTGCCCTTCTGGTGAATCCAATGACAATGCAAATACCTGGGTTCTCAATCATCGTTAGCTCCAGCTACTTCTGGTAAGTTGCAATGCCTTGGTTTTCCCAGCGACAATCTGTAGTAGGGTTCTAATGCTCCTGTTCCTCCCAGGTATGTTCCTCATTTTGTCCAGTGTTGACCTGCATGTGGGTTCTGTCCTGTGCAAAGATAAGCTTCATTACCAGAGATCCCTTGGATTTCATGTGTTGCTTTCTGAATGTGACGTAACTACCATTGGCACCTGCTCCTCTTCGTCTTCTCTGTGACCTCCGGAACCCACCGAGGGCCCGTCTTCAGCTGTCGAGTCCTCGCTTGGACAGCTCTGCCCGTCTTCCTCGCTCCCTGAGGGCCCAGCTCACTCTCTTTATCCGTCTCACTTCGGTGACGAAATTGGGTAATTTGTTAAAACTCTTTGCCACTTGCTCCTCTTCTACATCTTCTTTCAGGGTACCCACCACGGGGCAAGTCCAACATCCGGAAACCACCGAGGGCCCGTCTTCAGCTGCCAAATCCTCTCTTGGAGGGCACACCTTGATCTCTTTAACATCTTCGCTTGTGTTTCCCACCAACAAGCAGCTTCAGTTATGATGCTCATGCTCTCCTGTTTGGTCCTGGATGGGTCTTTTCCTCCATGTCATCACTGGTATTTTCTTGTGTTCAGTGTTAAATTGGTGATGGCTCCATCTTCAGTCAAAAAGATGAATCATTCCAGGAAATTCTGCCCTGCTAGCAGAGTCCTCCCCGAGCTGGTCAGGCTATTTGACATCTTTCTTCTGGCTTTGCCCTTCTGGTGAATCCAATGACAATGCAAAAAGATTGGTTCTCAATCGTCGTTAGCTCCAGCTACTTCTGGTGAGTTGCGATGCCTTGGTTTTCCCAGAGACAATCTGTAGTAGGGTTCTGATGCTCCTGTTCCTCCCATGTATGTTCCTCATTTTGTCCAGTGTTGACTTGGGTGTGTGTTCTGTCCTGTGACAAAGATAAAGCTTCATTACCAGAGATCCCTTGGATTTTTAGGTGTTGCTTTCTGCATTTGACGTAACTACCATTGGCACCTGCTCCTCTTCGGTCTTCTTTTCTTTTGACCTCCGAAACCCACCGAGGGCCCGTCTTCAGCTGTCCGAGTCCTCGATGGGATGGCTCCATCCATCCTCCTCGCCCCCTGAGGGCTCAGCTCACTCCTCTTTTAATCATTCCGCTCCGCTTGGGTGACGAAATGGATAATTGGTCATAAGAAGCTTTGCACATTTGCTCCTCTTCTGTTCTTCATCTTCTTTCCGGTACCCACCGCGGCCCGTCTTCAGCTGCCAAATCTTCTCATGGAGGTCACACCTTGATCTATTTAACATCTTCGCTTGTGATTACCACCAACAAGCAGCTTCAGTTATGATGCTCATACTCTCCCTGTTTGGGTCCTGGATGGGTCTTTTCCTCCTCGGCATCACTGGTATTTTTCTTGTGTTCAGTGTTTATTGGGTGATGGGTCTATCTTCAGTCAAATAGATGCCTAATTCCTGGAGATTCTGCCTTGCTAGCAGAGTCCTCTCTGAGCTGAACAGGGTATTTGACATCTTTCTTCTGGCTTTGTCCTTCTGGTGAATCCAATGACAATACAAAACGCTGGGTTCGCAATCGTCGTTAGCTCCAGCTATTTCTGGTGAGTTGCGATGCCTTGGTTTTCCCAGAGACAATCTGTAGTAGGGTTCTAATGCTCCTGTTCCTCCCATGTATGTTCCTCATTTTGTCCAGTGTTGACTTGGGTGTGGGTTCTGTCCTGTGACAAAGATATACGCTTCTTTACCTGAGATCCCTTGGATTTCATGTGTTGCTTTCTGCATTTGACTTAACTACCATTGTCACTTGCTCCTCCAAGGAGCTCATTGTAGACTTCAGGAAGTCCAGAGGTGGCACGCACACCCCCATCCACATTAACGGGACGGAGGTGGAACGTGTTTCTAGCTTCAGGTTCCTGGGAGTCAACATCTCCGATGACCTCTCTTGGACCCACAATACCTCTACTCTGATCAAGAAGGCTCAGCAGCGTCTCTTCTTCCTGAGGAGACTGAAGAAGGTCCATCTGTCTCCTCAGATCCTGGTGAACTTCTACCGCTGCACCATCGAGAGCATCCTTACCAACTGCATCACAGTATGGTATGGCAACTGCTCTGTCTCCGACTGGAAGGCATTGTAGAGGGTGGTGAAAATTGCCCAACGCATCACCGGGGTTTCCTCGCTCCCCTCCCATGGTCTGTCCAAAGCAAGCGCTGTCTGCGGAGGGCGCTCAGCATCGCCAAGGGACCTGCTCTCTGCTCTCACCCCAACCATGGACTGTTTTACCCTCCTACCATCGGTAGGGCGCTACAGGTCTCTCCGTTGCCGGTCCAGCAGGTCAGGAACAGCTTCTTCCCTGCGACTGTTAACAACTTGGCCTCTGCATTGTGGTGAGTGCCAGGCACCCCCCCCCCCCCCCCCACCCCAGACACTCCTTCCCCCAGATAATTTGCACTACTACTTGCTACTGTTTGTACATATATATAAATTTGACTGCTCATTATTGTTCTATGTTCGCTTCTTCTGGGGGAGATGCTAACTGCATTTTCGTTGTCTCTGTACTATACACTTCACAATGACAATAAAGATTGAATATGAATCTGAGTCTTCTCCTTGACCTCCGGAACCCAGCGAGGGCCCGTCTTCAGCTGGTCAAATCCTCTCTTGGAGGGCACACCTTGATCTCTTTAACATCTTCGCTTGTTTCCCACCAACAAGCAGCTTCAGTTTATAATGCTCATGCTCTCCTGTTTGGTCCTATATGGGTCTTTTCCTCCTTGTCATCACAGGTGTTTTCTTTTGGTTCAGTGTTAAATTGGTGATGGGTCCCATCTTCAGCTTCATCAAAAAGATGCATCATTCCTGGAGATTCTGCCATGCATAGCAGAGTCCTCCCCGAGCTGGTCAGAGTATTTGAAATCTTCTTCTGGCTTTGCCCTTCTGGTGAATCCAATGACAATGCAAAACGCTGGGTTCTCAATCGTCGTTAGCTCCAGCTATTTCTGGAGAGTTGCGATGCCTTGGTTTTCCCAGCGACAATCTGTAGTAGGGTTCTGATGCTCCTGTTCCTCCCATGTATGTTCCTCATTTTGTCCAGTGTTGACCTGGTGTGTGTTCTGTCCTGTGTCAAAGATAGGCTTCATTACCAGAGATCCCTAGAATTTTAGGTGTTACTTTCTTTCTGCATTTGTCGTAACTACCATTGGCACCTGCTCCTCTTCGTCTTCTCTTTGCCTTTGACCTCCGGTACCCACCGCGTGCCCGTCTTCAGCTGCCAAATCCTTTCTTGGAGGGGCACACTTTGATCTCTTTAACATCTGCGCTTATGTTTCCCACCAACACAGCAGCTTCAGTTTTGATGCTCATACTCTCCTGTTTGGTCCTGGATGGGTCTTTTTTCCTCCTCGTCATCACTGGTATTTTTCTTTTGTTCAGTGTTATATTGGTGATGGTCCATCTTCAGTCAAAAAGATGCATAATTCCTGGAGATTCTGCCTTGCTAGCAGAGTCCTACCCGAGCTGGTCAGGGTATTTGACATCTTTCCTCTGGCTTTGCCCTTCTGGTGAATCCAATGACAATACAAATAACTTGGTTCTCAATCATCGTTAGCTCCAGCTACTTCTGGTAAGTTGCGATGCCTTGGTTTTCCCAGCGACAATCTGTAGTAGGGTTCTCTAATGCTCCTGTTCCTCCCAGGTATGTTCCTCATTTTGTCCAGTGTTTGACTTGGTGTGTGTTTCTGTCCTGTGACAAAGATTGGCTTCATTACCAGAGATCCCTTGGATTTCATGTGTTGCTTTCTGAATGTGACGTAACTACCATTGGCACTTGCTCCTCTTCGTCTTCTCTGTGACCTCCGGAACCCACCGAGGGCCCGTCTTCAGCTGTCGAGTCCTCGCTTGGACAGCTCTGCCCGTCTTCCTCGCTCCCTGAGGGCCCAGCTCACTCTCTTTATCCGTCTCACTTGGGTGATGAAATTGGGTAATTTGTCATAAGAATCTTTGCCACTTGCTCCTCTTCTACATCTTCTTTCAGGGTACCCACCACGGGGCAAGTCCAACCTCCGACACCCACCGTGGGCCCGTTTTCAGCTGCCAAATCCTTTCTTGGAGGGCACACTTTGATCTCTTTAACATCTTCGCTTGTGTTTCCCACCAACAAGCAGCTTCAGTTATGATGCTCATGCTCTCCTGTTTGGTCCTGGATGGGTCTTTTCCTCCTCATCGTCACTGTTATTTTCTTGTGTTCAGTGTTAAATTGGTGATGTGTCCATCTTCAGTCAAATAGATGCATAATTCCTGGAGATTCTGCCTTGCTAGCAGAATCCTACCCGAGCTGGTCAGGCTATTTGACGTCTTTCCTCTGGCTTTGCCCTTCTGGTGAATCCAATGACAATGCAAAAAGATTAGTTCTCAATCGTCGTTAGCTCCAGCTTCTTCTGGTGAGTTGCGATGCCTTGGTTTTCCCAGAGACAATGTGCAGTAGAATTCTGATGCTCCTGTTCCTCCCATGTATGTTCTTCATTTTGTCCAGTGTTGACTTGGGTGTGTGTTCTGTCCTGTGACAAAGATACGCTTCATTACCAGAGATCCCTTGGATTTCATGTGTTGCTTTCTGCATTTGACGTAACTACCATTGGCACCTGCTCCTCTTCGTCTTCTCTTTGACCTCCGGAACCCAGGGAGGGCCCGTCTTCAGCTGTCGAGTCCTCGATGGGACGGCTCCATCCGTCTTCCTCGCCCCCTGAGGGCCCAGCTCACGGCTCTTTATCAGTGTCGCTGGGTGACGAAATTGGGTAATTTGTCATATAGTATCTTTGCCACTTGCTCCTCTTCTTCATCTTCTTTCCGACACCCACCGAGGGCCCGTCTTCAGCTGCCAAATCCTTTCACGGAGGGCACACCTTGATCTCTTTAACATCTTCGCTTGTGTTTCCCACCAACAAGCAGCTTCAGTTTTGATGCTCATGTTCTCCTGTTTGGTCCTGGATGGGTCTTTTCCTCCTCATCATCACTGGTATTTTCTTGTGTTCAGTGTTATATAGGTGATAGCTCCATCTTCAGTCAAAAAGATGCATCATTCATGGAGATTCCGTTCTGCCTTGCTAGCAGAGTCCTCCCCGAGCTGGTCAGGGTATTTGACATCTTTCCTCTGGCTTTGCCCTTCTGGTGAATCCAATGACAATGCAAATACCTTGGTTCTCAATCATCGTTAGCTCCAGCTACGTCTGGTGAGTTGCGATGCCTTGGTTTTCCCAGCGACAATCTGTAGTAGTGTTCTAATGCTCCTGTTCCTCCCAGGTATGTTCCTCATCTTGTCCAGTGTTGACTTGGGTGTGGGTTCTGTCCTGTGACAAAGATAGGCTTCATTACCAGGGATCCCTTAGATTTCATGTTTGCTTTCTGAATGTGACGTAACTACCATTGGCACTTGCTCCTCTTCGTGTTCTCTGTGACCTCCGGAACTCACCGAGGGCCCATCTTCAAACTGTCGAGAGTCCTCGCTTGGACCTCGCTCTGCCCCCCGTCTTCCTCGTTCCCTGAGGGCCCCTGCTCACTCTCTTTATCAGTGTCGCTTGGGTGACGAAATTGGGTAATTTGTCAAAACTCTTTGCCCACTTGCTCCTCTTCTTCATCTTCTTTCAGGGTACCCCCACCACGGGTGGGACAAGTCCAACCTCCGGCACCCACCACCGTGGGCCCGTCCTTTCAGCTGCCAAATCCTTTCTTTGGAGGGCACACCTTGATCTCTTTTTACATCTTCGCTTGTGTTTCCGACCAACAAGCAGCTTTGTTTTGATGCTCATTCTCTCCTGTTTGGTCCTGGATGGGTCTTTTTCCTTCATGTCGTCACTGGTATTTTCTTGTGTTCAGTGTTAAATTGGTGATGGGTCCATCTTCAGATCAATATATGCATAATAATTCCAGGAGATTCTGCCTTTGCTAGCAGAGTCCTCCCCGAGCTGGTCCAGGGTATTTGACATCATCTTTCTTCTGGCTTTTGCCCTTCTGATGAATCCAATGACAATACAAAAAGGGGTCCAGCTTGGTTCTCAATCGTCGTTAGATCCAGCGACTTCTGGTGACTTGCGATGCCTTGTTTTTTCCCAAGAGACAATCTGTGGTAGGGTTCTGATGCTGCTTGCTCTCCTCCCATGTATGTTTTCTGCTCGGTCATTGTATCTCATTTCTCCTCCTTATGTCTACTGTTCTGTTTTGTATGTGGTGTTTGTCCTTTTGACACAGGATTAGGCTTCAATACCAGAGATCCCTTGGCTTTCAGGTGTCACTTTCAGCATTTTATTGTACCTACCATTGCACATGCTCTTCTTCTTATCTTCTCTTCTTTCCAGGTTCAAGAAAATCTTCCCATCAACCATCACTTTCTTGAAAATTGCACCAGCAACACATTTCAGAACTGAAAAGCACATTTCTTACTCACTTTTGCATTAGTTCACACTTATTATTTTATTTTTTATTCAAAATCGTTTGCTATGTCGCTCTTCAAGGGAGATGCTAAATGCATTTCGTTGTCTCTGTACTGTACACTGACAATGACATTAAAAATTGAATTTGAATGATCATTATTTGGATCGTCTTCATCAAAATAGCCGAAGCACTCTCAATTAACAGAATGCATCTGTCAACCACTTTTCTTCGCTGTTGGATTTCAAAGAACCTCAACCCTCCTCTATCTTCTCTGCTTTCATTTTCCCCTCGGTTTTAAAGGTCAAGCAAATCTTGGGGCGTCCGTTCTCTTTAATAAGTCCTAATAACTCCTGCATGTCTTCCAACTCACCTCTTCAACAACTTAATTTTCTAAAGACAAACTCCAACTTTTTTTTCCACTGGTTTTAGCATAGCGAGCATACCAACCCTAAAACCTCTCAGGTCAGGCACTAGATGCAGGCACAGTTTTTATCAAACATCATTCACACACCCACCGTGTCCCATGCATTGCGAGCAAGCATTATTGAAGTCTCTAATGTTAAGATTTTCCAGACAGCTTTTAACAATCATTTTACAAATCACCAGTAGCCTCATTACAGCATCAAATATATTTTGTGAGACAATAAAATTAAAACATGCTAATCACAACCCAGATTCATAAGTTGGAGGAGGGATGTAGTGTTCAGTAAAATTTCTGTTCCTGCAATTTACTTTGGGTCACATTGGCATACTAATAAATTGTAACACTAACACATGCTACAAAGTCCTGAACATCATTCTTCATCCGAATTATACTTGCATGTTTTTTTAATTAAGCATTACAAATCGAGAAATAGGACATCCAGACATAAAAATGCAAACAGCAGGACTTTAGGGAGTAAAATATTCCGCAGCTCTTACCAGACCTTTAGTTTGTACTGGACGAAGGAAGGTTACAGATGTACTTCATATTCTCGGACAGGGGACAATTCTCTCTCCCTGGACGGATCACGTGGAGGATCACATCCACAACCTAGCCAAGTTAAGCTCACTGGGTCACTGGGGGGGTGTGGGGTTTCTGGAGTGCTAGCATGGATGTTGTGGGCCCAAAGGACTGGCGTTTTCCAAAGGACTAGTAATCGACATTGTGGGCCCAATGAATTTTTGGGCTAGCAGCAGTTCCAGTAACTCCAGGCCTGGCAGTTGCACAGTTGCAAAGGGGGCACAGTTGCAAAAGGGGGCACAGTTGCAAAGGGGGGCCACGTTGCAAAAGGGGGCACAGTTGGCAAAAGGGGGCACAGTTGCAAAAGGGGGGCAAAGTGGGCACAGTTGCAAAAGGGGGCACAGTTGCAAAAGGGGGGCACAGTTGCAAAAGGGGCACAGTTGCAAAAGGGGCACAGTTGCAAAAGGGGCACAGTTGCAAAAGGGGCACAGTTTGCAAAAGGGGCCCACAGTTGCAAAAGGGGCACAGTTGCAAGGGGGCACAGTTGCCAAGGGGGGCACAGTTTGCAAAGGGGGCACACAGTTGCAAAAGGGGGCACAGTTGCAAAAGGGGTAGTTGCAAAAGGCAACGCAGTTACAAAAGGCACGCGGTTACAAAAGGGCACACAGTTACAAAGGCACACAGTTTACAAAGGCAACACAGTTACAAAAGGGCACACAGTTACAAAAGCTGCAACACAGTTACAAAAGGCACACACACAGGTTTACAAAAAGGCACACAGTTACAAAAGGCACACAGTTACAAAAGGCACACAGTTACAAAAAAGGCACAGTTACAAAGGCACAGTTACAAAAGGCACACAGTTGCAAAAGGCACAGTCACAAAAGGCACACAGTTACAAAATGCACAGTTACAAAAGGCAGTTACAAAAGGCACAGTTACAAAAGGCACACAGTTGCAAAAGGCACACAGTTACAAAAGGCACACAGTTTACAAAAGGCACACGTAGTTACAAAAGGCACACGGTTACAAAAGGCACCGGTTTTACAAAAAGGCACCGCGGTTTACAAAGGCACGCGGTTACAAAAGGCACGCGGTTACAAAAGGCACGCGTTACAAAAGGCACTCGGTTACAAAAGGAGGCACACGGTTACAAAAGGCACGCGGTTACAAAAGGCACGCGGTTACAAAAGGCACGCGGTTTACAAAAGGCACGCGGTTACAAAAGGCACGCGGTTACAAAAGGCACGGGTTTGCAAAAGGCACGGGGTTGCAAAAGCGGCACGCGGTTGCAAAAAGGCACGCGGTTTACAAAAGGCACGCGGTTACAAAAGGCACGCGGTTTACAAAAGGCACAGTTACAAAAGGCACACAGTTACAAAAGGCACACAGTTACAAAAGGCACACAGTTACAAAAGGCACACAGTTACAAAAGGCACACAGTTACAAAAGGCACGCGGTTACAAAAGGCACGCGGTTACAAAAGGCACGCGGTTACAAAAGGCACGCGGTTACAAAAGGGTCACGCAGGTTACAAAAGGCCGCGGTTACAAAAGGCACGCGGTTACAAAAGGCACGCGGTTACAAAAGGCACGCGGTTACAAAGGCAAAAGTTACAACAAGGGTTACAAAAGGCACGCGGTTACAAAAGGCACGCGTTACAAAAAGGCACGCGGTTACAAAAGGCCACTCTGTTACAAAAGGCACGCGGTTTCAAAAGGCACGCGGTTTCAAAAGGCACGCAGTTACAAAAGGCACAGTTACAAAAGGCACACAGTTACAAAAGGCACAGTTTACAAAAGGCACACAGTTACAAAAGGCACGCGGTTACAAATAGCACCGCGGTTACAAATGGCACACAGTTACAAATGTCACACAGTTACAAATGGCACAGTTACAAATGGCACACAGTTACAAAAGGCACACATTCATTTTACAATCACCAGTTGGCCTTCATTACAGCATCAAATGTTTTGTTGAGATAATAAAAATTAAACATGCTAATCACACCTGGATCCATAAGTTTGGAGGAAGGATGTAGTGTTTCAATAGAAGATAAAATCTTGAATATTCTGTTCCTGCACTTTACGTTGTCACAATGACATTACTAATAAATTATGACACATGCTACCAAGTCTGAACATTAATTCTTCATCTGAACTATACTTGCATCTTTCTTAATTAAGCATTACAATTAGAGAAATAGGAAATGTAGACTAAATGCAAACAGCAGACTTGGGGAGTAAAATATTCAACAGCTCTTACCAGACCTTTAGTTGTACAGGACGAAGGAAGGTTGTAGATGTACTTCATCTTCTTGGACAGGGGGACAATTCTCTCCCTGGGCATGCAGGATCACGTCCAAGTTAAGCTCACTGATTTTCAGTGAGTCGATGACAGTTGAGCTCTGGTAGCACTGATACTGGTCCTTAAGATAGATCTCGGATGACCTCCCTAAGGAGCACCTCGTGGGATTCCACAGTGCGGGTTTTCCATTTAGATCCACAGTATGACCTACAATACAATGAGTGGTATCAGAACAATTATTTCACTCTTCTGCCTTTGTAAGACAACAGGATTTACTTGTTTGCCTTCACTAATGCACTGAACGATTCCATCAAATACTGCCCACCCCCACCATTGCACTGACCTACAGGAAGTGCAAGTAGAACCGAGAGCATCTGTTTGTGGGAGTGGAAGGAGCACTATATTTTTGTCCCTCACCAGTAAAAAGTCCCGCCTCGACTAAAAAAACAAACCTAGAGAAAAAAAAACAGTAAAAAAAAAACCAATAAAAAGTTCCATCCTGGACTAAGCAAACACACTCTACAATAAAAGCTAGATTAACTAAAATTCACACGAGTATGAAAAGAATCATGTAAAAAACCCGCCAACTAAAAAACACTGAGGGAAAAAAAAAATTAAAAGCCCGCCTCCTATAAAAATCACACCTCAAGTAAAAATCCCAAACCTTGGAAATGCACGCCCGACTAAAAAACCCATCTCGACTAAAAAAATGCCACCGCGAGTAAAATAAACTGAGGAAAAAGCCAGCCAGCCTCGAGTTAAAAAAAACACACCTCGAGACACAAGAACGAGTACCATTCCTGCCCTAACTGAAAAACAAGCCTCGAATAAAAAGTACAGGTGCCCAACCTTTATCCGAAAGCCTTGGGACCAGACACTTTTTCCGTATTCAGATTTGGCGGCCTTCAGAATGGAATTTTTTTGCGTAGATTTTAATGGCTAGCTCAGTGTTAGAGTGCTCTGGCTCATATCCTCAAGGTCGCGAGTTTTTGTCGCCTTGATCCCGGCAGCCACTCGTCGCGAGGTTTGAGTCTTTTCAAAAATTTTTTTCTTCTTGCAGAATAAATGTCTGTATGAAATGCAGTGGTGTTGAATGAATTCCTGATGATTTGTAAATGTGCCCGCAGCATTGAAATCACCCTCTCGCACTCATGTCACGCTAGCGGGGCTCCATGCCCTTAGGCGGCCTAGCTCGGGTTTTCTTGAATCCCCGAGTAGGTCGAGATTTGCGCCTCGATCCTGGCAGTTTACTCGTCGCGAGTTTGAGTCTTCAATGTAGTTTTTTTTCTTGCAGACTAAATGTTTGTATGAAATGCAGTGTAGGAGAGGTTGTACTGACTGTGTGGGGCAGAACTATTTGGAAGTGATTGCCCACCAGTCTAAAATCCCTGTGTCTCCTCCCTGTCCCTGGGATAGCAGGGGGCGATCAAACAGCACAATACAACCCCCTCCCCCTCCAGAGGAATCCTCTCCTCCCGATGGGTTCCGCTACGGCGACAAAGTGGCAGTTCGCCCCAGCCCGAGCTGCGCCCCCCATCCGCCACCACCCAAGAACAAGAGACTTACCATGCGCAACATAAGTCTCTGCCCCTACCGTATTCCTCTGGAGTTGGAGCGGGTCGGGGGCTGCTCTGCTGTGGTCTCTGGATCTCCGTGCTTGCAGTGTGTCTGGGGTCGGTGTCCCGTTGTCCTGAACGTCTCCGGCCACCCCCCTGGCTGGAGCTTATACTGGGAATGTAACCGCCCTTGCCCCCTCCATCTGGCCACTGCAAACAACCCCACTCTCGCAAGTGCGGTACATTTTCCCGGAGGATAGCAGTGGCCGGAGACGTCAGGACCAACAGACGTGCTCCCCGATGGGCACTACGACCCCCGAGCCTGCGCCCCTTCATCTGCAACCCAGGTTCCTCGTAGTTGTAGCGTGGCTGGCTGCTGCTGGCTGTGGGTCCTCTGGGTTCTCCGTGCTGCGGTGGGCCTGGTGGTCGACGTCCAATTGGCCTGAACGTCTCCGGTGACTGATTTTAGGC